>NC_051250.2:80787895-81438967 GCF_015237465.2 Chelonia mydas
CCCAGTTCCTTGAATCTACAGTGTCACCTAGGTCTCAGAGATGTTCCCAAACAACCAGGTTATTGGTTCTCATTCTCTTTCTGGTTTTGATGGAAATTCCATCCTGAAACCTTCGTGACGAAAGTTTTGTCAAAATCGATATGCTTCCATGTATGATTCTGATGAATCAGCATTTTCTGAAAGTTCTCAACCAGGTCTACTGATACTAATCGGTGGGTGAACCTTGACATTTGGAGACATTGTTAAGATAAGCATCCAAAACTTTAGAAGCTTATGCAATGCATCTCTAGGCCTCTTATAACTGGCAAATGCATGAGATATTTTTTTTTCTTATGCAGTTTCCTGTGGCTCCTGGATTTGGCCTGATGTGGTGATGTGACCTACTTGATAGAGTACGGGGTTCTAATCCTGGCACTTGTATGTGGCCTTGGGCAACTCACCTAATAAAAAGGAGATGGTGATATTTATCATATTAATGGCTGTACAGTCTTTTTATCAATGGTTCTCTGTCAAACCATTGGGGGAGAGGGGGAAATTATCTAGTAGAGTCCCACAGAGAGCAGCCCTGGGTCCAGTAGTGGGCAACACAGAGCTGGGAGGGGATGTAAGCACTTTGGAGGCCAGGATTAGAATTCAAAATATCCTTGACACATTGGAGAATTGGTCTGAAATCAAAAAGATGAAATTCAGTAAGGACAAGTGCAAAGTCCTTCATTTAGGAAGCAAAAGTCAAATGCCCAACTACAAGATGGGAACTAAATGGCAGGGTGGCAATGCTGCTGAAAAGGATCTAGTGGTTCTAGTGGATCACGAACTGAATACTTGTGAAAAAGGCTAATATCAGTCTGGGGCGCATTAACAGGAGTTGTTGTATGTAAGAGACAGGAGGGAATTGTCCTGCTCTACTCAGCACTGGTGAGTCCTTAGCTGGAGAACTGCAAATTCTAGGCATCTTTGGGAAAGATGTGAACAAATTGGAGCAACTCCAGAGGAGCAGCCAAAATGATCAAGGTTAGAAAACATGACATATAAGGAAACTGGGCATGTTTAGTCTTGAGAAAAGAAGACTGCGGGAGGACCTGAGAACTGTCTGCAACTGTGTTAAGGGCTGTTACAAAGAGTATGGGGATCACTTGTTCTCCATGGCCACTGATGGTAGTAATCTGCAGCAAGGGAGATTTAGGTTAGATATTAGGACAAACATTCAGGTAATAAGGATGGTTAAGCACTGGAACAGGCTTCCAAGGGAGGTTGTGGAATCCCCATCAATGGAGGTTTTTAAGAACAGATTGGAGAAACACTTGCCAGGGCTGGTCTAGAAGAACTTGGTCCTGCCTCAGCACAGGGGACTGGACTTGATGACTCCTTGAGGTCACTTCCAGCCCTAAGTTTCTATGTTTCTATGATTGTTGCTAGTGACTGGGCCGTCAAATAACGCATCAACCTCCTGTCTCATTGCTTTGGTGCTTTTCTTTTGGGATTTATCTCTATTGGCCACAATTCTGCCATGCACTTCAGCACATGCTTAACTTGAACTGCATAGGTAGTCACATCCAGGGAGGAGTATAAAAATATTGCTCAGGCATGCAGGAGTGAAATCAGGAGGGCCAAATCACACCTGGAGTTGCAGCTAACAAGAGGTGTTAAGAGTAACAAGAAGGGTTTCTTCAGGTATGTTAGCAACAAGAAGAAAGTCAGAAAGTGTGGGCCCCTTACTGAATGAGGGAGGCAACCTAGCGACAGAGGATGTGGAAAAAGCTAATGTACTCAATGCATTTTTTGCCTCTGTCTTCACGAACAAGGTCAGCTCCCAGACTGCTGCACTGGGCAGCACTGCATGGGGAGGAGGTGACCAGCCCGATGTGGAGAAAGAAGTGGTTCCGGACTATTTAGAAAAGCTGGATGAGCACAAGTCCATGGGGCCGAATGCGCTGCATCCGAGAGTGCTAAAGGAGTTGGCAGATGTGATTGCAGAGCCATTGGCCATTATCTTTGAAAACTCATGGCGATCGGGGGAAGTCCCGGACGACTGGAAAAAGGCTAATGTAGTGCCCATCTTTAAAAAAGTGAAGACGGAGGATCCGGGAAACTACAGGCCAGTCAGCCTCGCCTCAGTCCCTGGAAAAATCATGGAGCAGGTCCTCAAGGAATCAATTCTGAAGCTCTTAGAGGAGAGGAGAGTGATCAGGAACAGTCAGCATGGATTCACCAAGGGCAAGTCATGCCTGACAAATCTAATTGCCTTCTATGACGAGATAACTGGCTCTGTGGATGAGGGGAAAGCAGTGTACGTGTTATTCCTTGACTTTAGCAAAGCTTTTGACGCGGTCTCGCACAGTATTCTTGCCAGCAAGTTAAAGAAGTATGGGCTGGATGAATGGATTATAAGGTGGATAGAAAGCTGGCTAGATCATTGGGCTCAACGGATAGTGATCAATGGCTCCATGTCTAGTTGGCAGCCGGTATCAAGCGGAGTGCCCGGTTTTGTTCAATATCTTCATTAATGATCTGGAGGATGGCGTGGATTGCACCCTCAGCAAGTCTGCAGATGACACTAAACTGGGAGGAGAGGTAGATATGCTGGAGGGTAGGGATAGGATACAGAGGGACCTAGACAAATTCGAGAATTGGGCCAAAAGAAATTTGATGAGTTTCAACAAGGACAAGTGCAGAGTCCTGCACTTAGGACGGAAGAATCCCATGCACCGTTACAGACTAGGGATCGAATGGCTCGGCAGCAGTTCTGCAGAAAAGGACCTAGGGGTTACAGTGGATGAGAAGCTGGATATGAGTCAACAGTGTGTGCCCTTGTTGCCAAGAAGGCCAATGGGACATTGCCAGCAGATCAAGGGACGTGATCGTTCCCCTCTAGTCGACATTGGTGAGGCCTCATCTGGAGTACTGTGTCCAGTTTTGGGCCCCACAGTACAAGAAGGATTTGAAAAAATTGGAAAGCGTCCAGCGGAGGGCAACAAAAATGATTAGGGGACTGGAACACATGACTTATGAGGAGAGGCTGAGGGAACTGGGATTGTTTAGTCTGCAGAAAAGAAGAATGAGGGGTGTTTTGATAGCTGCTTTCAACTACCTGAAAGGGGGTTCCAAAGAGGATGGATCTAGACCGTTCTCAGTGGTAGCAGATGACAGAACAAGGAGCAATGGTCTCAAGTTGCAGTGGGGGAGGTTTAGGTTGGGTATTAGGAAAAACTTTTTCACTAGGAGGCTGGTGAAGCACTGGAATGCGTTACCTAGGGAGGTGGTGGAATCTCCTTCCTTTGAGGTTTTTAAGGTCAGGCTTGACAAAGCCCTGGCTGGGATGATTTAGTTGGGGATTGGTCCTGCTTTGAGCCGGGGGTTGGACTAGATGACCTCCTGAGGTCCCTTTCAACCCTGATATTCTATGATTGTATGATTGAATTTATCTGGACTACTCCATATACTCCAAGTTCATAGATTCTTCAATTCCAAGGCCAGAAGGGACCATTTTGATTATTTAGTCCGACCTTCTATATAACACAGGCCACAGAACTTCCCCAAAATAATTCCTTTTGAACTAGAGATACCTTTTAGAAAAACATCCAGTCTTGACTTAAAAATTGTCAGCGATGGACAATATACCACACCTCTTGATAAATTGTTCTGATGGTTAAATACTCTCACTGTTAAAAACGTACACCTTATTTCCAGTCTGAATTTGTCTAGCTTCAACTTCCAGCCACTGGATCACATTCTACCTTTCTCTGCTAGATTGAAGAGCCCACTATCAAACACTTGATTAAAAACTGTAACCATGTCCCCCCCTTAACCTTCTCTATGTTAAGCTACATAGGTTGGTCTCTTCGAGTCTATCACTACAAGGCATGTTTTTGAATCCTTTAATCATTCTCATTGCTCTTGTCTGAACCCTCTCCAGTTTATCAGCATCTTTCTTGAATTGTGGACTCCAGAACTGGACACAGTATCCCAGCAGCTGTCACACCACTGCCAAATACAGAAGTGAAAGAGCCTCTCTAATCCTACTCGAGATTCCCTTGTTTATGCATCCCCCGATTGCATTAGCCCTTTTGGCCACAGGATCACTCTGGGAGCTCATGTTCAGCTGAAACCGCCCCAACCCCCAAATCTTTTTCAGAGTCCCTGCTTCCCAGGATAGTGTCCCCCATCCTGTAAGTATGGCCTACGTTCTTTTTCCTAGATGTATACATTTACATATTAAAACACACATTGTTTGTTTGCACCCAGTTTGCCAAGTGATCCAGATTGCTTTGGATCAATGTCCTGTCCTCTTCATTATTTACCAGTCCCTCAATTTATGTGTCATCTGCAAACTTGATCTGTGATGGTTTTATGTTTTCTTCCAGGTCATTTGATAAGTGTTATATAGTGTAAGGCCAAGAACCAATCCCTGCAAGACCTCACCAGAAACACACCTGCTCAAAGATTATTCCCCATTTACAATTACATTTTGAGACCTAGTTTTTAATCCATTTAATGTGTGCCATTTTATATCTTTAGAGTTTTTTAATCAAACTGTCATGTGGTACCATGTCAAATGTCTTACCGAAATCTATTGCATCAACACTATTATCTCTATCAACCAAACTTGTAATCTCATTAAAACAAAAGATACTAAGTTAGTTTGACAGGATCTATTTTCCATAATCCTATGTTGATGGGCGTTAAATTAAGGATGTACTGCTGTGTTTTGCTGAACTGAGACCACAGTCCGGCTGGGAATCCTGGCAAAGTGACGTTCTCCAGCTATCGCTGTAACTAACCTACTACAACTGTACTTAAAACCCCTCAAACTTTATCTATGTATCCCTTGAACAATTTGTCTCTTGGGACGTTCAGCTATTTTATAGCTCTGAAATGGTTTTGATGCTGACCCTAGTTCCAGCGATGTCAATGTGGCTTTCATTGTTTCCCTAACGTCTCTCTATTATTCCAGGAAAAGGTTCATGTCAAGAGAAGTTCATGGACAGGAAGTTATGACCAGACGCTTCTTCTGCTTCCAAGGACTGTCAGATTTCTCTTTCCCATTTCACAGTTCACTTTTTCTTTCTCCTCTGCATGTGGGTTTTGTGGGATAGATACAGAGAGAACTTAGATGATCCTCCAAGATGAGAATGCTACATGTTGTGTTTGCTCCTTCATCTTGTTGTTTGCTAATTTAGAACCAGATCCAAAGCCCACTGAAAGCAGTAGACCCCCCCACCCCCGATTCCAATGGAATTCTGATCAGGGTCTGAAGTAGCCTTGATGTTTACCAATGCTCACTGCACAAACCTCTCAGTTCTTGTAAATCAGGGTAGCTTTATCGAAGTCAATGGAGCTATGTCAATTTACCCCAGCTCAGAATCTAGCCCACTGTTTCCATTATTGCTGTCCTTGCAGTTGTTGGTCCAAAGTGATTTTAAGTGGCCTCACTTGCCCTGTGCTTGGGTAATGGATGGTTCAGCAGATATTTTCCAGATCCGCGTTGTTAAAAAAAAAAAAATCTGCCAGACGTTTAACTTTGATCTTGATTCAGATTTTCCATGTGTGTAACTCCACAGTCCTCAAAGGAGTCGCTCCTGATTTACACCACTTCATGCTACATGGAAGCACCAGCTCTCGAGGAAGGGTGACATTGTCTGAAAATAATTGCAATTCCATTGTTTCTTTTGGTCTTTGCAGAGTGATTTAACTCCTGCTAGGCACATATCTTGTTGCCTCGTGCCATACTTTGCCTCTTGAGGATACGTCCCTAAAAAGACACCTCCAGGGATGTGCCTTCAAATGTGGGGCTCATGGTGGAGGGTACTTGTTTCTCCTGGTAGCGTATTTCTCTAATTCAGGTGTGCCTGGTGAATGAGAAGAACTGGTGGGCTCCAGGGTAGTGTTCTTTCATTGTTTAAGAATAACACTAAGCACAGATAGGGACTGTCAGGCCAGGACAATGAGCTTTGAAGATGAGACTTTGCTGGCTTTAGAATACGCACACTAAAAAATAAGTTGAAATGTGTGTAAACTGCAAATGACACATGTCATATTGGGCTGGAGCTGTGTTTTGGGGAAGCATCTTTGTGTGAAGGTCTGTGACCCACAGGCCTGTATACATTCTATAAACCCACCTTCCCATTCAAATCATTTTTGTACCCTTTGTTAAAATATAACCTTATTGGGACCACTTCTTTGAAAACATTGCCCTGTATTTTAGATCTGGTGGGTCCCCCTCCCACTTTGTCAAGTTTCTGTAACCAACCTTCCCATGGTCTCAGATCCCTGTGGCCGTGACAAGTAGGTGACATACAGTTGTGTAAAGCATACCTCATGCTAGGCACTCCACAGGTGTAGAATATTATTTATTTACCCCCATACCTGTCTTCTCCACATCTGGCAATACAGGACTTTTGCCAGACTTGTGGCCGAGATCTGATAACACACATTGACTAATTAATCCTCACCCCACCCCTGTCAAGTAGGTAGGATTGTCCCCTGTCACGGATGGTGAAGATGACTTACCTGGGGCCAGTCAGTCCAGGTGCAGAGGCCGGTTTGCAACTCATAACCACCTCTTCCCAGACCCCATGCTCATTCCTCCAGGCCACACTGCCCAGCTCTGTTGCATGGCCCTTGAGCCTTTACTTGTGTTAGCTGGTAGTGCTGTGTATGTGTAATGCCGACAGACCCTGGTCGTTGGCGGGCAGGATCGAACCGGGACCTCTGGAGCTTAGTGCATGAACCTCTACTGCATGAGCTAAAAGCCAGCTGGCTATTAAGTAAGGCTGCAGAGCAGACTCCTTTAACACTCTCTCTAAGTGGTCTCGGTGCCACTAGAGGGGACAGAACACCACCCCCAGAAGGTGTGTGTGTTACATACTTTCCCTAGCTGAGGAAGTGTGTCCCAAGCTTCAGAGTTGAAATCCTGGATGAGCCCCCACTTGTAACACCGACAGACCCCGGTCATTGGTGGGCAGGATTGGGCTCTTAGCTAAGGCTGTAGAGCAGACTCATTTAACTTTCTAAGTGGTCTTTTAGCCACTGTATGGGACAGAACACCACACTCAGAAGGTGTGTGGGTTACACATGCAGGTGGTGTTTACCAAATAATGCAGCAGGGACGTAGCTGAGGCTGGCATTTCAAAGTGCAAGAGGATAACTGCTTTCTTTTCTTTGGGGACGTTATGAGGATTGGAAAGGGGGGTGCGGGGTGAGACGCTTTCCAGGCACTCTGTGTTCTAAGGTTGTAGCGTGGCTGAAACAAAAGCAGCAGACATCCCCCTTTCATATCCGGGCTGGAGCACTGAGCAAAGACAGATGTTTCTCCCATCTTGCAGCTCGTCAGCATGAGGCAGCTGTTTCTTTCAGCCAGTAGTCGTGTCAGCGGTAGGAGGAAACAGACGCACATTTAGGTCATGGTGAGCACCAGTAGAATGGCACAAGATTTATGGCTAAGCCTTCCATTTGGAATGCCTTTGAGGTCAAGATTTCTTAATAACATATGGGTCCCTACAGGCAATTCCTTAAGCTGAGTTCTAAGCCCTGTGCATGTTTCTTGGTGACCGCCTGGTGCCGTGACAGGGACCTGGAGCGGTCCTGAGAACATCCCAGTGCTGGGGAGGCAGAAGAAAGTGTGAAGCGTTTGGAAAACCCACAGTGAGGGAAAACCAACGGGGTTCCTTCCACACATACACACGCGCGCACACAGCTTCTATAGTATTCAACTCACCTCTGAAATCAGGACAATGCAGCGTCCCCTCATCCCTTGGCTGTGTCACACACGGCTGAAACCAGCAACACCAACATTCAGGATGCACTTCTTCCTACAGGCATCACGCCAACACAAACACAGCCGTGTGTGCAAATCCCCTCTTTCTTTTCACAGCGGACTCACTTCTTGTCATTTTCCCGTAAGGATTCGCTGCCTTTAATGACTCATGTGGGATTCTTCACTTGCCCATCACAACTGCAGAGAGCACTTGTGTAAGGTTTTAAATCTGATTCACTTTGGCCGCTAAGACTGAAGGGAGATAATTGGCTCTTCTAAAGTTACAGTTAGATTTGTAGCCGCTCTGCAGAGTGCTGGTGATAGGCAGAGCAATGCATGCCACTGGCTATATAAGCAGTGACGCCTTCTGCAAATCATGTTGGAACAGGCAGCTCCTTTGTACATGATCTTAGCGATGACAAGTGTCACTAACATGAGCTTGCCTCCAGATAGCAGGCAGGGTTTTAGCTGTTGCTGTCATGTGGCCAAACCCCACACAGTGAAAGCAGGCTCATGCTGCAAACACTGCCTAGTCTCCAGAAGCCTAGTCAGGCCTAGCATGGCACCCCATGCAAGCCGGCTGTTGCAGGGGAAGGCTGGGTCTCAATTTCTCTTTTGGAAGGTGCGGTTTGTCAATGTTTGGGTGAAGATGTGACATAATGACCTGAAATCTGTGCTGCTTTGCACCCCTTGCATTATCTGGAGCAGGGTTATATAGCATCTTCTCTGTACCAGCAAAGGGTTCGGTCCAATATCCTAGGGCAGAAAGGTCTTTCTTAAAACATACAATTTGGAAGGAAAACTTTTGGATTCCACATTTTAGATCCCAAGAGCACATTCTTCCCCTTGTTCCCAAAGGACACAGGAGTTGAAGCAAATAGAATTTAGGATTTATAGAACCATACACAGAATCTCAAAGAGCTTTACTGATAGCATCATAATATTAGATGCCAATGGACAGACATTATGCACTGCATATTAGCTCACACACAGAGATTAGACCCTCATGAATATTTTTAATTTGCTTTTGGCTATGACACTGGAGTTATCCCAACGTTTGGTTTTTGTCCCCTTATTAAAGTGCCTTGGGACTGTTGATGCTCCTTTTGAGTCAGTATTAACTCCTTTTTCATTTCAGGGTGGTTGTTTTTTTAATGATTTTGCTGATGATGACCAGAAATGAACAAATTTGTTTTGCTCTGTTTTGAAAAAGCAAAATGGCTGATTGTTGATTGAACCAATCATATAGCAGTTAGTGTGTGAAAGTGATGAGTGCCCCCCAGTGTTTAGTTTACCCCAGAATGTCAGCTTTATCTCCGAATGCTATGTGTTTGTCATTCCTTAGGGCCTGATTCTTGCCTCCACTCGGTGGGCTTTCCACAAGTATAACTCCACTGAAGCGGATGGATTAGACCAGAACGAAACTGGTGTAAGGGAGTGGGAGTCAGCCCCTAACTGTTAAAGTGTAATGTTTTGTGGACTTTGGCCCAGATTCTGCTCAGCATTAATGTCACTGGAGTTGCTCCATATTTACCACAGTGTAAGCAACATCAGACTCTGGCCCGCTGTTTGAAGAATGGTCAGGCAAATGGACGGTTCTCTTTGTTTCGTAAAATGATTGACCAGTTCATCTACCACCCAATAATTCTCTCACTATAGCTGGTTAGTGCAGCAATTGGGATAAGATGCCTTTGGTGCCGTGCTGAACTCTGCCCTTTACGCAGCCTCTTGATGTAAATCTGAAATGATTACTGTATTTAGTCAGCTGGCAGCTTGTCAAAAGTGTTAAGGAAATCCTGCTTGTCCTGGCAGGGCAGTAGCAGTTACCCATCAAATCCAATGTGTCTAATAGATGCCCAGGGGAAACAGAATAACTTTTTTTTGTGTGGATCGTATATGGCTGGTGCATTGGCATATTTCCTGCAGTCAGATACAAGCGTAATACCTGGAGCCCTTTCCTGATATAATGGGACCTTGAGAAACATCTGAGCTGTAATATTAAACCGATAATTCCTACCTGGGGTGACTTTGGAACATTGGCAGCCGTCTCCTCCTTTCTGTAGAAATGGTTGTGTGGGACTTACCACGGTATTTGGTACAAAGGCTGTGTATAGTGGGTTCTAGTGATGCACAGAATGAAAAATCATTAAAGCCAAGCAACGTCATGTTTCTCCAGGAGCCCTTCGGGCCATACAAACAATCCCGACTCTTAAAAAAGAAAAAAAGAAAAAAAAAGTCTGATATTTAAATCAGAAGCCAGCTGGGCCATTGCAGTGTGTTTGAAGGTATCGTCACTCCAGCTTTGCCTGGTAAGGATATATGTACTTAGAGAAAGAACTGTCAGCCGCATCCTTCATTCATTATGGGTCTGGTATATTTTCCAACACCCTCCTCCCCAAATTCATCTGCTTAACTAATAAAAATCTCAACCGAACAAGTGATCTTGGGAGATGACAAATGTATTTCCTGAAGTTCTACTGAATTTTTCATTATTACAATGAAAAAGCTAACCCCATATATCAGTGAGCTCAGAACAGGAACAGCACAGCCCAGCATCAGCCTGTGAAGTTAGCCGGGTTACCGAGTTAATGTTTTAAAATCCACGTTAAGTAAATGGTCAAAGTAGCCCTGTAAAGCAAGGGTGGCTTCACTCATAGTCATGGGGTCCAAGTGCTTTGTTCTTTGTCCTGCTACTTCAAATATTGATGTTATTCCTTTCTTTAAAGGGGAAACGGGCTTTAAAAATGCCCCTAATAATTGGGTTAATGATTTCACATGGACTCTGTCACAGGGTGGCTGGCCCCTTTAAGAGGAAGCGGGGTCCAGTGCACATGTAACTGGTTATCTGCTGTCCAGTTGGGCTTAAGGGGAGGCACCTGGGCCTTATTAAAGAGGAAGCTAGAGCAGAGACTGTAGAAAAGCTGCAGTGGGCAGGAGACCCCTGACTGGGAGAAGGGTTTGGGGCTGGAAGCTAGAGCCCAAAGGCTGAAGAAGGCTGAGCTCCAGCTAAGAGAGGCTGGGAGTGTCAGCATTGTGGCGAGCACACTGGGACAGAAGGACTCCAGGTGTGGTGGTAGATGCCAGAGCTGAGTATGAGGTTTTGTGGTGTGGTGATGGACTTTATTTTGGGACTTTGACATTTGTTTTGACCTGTTTCTGTTAATAAACCAGCCCCAGACAGGGGTTGGGTTAACCACGAGAAAAACTCTAGGGAGTTCCCCAAGGAGGGGAAACTGCAGCAGGGTGCTGCAAAGGGCTCGGGAGGCAGCTGTCTGTTTACATACCAAAATAAGTCAACAGGATTTGGGTGTCTAAATTCCTTTAGGCTCCATTGATAATCCCATCCAATATCTATAATCTTCCTGTATTACAATGGCAGGCAGCTTGGCATGTTATTCACTCGGCACCTTAGCACTTCACCAGTTATATTTATTTGTTTACTTGGTTTTCATTTCCTCTCTTGTTTTCTCAGCTTTGTTCCATTAATCTTCTTGCTGGTACCAGTTTTTGGGTGCTTTGCTATATAATGTGTTCTGCGACGCTATGGATTTGCTTTTTATTTCTTTTCTCTCCTATGTTTCATTGGTTTTATAATGAGAATCCAAACTGCCTAAATATATAAAGGACGCACAAGTGTTCTCTGCTCGGGAGGCATTACGGACACTGAGCCCTCATTTTTCAGACTTTTGGAGGAGACATTATCCCTGAATAGCTTTTGGCAATGTGGTACAATCCTATTCATTTTAATGGAATGTTTGAGGGGGTTAGAGTCACTAATGCCACAGTTAGGAAGTGTATGGCTGGAAGACAACTGGCTCCTTATTTAGTTACTCTTCTGCAAAAGCCTCTGTATTCAGTTCCCCTCTTTAGCGTTTGCTAACCATCCAGCAGAACCAGATGAGAGTTGTTTAGCCAGCTCATTAAGTTCACGTTTTTTTAGGTGCTAAAGAGGGCAGGTGAAAGGTAATCAATGCACAGTAACTTGGATCAGTCATTCGTTTGTTTCTGTAGAGTCTGTGTTTTGCAAGGCTCTTTTTTATTGCTTTGTAATTGAGGAGTCAAACTTGAAAATAATTGAAACTGAAAATAACCTACGCAATGATTCAGGAACTAGGGAGCTATTGAGCATTTCTTGTAAACTACAATGACCTGATTACCAACCAGATCTCTAGCTGCCCTTTGTGGTGGAATCCTTTGAAGTATTTTTTTTTAGAGGTGGGTCCAAAGTAAAACCGCAGTCACTCCTGCACGGTGAACAAATTGGGATCAAGAGCCAAACTGTGGAGGCTCAGGCTCACATCTAATTTTAATTGTGCTGTATATGGTCTGGTACCGAAAATGGTCATGACTTTCCTTTGCCATAGATCCCTTTGCTAATCCTGGTGTTAATAGGAGTGTGATAAGGTATATAAACCCCATGCTGGCAGTGAAAGGTTAATGGAAGCCTGAGGGGTCCGTTAGCTTACTTGGGGGCACCTGGAGGGGGTGTGAAGGACAAGTTGTTATTGGGGGAGCTGGCTCTCCTTCATAAAGGGTGGAGCTCAGAACAGTGGCCTGGGAGACCAGGAGAGAGTAGGCCTTGGGATCCTCCCCTGAGAAGGGACAGGGACAGGGGAGGTGCTGAAAAGCTCCAGGAGTGGACAGTGTTCCTATGATGGGCCTTGACAAAGGGGCAAGACTGCAGGCAGGCAGCCCCGTGCGTTGGGCTTCCAGAAGAACAGCATGGGGCTGGGGAGGCACCAGAAAGATGAAAAGCTTAAGCCTGGATAGGCTGTGTGGTTTAAGTGGTGTTTGGCTCTGCTTGGGGTTTTTGTGTTCTGCTGTGGGGGACACCTGGGAGAAGTCTGGAAACCCCTCTACTCTGAAAGAAGAGAGGGATGGAAGAGGAGTCCTGGAGGGACAGATGGTTAGTGTCATATGGGGCACTTAGTGTGGGACATGGATGGATGGACCATATTGTGACCTGGCCAGAGAGCCATTTCACCAAACTACAGGAGCCCTGAGGATGAGAGGAGGCCTTTGTGTGGCCACACTGGGTCTCACCATAAGGGGGCGCTCTAGGACAGTGAGCCTGTCTCAAACAGCCTGGTGCAAACAGCTTCGGCATGAGTAACTGTGACACACAAGCAATGCAAATGCCATCTGAGCAAGAAGACTTTTACTGTCTTCCCTTTGCCCCCAGAAATGGGACTTCTTATTTGGTCTCTTGGGGAAACCTCTTCTAGGGTATGCAGGATGTCATGAAGCAAAGAAGTTTCTTGCACTGATTAACAAACTTGTATTATGGGTATACTCAGATCTGCGCGTCTCCACAACAGCTCTGTCCCTGGGCAGAACTCTCCGGCAAGCAATGTAAAGTACTCTTGGGGAGATGTCTGCACAGAAGAGTGTGGCTCAGAGCCCTCGGGAATGTACCTCGGCTCTCTTATAACTTTAGTAGCCAACAGGTGGAGCGTTACTTTCACATTTAAGTATCACTGGTCTTTCCGCTAACGAGTCCTGCCAGCCTCTGCTGAGCCTCTCAAATGGTAATTTTTCAGCGTACAGTAACAGCACACACAAAATTCTCAAACAATCTGCCAGCTGCATGTTTCAGACTTCCCAGTCAAGTGCCAGACTCCTAGACGGTTGAGATGATTTCACTGTAGGTGCCTCACTGACAGATGATCGTACCGGCTTTAAAAGAGCTCCAGAAATGGAAAGGGGAGAGTGGAATCTTTCACACTTAGCTTAGCGGCCCAGCAGTGAGCAAAAGCCATTGCCATCTGCTGGGTGCCTAGTGACCTGTGAGCTGAGTTGTCAGTGTCTGTTTAGTTCCCGGCAGACAGGTGCTTCTTGGCAGCTTGTTGGCAGTTGCAGTAAAGGCCAAGGAGCAAATGGACATGGAGACGGAATCTGACCCCCGGAGCTGGACCATTCATATCAGGGTTGGAGACACGTTGTTGCAGCAGTTTTGCGGATGAAGAGGACTGTGGGTCTAAGTCTGTTGATCTGGTATGTTTTCACAAGCTCTAAGTTAAAGAAAAATACATGTCCAATAAACAGTAATACCTCAGAGGAGAATATTTTGGGCCGGAGTTCTTCGCTAGTCTAATAGATGAAAACAAATCCCCCAATCTGCTTGCACGCATGGCTTGGTCTGGCTGCATACGTTCTTGTGCATGCACGATGGGGGTTTTGCATATGCACGCATCCATGTATTTGCATGAAAAATAGCAGGTGAGTGTGTGCAAATGGATGCATTAACTGGAGGCTGAAGAACAGGCCTTCTAACTGCCAGTTCTTATTCCACTGGGATAATTCCAGTATGGCTTCATCATTTGCACAAGAGCTAGTACCATAACGTATGCTCCTTTACCAAGGTTTATATCATCCTGTATTAAGTTACTAAATCTCACATTCCTAGATGTTTGGTTTAGTTGTGCTATGCATGCAGGCCGAGGGGTGTGTGTGCATCAAAACCCATTTCCCAGGAAACGTGGTTAGACTCTTACAGTCCAGATTAAACTTTACCCTGTTTTTAAGAGCATTTACAAAATATTCAGAGGCTCTAATCCACTGACTCCACGGTGTGCTTTCCCTGGGAGAGCTGACAGCAGGTATTCTTAACCTGAGTGTGGTATCTGAAATATCAGCAGAAATAAATCTGCATAATCCTGAGGAATGACCAGGCACAATAAGTAACCCTGAAATTCCAACGAGATTAAAATAAAGTCTAGCATTACACCACTTGGAAGAGCCTAGATTTACTTGGAAACTGCATGGCATTACTTTACAGTCTGCTAATTGCTGCTTTGTATAAATATAGTGTTCTTTAATACTGACGTGAGTCACAGGTTGACACATTTAGATCACCGATAGCAAAGTCATTAATGCGTCACCATGGTAAACCTGTTCTCCCTTAGTGCTGCAAAGGGGATTCTCCTGCGCCGATTGCTTTTACAAAAGCCCTGAGTGTAGGCTGTTGATCTGTAGCCGCTGAATGGATACAGCTTCCCAGAAATGTGCTTACATCTGTCAAAATTATAAGCAGCTGGCAGCTATTCACAAAGGTCATATGTGCAGCTAGTGTGAAAATAGGAACCTGGGACAAGAAATGCTATTTAGCATCCTATCAGTTTTGGGCTTGCGATTAAAGGGTGTGTGTGTGTGTGTGTGTGGGTGTGTGTTTTACACATACCTTGTGGTGATGAAACTTTTCCAGAGCTTATTAAAACTTAGTCACATCAAAGGATGGTAAAAGTCTGCCTGGGTTTAGACCTGAGAGAGCTTAACAGTTATTTTGTACTAATTCACTCCTAATTTCTCATTTCTGGTAGCTCTGACTCAAAGCTCCCCTGTCTCTAGCAGTGGGGAAGGTAATGGGTTCCTTTGAAAGCAAATATTCAGCAAGGCTACCATGTCAGAAAAATGGGCAACTATCATTTTGAAAGAATATCGTACATATTACTAGCCTAATTCCTGTGATTATTCCATTTAGCGAGGCAACATGCTCTCTGACTAACTGAGCTAGTGACGCTGGTAATTTGGGTTGCACAGTGAAAACCCTGTACTGCTGCAGCTGGGCTGAGGCTGGCGGGCTAAAAAGCTTGCACTGTATTGAATCAGTGCGACACAGTGAGAACAGGTTTTGCATCTCCTGCATGGTTCTCGCGGGGATAATGTTGGAGCAAAACAGATCCAGCGAGTACATTTCAGCCCATATCCCAGCACACTTTAATCATCTGTGGCCGGGAATAAATGGCATGTCAGCTGAGTTTTTACTGACCGTTACGTTCTTTTTGCAGTAGTTGTTCTACATGTGTCTGAGCCTCCTCTCACTTGCACCAGAATAAACCAGGAGTAATTTCACTCCAGTCAATAGCATGCCAGCAGATCGAGGGACGTGATCGTTCCCCTCTAGTCGACACTGGTGAGGCCTCATCTGGAGTACTGTGTCCAGTTTTGGGCCCCACACTACAAGAAGGATGTGGACAAATTGGAGAGAGTCCAGCGAAGGGCAACAAAAATGATTAGGGGTCTGGAACACATGACTTATGAGGAGAGGCTGAGGGAACTGGGATTGTTTAGTCTGCAGAAGAGAAGAATGAGGGGGGATTTGAGAGCTGCTTTCAACTACCTGAGAGGTGGTTCCAGAGAGGATGGTTCTAGACTATTCTCAGTGGTAGCAGATGACAGGACAAGGAGTAATGGTCTTAAGTTGCAGTGGGGGAGATTTAGGTTGGATATTAGGAAAAACTTTTTCACTAGGAGGGTGGTGAAACACTGGAATGCGTTACCTAGGGAGGTGGTGGAATCCCCTTCCTTAGAAGTTTTTAAGGTCAGGCTTGACAAAGCCCTGGCTGGGATGATTTAGTTGGGATTGGTCCTGCTCTGGGCAGGGGGTTGGACTAGATGACCTCCAGAGGTCCCTTCCAACTCTGATATTCTATGATTCTATGACACCAGTGCAGAGCCCAGGAAAGTGAGCAGGGGGTCCGGCCTAGTACCCTTCTGTGCGACTGACATCTGAGCTGTTGGGGAGACAGGAGGAGAGAAGACTCACTGACTGCCAGCATTAAGCATTTCCTTGTGGACATGCCCAGTACCAGAGATTTATGTGGCTACTCTTTCACTGAGGTTTAGGTGAAACGTAGTCAGTGCCCTGCTAGCCTGAGTTGGGGCATCTCTCCCCTTTGCTTCCATGGGAGACGAGACCTTTGGATTCATCTTCTAAAATCTAAAGAGCACAAACAATATTCCATCTTCCTGGACGCTAGTCAGTGTTCGGAACTTTATCATCAAATGGAAAGCATTGCAAGGGGATTGGAAGTCAGGGATTCCCTGCAGGAAAGTACATCCCAGGCCCCCCTATAGGGGATTTAATAAGTCGATGGTTGTGGTTAAAAGGAACAGATAAGCAGTTTACTAACCCACAGGAACATCCGAGTCTCCTTGTCTGCATTAGGCCAGTCCAGTCATTGCCTGACCCGCCCAGGCTTTCACTTGACCTAGTGTTCATTCCTTCAAACTGGGAGAGTGCAGTTTCATCTGGTGCTGTTATCAGTCTGCAGTGACAGGGATGAATGAAACAAAGAGAGAATTAGCCCAACTTTTAAAGTGTGTAAATTCATATCTGATCCAGGAAGCTTTTTCACCGGCATAAATCTAAGGCTGATATTTTCAAAACGGGGAGCATCAAGTGAGACTCCTGAAAAGCACCTAAATGAAAGTGGCTTTTTTTACAAAGGTGCTGAGTCCCTGCAATTCCCACTGACTTTCAGGGAGTTGAGGGGAGCTCAGCACCTTGAAATATCAGGATACTTTTATTTAGGGGCCTAAATATGGATTAAAGAGCCTAATTTTAGGTACCCAGCTAAGAACACATGGGCCTAAATTTGTACCATTTCTCTATTATTTTATTATTATTCTGCTTTTTGTAATTTATGATGATATATTAACCTTGCTTATTTCTGTTCTTATAGTTCTTTGTTATTAAATGATTCTCCCTATTTCTGGTTCAAGAAAATCTGTCCTCTCCCCCTTCCCACCCAGTAAAGGGTTCTTTATTGACCTTACTTAAAAGCACCCTCATTTGTACATGTGTAAATTGGGAGGTGGGGAAGGTTGAATGTTTACATAGACGGCTGCAGGCCTGCTTGCAGGCCATGAATGTATGCAAAAAATCTTCCGTTTGCATGCATAAAATCAGGAAGCACAAGCCCAAAAGGAGGCCTGTCGTGTACTTCCATACCAGATTTGGACTGGGCACAGAACTTGCCTATACGTACCATGTGCTGGGTTGCCAACCTTCCAGGATTGGCCTGGAGTCTCCAGGAATTAAACATTAATCTTTAAAGATTATGTCATGTGATGAAATCTCCAGGAATACATCCAACCAAAACTGGCAACCCGATGTGTTCATCATAAGATCCTTTCCCCCCAAATATGGACTATAATGGACTATAAGGTGGATAGAAAGCTGGCTAGATTGTCGGGCTCAACGGGTAGTGATCAATGGCTCCATGTCTAGTTGGCAGCCGGTATCAAGTGGAGTGCCCCAGGGTTTGGTCCTGGGGCCGGTTTTGTTCAATATCTTCATAAATGATCTGGAGGATGGTGTGGATTGCACCCTCAGCTAGTTTGCAGATGACACTAAACTGGGAGGAGTGGTAGATACGCTGGAGGGTAGGGATAGGATACAGAGGGACCTAGACAAATTGGAGGATTGGGCCAAAAGAAATCTGATGAGGTTCAACAAGGACAAGTGCAGAGTCCTGCACTTAGGACGGAAGAATCCCATGCACCGCTACAGACTAGGGACCGAATGGCTCGGCAGCAGTTCTGCAGAAAAGGACCTAGGGGTTACAGTGAACGAGAAGCTGGATATGAGTCAACAGTGTGCCCTTGTTGCCAAGAAGGCCAATGGCATTTTGGGATGTATACGTAGGTGCATTGCCTGCAGATCGAGGGACGTGATCG
This sequence comes from Chelonia mydas, assembly GCF_015237465.2. NCBI lineage: Eukaryota > Metazoa > Chordata > Testudines > Cheloniidae > Chelonia > Chelonia mydas. The sequence continues at coordinate 80,806,110 of NC_051250.2, forward strand.
TTCCCCTCTAGTCGACATTGGTGAGGCCTCATCTGGAGTACTGTGTCCAGTTTTGGGCCCCACACTACAAGAAGGATGTGGACAAATTGGAAAACATCCAGCGGAGGGCAACAAAAATGATTAGGGGACTGGAACACATGACTTATGAGGAGAGGCTGAGGGAACTGGGATTGTTTAGTCTGCGGAAGAGAAGAATGAGGGGGGATTTGATAGCTGCTTTCAACTACCTGAAAGGGGGTTCCAAAGAGGATGGATCTAGACTGTTCTCAGTGGTAGCAGATGACAGGACAAGGAGTAATGGTCTCAAGTTGCAGTGGGGAGGTCTAGGCTGGATATTAGGAAAAACTTTTTCACTAGGAGGGTGGTGAAACACTGGAATGTGTTACCTAGTGAGGTAGTGGAATCTCCTTCCCTAGAAGTTTTTAAGGTCAGGCTTGACAAAGCCCTGGCTGGGATGATTTAATAGGGGATCGGTCCTGCTTTGAGCAGGGGATTGGACTAGATGACCTCCTGAGGTCCCTTCCAACCCTGATCTTCTATGATTCTATGGCACTGCTTAGTTTAACGAGGTATTTTCCACACAGTGCCACTTAGTGGCTGAACAGTGTAATACAGTTTAACGTTCCATTACATTTTCTCCTTTCAGGTCTACAGTCCTACCATTTACAATATTTACGCTATCACACTGTCTTTTAAGTTCAGTACTTATCAATCTGTTCAGTGTCTCGGCCTTTGCTGGTTTTCTAATTACACAACCCGAATGCATGACAACTTGGTCATCTGGCTGCCCATTAGTGGAAACAACTGGCTGTGGTTGGCTTGGGGTCTGAGTCGTCGTCTTCATGTTCTGCATCTGCCATCTGTAGAATTTGCTCTGTTGATTGTTCTTGAGTTCTCTGGTGAAAGCATGTTCTTTCATGAGCCACATTCCTTTGAGGTATAAAGTATGCGTCAAACATAGCCAGAACTCTTTCATAGTCATCTTTGTGACCGTCTTCAGTAAAGTCAACGGACTGGAAGATATGCTCTGCCTGCTTCTCCATAGCATAAATTAAAGGAGATACCTGTATATCTCCAGTTTATTCGTGGAGCATGCAGCCCCCCCCCCCCCCCCCAGAGCTCTGCTCTGCATCAGTGTGTCCCTGGGCACACCTGGCACACCCCGTGTGCACGCCTATGCAAGGCTTGCACCCCAGCATTAACTTCCTGACAATCATGTCTCAGGGTGAAAGAGGGATGTGTTAATGTTACTCTGCTATTCCTTTACTGTGGCTGAATTGGCATTTGAGGAGGTTTGTACCAGCTGTGTGTGTATGCGTGGGGAGAGCAGTTGAATTTCAGTGGTGGTTATGTGACAAAAGTGATTATTTTAAGCTCTCACCCTGGAGAGTTCTGAGCTGCCCGGTGAGGACCTCATTTGATTTGCATGAAAAATGAGGTTTTTAAGGACCAGGAAAGCATGTCTGGTTTGTGTGAGCGAGGGCTAAGTTCAGCTTTGCCCTCTGGGAAAATGGTCAGAATATTGCTTCACAAGCGTAACTTTCATGTTAATGCTGTTCTGCTTCCTCCGGCCCCCCGTTTCTCCCTCCCCCCGACCCCGAGTATAACTCACAAGACATGGAATAAATTCCACTAGGCTCGCTGAGGAGTGTACGACACTGTAGGCAACAGGTTAAAATTGCTTAGCAATTGTACGTTGCATAGTTTCTTTTGACTGTATTTATTCAGTTGGAGATTGTACTTAATAGTAAAATCTGTAGTTGGTGAATGGGTGCTAAGTAACACTTATCTCATGAGGGAAACCAGACAGAGTGTAACATTATCCCTTCCACATGGAAAACATCTTTTTTTAAATCACTCCTAGCCTTTGTTTTAGAAATTTCTGAGTAAACTTCCTCTTGAAACACAAAAGTTCTTGCAGCTGTTAAAGCGGCGAATGAGGATTGCTAGTGTTTGACCAATCGATACACTTGTGAAATTGAAGAACTTTTGCATCTATTTGAAAAACCATGAAATGGGAGTTGATTTTGGAAAGATATTTAAAGTGCGCATGTACAAATCATGAAAATCTGTGAATCTGATACAAAAATGAGACTTTTAGGATATGATAGAATATAAAAATGGCTGGGGTAATTTGTTTTGCATGAGCTCAAGCAGCTGGAGAGTGGGTTAGATACAATCCACCAAAAAATAAATACAACCAGAGGAAATGCTTTAGAAACTGTGAGGCCTGCATCACTCATTGAGAAAAGAGGTTAATTAAATGATTACGCAGTTTCCTGTTTGTATGTGAAATGTTACCACTGGTTTCCTTGCGCAATAAAGCTGTGTCAGGGGGAGATTTAAGGAACAGTTCTGTACTAATTTATCATGTCTTTGGCTTTCTCTTTGAAACCACAATACATGGAACCACTTAAGTATGGGCTTAAATCTATCCCTATTCAGCAAAACACGTAAGCACCTACTTAAGCCCCATTAAAGCCAATGAGGCTTAAGCATATGCTTCAGTGCTTTGCTGAATAAGGACGGTTTGCTGACTTGCGGCCAGAGAGAGAGAGAAACTATATGTTTGAAAAAGCTCAGGACCCCGATTCTTCCCTTCACACTCCCTCTGCAGGATACAAGCAGCTCACTTTGATTTAAGTCGGCCTTACTCATCTACTGTGGGAGAGAGAGTCCTGCCTAAACTGTTTAATATACAGTAGCATAGGGAACATTGTCCTTTTATTGCATCTGCTCAGTACCACAAGAAACCTCTCTAACCCAGTGCACGAGCCCCATTCTGCAACCATGGAGAGAGATGCTTATGCTAGTTCAAACTGGATTCTCCAGGGATCAAAAGACAAAGAAAGGGCTTGTGGAGGAGTAGCTTGGTTTTGAATTGGCTCAGGGCCTTTGGGCCAGTCCAGCAAATGGAAAGGATCCCTAGTGCATGGAGGGTCCCAATCCTTTGGGTAGGGTTGGGAGGACTGGGCCTACTGAGATCCCATGGGACTGGGTGCTTGTTCAGAGCGGAAGCTGTGATGACCTGCTAACCACAAGGAATCTCCTAGGGTGCGGGGATAAGGACTGCTCCTGCCAGAATCCAGGTTAGCGCTGGGATTAATTCTGGTAAACTTATTAGCACACATAGAGGTTCTTTTATAGTTTTCAGTATGTTTTCTCTGGAATGCTTTTACCTGAAAAATAAAGTGGGCTTGCATAGGAAGTGTTGTGTGGTGTACCTTGTAACTGCAGCAATTGCACCTGTTAACCGTCTGTGAAGAGAAAGCCAGCAGGTGGCCTTGGGCACCTTGTCTGCGCTGGGAAGACCCAGTGCAGGCAGGGACCCGTGCAGCCTGGGAACAGGCTGTCAGAAAGGAGAGAGATGCGGGTCTCCACCCAGGAAGATGACAACTGGGGAGCCAGAAGCCTGAGCATGGGTGCTCTTTTTGGATTACTGAAGGGAAATACAGGTGCATTCACCCTGAATTGTGACACGTAAAATCAAACCTGAAGCCCCATCAGGCTTCCTGGTCATGGGGCCTGTGATGTGGTGTGCAGTCATTCTTGGGATGAGGGAGGTTGTCAGGGACAAGGAGTAAGTCCAAAGGGAGAGGGAGAGCCTGCCCTGGAGTAAGGCGTTTGTCAAGAGGCTAGGAGGGGTGAAGTAGCCCCGGGGAGAAGAGTAAGCTCCTGTGGTAAACCCAGAACCAGAGAAGAGAAGACAGAGAGGCTTGGTAAGAAGTCGTCCAGGGAAACAGCAACAGGGACGGGCTCTGAGCACCCCTGGATTGCTGGTGATGGGGAGCCTGGGCTGGAACCCGGTGTAGCCAGTATATTGGGTTCCCCCGCCAGCCACTGGTATAGTGGCACAGAGCCCACGGAGGAGCTGAACACCCCTGGCAATAGTCTTTGGGCAGTGGTCCTGCTGGACTTTGTAACCCCAGAGGGGGTAGACTGCACAGTGACCTGGCTAGAGGGCCGAGTTACCAGAACAGAGGCTATTGCAGAGCGAGCAACGAGCAGCCAGGGGGCACCCGATGCAGCGAGAGCAACCTTGCCCGACCGAGGCGCAAGGCGGCGTGCCAGGGGGGAGTGGCAACCCCGTTACAGGGCTGTCCCAGGGCCGGTGTGCTGCTTACTGCTGGTGTTCCAGCATGGCCTGGCGGGGGAGGAAGCATGAGCCATTGTGTCAACAGAGCTCTGTGGTGAGAGGAACTGGAGCCCCCCCAGGGAATCGGGGCAGCTCCCCCTTCATGGCAGCCCTGCTCAGGTACTTTGCATGTTCTTCCCTCTTCCTCTTTAGCAGGAGCCTTCGACCCCACCTCCCTCTGCTCCCCCACCCCCACCTCCCAAACGCATGCCAAGGGCTGTGCCTTGTGCTTGTTTCTGCTAGTGCAACCCCTGAGCAGCAGCACTGGCTGCTGTGGGCTGCCTAGAGATTTACCCTGCTGTCAACGAGCTCCGAGTTGGGCCCCAAGTCCTTTGCTGTTGTCTCCCCTCACACAGCTGGCATGGCTCAGGAAGTAGGGGCAGGTGGGAAGGGAGGAGAGGCAGCTGCATGTAGAGTTCTAGGCCTCGCGCGCAGGGGGGCTCCAGCAAATGTGTTCAGAGGAGGCCCCAGATTTGCTTGACCCGACCTTGCTGCACCCCTTCCCTGCAGCCCACACCTCCCTTCAAGGACCATGGTCCCTGCCCGAGTCCCTGAGCCCAGGGCTTGAGAGCTGTGAGTGATTGGTGGGCAGTGACAGGGTCTGAAAGGTCACGTTAGGTAAAACGCTGGTGTTTTCTGCATTGCCAGCCCACAGACGGTTAGGCAGACACACCATGGATAGGGCTGCCTTCTCCAGAGGGTCTAGGGTTATCAGTGCAGTGATTAAAGGAGAGTCTCGTCCTAACCCTCACCCTGCGAAACAGCACCCTGAGGTCGACGTTTTTCTGCAGCTCATTGGAACAGTGCATGTTGGAGCCTGGTGTCGACACCCACCTGTACAAACCCCGAGAGTCGCCTGGGCTTGGCACTCTTGCTTACTGGAGCAGGCTTGCATTGGCTTCAGTGGGAGCTGGGTTCAGTCAGGGCAGAAGGAAAACTGGTGTGTCCGGGCAGAATGTGTCCCTCACCTCCCCGTCTCTGACAGCCTACACGCCGCACTGACGTGAGATTTTGATGCAAATCATTCATTCCAACTGCATGGGTATTGTTGTTTTTTTCCTTAATGCAATTTGCTGCTGTTATTACGTTTCAGAACAGACTCAGAGTTAACAAACGCCGTGAGAAAGGCTGTACGTATGTTTCTTTCTATTGACAGAAACCCATGGAAATCTATCCAAATAGATGAAATGATAATTCCCTTGCTTTGACATCCCACTCTGTTTTCACATTAAATGCATTCATTAGTAAGCATTCAATAAAACCCTCTTGAAGTCTCAGCTATGTCTGTGCTCAGGCTTGCCTACCTATCAAGAGCCAGGCCTAACTTCCTGCATGCATTCATCAGAGTCTGCTTACCCCCGCTTTCTACTGGGACTATTACTTATTTTACCAAAGTGTCTGCAAAATAAAAAAGCTGTCTTTAGAAAGAGATAAATTGGGGCAATTTATATATCTTTATTGCTGGGGCTCCACTCACTGTTTGAAGGGCAAAATAAAGTGATCCCGAGAATTTTCAAATGTTGCTTCAGTGCATTGCTTATCTACATTCCAATCGCAAAATAGGTTTCAATTATGTTGAGCACTGCAAGCAGTAGCCGTGGAACGTAGGCTTCCGGTTTCTCCATTCAGTGGTGAATCAGATTCGTCTGGACTGCCAACTAATCTTTATGCCAGAGACAATAATATGCTGTGAACTCTTTTGATTTTATACAGTAAAGTCTCCATTCCGTTTTTCTTTCATAATGTTTCTGCAGTTTAGATTTCCTGTTGAACATGGAAATCAATCAGTAAGCTAATTAACTTGATGTATGCTGTGGGGTGTGTGTGTCACATGTATCGCTCACATACATACCATACAGGTAATCCTGGATGTGTGCACAGCTACTCTTTTATAGGCACACACTCATTTTCACTAACAGTTCCTAGGGGTAAATAGACTGGACTTGGCCTCGGCCTCCTGTTTAAAGCCACATACACTGAATTTTACCCACCATTGACAAGTGACTCTGAGCTCCTCTTTCCTCTGAAGCTCATCAGTTTCACCTCTTCTGTCAGATGTCACAACGCCCAATGTGCCTTTCCTCTGAAAATATTGTATTTAAAACATATATTCTCCTACGGGATTCTGTCTCTCTTGCCATGGCATCTACAGGGCTATTTGTTGCTCTTCCATGTAAAAATACAACATGCCTTACACCTGCACGCCAGGTTCATTGTTGTACCAGGCAGTTGAAGTGCCCAGGAAGTGTTGTGTGTGTTACAGAGATATGTAGCTGTCTATAGTACTCATGTATAGCAAAAGCTTTGGAAGAGAGTCCCCTGCTGTACGCCTTACCTTGCCATACCTCCCAACGCAATGGGTATCAACCCTTTGGAGGTGTCAGTGAGTCACCGACAGGGCTTCTGTGCTTAGATCCCTTTGCTACAGCCACTCGGCTTTGCGGTGTATGTCACTGTTGCCCCCAAGCCATGGTTCTTATCCTGCACCCATCACCCGTGATGAGCACACCCGTTTGCTTCAGGAATCCTGCTTACCATATCTGTTACTGCTACAATGCACGGCATCATAAGAACGGTCAGACTGGGCCAGACCAAAAGTCCATCTAGCCCAGTGTCCTGTCTTCTGACAGTGGCCAGTGCCAGGTGCCCCAGAGGGAGTGAATAGAACAGGGAATCATCAAGTGGCCCATCCCCTGTCGCCCATTCCCACCAGGAGCACTTTTGCTACCTATGGACTTCCACTTTTCCTACTAAGTGGGTACCATCACTTCTTTCTGTGGCACACAAAGGAAAGTAGCCCATGGCCCTTGGTACACGTGTCTCCAGTTGCGTTAGTAAAACCTAGAACCGTTAAACAGGAGGTGGTTTTGGTAAATCACGTTAATCTTGAGGTCTGTAGTCTCTGTCATAGAACACAAAGCACATGTCATCCTGCTTCAGGAAACATACTCTACTCCTGACACTCAACTATCAGTTCCTGGGCTTTGTTGTTGTGTCTCGCCTCCATCTGGGGAATGTGAGATAGCGTCCTACATCAAGGAAGATATTCATAGTCCAAATGATGTTATCAAATGGCAGGCTATGAAAGTGAAGGCCTGACTCTTATCAATGTGTACAAACCTCCATCTGCCAGCTGGCCAACTCCTGTCTTTCCCATCTCCTCAGGTCCTTTACTGCAACAATTTTAATTCACCCCTCTCCCCCTGGCGATACCCTGATGTGGGTGGAGTAAGGCTAGAGGAGTGGGCATCGATGGTCGATCTGCAGCTTCTACATGATCTTAAGCAGCCACCTACTTTCCATAGCAAAAGATGGACCTCTGGTTTTAGTCCTGACCTTGCCTTTTCTGCCACTGGACAATACCTTGTCATGGTCATAGAGTGTAAAGTGCTTGATATGTTTCCTTGAACCCAGCATCAGTCATTCCTGATCACAATGGGCATGGCAAATTCCAACTACAAGTGGTCTCCAGAAGCCTTGGTGGAATTTGTGGCTTGACTGTGCAATCTGGGTAATATTCTTCTTGTGTGTATGTAATTTTATTAAATAAACTGTGCAGAAGGATTCTAATTTACTCCTGCCAGCCAAAATGATAATTTTCCCCACTCCTGTTTTACTAAATTGCTACCTTTATTTTTGCAATGTGTATATAATTACCAAATGTTACTAGATTCTACCCAAAGTCTCTCTCCTTGTAATAGCGCTGACTTCTACTCAAGTCTGTCAGAGATTGACTTGATATAAAAAGTGTTGTGATTGATAAAATTAAACTCTGAAGCAAGGCTTGAATCCTACCTTTTCTTTTTTTCTTTTTTCTTTTTTTTGGCACGAGGGAAAAAACAATATCAGTCATCAAAAAATTCACCAAACGATTCACTGGAGAATGGAGGGAACTTGTGGTTTTTTTTTTTTTTTTGCTTGAAGAACTTAATAAGACACCCACAGCAACTCCAAGCTATATTGTTATATTCAATTACTTATGAGGCCTAGAGTTTCTCCACTTTAATTGCTCTAAGCGGGGAAGCTTTAGTCACAGTGTAATGTACCCAAGCATGTATGGGGTTTAATGAATCATACTAACGCTGCACTCTAAGCAATTAGGTAAATCTAGCTGTTAGTTAGTGAGGCATAAAATAAATTTAATCTCTCTTCTAAAAAATCAATTATAGTGCTGTAAAGTATAATTCAATTTGGGTCATGCTACATAAATTTTCTGTTTTTAGTGTGTTTTTAGACTGGCAGTGGTTAGATTTTTTGCAAGCTGTATGTGCGTGAGTTCACTGGGGGGTATATGGCCATTTAAAGAGCGCATCGGTATTTTCTGTGTTTCCGCCTTCTGCAGAAGGCTCATTTACATTACTGGAGCCATTCAGTTCTGAATATGCAAGTTGGGGCAACTCGGAAAAACAGAGCCAGGCTCTGAACGAGCCAATAAAGTTGTAAAAGAGTCAGCGCGGGGTAAAAGGTGGGATGTCTCATTAATTTAGGTGACTGTGTGGTTAGAATCCACCCTCCCTATCACAGGCTGTTCTTCATCAACCAAGCTCTGTATTCCTGCCGTGTTTTCGTCTTGTTCTCTCATTAACTAAGCAGGGCGAGGTCGGCTCAGGGTTGAACGGGAGACCATCATGGAGCATCCTAGCTGCTGCTGGGAGCGGAGTCAGACAGTAATTGCACTTTTCCCTCTGGGCCAGAACTGAACCAATGCCCCAGCGCTGTGTTGCTGGAGATGCCTTTTTTGTATGATGTGAAACTTGCCCTGACCAGTTCAGGGCCTTAAAGAGACCAGCAGCTCTTCTCACAAGGATGTTAGTCTACGTTCCTAGTCAAATTTCATCTGCCCCCGCAACTTCCCCGGCTCCCAGAGTATCTGAGAGCATTGCCAACTTTCATGGATTTAGCCTCACATCACTCCTTGGAGGCAGGGCGGTATTATCAGCCCTATTGGACAGATGAAGAACCGAGGCCCAGATCTAGGCATGGCTGCACTTAGCACCACAATGCCTAACTGTTTTAGGAGCCTACATGTCATTTTCTAAAGGGATTTAGCCACATTGACAGTCAATAGGATTTTGGCTCCTAAGTCCTAAATCCCCTTTTAAAATAACATTTAGGATCCTAAATCAGTTAGGCTCTGCCTCGCTAAGTGCAGCAATGCCTACACACCTTTAAAAATCTGGGTCAGAGAGACTTGCCCAAGGTCACAGGAAGTCTGTGGACAGAGCCAGGCCTCTCACATCCTACGCTAGCACCCTGACTCCTGGAACATCCTTCTACTCCTACACTCTGCCCACTTAATTCCCCCAGCAGTTTTAAGCAGATGCCACTTTTTGTCCCATACTATTGTGGGTTGTAACTGTGAGCTTTTTGTTTCAAATCAGAGGTGGCTGCATTTCAGTGGTGAGTGAAATGGTCTCTGGTATACTTTAAGGGCCCTATCCCATGAGTTGCTGGGTACACACAATTTCCTTTGGCTGCACTCCGCCACGTCCAGTAGGCACTCAGCTCCTGGAGCCTCTTCAGTAAGATCAGGCCTTAAATTACTAAAGTGCGTTGGGATCCTTTGGGATGAAAGATGTTTCATAAACGTAAGATGATGATGATGTAGTGTGAGGTTGTTTATAAAGGGGAAATGAACAGGAGACAATTAGAGCCCAAACTTCTTCTCTCTCCCACCAATAGAAATCAGGAATGACTCCACTGAAATAAATGGAGTTGCACTGGATTTACACTGGTGTATGTGAGAGGAGCATCAAGCTCACTGCGTTTGGATCAAGAGTCTAGCTGTATTCTTACAGAGCCTTGACAATACAGCATACTGATAAGTTGTGGGTTTTTTGTGATCTCCTTCCTCTGAAGCATCAGAGAAAGTCATGGCTGGAGGTGGGACATTAGATGGGGTGAGCCGGGGCTCTGAGGTAGTGTTGGCTGGTTCTTGCTCACATATTCATGTCTAATGGATCAGGTCAAATTGGCAGTGACAGGAGTGGAGGGCGGGTGTCACCTTCCTCTGTAGCATGTGGGTACAGATTACATGCTGGGATTATTGGGTATCTCTCACTTCATCATTTCCCTGACACTGCAGAGATTTCTGGCACTGGTGCACCTTGGTCCCTCCTATTCTTTGCCGGTGGTTCGTAATAGTCTAGTGTTCTGGGGGTCTCATTTACTTTGGTCTCCTTCCAGTTGTTGGGTTCAGTGTGCAGGTGCTGGGTAGGGTTGGCGGCCTGTGATGTACAGGATGTCAGAGTGTATGATCTGGTGGGCCCTTCTGGCCTTGAACCTAAAACTGCTTAGGTGCAAAACTTTAAAAGTACGAACACTTTTGCACAAGCAAAACACTGGCTGTGCATGCTGAAACCAGTGAATTGTGTGCTCCTATAACCCTGGCATGAACAATTTGGAGACACATACTTTTAAACATTTGGACCTCTAGATATCTCATCTGCAAATTCTATTTTGCCAGTGTAATTATTAGGCAAAATTATCTAGCATCACCATTCATTATAATCTCTTAGCAACAGCACAACATATTAAATGTTGGCTACATTCAAGCTGTCTCTTTCCAATTTCTAAGGTTCCAGGGGGTGCTTTCTAAAGTAATGTTTAGGCTTTGCAAGCCGAGACCTCACTTACTTTAAAGGAATAATATAAACAGACTAGCCAGCTACATAATTATTTTGAGTCCCATCAGTACATTCACAGTTTTCAGAAATTTCTGTTTGGCACCCATAAAAAACTCTCTTTTGCACTAAAGAATAAGACTTTTTAAAACAAATAACATCCTTGGTTTGGTATAATAGACTGTTCTTTTCATGTATGATCCTGCAAAATAGTCAGTGGTAGTGCTCAAATGCATAATGTTTGAAAGATTAGGGCCTATGCAAAAGGGAAGTCCCACGGCAGGCAACTCTATAATATTCTTTGTGTATTAATTTCAATAAAGATGTTTTTCACAAGGGACTAGATGCTTTCTGCAATAATTAGGAAAATGATTAGTAGCCTTCCAAAATGTAGGAATGGAAAGGCACATTGGATTAACATTTAATAAGCATTGCATGGTACAGAACCATCCATCTACTCACTTCCTGGAGCCCCAGGGTCATAAGAAATCAAACTGGATCATGTGAAACATTTTACGCACTGTGCTTCTCATAACAAAATAGGCGTGTAATTATCAGACCATCTTGCAGAGCTGAAGCATAACTTTCCCAGACATATAACTGGTAACATTAATTACTAAAAGAATTTGCATATGCATCATTTATGCTTTTTCACTTAAAATATTGCTCTGAAGTTTTATTTATTCTTATTGCACTACAGCTCCAGAGCCAAATTACAAAATGAATGCTTGAGAGATACCATGGACAGCACCCATTTGTTTCACGGTGCTTGCTTACTACTCTTATAATTGACCTTTAGAAATAAAGTGAGTCCATAGTAGAAAGTACATTGTAACTATATGTGCATTCTGGAATAAATGCCACCTTATTTATCTCTTCTCTCAATCACATTTTAAGCCTCTTGCTGGGGGAAGAAAATATGTCTTAATTTACCTTTACCTCTAGTCAGGACATCATTTTGCACAATATGAAGAAACAGTTTCTTGTTTGTATCCATATTGTTTAGTTTTGATTTATTCTTTTCAGTGGCGTTTCAAGGGTTTGAGACATGAATGACAACTTAAGGAGAGAACAAATGTAAGGTTAGCATGAAACATAATTAACTTGGGTTAATGTGTTTAGATCCATCAAAAATGGCAAGTCCAATAATCGGTTTGAAAAACCCACCAACATAATATTTTATCCCATTGATCATTTTAGTGCAAGCATGTTGCCCTGAACTTGAAAAAGGACAAAAAAAATTTTAAGAAGACCAATTGTATACACTACATACATCATTAATTTTTAATATATTAAATAAAGAAATGCACATCCTGGAAAAGCTTTTAGGAAAGGGCTCTGCCAGGCTGATGTAAACAAAAAACCAGCGCCAAGGAATGTATAATGCATTTGAAGACATCAAAATGTGTTTTTCCACCATTGAGATCACAGAGAGATAATGTGATGTTCCCTTTTCGAAGTTATGGGGTTGTGTTATTGAATGAGGTGTGAGCCTGACCATGTTCTAGTGAGCTATGCAGGGGGAGATTAAATGTCTTGTTAAGCAGCTGGTAGCATGAGCCTTTTTGAGACACGTCACGATAAGAATGATTCCTGAGTGTGATGCAAGTCCTAGGTTTTCTTTGCTGCAAAAGGAAAGATCAAGGGTTGTGTTTAACAAAATAAGTTCTCCTTTATGTCTGTAGATCCAGCCGTTCCTCCGAGCTGTAATTGTGAAGAGAGGACATCATTAAGGAATAACAAATGGCCTTGTAAGGGTACTGTCCAGATCTCAGTGCTATGAAACCTAATTAGAACATGAAGATAATGATGGAGTGCTCAAATGAATTTGCATGGAATACTAGCCCATAGAAGGCATGAAAGTAATTTATTATGCTTATTAGTAGAAAGCTTTTGTCAGACCAACAGAATCTTGACAAGAACTTTAGCCCCAGTGCCCCCGCAGCTGCAGCTCAGCGCGGCACCTCTGGAGGATCACTGCCTGTAGAAGCCTGGTCTGAATTCTACCAGGTTCTTCATTCGGAATAATAAAGGATCCCGTGTAAGAGGCACATATACCCCTCTGTCTTGGTCCAAAATGGATTAGGCCAGAAAACAGTGAGGGGCCATCAAACCCTACTCTACTTAATGAAGTATATACTAATATGGAAATAGCCTCTGTGAGAGCATATTGCAAGGTGGCATTTTATTCTGTTGGTTCACCCTAGAGATCTCAGGGGGACTGACTGGCTCAGGAGGCTGGTAACAGAATACAGAGCCTGTCTCCTGCTCATTGTCAGTTGAAATCCAGCCCAGGCGGGTAGAGATGAAAAGCTGTTCCCGAAGGGCTGCAGTGTTGACTTGCGTGAAGAGCACTGTGTGACCCCGGTTCAGTTCACAATGGCTCCACCACCACAACTCGGAAAGGCTCTATTCGGGAAGTGGCCCATTGTGGTAGGTGCGGTGCAGTCACAATCGGACACCAGCTCCCTGCCCTAAGGCGCTTACAGCGGGAGACGGTCAGAGAGAGGGTTACAGTCATCAAAGATACAGTTTCCTTCATCCCCTGGATCCCCGTACTTCCTTCCTGACTAATCTGGAATTTAGTAACATAGGAATTGCCAGATTGGATCAGACCCGGGGTCCAACTAGTTCAGTTTCCTGTTTCCAACAAGGTACCAGCTGCTTCAGAGAGAGAGGCTAGAGACTGTGCAGTAGGCAGCTGCTTCTTCCTCAGCCCCATTAGAGGCTGTCTCCTTCCCTCATGTGAGAAGGGTTGTATCTTTTCCAAAACTCTTGCCTTTTGTTTTATTACCTCCCCCCCAGGTAATCTAGCTATCCATACAAGTACCAGCCCTTTTTCAGAGCCTGCTAAACTCTTGGCTTGAACTATATCATGTGGCAGTGAGTTCTGTGGGCTGACTGTGTTGTATGAAAAAGCATTTCCTTTAAATTTGCTGCCTTTAAATGTCACTGAACATGCCCTTGTTCCCATCTTGTGTGAAAGGATGGATGGAGGCACCTGATCTGCCTTCCCTCTACCATTCAGCACTTTACTTACCTTCATCATGCCCCTTCTTATTTGTCTGCTCTCTAAGGCAAACAGTCCCCGTCTTCGCAGTCTCCCTCAGTTGGGAAGTTTTGCCCATACATCCCAAGTGAGCTTGGAGACTGAGGAACAGTCAAACGAAATCAATCCAGACTGTCATTTTTCCCCATTTTTGTTTAAATTTCCTGACATGGAGAGGATCATTAATAGTGTTTGCCTAATTAACACATTTCCTGAATGACGGCAAACATGTAAACAGGTTTCACTGAGCAAGCTCTGTCTGATTAAAACTCTAGCCTGGACTAATTAGATAGAAATTTCTTCATTAGTTTTCCCATTTTCCATGAGCAATCTCTCTCTCTCTCTCCTCTAATAATCAGGAAGAATTGTTTGCCGGAGTTGGGGAGCTTTCGTAGACATTTCCCCCCGCCCCGACACGATTGCATTTTTCAGAGGCTGCAATTACTTTTTGGACGAACGCTGGCCAAATGAAATCCTTTCTGAGGGATGGGGAATGGCAGCCGTGTTTGTTGATGCGTGCCTGTGAGTTAACCAGCCATGAATACGATACAGCTGCTGAAGGGGAGAAGGTGTAAGACCGTGCTTAGAACTCTTACAAATCTGAAATGGAAGGACTAATTTCCAATTTAAAAACACACCCCGTTGTTATTAACATTTTTATTATCCTTCCAGCCTCATTCATAATTATAAACTCCTGCAGCCCTCTGGGAGAGAAAAAGCTTCCAGTGAAGTCAGTGGGAGTTTTGCCTGAGTAAAGACTGCAGGATTGGGCTGGAGAGAAAATTGTGATGAAAAAATAAAGCTTAGGTCACAGGGTCCAACTCCCTGCAAGTGTGGGATTATTCCCTGCAGTAGACTTGTGAGTGTCTTGTGCAGTCTAATTTTTGCTTCTGAAGCCTGGAAATGGACGTTTGCCTTTTTTGGTGACTGGATCCAATCCGGCGTTTGAGTTGAACACTCACAGCACTCAAAAAAGTTCCAAATCGGCCCGTTTCTACATAGAAATCTGAACATGCTGAGCCTTGATTCTGCTCTCACTGATGTAGAAATGGAGCAATCCATCTGGCTTCCAGACGATTACACTTAAGCTAAGCTGGAGTCAATGAAAGCAGATCCACACCCATTGTTTCATGGCAAAGAATTGCTCAGAAATATGGAAGGGTATTAAAATACATATCATCTGAGCAGATGCTACAGCGCCTATTGAGAGGCTCCCTGTAGAAGAGGGGAGAGAAATAATTGACAGTTCTGGTACAGACAATGCACTCCATATTTGGGACAGGAGGAATTTGTGTCTTAGACACATGGGGTAAGCTGGGTGTATTTCATCTTCTGTAATGGTGTTGAGAGAAATCTTATACGTACAATATGGTGAAATCTTATAAGGTCTTATTGCATAGCCCAACATGTTGACTTGCAGTGATACAGAGAAAACCCTGGCCAGAAGTGTTGGATAATAGCTCTGATTTTCTGTGGCAACTGCTCAGAAAGAAACCCATGAAACTACCCTATTAAACATTCTGGTTCTATCCACAGGACATCATGAAAGGTCAGGGGTCTATTCTTTCTTATGCTGTTAGTATTTTGGACTGAGCCTCACTTTGTGTTGTAGAGGTTTGGTCTACAGCATGTTTGCCTTAATGAACTATAACAGCACAGAAGGTAATTATGTTTTTGTCTAGACCTGTCTAAGACTATCAACAGCACCTCATTACTTTACAGATTGTTAGTGCTGTTGGCAGAAGTTGAAGATCCTGCTGGAAAAAAAAAAGCAAAGTATTTTGCAACAGAGAATAAATTTGGTTGATGATAAATAGGGGCTTGTGGCTAATTAGACCTTCTTTTGTCCAGAGGCAGATATGTAACAGTAAACAGTCACTGAGATAAAAGGAAAAGAGGGGAAACAGCAGAGAAATCACATGAGGTTTCTTTTAAAGATCACTAGAAGCTTTAGGGAAATAAGGAAACAAAAACTGCCGCTGTGGTATCAACATGTATGCAGTTTGAATGAGGACTTATGGTCAACGATTCATCACCCTGCTGTTGAGTGTTTATATGTGTGTATTAGTTATATGGAATTTATTTTTAAAACTGTTAGTAGCAAATTGCTTAGGGAGGATGCGACTCTCTCACTGGGATTTCCTACCAGTGCATTTTTGTTGTACACCCAGCCTCGTTCATATTCATAGCATGCTAGGGCAAATTCCTCTAGCCTTCATGCATGGGAAATGCTCCTACTGAAGTCGCTGAGGGTTTTGTCTGAGCAAGGACTGCAGGGTTTGGCTACAGTCATGAACGGACCCAGGATGGAAGTGGCGAGCTGATGCTCCCAAACATCTCTGTAAAAGGCAATTGCAATTGTTTAGGTTTACTCTTGCAACTCTTATGCAACAAATAGACTTTAGTGACATGGGTAGGCCCAATGGGATTGCTTGTGTGAGTAAGGACTATTTGTAAGAGTTAGAGTGGCAGGCTGAGATTCTAAAGGGCTTCCTGTATTGATAAAACCAGAGGGGACGAACCCTGAAGTTCTCACTCAGGCAAAGATCCCCTTCATTTAATGAGAGTTTGCTTGAATAATGGCTGAGTATGAGCCTTAGCATATGGCCATGAGAAAGAGCCACAGAATATGGCCTGAGACTTGAGCTAAACCACGCCTGCTTGCAGGTAAAGAATGCATTTCAATCACTATTATCGAAGTATTGCAAAGGAGCCACACATGAAGCATTGAGGTGCCAGGGACATAAGGTTATCGCTGCTTTGGCCTCCTTAATTCATGCTGCTGTTCAGGAATATGGGCCAAACCTTGAAGGGTGCAACTTCTGCCTGAGCAAGTGATGTATGAGTACAGGCCGTGGGAGCTGGTCCTGTGTGCACAGATCGCGCTGGGCAGTGTGCACATGCAAACTCTCCAAAGCATTTGTCCTCTGGTGGGTGAAATACTTCGTAAATGGTATTTAACAAAAATCCTTTTCAAGCACAAAGGCCAGCCTCTCTGCCTTGCCCCGGCCCCTTTGCTCTGTGCTGGTGGCACATACAGGCTGGAAGCGAGAGACAGCTGGACCGGGCAGCAGGACGACAACTCCGTTTTATGACAGCTTTTGAGGTTTCAGCATCTATTTAGAACAAAATCAAAACCTCCCGAACATTTACATGAAACAGAATAGTGTTGAAACCTCCATTTCTGGATGGAAAAGGTCAAGTTCCAATTTCTGTCTCTCTCTCTCTCTCTCTGTGGTCAGGAGTGACTAGAGAGCCCTGGGCCTCAGAAACCCTTCTTGTTGAAAACTCTATCCCAGTCAATACGTCCCTGCAAAACCTTTTGGCTTTGGCAAAACAACATAGTTCAACAAAAAAGAGTTTCATCAAAAAATGTTCCAACTAGCTCTAGAGACAACCCCAGTCCATGGGAGATTTTCTTGGGGAGTGTAGATTTGGTTTAGCTGGCCCCTACATCTGCTCCAATGGCCCCTCAACCCACAGCATAGGGGGCAGGTAGGAAACCTGGCTACAATGCTGCTGAGCTATAGTGATGTCCTGGGACCACAGCTGGCCGGGGTAGAATTGACCCCAGGCTCCGGCAACCACAACTAACTCCTTTGTGACTCCTCTCCCGTGACCAGCATACAACACGTATTGGGCACAGGTGCAAACTGACCTACACAGTTTGTTGCAAATATCATTATGCGGTAGAACCTTGATTATCATTATTATTTGGTGGAACCTTGGTTACCTGAGCGCTGTGTGTGTGTGTTTGTGTGAATATAATAGTCACTTCTGTCTTGGAAGAGTATGTCATCAGAAGATGGTGGGTCTCTAATCCCAGACCCTTATCAAAAATAATGGTATTGCCTAATGTCTTTCTAACCTTGTAATAATAACGTTCAGCCCTCCAGAGGTGACATATCACTTTGGCGACATCTGAGGACCAAGTCAACACATAATAATTTAGATGTCAGCGCTGATGTTATGAAAGCTAGGATGCATGTTGTAAACCATTGGCTAACAATCATACACTTGTGAGCCATGTGGCAGCAGACTCAGAGATTGCCAGAAGCTATTTCAATCCATGTCCGGCTGTGAGACAGGCCATGCCATGTGGGATCTGGGAGAGGATGTAAGATCTCTTCTGAAGGCCTTACAGTTAATCACAGTGCCTCTTGCAAGGCCCATGACTTGTACTTTGCAGTGGATTCATCCTTATGTCACTCCATGGCCTCTTCCTAAAGTTATCCATCTTTGGGCCTTTGAAGTTTTAATATCTCTAAATCTACTACAGAAGAAGCTTTTTAAATAAATGTCACCCTAGGGAATCTTCAGCTACATGTGTTATGGAGGCACATCTGCCATGCTTCTTATCTACACATATGGCACATTGGCCAGGGTGAGAGTCCTGGATCCAAAGATAGCCTTATCTGTGTTCCCCTTCTTTTCACTTCTGTTATTCTAAGGCTGACAGTATGTTGGTATATCCATGTCTCTCTGACAAGGAGACTGATTAGATGACCTAACAGGTCTTCATTGCTATCTTTGACTGTGGAAGTCCCCCATGAGAAGGATATAAAGACCCACCATAATGGACATTGAAATCTAGACTTGATGAAACTCTAGTAAGTATATGACAGAAGAGAACCCTGTATTGGCAGGAAGGACTAGAAGAATTAATAGGTGTCTTCCATCTCTGAGTTGAATTATTCTGCATCCGCCATGTGCTAAGTATATACCCAGAGCAAACAAACAAAATCAGTCATTGCTAACTTGGAAGGGTACCAGGGATCACGGACTGAAATGGCAGACGTGGCATTGGTTGGAGAATTTTAAAAGTCAAATTTGTTGTGTTACTATTATCCGTATATTTCCACAGACTTTCTTGGACATTGTTTTGGGTTCACAGGCAGTGATGGGCTCCTTATCCCCACACCAGAAGGAAAGGAGATCGTTTTAGTACCAGATCAGTGTGAGGGGCTGTGGCATCACAGAATTTGCCTGATTTCAATGGATAGTATTGAAGAAAGCTTGTGTGTGTGGCTGCTTGTGCTACTGTTCCACAGTGTTGTCTAGGATCACAGCACATCTGTTACATTTCCCTAATTAATGGCAGGATGTACTGATGGCAAAGTAGAAATGTTTGTCTCTTTTTCTCTAAATGAATTGTTCACTTTATTCTAAACTTTGGAATCCTAAACTAAGATACCTCAGCTACCTCGATGAAGTGAGCTGTAGCTCACGAAAGCTTATGCTCAAATAAATTGGTTAGTCTCTAAGGTGCCACTAATACTCTTTTTCTTTTTGTGAATACAGACTAACACGGCTGCTACTCTGAAACTCGATAATGGAGTTATTAGAGGAGGACTCTGAATTCAGGCTAAGTACTTCTGAATGTCACAGAGCTTGGAGCTCCCCAGGGAATTTGGATAATACTGTTCCCTAACCTATCTCTGAATCAACTTCAGAAAGTATTGGCCTTAAAGTTTCCAGAGGCATCAGGTCCGATGAGAACTGGCTGTCATTGGTGTTGCCCTCTGCTCTGCCTTCTTTTTAGGACTGGTACTTCTGGCAGTTATTAAGACCTGCAGAAGAAAGATCTGGCCACAGCTTCTCTATCCTATCTAGCCTCTATCTCTATCAGAGCACCTTATGGCTGCTAATGTGTTTATCCTCGCACACCTGAGTGAGGTAGGGAGGCGTCCTGATCCTCATTCGGCAGCGGAGGCACAGAGAGGTGAAGTGACTTGCTGTCATGCTGGGCATTTGCAGAAAAGCTGGGAAGAACCTAGCTCTCCTGAGGGCCGGCCCAGTGTCTTTTCCCCAGGAGCTCCCTGCCTCTTGTCTCTGTCTGCAACAGCATTCTCACTATGGGTCAGTGCCCCATTGTGCTGGGCATGGTATAATCACGTAGGAAGAAACAGACCCTGCCCCATAGAGAAAGGGGGATGGAGGGGAAGGGTACAGTTTCAGCCCAACAATGTGCAAAACTTAGTGGCTTCCCATCAGCTTGACGGCTTTATAATTGGGTCTATACATGCCCCTTCCCTTGACTGCTCCTCTGTCTGGCAGCTTTCGTGTAGCTATCACAGCAGAAGCAGGGCTGGAGAGGACGGTATATGAAGGAGGAGAGGGGTAGAGGTGTTAGAGATCAGTTCAGGGAGGGAGGGTCCATGTTTTGGGAGAAAGAATGGAGCCGTGCTTGGGGAAAGCAGGAAACGGGCCTCCGAGGCTGGAGTCACCAACTGAGCAGAAGGGAGGGAAATGGCAGTGCATTGAGACAAGAGGATATAGCCCAGGTCTTCAGTGGGTGTAAACTGGTGTAGCTCAGTTCACTTCTTGAAGTGATGTTGATTTACATAAGCTGAAGATCTGGGCCAGTGGTTCCCAACATCATGGCATCCTGCTACATGTGCTTATGTGAGCAGCCCCACTGACTGGGCCATCTGTTTGGGTCATCTCACATCTCTATACCAGACTATCAGGCCACTCCGATTGCAGAACAAATCTATTTTAGACGTGTTTTTTTCCTATTCTACCTGCTGTAACTCCAGCTGCCACGGACCCTACTGTACAGCCCTCACAGGGGGAAAAATCTTTTACAAATAACTTCACAGGCCTCTATAATAGATTTTCCCCCCATACTTTTAAGGCCAGGTCTCTTGTGGTCTGTCAGGTCTAGGAACAAATGCTGGATATCCTCCTGGAAATGGAGATTCGCGGCTCTCCAGTGGTATGAAGACCTCATTTCTACCCCTCTGGAGCTGATGGGCATGAGACCTTAAACCTGCTAGTGGACTAGGCCTGAACATTGCCTCTCCTGGGTCTCAGCCCACTGGCATTTTGGGGTGAAAACCCATATCTGAGGAGCAAAGAGGAAATATTTTGGTGGCAGGTTATTTTTATAAAATATGGTGGCTCTTTGAAAGCTTCCCAGATGCCCAGGATGTTAGAAGTGGCCCTAACAGAGATGGATTGAGATGGGCAAAGTGTAGGTGAGGTGGGGAAAAGTGCATGATGAACGACTCATATGAAAGTAGTCATGACGTAGGGGAGTGAATGTCTGTAGCTATACACAATATCTACTCATTCCCCCATATACCTGTGCTCCAGCCCTTGTTCAGTATTGCTGCTAAGTAAACAGGACTGTAATTATGTTAGGAAAGCCAAGCACGGCTGGGTGGATCTGCAGACGGGAACGTGCCTTCTCTTCAGAAATTTTGCTTGATTTGTTTGTCAGTTCACTATGCTGGTGACAAACTGTTGCTTTATGTGCTGGAGATTTCCAAACACATAGGGAGGTGCTGCCCCTGCCCTGAAGCTCTCGCTACCTAAACAGGCAAAGGGTGACATGCATACATTTGCAGATGCTGATCTCTGAGGCTAGGAACTTGGCAAATGATCAGTATATTCATGTGTCCATTGGAAGGGTAGAGAATGGTCTCCTTGCCAGGATGTGTGAGTACTGCGGGAGGAAACAGCCCCCTTTGTATGTGTCCTGTGGAAAGGCTGCAAACAAACATGTAGGTTGGGGCCATGCACCCTTGGGGACTGGTGGAGAAGAGAACCTTGCAATATTCTGTAATGACCTCTCGTGCTCCCCACGCCATCTGGCCTCTGCAGGAAGCCAACACCAGGCTTCCCGTCCAGAGGGAAAGACTTTGCAATGCATGACCTGGGCACGTGGTTGAAGCACAAGCGGAGAAGGGAGGGATTGCTGGAGAAAGAGGCCCCCTCTTTGAAAACAAAAGGCGAAATTCTCAAACTTGGGCCCTGAACAAATAGTCTGACATTCTGTGGAGCTTCTGAGTGCTCAGGGCCTCTGACAATCTGGCCACTTATACCTATTTATGTGCCTACCATCAGGCATGCGAGTTTGACAGTTATAGCCCTATCCCCAGAGTTGATCTGAAGCGGATGTCTTGCAGTCAGTCCACGCCAAAGAATCATAGAATCATAGAATATCAGGGTTAGAAGGGACCTCAGGAGGTCATCTAGTCCAACCCCCTGCTCAAAGCAGGACCAATCCCAACTAAATCATCCCAGCCAGGGCTTTGTCAAGCCTGACCTTAAAAATATCTAAGGAAGGAGATTCCACCACCTCCCTAGGTAACGCATTCCAGTGTTTCAGCACCCTCCTAGTGAAAAAGTTTTTCCTAATATCCAACCTAAACCTCCCCCACTGCAACTTGAGACCATTACTCCTTGTTCTGTCATCAGCTACCACTGAGAACAGTCTAGATCCATCCTCTTTGGAACCCCCTTTCAGGTAGTTGAAAGCAGCTATCAAATCCCCCCTCATTCTTCTCTTCCGCAGACTAAACAATCCCAGTTCCCTCAGCCTCTCCTCATAAGTCACGTGTTCCAGTCCCCTAATCATTTTTGTTGGCCTCCACTGGACATTTTCCAATTTTTCCACATCCTTCTTGTAGTGTGGGGCCCAAAACTGGACACAGTACTCCAGATGAGGCCTCACCAATGTCGACTAGAGGGGAACGATCACGTCCCTCAATCTGCTGGCAATGCCCCTACGTATACATCCCAAAATGCCATTGGCCTTCTTGGCAACAAGGGCACACTGTTGACTCATATCCAGCTTCTCGTCCACTGTAACCCCTAGGTCCTTTTCTGCAGAACTGCTGCCGAGCCATTCGGTCCCTAGTCTGTAGCGGTGCATGGGATTCTTCCGTCCTAAGTGCAGGACTCTGCACTTGTCCTTGTTGAACCTCATCAGATTTCTTTTGGCCCAATCCTCTAATTTGTCTAGGTCCCTCTGTGTCCTTTCCCTACCCTCCAGCATATCTACCTCTCCTCCCAGTTTAGTGTCATCTGCAAATTTGCTGAGGGTGCCATCCACACCATCCTCCAGATCATTAATGAAGATATTGAACAAAACTGGCCCGAGGACCGACCCTTGGAGCACTCCACTTGATACCGGCTGCCAACTAGACATGGAGCCATTGATCACTACCCGTTGAGCCCGACAATCTAGCCAACTTTCTATCCACCTTATAGTCCATTCATCCAGCCCATACTTCTTTAACTTGCTGGCAAGAATACAGTGCGAGACCGTGTCAAAAGCTTTGCTAAAGTCAAGGAACAACACGTCCACCGCTTTCCCCTCATCCACAGAGCCAGTTATCTCGTCATAGAAGGCAATTAGATTTGTCAGGCATGACTTGCCCTTGGTGAATCCATGCTGGCTGTTCCTGATCACTTTCCTCTCCTCTAAATGCTTCAGGATTGATTCCTTGAGGACCTGCTCCATGATTTTTCCAGGGACTGAGGTGAGGTTGACTGGCCTGTAGTTCCCAGGATCCTCCTCCTTCCCGTTTTTAAAGCTGGGCACTACATTAGCCTTTTTCCAGTCATCTGGGACCTTCCCCGATCGCCATGAGTTTTCAAAGATAATGGCCAATGGTTCTGCAATCACATCCACCAACTCCTTTAGCACTCTCGGATGCAGTGCATCCGGCCCCATGGACTTGTGCTCGTCCAGCTTTTCTAAATAGTCCCGAACCACTTCTTTCTCCACAGAGGGCTGGTCACCTCCTGCCCATGCTGTGCTGCCCAGTGCAGTAATCTGGGAGCTGACCTTGTTCGTGAAGACAGAGGCAAAAGAAGCATTGAGTACATTAGCTTTTTCCACATCCTCTGTCACTAGGTTGCCTCCCTCATTCAGTAAGGGGCCTGCACTTTCCTCGACTTTCTTCTTGTTGCTAACATACCTGAAGAAACCCTTCTTGTTACTCTTAACATCTCTTGTTAGCTGCAACTCCAGGTGTGATTTGGCCTTCCTGATTTCACTCCTGCATGCCCAAGCAATATTTTTATACTCTTCCCTGGTCATTTGTCCAATCTTCCACTTCTTGTAAGCTTCTTTTTTGTAAGGCATGCTCATATCCAATCCCTGAGCAGTCCAGTGGGCTGAGATTCCCATTCTATCTGCTGTAACCTGGCAGCAAGAGCCCTCACATCACTGGTCTACATCGATAGCGCCTCCGCTCTGAAAACCATTGCTGTACATTTAGCATTGTCTCGCTAAAGCTTGTCCATAGAACTTGCATGTGTCCCCAGCAATCGCCTCCCGGTTTTCTCACTCTGTCTCTCTATGGTTTTCTTTGCTTGAATAACAAAGTGCAGACTGTACTCCCGTCTTCATCTGAGTTACTCACAAGGGATAATTGCTCTGGGAATCGAAAGTGACTCAATCCCTTATATATTACTTCCCCCCCACACCAGAAAAGAAAGAAAAAGCTGTTTGTTTGTTTTTGTTTCTGCCAGGGAACTTGTAAAGTTTGAGGTAGCACAAACTAGGGTCAGGGAGGTAAAAAATCCAATGTAAGTTGTTTATTTTAGCTGCTGAAAGAAAATTGGGGTGGGGGGGATATCAAATCATTGTTCTGGAATTCATTGCACTGTTTATTATCCTCTATTGTATTATCTTCAGCCATAACACGGACTTTGCAGCTACATGGCATAGCTTGCTGCCAACGCGTCTTAACTTTGACCTGAAGGGATCACTATTTCTTAGGTATAAAATGTTCTTTTGTTCCTCCTTCTTCAATCCTGGGGCTCGTTTTAGCAAATGTGATCATTCTGAATTGTTCTCAGCAGTGAGGTATTTTTTAATGGACTACTGAGCTCAGAAAACAAATTTTAAATTATAACACACATGACCTGAGCCAATTTAAACTTAATCTAAAATGCCGAATAGCTGTTACTCTAAATGGCTGAAAGAACACATGCACGGTTCTTATTTAAAGAAAACATCACAGTGTAGTGAACAAGTGAAGTACAGAGCATGGCCTAGTAAATCGAGTGTTGAAAGGGGGCAGTTGGTGGGCCAGGTTTGTTTAAACAGATTTGTTGGGGACCGCGTATTGAATGTAACTGTTTATGGCCTTCCTTTAAGGTGACATTAAAAACACCAGCTGCAACAGAGAAATCAGTGTGATTTCTTCCTTTTTTTTAAGCCCATTTGTATATAGGCTATCATTAAATTACAGAGGCCCAGGTTAATTTACTTTGAGACAGTCCATAAACAATAAAGCCCCAATCCTGCAAACAGACGGCATCCCATAGACGTCTGTACAGCCATCTCCGTTTGTAGGATTGGGGCCAAGCTGAAGAGAGATTTCTGAGGCTAAAGCAGGCCTGTGGGACTCCTGACTCTAGCATTAATTTCCTACATCACTTTAGGCAAGTCACTTAGCCTGTCTGTGGTTCTTTCTCCATCTATAACATGAGCCTAATATTTCCCCACCTCTCAGGAGAGTTGTGAGGCTCACTCACATTTTCAGAAGTGGGCATTGCTTTTGGGTGCCTCGGTGTCTTAGGGTATCCAACACAAATCACCTGGAGTCTGATGTGCAGAGGCGCCAGTGGGCAGCCTCAACTCCATCTGAAGTCCGTGGGGTGCTCGGCTCCTCTGCGAATCAGACCCCACGTGTCTCAGGTTGTGCACCCAAAAACAGAATCACTCAAAATCAGGGTCCACGTCTGAGAAAGTTGGCTTTAGTGTCTGTGAAATGCTTGAGAATCTCTGGCTGGAACCTGCTAGGGCAATGCAAAGTATTTAGTTGTTTGTTTTCTTAGCCTTTGAAATGTGGTTTTATTAGCCTGGCCCTTTAATTTGGCTGGAAAGGTCCCTTGCATTTTTAAGAAATGCCTTTACAGACTTTGAAACCAAGAGAATACGAAATATATGTACTTCTTAGTATTAAAATGAGATTCAACCAAAGAATGAAGAATGTTTTTTCCTTGATTTAGGGCTAAGTGGCAAGACACGTTCTCACCTGCTACTCATGAGACAGAGTCCTTTGATTTGTTTCTGGAGCTTGCCTGTCAGCTAAGATTTTTAATTTAAGGCCAGGTTCTAGCTGATCCTGAAAGACCCACAGACACTCAAAACATTGGCACCAGACTATACCTTACTAGGCAGCCCCATTCTGGCTGGCAAAGAGGGACAGACATAGCGCAGCAGAACTGTGGCTGTCTTCCAAAGCAGTCACACTTAACCATGCCCCTCAGGGCCAGGTTCTGACACCGGTGCTCCAGCTGAGTATCACCTGACTCCCACCTCAGGGCAGGAACGTAGCCTTTGTACATACTTGAGCACTTCACAGGAAAGGAGCTAGAGCTCCTGCTTTTCAGACAGAGCTCTCCCACTAGGGAAAAAGCCACGGTCCAGCCTTTCCTCCTCTGCACTCTGCTTGTGGGAGAATCAGGGGGTAGCTGAAGAAATTACAGGAAAAGTGAATGCCGAGCACTCACCAGGGTTTGCCTTGTACACCTTTGGCATAGCTCACCTATTGCTGTTTTAAGAGGGTGGCATTTTAGTTCATTGTTCAGGGGCCTGAGGGCTTGGGGTGCTAAATAACGCTGTTGTCCATTGTGATGTGCAGGAGTGCAAGCTCTAACTCCATGGGAGAGCAGGGAGAACGACCAGAAGGCAAACGTGTCTACGCGAGCTCAGGAGGAGGGGGACGCATCCTGCAGCTCGTTGTCTAGAAGGACGGCCCTGTGGTGGAGTCTGCCCTCTGTGGCAGCCAGCGTGTGTGGTTCTCTGCTAATAAACCGTCAATATAACTGGGGATACCGAGGCTGCCAGACCCCAAAGGCATCTTGGGTGCCTTTGCGAAAAAGGAATAAAAACACAATTAACCCAAACAAGGCAACATGTCTGAATACATTCCCGGAGCAGGGGCTAAGCCCTTGTGAAATTCAGCCTACCATTCACGCACATGCTAGCACTCACAGGCCATTTAAAGGGAAGGAAGACCTGAGGAGGGACGTGAAAAGTGCTGCTCATGTACAGGTGTGGCCAGGCCCAGGGAAAAGACGGCGGGCCTGCTGGCCTCCCGTTACTGAGCTGGCACAATTCCATGCTGTGCACTGTCTCTCTCCACTTCCGAACGAGCAGAGCAATGTATTTGTTGCTCAATAAAGCAGTGGTGATTAGAGCTGATTGGAAATTTCTCATCCAAACGTTTTCAACCAAGAAATGTTTTTTTGATTAAATGGAAATTTCTGTTTTTGTAGGGTTTTTTTTCATCAAAAAAATCAAAAACAGACTTTTTTTTTGGTTATAGGAATCTCCCCTTCCAACCCCAAATGAGTTTTCGGTTGTCAAAACCTGAAGAAGTGTCAGCATTGACTTCAATGGGACTAACCTATCAGCTTACACGCTTGGCTGAATAGGGATGGATTTCAGCACACACTGAGGCCTTGGTTCAGCAAAGCAGTTTTCTCCTTTGCCTGATGGGGAGAATTTCTCCTTTTTACCCCTTGCACATCGCCAATCCTAAACCTTGCTACTCAGAATATGCACTTTCTAGTCTAATCCAACTCAGATAGACCGCTCTCATCACGGTCATATCTAAGCACCTTCCAGCCATGCATTAAGCAATCAGAGTAACATCTGTCACATTTGTTCTCTCATCCTCTCCCCAAGGGGAAATGTGTGTGCGGGGAAACGTTTTGTTTTGGAATGTTTTAAAATATGTAATATACGCATTTGTACATGTTAGAGAAGAAAGGTCAAAGAAATGCACCTTGTGCTTAGAGTAGAAGCGAGAGAGGTTTGGGATGGCTTTTAGTTCATGTGGAGCTCCTTTGCTAAGCCCTGGATTTCCCTTACTGAATAAACAGGGTTCCCATATGGGGCTTCCTTGATAAGGAAACATATAAAGGATGTGATTATCTTCTGAGTTGCACCAGTGTACATCTGGAGTCCCTCCTCTGTGAAGCTAGTGGAAGGGTGATCAGAATCAGGACCCAAGTTCTTAAGCATTCGCAATAATGTTTGTAGTTATGGGTTTAGCTGGAGTTCGCTTAGTGTCAATCAGTAGTGTTCTGCTTATTTGGTGTCGCTTAGGGCGGTCCAGGAGGGAGGAGGAAAGGAGATGGGACATGAAGATAAGTTGTCCTGTTCTATGATAGGATGCTCTTTGGAGAGTGTTCCACAGACCCAGAGGTACATGATGACATTAGCAACAAACACGAACTCCCTAAGCACTTCAGCCCCTCTTCATAAGACACAGGATGTAATACCCTTGCATTCTCCCTAATGGAGAACATGAACTGTTGGCTCAGCTGCTAGAATCCCACCCACTCCCTTGGATGGGCTTTGAACCTCGACGCCTGCTTTCCTGGAAGGGAAATGCTACACTGATTCCAATGGGAGTCAGAATGATTGCGGCAAATGGTTTTGCAGCCATCAACAGTTTAGATGAAATTCCAAACATCACATTTTAAATTCTTAAGATTTTACAAAGAGTTCTATTGTCTCCCCTTATGTCCTCCATAGATACACTTCTTAGGAGAGCTGGGTGAATTATGGATTGTTTGATTTGCTGGCAATGCCAAAAAATGAAAGAAAAATCCGTCTTGTTTCAATTTTGAGCAGTATTTTGTTTAATTTTAAAAATAAAATTAAGGGAAATGTCTATAGGAAAAGTCATTTCAGGGGGGGAAAACAGGGTTGTGGTTTTTTGTTTTTTTTTTATCCAAAGCAATTTGGCGAAATCAACAGGAATTTGCAAAATGCTGAATCTGCATTTTGTGTCCCCCCCAAAAGTTTTTCTAAAAATTTCATCTAGTTCAACTTACTAAGCAAAATTAACGGATGTGCGCAGAGTTACTCTGGGGATGAATTTGACCCCAGCAGCTTTTGGTGAGCTGATCTTGCTATCCTGTTAACATAGTTGGAGTGGCTTCAGTCAGGGAAAATCTAAAGCAAAATCTTCCAAAGAGCTGCTATTTTGGGAGTATTTGTTGTGATCCGACACCTGTGGATGGGGAAAACAGCCCTGCCACTTGGTGTAGTACAGGGTAGTCAATAGGCGGGCCACAGGCCAATTCTACACCGCCAGATTCATAGATTCATAGATTCATAGATATTTAGGTCAGAAGGGACCATTATGATCATCTAGTCTGACCTCCTGCACAACGCAGGCCACAGAATTTCACCCACCACTCCTACAAAAAAACCTCACACCTATATCTGTGCTATTGAAGTCCTCAAATTGTAGTTTAAAGACCTCAAGGAGCAGAGAATCCTCCAGCAAGTGACCCGTGCCCCATGCTACAGAGGAAGGCGAAAAACCTCCAGGGCCTCTTCCAATCTGCCCTGGAGGAAAATTCCTTCCCGACCCCAAATATGGCGATCAGCTAAACCCTGAGCATATGGGCAAGATTCATCAGCCAGATACTACAGAAAATTCTTTCCCAGGTAACTTGGATCTTACCCCATCTAAAACCCATCACAGGCCATTGGGCCTATTTACCATGAATATTTAATTACCAAAACCATGTTATCCCATCATACCATCTCCTCCATAAACTTATCGAGTTTAATCTTAAAGCAAGATAGATCTTTTGCCCCCACTACTTCCCTCGGAAGGCTATTCCAAAACTTCACTCCTCTGATGGTTAGAAACCTTCGTCTAATTTCTAATCTAAATTTCCTAGTGGCCAGTTTATATCCATTTGTTCTTGTGTCCACATTGGTACTGAGTTTAAATAATTCCTCTCCCTCTCTGGTATTTATCCCTCTGATATATTTATAGAGAGCAATCATATCTCCCCTCAGCCTTCTTTTAGTTAGGCTAAACAAGCCAAGCTCCCTGAGTCTCCTTTCATAAGACAAGTTTTCCATTCCTCGGATCATCCTAGTAGCCCTTCTCTGTACCTGTTCCAGTTTGAATTCATCCTTCTTAAACATGGGAGACCAGAACTGCACACAGTACTCCAGGTGAGGTCTCACCAGTGCCTTATATAACGGTACTAAAACCTCCTTATCCCTACTGGAAATACCTCTCCTGATGCATCCCAAGATGACATTAGCTTTTTTCACAGCCATATCACATTGGCAGCTCATAGTCATCCTATGATCAACCAATACTCCAAGGTCCTTTTCCTCCTCCGTTACTTCTAGTTGATGCGTCCCTAGCTTATAACTAAAATTCTTGTTATTAATCCCTAAATGCATGACCTTACACTTCTCACTATTAAATTTCATCCTATTCCTATTACTCCAGTTTACAAGGTCATCCAGATCCTCCTGTAGGGTATCCCTGTCCTTCTCTAAATTAGCAATACCTCCCAGCTTTGTATCATCTGCAAACTTTATTAGCACACTCCCACTTTTTGTGCCCAGGTCAGTAATAAAAAGATTAAATAAGATTGGTCCCAAAACCGATCCCTGAGGAACTCCACTGGTAACCTCCCTCCAACTTGACAGTTCACCTTTCAGTAGGACCCGTTGTAGTCTCCCCTTTAACCAATTCCCTATCCACCTTTCAATATTCCTATTGATGCCCATCTTATCCAATTTAACTAATAATTCCCCATGTGGCACCGTATCAAACGCCTTACTAAAATCTAAGTAAATTAGATCCACTGCGTTTCCTTTATCTAAAAAATCTGTTACTTTCTCAAAGAAGGAGATCAGGTTGGTTTGGCACGATCTACCTTTTGTAAAACCATGTTGTATTTTGTCCCATTTACCATTGACTTCAATGTCCTTAACTACCTTCTCCTTCAAAATTTTTTCCAAGACCTTGCATACTACAGATGTCAAACTAACAGGCCTATAATTACTTGGATCACTTTTTTTCCCTTTCTTAAAAATAGGAACTATGTTAGCAATCCTCCAATCATACGGTACAACCCCTGAGTTTACAGATTCATTAAAAATTCTTGCTAATGGGCTTGCAATTTCTTGTGCCAATTCTTTTAATATTCTTGGATGAAGATTATCTGGGCCCCCCGATTTAGTCCCATTAAGCTGTTTGAGTTTCGCTTCTACCTCAGATATGGTGATGTCTACCTCCATATCCTCATTCCCATTTGTCATGCTACCATTATCCCTAAGATCCTCTTTAGTCTTATTAAAGACTGAGGCAAAGTATTTGTTTAGATATTGGGCCATGCCTAGATTATCCTTGACCTCCACTCCATCCTCAGTTTTTAGCGGTCCCACTTCTTCTTTCTTTGTTTTCTTCCTATTTATATGACTATAGAACCTTTTACTATTGGTTTTAATTCCCTTTGCAAGGTCCAACTCTACTTGACTTTTAGCCTGTCTCACTTTATCCCTACATGTTCTGACCTCAGTAAGGTAGCTTGCCTTACTGATCCCTCCCTTCTTTTGATCCATCCCTCCTCAGATGCTTTTGAACAGATTGTGAAATCTTTTTATTTATTTATTATTATCATTATTGTTATTTTTTGTTATCATTTTGTCTGGAGTTTGGACCTTGACTATTCCTTGACCAAGAAATATGGACCTTGACAAAAAATAATTGACTGCTCCTGGTGTAGCTGATAGTGGTTTTGTACCCTAGATTTCTACTTGCATGCACTGCATGCAAAGGAAACGAGGAGATAAGCCACGAAAGCCTCTGTGCAACATGATGGATGATGTAAAGAGCTCTGAAACACCTCTCATATCTCCCATGAGGTGTAAAACTTTTGAAGTACTGTGCTGTGCTAAGAGTTTGAGCTGACAAGTGAAGATCAGGGACACTAGGGTATCAGGGAACCAGACTGTTAAAAAAAAATCCTTAGCTGGTTGGTGGGCAGGTTGCTAATGCAGCCTATGGCCAAGGTAACGCACAGATAGTGTGCCCACAGCAGTCTGTGAGATTAGAGTCTGGTGCTGCTTGGAAGGGCAGCCATGCAGGTCTGTGACCATAAAGCCTGTGTGTAAGAAATCATTGGTGCTGAATGAAATGACAACAGAACTGTAATGCTTTGTGGAGTGTGTTTAATGAAAATATCAGCTCAGGCCTACAACATGAGGCATTCATGTATAATAAAATGAGGTTCCTGAAACACTTCAGAGCATAAACCATCTGGTCTGCTGTGATGTACTAACAGCTTTGCCTAATTTTTAATGCAGGTTTTATGATGGATATGCACATCATGTTATCCATGCATAAGGAAGAAACAGTCTAGCTGCACTTTGAACTAAACTGACTGATGATGAATTTGTCTCCCATTTTAATTACTTTCTGTACATTAAAGGTGTAGTGGACCATGGAAAGTGCTTTGTCTGTCTTATCCCCTGCGTGTCCCCACGTTTCCTTTAAGTACTGGAGCTACTCCCACTCCCTTATCTGCAGCCACTTGTGCAGGGGACAAGGACAAGTGAGATCAAGCAAATACTCTGCCTCAGATAGAATTTGGTCAAGGAACACCTGGGCCAGCAGTAACAAATGAATTTCATGAGGTTAATTAGTTCTTATTATTGCTGTCCCTTGAAATTTTCCCTAGCCCCTATGGCAGTGCGTGGTGATTACTGAAAGGAGAGTAAGCCATTTTATTCAGCACAAATCAAATCAGTAACTAATATTTGTCAAGGGCTTTGCAACTGAAAACTCCTCTCTGCCTGTACAATCGGAAAGTCTCTTTAATGAGGGAGACAGGCATGAGAGAAGAGTAAGTTTGAAAATATTTTATAAAATCTTAGAAACGTATCTGTTTATGGGGACCCCCAACTGGAACCATTTATCTGAATAAAACCCAAACTTTAGATAAACTTGGATAAAATGGGACTTGAATTTGAATATACCCTGGTCTGTGTTTAGTAAAACCAGGCTGTGAACAGACACAGCCCTCCCATGGTTTTGCCCATCTTTGACTTCACGTATCGGGCCAGATTGAGAACCCCCCTCTTCCATTGGTGAGCCAGTACTTGCACAAACACCTATTAGCTGTTACCTAGTGCTTCTCACCTGTAGATCTCAAAGCGCTCTGCAAAGGTCCAAGATAAGCCACCAGCTCAGTGGCACAGCTGGGAGTCACAGCCAGGTCGCCTGAGTCCCAGTCCAGTGCTCTAGCCACTGGGTCACACTGAATAGTTCCACTGACTTGGGTGGGAGCACTGAGGAGAGTAACTACTCAGCGGTAGGCCGGGCAGTGTTGGAAAGAAGTAAAAACAATTTCCGTGTTCAAAATGTTTCTTTTTTCTTTTTCTTGACAAAACATTCTAAAATAAAAATTATCATAAAATTTCATTTAGTTTTGATGGGAAAACATCTCATTTCTCTCTCTGCCCCCCACTCCCACCCCCAAGCCCACTGAAAAAAAAGAAGGGGGAAAATAAAAAAAAATGGAGAGTGCTGAAAGTAAACAAAAAATGTCATCAAAAAATGAAAATCTAAACTAAAATGAGCTCTTTTTTTCCCACAGCAATCTTCATTTTGATCAAAAAGGCATTTTTTATATAAAAAAATGATGGCAAACTGTCAGCCAGCTCTAGTTAAAGGCACTATGTGTATTCAACATGTATATATGGTCAGTGGGCCTTTAGTGGGCTGAGTCCTGACCCCGCTGCTCCACTCTCTCACGGCCACGCTAGACTCCAGGTCTCAGAAGTAGTAAACACATCGTAGACGGATGCCTCTGCCATGAGCGTATATACAGAGCCCAGCCCCTCCTTGAGGAAGGGAAGTCTGTGACTCTGCCCCCTCACTGACAGGCATAGAGGTCAGGAGGAGACATCAGGGAAGATGGTGACTCCTCCAAATTCCTTGGGCGAGTAGAAATGTCTTCTCAGAAGAGAGACAGTGAGGGGCCACTGGCCTGGAGACTAAACCTCTGTTTAACTCCATTCAGGACAGGGCTGCAAAACAATGGCAGGCGGGACAGGTAAATAATATCAAGAATATGAATTGAATAATTACCTTTAAAAAACTGGGTTACTTAAATTGTATGGATTTACTCCCGTAATTCTATTTTGAAAAATAAAAGGTAGAGCCGGTTGAGAAACGTCATCGGTTTTGTCTTGCACGCTTTGAAAGGGAACAATTCTTTTTTTCAATTTTTTTTTTACAAAATATTTTTTACAAAGAATGTTTTAATTTCAAATGTACAGTTTCCCCCTCTTCTAACCCCAGGTTTTCTCCCCATGTAAGTCATAAAGTGAAAAATGTCCAGGGTCCCCCCCCCTCCGCCTCTTTTGCCTTTATCTGCTCTGGGTCTTTTCAAAGCTTCCCTAGCTTTTCGAAAGGTTCAGAGCGGCGCGGAGTTTCCTTTCCCCTTTTGCTGCTCTCAGTGTCCCGAAATGGAGGGTTTGGAAAATTTACAGAGCGGATCAAGGCAAAAATGAAGGTGAGCAGCTGGAAGGAAGAATGAAGACATGAAAAAACCCAAACCCAAACCCAGACACAATTCATTTTATTGCATTAAAAAAAATAATGGAGGGAGGGAGGAAAAAAAACCTCCAATAATTCATTTTTTGACAAAAAATGGGAATTTTTTTAAACAAAGCACAACTTTTCACAGAAGGTTTTGGTTTGAAAAATGCTGGTTTTCATCAAATTAACGTTTTTGACTAGCTTTAATAAAAAGGGATGGGTGGAATATGTTACTTCGAAAAGTAGCGTGATGTGTTGAAATAAATTATTCATTTCATTTTACCTGACCAGCTCCATTGGCAGGACAGCGCAGAGAAATTATTTGCTGCACCTGCTCCGACTTCAGTTTCTGGCATCTTGTCCTAAGCACTATGTTTACTTATCTAAAGCTGAGGAAGGGGCGAGCAGATTCCAGAAGGCTGAAGTACCGATCAGCACGGTGGTAGCCATCCCACCTCACTACTCTACCAACTCCTTTCAGATGTTTAATGGAAACAGAGGGCCAAATTACCACACAAATCGGATCTTTTGCTGGACACATGGGTGAAACATGTTATTCCTTGGTAGGACGTCGGTTGTCATTTCCTTTGCTGTTTTCCTTAAGCTGTTGCTGTGCCATTCTTCTGGCCTCTTCTCGCTTATCCCTTTCACATATGCTTTTATTTTAAGTTTCATTTCAGTCATCTGGAGGTTAGACAACAAGAGAGTTAATTTGTTCCAAGGAAGATATGAGTTTGAATTGGCAGCGAGTGCACGATTAGCATCAAATGTAAGACCTTAATAGGCCAATGATTTGTTGTGGAATCTGGTGGTACATCAATTTCAGAACAATGCCTCCCGAACGTGCCAGATTCCCCATCATCTGCTGTGCAGAATCCTTGGCAGAATTATGATATGCTGCTGCCTGAGGCCACTTTATTGCGATTGCCAGGGATGTGCAATTGATGGCTGAACAAATTCCATTGTGGCTGCCTGTGCTTGTTCTCTTCAAGCACTTTGTAGCCTCCATGTGCCTGCTGGCAATTTTTTTTTTTTTTTTTGAGTGAATGAAATGTATAGCAAGATTTCCCGTCATCAAGCCCCAAATGTAAAGAAGGCGAAAGAAGGTGATGCTGGTTGTGTGAATAGAATTTTAAAGCTGCATGTAGTTCAAAAATCTAGGGTTGGTGGCTCAGTGTAAATTTTGGGCTTGATCTTGAGCAATGCTGAACACTTGTTTGAGGTGCTGAAGGCTGTCCACTCCCTCAGAACCCAGTAAGCACTGAGGGTACTTTGCACCTTGCAGCATTGAGTTCTTTATTATGGTGTCTCAACAAGATTAGAACTTCCTATAAAATGTAAAATTAATCATAATTGGTAACAATGACAGTGAAAGTAAGATGCTGGCAGGTTTTATTTCATGAGTAGATTGCAGTGATATTTTCAGTGCTTCCTTATCTACACTTTCCTGAAAAATACACAAGTCAAAGCTAAAATTAGGGCTGCTAAGAAAATTCCAGCCGTATATGTGAATTCATTGAAAATATAATGCTTCGTGGAGACATATTAATTTTGATACAGCTTTCTTTCAGGATAAAAATGGGGCGGGGGAAGTAATTTGATAAACTGAAACTTCCTGGTTATCCATTTTTGGAATTGGACGTTTCAATTTTTTGTTTCAAAATTACTTCATTTTGAAGTTTCTTTTCTTTTATATTATATATATTTTTAAAGTCAAAATCAGAATGACATGTTTTGCTTGACCGAAAATGATTTTTTAAAAATTTTGTTTTATGTAAAATTTTGATTTTTTAAAAAAATTATGTTCTGTTTCAGAAAAGAGAGAATTTCAAACTGAAGAATTTCCCACCCAATTGAAAATCTAGTTTCCGCCTAGTTCTAGCTAACGGTGAGTTTCTTTCTCTTTATTCTATTAGCTTCAATAGTGACATTTAATTTATTAATCAGATCCTTCTACAGGATTTTAATAAACAAGATTTAAGAATATTTTAACTCTTTTTTTCTCTCATTTAATCTTATTCCATTGTATCTGGAACTGGTCAGATTGTTAATCAGAGACAAAAATCCAATTAATTTAGCCTTTTGTTTGTTTTGAAAATAATTTGTGAATTGGTTGCACTTCCTACAAACGTATTCATAATTTATAAGATTTTGCCCACTAATTTGTGAACAAATTGGAAACATTCCCATAGGCTGAGAACTGTTTGCTTCCGCTGTTCGAAATTCATTATTTGTCATGTTTGAATGGTCACTGCAGTGCCATGGTGTTGTTTTGCTCACTGATCAGATGATTGAAAGATTTTAAACAGGAAAAATGACGAATAACTACTAGTGGGTTCCCTGGTATGAGTTTTCCAATGAATATCCATTCATGATAAACGTAGTGAAGCTTTGGGGATTCACCAACGCTTGAACAAAGAAATCAGTGGTCACCTGAATATTTGAGAATAATTAGTACAATGGGCCCACAAACAACTGCAGGAAAAACCCAGCATGGTTTTATTCATGGAAATATTTATGAATCACTTTGTGTTGTTTGGCTGACTCTGAATATGAGTCTAAAATTCTAGACTAATTTTTTTTAGATTTGTCAATGAGATTAGATTTGGTGACTGTACAGGAAAGAAAGTACCTAAGAGTAACAAATCTGTCACCCAGAAAAGGAATTTGTTTAAGTGGAATTCATTAAAAAGCCAAATGTCATTTTACTGGATGTTCATTTACTCTCACTAACAAGGCAGTTTGTTTCATATAGTACCCTTCTCCTAGAGCATTTTAATTTTAGCTTTTTCAGTCTTGTCATTTCTGCAACTACGTGAGCATCATGAAAACCCTTCTAAGATCTGTGTTAATGGGGCTGATTTTTTATTAGTGGCAATAATAGCCATCTCAGACACAGTTCTTAAAAAACAGGCGCTTACCGATTTAAGCTTTTTTGTCTAGACTGCATTTGATCAGCACGCGTAGATATTAAATGCATCTCTATTGCTATTTACAGCTTCAGACAGCTGCTGCATTTGCATACCATGTTCTTTAATACAAACAAGATTCTGATTTCCAAAGTTTCTTTGGGGAATACCTCACAGTTGGCCTTGTTTGTTTAGGAAATATATTTATACAAGTCATTCTTTGAACGCAAATGCTTGCTAAGAGAGGCTTCCTGACGCCAGCCTCCTGAGTGGGCAGTAGACAATGAACTGCAGAATTTATCCTGAGCGCTGATTGCTCATGCCACCTAGTCTGCTGAACTCCCAAACCGTGCGATAATTTGCAGAGAGTTGGCTGATGAAAACAGAGATCTGTATTCAGCCCTGAGTTCCTGTACATCAGTTTCTGTCAGTGGAACCCAAGAGAGCAAGGTTCCCATTGGACAAGAGTCCACCTTGGGGAGGAGAGTTTCTGGTCAAAACTGTCCCTCTTCTGTGGACCTGCGCATGGTCAACACTGTCCATACAGTAGTTGGCACTGCCTGGGGAAGGAGCATAGCTTGGGTGAGGATACAATGGAAACTGAAGCCACTCTCCCTCACCTGCAGTACCATCCCTTGCCCATTCCTCTGGGCCACACTGGAATGAATTAAGAGTGCACCTAGGCCAATATCTTGGATCCCACATCCTGGACCATATGGGAAGACAGAAGAATAAGGCCTGTTGCAGCTGCTGCCGGAAGCCCTGAAGTTAAATGGGGGCTTCTGAGGTTTAAGAAGGGCTGAATAATTTTATAGTGGGGTCCCACCTTTGTAAGCCTTCCTTGGGCAGAACTCCCACTGATTTACCAGGGTGAGGTCTCCAGGGTCAGGCCCAATATTTATAGCTATGCCTGGTAAGATCATAGAATCATAGAACTGGAAGGGACCTCAAGAGATCATCTAGTCCAGTCCCCTGCACTCGTGGCAGGACTAATTATCTAGATCTTTACTGACAGGTGTTTGTCTAACCTGCTCTTAAAAATCTCCAAAGATGGAGATTCCACAATCTTCCTAGTCAATTTATTCCAGTGCTTAACCACCCTGACAGTTAGGAAGTTTTTCCTAATGTCCAACTTAAGCCTCCCTTGCTGCAATTTAAGCCCATTGCTTTTTGTCCTATCCTCAAAGATTAAGAGGAACAATTTTTCTTCCTCCTCCTTGTAACAACCTTTTACATACTTGAAAACTGTTATCATGTCCCCTCTCAGTCTTCTCTTTTCCAGACTAAACAAACCCAATTTTTTCAATCTTCCCTCATAGGTCATGTTTTTGAGACCTTTAATCATTTTTGTCGCTCTTCTCTGGACTCGCTCCAATTTGTCCACATCCTTCCTGAAATGTGGTGCTCAGAACTGGACACAATACTCCAGTTGTGGCCTAATCAGCATGGAGTAGAGCAGAAGAATTACTACTTGTGTCTTGCTTACAACACTCCTGCTAATACATCCCAGAATGATGTTTGCTTTTTTTGCAACAGCGTGACGCTGTTGACTCATATTTAGCTTGTGGTCTACTATGACCCCCAGATTCCTTTCCGCAGCACTCCTTCCTAGGCAGTCGTTTCCCATTTTGTCTATGTGCAACTGATTGTTCTTTCCTAAGTGGAGTACCTTGCATTTGTCCTTATTGAATTTCATCCTATTTACTTCAGACCATTTCTCCAGTTTGTCCAGATCATTTTGAATTTTAAGCCTGTCCTCAAAAGCACTTGCAACACCTCCCAGCTTGGTATCGTCCGCAAACTTTATAAGTGTACTCTGTATGCCATTATCTAAATCACTGATGAAGATCTTGAACAGAACCGGACCCAGAACTGATCGCTGCAGGACCCCACTCATTATGCCCTTCCAGCATGACTGAACCACTTATAAGTACTCTCTGGGAACGATTTTCCAACCAATTATGCACCCACCTTATAGTAGCTCCATCTAGGTTGCATTTCTCTTGTTTGTTTATGAGGTCATGTGAGACAGTATCAAAAGATGAGAGTAACCAAAGTGCTGTGCTCCAGGGTATGTGCTGATCACTGTGGGACACATGAAATCATTCCCCCTAAGTATGGTATTGGTGATATTTTTGCTGATAGGTTCTCTGAAGGGCCAGTGTAGGATTGAAGGCTTATGAAGTAGCTTCCACCAAATCATAAGATTCCTTGAGTATGACTATTGCTGCTTGTGGGGGTCTAGGTAGATAAGTGATTGTTCTGCTCCTATTAAAAAGCACATACCAATTTTTTCTTTGGACAAAAAAGACATAGTTGGTCAAAAATCTACAAAGGCCATACACGGCTCAAACAAGTCTAAAATCCTGTGTAATTGTTCCCTCTGCCTTTCTGTGCTTTAAAGACAGGCGAGCCCCCGAAGGGAGCTAGAAGTGGATTCCCAATGTGTCCTGCTACGCTTGAAAGAGAGAGGAAAAGATCATTTGAATGTATAATTTTGGAGCTGCATGTGAATCAGCACTGCTATTCAAATGAGCTGATTTGCATATGTGGACTTAAGGCTACTCTAGGGTAATCCTGGAGTATAGAGTTCCCGTGGTACAGAGTTCAGAATTCAAAGAGATCTTGTGAGGGAAGTGCAAGGAGGAATGAGCTAATGGACGAGAAGAGGCAGTTTACTGGGACGGGTGATGGGAGGAAGGAGGCCTTGCACTTGAACAATGGGTCTGCCACGTGTCAGGTTCTATTCCTGACTCTCCCACTAATGCATTGCGGGACCTTGGCCAAGTCACTTATTTATTATTGCAGTAGTGCCAAGAGGCTCCAATTAGGGATCAGGGCCTCGTTGTGCCAGGTGTTGTACACACACATAATAAAGACGGTCTCTGCCCCATTGAGCTTATAAGTCTAAGGAAGACCTTATAGTTTCTTGCCCCGATTTTACAGTGGACACTGTTGGACGGGTGCTGCCCTTGCACAAAAGCATCTGTTGCAGCACCGGGACCTGAGTATTTACCTGATCTGGTTTCCTCAGTTTGATGCGGGGATAATCCCTCCCGTCCCTGCTCTGCTGCTGTAAGGCTTAGTCAGTTGATGTTTTGGCGAGCGCTTAGATGGGCAGTGCTGTGTGTGAGAAAAGTGTGAGGTCTGATGAGCACATTTGCAGTTCACACAATGGGCCTCCGATTGTCCCAGGTTTGTGTCCTTTAGAAGTAGAATGTGTATTTCAAGGTGAGCCAATGAATGTGTCCATCAGAATGGGCTTGTTTTCCTCTCCATTACAACTGGCATTTTATAACAACGTTAGCCATTTTTTATGTTTATTTCAGCTCATTAAATACAGCCGGGAGGGGCGGGGGGATTCTACGAATGGGTGGAACTCTTGGGCCAAATTCAAGTCACCCCAGGTGCAGGCTTGAACAGGGCCTTCTGTTAGTGTCAAACTGGATGACTCCCTCCCGCCCCCCATTATATTTTATCTTCACATGTGACTCCATGCTTCCTGTTTCCTGTAGGGATCAGAGGTTTAAGTAATTCAGCCACTTAGCTGAACTGAACTGAACCTCCAGATATCTTGAGACTGGCCCATTGCTGTTTATTGCAGGTTTGTTTTAAATTTTAAGTTGAATAAGAAGAATACTTTTTTCATGGAGGGAATCATTTGCCCTTCAGTCCAGCTGAAATGGTACAAATATTTTAAAAACAAACAACTCTCTCTCCTGGAAAAATCTTCCTCTGCACTTTAGCATAAAGTGCTTTGATCTGTATATCAAAGCATTTATAGTGTGCGTATCACTGCAGTATTCTGAACTCCCTAACAGACAGAAGTGTGTTCTGAATTTCCCTAACAATTCACGTGTAAAGTCCAAGTTATATTTCCAGGCAGGGACGGGGAATTTCCTAAACTACTGTAAGTCTTGGCATACAGACCTATTGATTTGCAATATCAAGAGCCTTCCTTTGTGGAAGGGTCTAAATTCACTCTAAGACAGAACGGAAAGAGCACACTTGTCTATCTGTCTGACTGAAGGCAGTAGGTGGTTTGGTCTCTGTAATCTGTATTTTGAAATGTGGTTTTTAGCATTTCAATTAAAAAAAACCCCTCAGACATTAAAAAAAAACCCACAACACCCTGGCTGTTCACCTTAATGTATTGTTCTCCAGACAGAAGAACATACTGTACAGAAATTCCCCTCTTACTGGATATCTAACTGCCCTTACACATGTCTCTGTCACACATTTTATCCCACTGGATCGTTCTCTGATAGGTGACACTTCCAGGCTTGAGATGATAGCATTTGACAGTTGGCAGTGGCCAGTGGTGTGATGTAATTCCCAGAACGACCACTGTGCTGCTAGGAATGATGGGAACAAAAAAAGCCTTTTATACTGATTTATATGCCTATGTTTACCCGCCTGGAGGAATTCCACTGTGAGTAGCCCCATCCGTGGAACTGCTCGCCGTGTATAGTGTTAGGGATGTGTGTGTGTCTTTGCCAGATGGAGTCACTGTAATATAGGGGAGTTCAGGGGTAGGTTTGTCAGAAGGGTTGGGGGCAAAATTTTAGCCCTTGTCCCTGTGTCCAGGGAAAGTCCTCAATGTCTGAGCCAGTTCGGTTAAAAAATGCCATGTTTAGCGGAAACAGCCCTGAAAATGGCTCACACTCCTGCACCCCGCCATCAGCTTAACTTCGTTACTGTTGCAGGTCTTATTGGCGCCAAGCCAGGTAAGTTTGACAGGAAAGGGTTCCAGCATCACTCTCTCATACCTTTAGTTTTTTTTTTTTAATGCCTGCCCATGTGGGGCAGATATGTCCTTATGCTCCCAGAGTCACTTACCTTGGCTGCTTGAAGGCATTTTGGAAGTGCATTACACTGAGAATTAGAGCGGGGTGCATGAAAGTACTGTTGAAATTGGATGTGTGAAAAGGGAATAATGTTAAAAGTGTATGGTGAGCAATTAGCAGCTTCCAGAAAACTAGAACTGGTTGAAAAAATTCATATTTGACCAAATGGATGTTTTCTCCCAAAAACTTCTAATTTCATTGGAAATTGTTAACTTTCATTGAAAAACTGAAAATACCTGATTTTGGTTCCAAAACCCACAAAGAAACCAGTTTTCCTTTTTGATGAAAACCCCAAACAAGTAAACAAAAAATGTCAATGAAAATGACTTTTTTTTGTTTCCATTGAAATTTTTTATGGGGGTGGGGGAATCATTTTCCAACCGGCTCTCCTGAAAATCCATTCCTGCCAGGAGACTATCTAGAAGGTGAAGGTGAGGAACAACTGACACCATCTCTGTAGATATTAGAATCTACCTAGCATTATGTGCTCCTGATCACTATGACATGCACCAGGAACGCCGCAGAAGGATTTGATTTAGGGGTTGTGAAGTGGCTGAATGAGTGTAGGCGTGAGTCCTGGGGCACCGTCGTGTGCCAGACACTTGCACTTGGCACTGGGGTTGGAG
This sequence comes from Chelonia mydas, assembly GCF_015237465.2. Classification (NCBI taxonomy): domain Eukaryota; kingdom Metazoa; phylum Chordata; order Testudines; family Cheloniidae; genus Chelonia; species Chelonia mydas. Next base: position 80,848,431 of record NC_051250.2, read on the forward strand.
GGATGGCGCAAGGCGCCCAGGCAAAACTGCAGTCCCCATGCTTTCTTGAGTGAAGACATAGCTCCTGGCTGAGTGCCGCCTGCAGTGCAGGCCTCCCGAGAGGTGCTTGGAACAACGACTCCTGCACCGTACTGTAGAGATGGCCAGTCATGGAGAGGAGCATAAACTGCTTTGTGCTGGCACCGTGCGTGTGCTCCCTTCCTGTCCTGAGCAGCATCAGGAAGCACCGCCCTTACCCAAAGGGCAGTAGCTCCCTGGGCAAAACCTGGGGCAATGCAGCCACGTGTGGACCCCAAAGCAGGCCTGTGCCCTACTGGCACAGCCCGCCTCTTAGGCTGTGTTTGAGTTTATGTCCCAGCCACGTGCAAAGTGCATCCAGCTATCTGCCTGCCTGCACACCCTCTGTAGGCATGGGATTGCATTTGCTCTGGTGGGAGCTGCCCTGGCAAGCCCTCCCCACCTGGAGCCAATAACACCTCCCTGCCGGAGGTCAATGGGAGGTGTGCGCTTGCAGGTCCAGTGACACCAGGCTTCCTACTCCCTAATCTGGGGACTCAAAGTCTGTCCCTAATTGCCACACAAAGAACCCTTCATTTACGTGTTTGATAGCTGGTTCCTTTTTATTCCCAAACTTGCAGCTCCGCCTCCTGTTCATCCAATAGTTATGGAGAAATAACTACATGGATGGTTCTATTAAATTCAATTATATTTGAAACAATTAGATTAAACTACAGAGCTAATTAACAGCAACCTTAGTGGTGAAAGCTTCATTAGGAGTGCAGTGTTATTGCTACAGGCAATATAGGCATCCTTAGCATAGCCTCCAACATTAACATGTCGGGGAGAATTTTTTGCCGATAAACTTTTGCGCTGGCTGTGGACTCAAGGGACGGCACTTATAGATCTGTCTGTAATGATGCTAATGTGCTGCTTTCTGGTAATTTTCTATTAATTGTTTGCACTCCCTATGTGTCCTCAATCCATTAGTTACACTTTCTGGGATCCTAACAGCCAATAAATTCCTTGAGCTGCCCAGGCTGCCGCAACCTTCTTTCATACAATCATCCCCAAAGCTAATGTTTTTCATGCAATTGAAGCAATCCATATCAGGCACTGTCCCTCTGCACTTCATTCAGCCAAATATAGCGAGAGCATCATCGCTGGATTCCCTAGGGGGTTTGCCTGTGGAGTGATGATAAGGGAATCGGATTTTAGCACTGACACTAGAGGTGAAATCCAAAGATCCAGAATATTTAGTTATGTTTACCCACAGTAATCAGCTTCTCAAATAGATGTCACCGGGAAAGTGCTTGCTACACTGATTGCACTGTTTCCCATCTTCTGCCCAGGGGCAAACAGCACTGATTAATATTTCACAACATATTTTTTTTTTTTTTGGTGCTCAGAGAGAGAGAGAATATTTTACTATCTCTTGTGTTTGCCTGCTCCGGTAATCGTTGGACTCAATCTCTCTTGCAATGTTTTTATGAATTAATAACAGGCACTTTGGAGGGCTAGCAGGGAGATGGGAAATGCAATCTGTAGACCCTTAATGAGCACCATGGGGACTAGACACTATGGTATCTGAAATCCTCTCTCTGGTTTGCTCTAAATCATTGTCTCTAAAATTACCTGCTTCCAGTCCATTCTAGATGGCTATCATTTGGTGGATAAGTACACCTGCTTTCCCCCTGTGCTCTCTCATTCATCAAAAGGTTTCTGTTGGAAGCTGTCCCAGTTAATTTTTTTGTTTTACTAAAAGCTCACCTTTGTCAGCGCTGACAAAATGTTTATCTTTCCTACCTCATTAGGATTTATACTACACCAACCGATGCAAATGATCAAAACCCTCCTGGAAATTAAAACAAGAGGGGAGAAGTAGTGCTGATCATTCAGAGGGTAAATTAGCTGCCTCTCACAAATGCTGGCTACTGGAAACCCACATAGAATTTGTGTCGAATATTGGTTTTGTGAGTTGACAAGGAATACACAGTCTGGAAAAAGCATGTATTTATTTTCTGCTATTTTCCTTTATTAATAATAGTAGTAGTAATTATATTAATAAATAAAAACATTACAGGGCCAGATCCTCCAGTCAGAGCACAAGGAGGGTGGGATGGCATAGGGTGATGGTGCCTATAAGCCCCCTTGTTGGCTAGTCCCAGATTCTGGGACCAATCACTGCCAGTCCAGGTCCCCAGTGAAAGATAGATCACTTCTTAGCCTGCTCTAAGTTATTCCGGTGACCCTCAGCCAATTGGGGGTCATTGTGGAATCTAGAATTTGCCATGATTTAGGGATGCCCTTTGCACTAGATGCACTCCATGTGCTGGAGGATAAGCTGTTAAATCCACTCTGTGCCACTTGAGGATTCCCTATGTCGGGCAGGCTTCTGAAGGGGCCAGTTCACCTGGTTTTATCGATGTGAACAATTGTGGTGGGGATGAAGATCTGGCCTCAGTAGTGAACTTAATTGGCCCCAAACACTGCAGTAATATTCTTTTGGGATGTAGAAGGTTGGATCATAACTGCAGAATTTCTTTAGCAAATTTTTTACAAGGGTAAGAATCAGAAGAAACATACTTTTTTTTTTCGGACTGCAAGTTATTTACGGAAACTAGACTACAGAATTGTATAGCATCAGTTGCAAAGCTCTGTACGCCAATTTTTGAAATATTAACACTCTCTGGAATTGGTTCCCTACAAATCCATGTGTGGTACTCTGAACTGCTGTGAGGGAAAGGTCCGTCTTCCTCACTCTCTGGGGCTCTAAGAGGGGAATCCGCAGAGGTTTGGGGACAGGGTGGAGTAAATAGGGTGCTACTCTCCTCCAGGATTTCCACACAGGATCTGGGGAGGAGGTAACATTATGATGCCTTATGCCTTCTCTGTCCCCTTCTGTAATACAGTAATACAATAAAAAAAAATTGCTTTTTGGAGCACTGTTGTGTATTGAGTTGATGTCTTCATTCAGCTGTACACAGGGACTCTCGTTTTCTTTTTTCCTGAGCGCTTACAACTGATTCAGAATCCTTCAGCGTGTTGTGGTTGTTTAAACTGCTCTTTCTGATCTGCATGACTTCCTGTTCCTCCACTTTGAATTTCATCTGCAGTCTTGCCCTAATGGACTTACCTTTTTATCAGACGTCATCGCAATCTTCCCTAGTCATGGCTGATCTAAATAATGTATGGTCAGGAAATATTACCTCTTCTCTAGTCATCCCTTCTTCCAGGATGTTAATAAATATATTGAACAACAACGCTCCTGGGACGAATCCTGTGGGTCTCTTTCCATATTGAGTACTAGCATTTACGCTTAATGTTTCTGTCCTGTCACTGAAGAAGCCTGTAGCCAAGAAGATGACCTCACCTCCAAATCCAGGGCTGCTCAGAGGCTCTTGTTGAAATGATTATTGGTATTCTGGTAGCACCTGAATGGCCCTGTCCACACAGCGACAGATGCGATCCCTGCCCTGAAGAGCTTACAGCTCTATAGCAATACGCCTTTAGAAAATCTACCCAGCCACTAGTTCTCCTTTAGTCACTGCTTTGCTGACCATTCAGGCGGGATAAAGGAGGCACGACAGCCTTACACAAACAATGTGGGTTTTTCACGTTATAGGGGCTGGGCTCGGCTGACCCTACATCAATGTGGACTTGCAGAGATGCACTGAAGATTCACCCTGGGGGAAGGGTTGAGGCAGGGGGAGGCATTTCCGCTGCTGCTCCCTGGGGGGATGCCAGCTCAACCTTGATTCAGGGCACCCCCTGGACAGCTTCTACTATCTCGGGCCCTAGGGGCCCTAACCACACTGCCTTTCCATGCCATCGTGGGGCTGTGGGCACTTAAGGGTAGAATCAACATGCTGCCACGCCTGCTGCTGGGCAGGTCTTCCGTTACCTCTGTGGGAAGGCCATCTGCTGTAGAAGCAGGGAGTTGTTATTATTTTTGTATTCCCTCCTGCCTAGGAGCCCCAGTCAAGGATCAGGATCCCATGATGCTAGGCCCTGTACAGACATAGTAGAAAAAGATAACTCTATCTACAATGGCTTTCTCAGCTGGTTCTCCTGATGTTGAAGGAAAGGGCATTGTCTATAATTCTTGGGTTCCCCTTTACCACCATTTTTATAGATGGGTAGATCTTTGGCCATTCCTCAGTAGGGCACTGGTGTTCCTTAATGAAAAAATACATATGTTTTGTTAGTAGATCGGCTGCTAGAGCCTTGAGTCCCTTCAGAGTGCTTGGAGAAAGGGCATCCAGCCACTCTTAAACTGCACATTTTAAGAATGTCTGGATGGAAATTTGGCCATAGGCAGCTCAATTGTGTTTTCGTATTTAATACCAAACAGAGCCATTAAAATGCATAAAATATGTTCCCCTTGAGGAAAGGTAGTTGTTGATAGGGCACAATTTCATAGCATAAATGTTGGTTTGTAATCCAACTTTATTATTTGTACAAGTTCATATTTAAAGTGTCCAAAGGAATGAACCAGAGAGGTCCAAGATTTCTGAGGCCTTAAGTGCTTCCTTTGGATGAACTGACTCAGCATAAACTGCCATGCATTTAGGGGAAGATTTTCAAAGACACAAATGGGAGTTTGATGCACAACTTAATGGGAGTAGGTTTCAGAGTAGCAGCCGTGTTAGTCTGTATTCACAAAAAGAAAAGGAGTACTAGTGGCACCTTAGAGACTAACCAATTTATTTGAGCATAAGCTTTCGTGAGCTACAGCTCACTTCATCGGATGCCATCCCAGTGAGGCCTGTGAGCTTCACAAGCAGTTGGGACCCTTTTTAGAAGTTTCACTTTTTCCATGAAGATGTAAATCAGGCCTGTTGCATATGGAAAGACGGGTTTCCTCAGACCTTCGCTGGGTCTCTGTTATAGAGACTGGAGTTAATCACTTTGGGGCCTGTTCGAAATCCCATTGAAATCAATGGAAAGACTCCCATTGTTTCTTATGCATTGTGCAAAAGGCTGAATTACTTGTCAATAATTGCATGATGAGGCCAGAGTCTGGAGAGTGATGAGTCAGGGCCTGATCCAGAGCCCCCATTGGAGTCAACGGGCCTCTTGGCATTGACATGGGTGGGCTTGGGCGCAGGCTATAACTGGGCGTCGAGCCTGTGCCTATTGAGTCTGAAGCATTAGCAGCGTTCTCACCCCGAGCTTTCGTCCAGCGAGAATAAGAGTGAGGCGCGCTGGGAGGCTGGTGTGGGAACGCCGCTGCTGCTGATCCAGGCTCTGGATACTTGCTCTGTGGATAAATACAGGATTTCTGGTGCTCGTAACTAGAATCCAGCACTGTTACCGAGCGCTAAATAAATGGAAAAAACAAAAAAAGCAAACTTCCCCCACCATAGTTCTACACCATCCCCACAGGCGGAAGCTGATATCCAGCTTCTACACTCATGGCTCCCAAGCGGCGGGGGGCTTTTGAGTTCCTCCGTCTACAATGCCGATACTCCTGGGTGTAGTCTGGAAACATTCACGTGAATTTCCTATGTGCGCTGGCAACCTGATTCCAAAATTAGGTCTTTGTTGTCCCAGGGGATAGACTGTGAGGGCTGATGAATGGTCATAGTCAATTAGCTCACAAATGCAGCAATTCATCTGCAAACCAGTCAACAGAAAACTGCATTTTGTTTCTTAACAAACAAGAGAAACTTTTGGTTTTGGAAACTTCTTGTTTTTAACTCTATTCTGTTTGTTGGTTCATTTGTAATTGCTTTTCAGAAGATTGTGGTCCTAAGGCTATTGTGGTCCTAAGGCTAGCTCTGCTATGGGAGACCCAGGCTGTGTACACACTACATCTTACGTCGGTGCAAGTTACGTCGCTCAGGGATATCAATAAACCACCCCCCGAGAGACGTAAGTTACGCCGACCTAAGGGCCAGTTTGGACTGCGCTCTGTCAGCGGGAGGGCTTCTCCTGCCGACAGAGCTATCCCCACTCCTAGGGCCTGGAGTAATTAAGTCGATGGAAGAGCTCTCTCCCGTTGGCTTAGAGCATCTGGACTAACAGCGCGAGAGCAGCGCAGCTGCAAGCTCCGTAGTGTAGCCCAGCCTAACAAACAATGTAGAGGGAACTCGGACTTGGCTGACACATTTCTAGCTGGCTAGACAGCCACTACCGTGTGTTAGATGTGCCGTAACATATGTGGGAAGTGCTTTTAACCACCTCAGACAAGCTGAAATGTGTTTAAAATGGCACGAACCTGGACAGTTTTCCCAATATTAAAAACAAGCAAGTTGCACCAAAGCGCTTTCAGCAGTAGCATGTATACATCGAAAGCTCGCACCAAATATTTCAGGCACAGGAAAGGCTACATCTACCATGAGATGTTTGCACATGGCTCCCATTTGGGTTGGTAGGAGGTTGCCTCTAGCTACGTGTGGGCCGAGGCTGGATGTTTGCTATGTATATAGCATTATTTTAGAAGAATCTCACCAAAAGGACAGGCCTGAATATCAGCCTTCCCTAACAAATAATGAGCCAGGTTCTCAGCTGCTGTAAATCTGCATCAATCTCTTGACTTCCTAGGACTGTTTACAGCTGGCCTAACTCAGGAAAGCCATGTCAGTCCTCCCCAAGAACAGGAACACAACTGCACTGCGTGGCGATTGTTTTCTAGTAGCAGGGTGTCGCAAAGGCCTCTAGAGCAGGGCACAAGACGTACTGTTAGATGGGGAGGTTTCTGAGGGCTCTCCGTGAGGGAAAAATCCCATCTCCAGCAACAGCAGGGCTTTGGCTCACAGCAGTGGTTGGGATGGCACTTCCCCCTCGAAGCAAACCCTCTGTTTCTTGCCTTGCCCCAAAACTTGCGGGCTGATTTCCCAGCATGCTGAGCACTTCCCTAAGGGCAGTGAGCCCTGCTCAGGATAAGCTCTGCACCTGGCAGGATAGGGCCCTTAATCAGCCTTTGCAGAATTCCACTTTTCTGGACCAGCTGAGCTCCTGTTTTTCTGGTGGGCCAGTGCAGTATATTGCATTCTCCAGTCTGCTCAATCGCAGGGGCAAAGGGCGGGGAAAGTGGGTGCCTTTGGCATGTTTGCAAGTTTCCTCTAATGGTTAATGACAAGGAGGGCACTATGTTACCTGCCAGATGCCAGCAGCGAGAATCCTTATTTTTTTGGTTCACCTCCGAGCTGCAGTTCATAAAGGCGCCGGAACAATGGCACGCATTTATACTGTGCACGACAACATGCCAGCTGGCGACAAGTAGCCGCTCTCATCTACTTCCAGCATTCTTCAACATGACCGTCCCCAGAACTCTGGATTGCTTTGCTCCAAGAAGTCCCTGCCACTCTCCTAAATGCCTGAGCACTGATACAATTAATGTTCATTGCAATGCTCGTCTTGTTTCCTGGTAGCCATTCTTCACAAAACAGTGGGGTGTTTTGGCCATGAAATTATAGTTCCGATTAAGAGGAATATTTTCGTCATTAGAATTTCAAATGTAAGCCTTTCAGCGGCAGAATTCCAGCAAAACATGCCAGAGGAGTTCAGTGATATTTCTCTTCTTGAAGGAAATAGCAAGTGCAAATAGGGCAATTTTATACACTTGCTTGGGAAGGATATTTGTATTTATGGAGGCTGCTGAGTTGGAAGCAGTAATACTTGGGGGGAGGTGGGGAAAAAAACAACCTTTTGTCCCTAGGCCTGCTATGGAATGGGCTGTTGCAGCTTTCTCTCACTGCTCTGCCAGGGACTCAACCTTGACTTTGAGGGTCTATTTCAGGGAACAAACAAAGGGCGTCTTTTTCACAACAGACATTCTGAGTTTACTGCAGAGCAACGTTGTGTTAGAAATGACCTTTGGGAGCCGACCAGGGATTGGTGGGTAGGATGTGAGGTTTTTCACCTCCAGAATAGCAGCTACAGTGTGGGGCACATGAATTTGATCATGCAGGTCCTACCCTGTGGAAATTTAGTTTGATCACAGACACGCGACACATACTGCAGAGTGGTGGATCTGTTCAAAAGTAGAGACGGTTTGAACCAGCACACAGGCAGATACTCACTGACCACCCCACCCTGAAGAAGACAGTCCAGTCGGGTTGTAACAAAGATCTGAATGCCTCTCATCGGTACCCTGTCATAACTCTGTACCAATAGTACACACTCACTTAGCACTTTTGTTGCAGGATCTCACAGCACTCTCAAAGCATTAATTAATGTAATGTCCCAATATCTTTGATGTTACTTTTATTATCCCCTTTTACATTTGGGGAAACTGAGATACAGAGATGTGAAGTCACTTGGGCAAAGACACACAGCTAGTCTGCCACAGCTTAGGAGGACATGTTGGCTGACACTGACTCCTGTGCTTTAAACACTAGACCAGGCTTCCCTTCTGGTTAGTATTTATATAGAGCGTTTAATCCTGAACATATCCCAAAAGCAGTACCCAATCCCCTGCGCTAGAGTACTGCATCCAGCATACAAAGAAAAGGGGAAAAGCAGGCCAAGGACACAGAGCAAAGTCTCACTAAAACCGTTGTGCCATGGTATTTATAATTCCCACACAAAGCAATCAGGACCTTGGTTTTTAAGGACCATCTGAAAGATCCAAACCCAGCAAGCTGTATGGTACTCAAAGCATCAATCTCAGAAGGGTGAAGGGCTGGGATCTCAGACAGGGTCTGAGCCTGTGGCATCAGCGATTTGAATGCTTGGCCTAGGAATAAGGAGGAATTGAATGCTTGGCCTAGGAATTAGGAGGAATTGAATGCTTGGCCTAGGAATAAGTAGCCGGAGACGGGGCACCGGAATGGGCGGGGAGGACAGGGGGCCATGGCCCAATCACTGTTTATTGGCTGCAAGGTGAGTAATGGCGTAGGGGGCAGAGAAGAGTGAGTGGGAGCGGAGGTCTTGGTGGGGCAGATGAGGCGCAGGAGCGGGGGTCTTGGGGGGGGAAGAGGAGGTGCAGGGGTGGGGACTGGGGGGGGAAGACGAGGCACGGGGTGGGGCCTTGGGGTGGAAGGGGCGGTGGGAGGGGTAGGGCCACGGTTTGGGCACCGGTGGTCCCCCGCCCACTTATGGGGAACTTCCATCGCTCCTGGAAGGAGGCATTAGATTCTGCTCTCCACCATTTCAGAACTAGTAACAATAATAATAATTGCTAGTCAAATTCAGACTGGAAATAAGGAATATACTTTTAATGATGACCATAATTAACCATTGGAACAAGGGTCGCCATGGATTCGCCATCACTGAACATTTTAAAATCAAGATGGGATGTTTCTCTAAAAGTTCTGTTCTAGGATTAGTTTGGGGCAGTTCTCTGGCCTGTGTTCCGCAGGAGGTCAGCCTAGATGATCAGTGGTCCTTTCTGGCCTTAGAATCCATGAACCTATAAATAATTAGCATGTGTAGAATATTTTATGAACAGAGGATCTGCTCCTGGATCTAGAGAAGTCAGTGGGATCTTTGTTCTGACTTCAGTGGGCTCAGGGCCAGGCCCATTGTCTAGTTAAGCCTCCCAAGCCCCATTTTACAGTTTTGGGAACGGTAACTAGTGGACGTCTTTAAACCCACAGAGTCTAGTAACAGTTAGTGTCTGACTCAGGGCTAGAACAAAGATGGTTCCAAGATGGGGCCTATTTAACATCAGGTTTGTACAGCACCTCACACAATGGAGCCCATTATTAGGGCTCCTGGCTGCTATGGCAATACATAATAATAGGGCAGGACTTTGTTATTGAACAGGCCAGAGGCCTCTTCTAGACAGATGAATTCTTCTCTCCCTCACAATTCTCAGACATCCGTAACTGATGGGATACAGGAGGGCCAGGGAGCAGTGGGAGAGTGCTAGATATATAAGCTCAAGGCTAATTAAGGCTTGGCTCCCTGTAGACTAGGGAAGGTGGCTGCAGGTTAATTGGAGCACCTGCAGTCAATTAAGACCCTGTTAGGAACCTAATAAAACTCCCTGCGTCAGGCAGACAGAGGAGGAGGAGGAGGAGGAAGGACTGGAGCTTGGAGGTGTGTTGAAAGATTTGGAAGACCTGAGAATTGGAGTAAGGGACAGGGAGACTCCCTTCCCCCCAGCATCTAAGGACCAAGGGTAACCCCACCTAAGGGGGATGAGGGTAAGAAACCTGCAGGGATTGAGAGGGGCTGGGACGCAGAGTGAGGAGCTAACCCAGACCCTTCCCCTGCTTCCCTCCTCTACCACCTTCTCGGGCTAGTAGAGGGGCCCTTGGCACCCAAGAGCAGGGGCAAAGGGTGGTATCTTAGCTCCCTGCCAAGAAAAGCACAGGACCCACCAGACTAACATCGGCCATCTTGCCACACTGGCAACTGGGGTGTTTTTATTTTTTCTTTACAGAGTTACAAAAATGGCTGCTTTAATACCCTACGAATCTAAATGCTACAGTCCAAAAGGGAAATTATTTACTTCTGGCTTACTCTCTGCTGCCCCTGATTTGAACATAAGAATGGCAATGGGTCAGACCAAAGGTCCTTCTAGCCCAGTATCCTGTCTTCCGACAGTGGCCAATACCAGGTGCCCCAGAGGGAATGAACAGAACAGGTAATCAACAAGTGATCCATCCCCTGTCTCCCATTTCCAGCGTCTGGCACACAGAAATATTTCCAAGCAGAAATACTTTCCCCAGTGTGGTTAAAATTTTCCTAATAGATTACAGGCAAGAGGGTTAGGGCTATGGTGATTTAAAGGTTATTTTTCCTTTTCCTTCATTAGGGACCTGAGTGAGGCAACTGATGTGCCACTAAGAAAAGAGGAATGGGGGAAAAAATGATCAAAAACCCACCTTTATCACTGTTCATCAAAATTGGTCCATACTTAATTCCAGCCATCTTTCTTCTTCTTGCCTCCAGTAAGTACTTTAACATCCTTTTTAAAAATTAAAGGGGGAGGGTTATGGAAAAGATAAGAGATAATTGCCTAGCTTTGACTCTTCTATTGATGTGAAAATAGGATTGGAATTACTCACTCTGGTTGAAAGGTTAGTTGAAGGTTATTACAGGAAAATTGTTATTCATACATTTTTTTCTGTGCTGCTGGATAGCCTAAAAGATTAAATTCACAGAGTGCATAATGACCCATCACATTGGACAATGGTGGGCATAATCTCCAGAGACGCTAGATAACAGAACAGAGACTTCTTTGAATAATTCATGGTTCAACAGACATCGCTCACTAACAGATTACATGTGAGTTTTCATTAGAAAGGAGATAATTTAAAGTAGCTTTAAAAATAACTAATATTTTTAGCGGAAGTGGAATTACCATAAGCATTTACAGTTTGTTTATGCTTTAATAAATCTGCGTTTCGCCTGACCTTCATGCCATGGGAATAAAATGCAAAAGAAAGTCATTGTTTGCGACAATCCTACTTTCCTTCTAACACCACTGACAGAACACTGGTTTCAGACTCTGCCTATCAGTTGGCTGAATTTAACATCCAGGACATATAAATGTTCCTCAGTTAAGAAAGACACCAAATACTGCTTACAGCTCAGACCACCCAATAAATGGATTATGATGTGCTGAGGATGAAGCCAGCTCTGCCATGGTACGGACAGACTGAACTGAAATTCCGGATTTCACTTTCCAGGACCCTGGAAGTGGGATCCATGGGCCAGAGCTAAAGCCCTTGACTGAGCTTTCACCCCTGCAAACTTCTGTAGAAGCTACTAGAGTTTCACCTGCATGAAGGCTGAGCAAAGAGTTAGGGATCTGCTCCCATATTGCTGACAGCTTTATTTCCTTTTTTGTCTTAAGAAAACTGAGTCATTTCTAGCTATTTACTAGAGATGAACAGAGATTTGGGTAACATAAGAACGTACACAAACCTTTCCTTCTCATTCAAATGGGACCTTTCATGAGTTTCAGAGAGACTAGAATAACTTGGACCATTACTTCTCCCTTTCACACCCATCTGGTCTTCCTGAATGCAGCTTGAGCCAGAAGCAGAAATGCTGAAGTACATCAAGAGAAACTCATCTCAATCTCATTCCATTTCCTAGACCCTCCGTTACATCACTGAGTCATCGCTGAAGTCATGTGCAATATATCCTCAGCTAATCATTTCATTTAATCTGAACAGAATAGTTATTGTATACTGGAGGCTAATGGTTTGTTAAACACATCTTTATTAAGGTTTAACAATGGCTAGATATGTATCTATTGCATTGGCCTTAGGCCTCAACAAATATGTTTTCAATAATTAATTGGTATTTAGTAAACATGCAATAGTTATCTTAAATCTAAATTAAATCCTAATTAAAGTCATATAATACAGTACTATGGGCTGCTTAGATTACAGAATTTCCAACCGGATATCACTGTGCGATACCAATTAGGAGATCGACAAAATGAAGAAGTCCAAATTTTATCTTCAATTTCTGATTCTATAGATAGATATAATTGAGGGGGGGGACCTCAAACTTTGATCAACTGGGGGTAAAGCTGGCAGTTCAATGGCCACGCCTAACCTGCATCAAATATAGCACACACAAGCCACCGACAATTTTACAAAGGGGGAGACTACGTGCCCCAGCATGCAACACCCCAACCAGCAGGCTACCATTCTGATCAAGATAGAGAGTTGCATGATGGGATCTGTAGTCTCAAGAGTTGCATCACTGTAATGCAATATAGAACAGCTACATATCAAGTTACATTATATGTATTAGAAAGGCAGCATTAAAAGACTGCAAGGGCCACCATTTGCCAAAAAAAACCTCGTGATTTACAGCACTGCTAGTAAGGACATGCTTGCGGTAAAGACCCAAGGATTGTCTTGCAGTTAAAGGATTGCACTGGAAGGCAGGAAATCTGGATTCAGTTCCTGACTCAGCCACACAATTTCATAGGCAAGTTGCTTTATGTCTGTGTGCCTCAGTTCCTAACCTGTGAAATGGGGGTAATAATAACAACACTTCCCTATCTCAGAGGAGTTTTGAGAGGATAAATTCAGCAATGTTTGAGAGGTGATTAGATACCACAGTGGCAAAGGAGCCCTGTAAAGACAAAACAATAGGAGTTGTATGTTGAAGATTTTGTTTTTCATTTGCCCAACATATATTATTAGCACACACAATATATGTACCCCCCCCCACACACACACAATCTCTAAAATGTCCTTCCAACTGCTCCATCCACTGGGCCTGATTCTGATTTCTCAGTGGTGTAAATCAGGAGTTAGTGGATTTACACTAGCCTAAGTGGATTCAGAACAAGGCCTTCTCTCCATAGACACGTCATTGTTAAGGGAAAGGTGTTTTCCTGTCCCTAAGGATGCTCTGGCGAGTGACGGCACTTTAGTAATGTACTAAACGCATTCCGTGTCAATGCTGCGTTTAGGAAGAGGAAAAAAGCTGATAAAATGACTCCATGGAGGGGGCATTGTTGCATTCACAGAATACTTTTGAAAATAGCTTCTCCGGCTGCAAGGTCCATTGTTCTTTCACCTGCTCTTTCAATTAATTATCTTGTTTTAACACTATCTGCAAAGATAATTGCCTGTCAGTGTATCAGTATTGTAACACCTCTGGGTGACTAATGCAGTTTGGAGTAGTCTGTCAGCTCTAATAATCACATGATTGGTGAGGGCTTACCTGCTTTCCAATGATAGACACACATACAAAGCATTCAGTCTTCCTCCAGGCAGAGGGAGAGGTTTTGTGTATCTCTAATGGATGGGTATCAGATTTTAAAAGAGCAAGGGAAAATAGATGCCATCCTTATTCTTTATAAATGGCAGCTTTTCAATATGGTTTGGCTCGTTAATCATTCTCAAACTTTGCAGTCTTCGCGGCGGGAGGTGGTTAAACTAAGGTATTTGCCCCATTTTTACTGGAGGAGTTTGAGTGTGGATGATAGTTATAAGAGAAGGTAAAATAACGTAAATATTTTAAAGCTAATTCATTTTTAGCAGAACTGAGCGGCATGGTAGGATGCTTTGGGAAAATGTCATTGGAATATGCTTAGCTTTACCCCATGCCATTGCCCGTCTGGGGAACGTGTGGGCATTGTACCGAGGAAAGGTCGGTCAAAGTATTGGGTAGCTGCGTAGGAGCAGGACAGTGAATACCTTCTTCCAGGAGTAGCTCACCATTATTGGGAGATAGACTATTTAAACTATTAAGAATCAGATTTTGGCCAGTAACACCTGTGTAAATCCAAGGGACCTCGGCTGCAGTCAGTGGATTTCCCCTGGGTTTACAGTGCGCTAACTGAGAGCAGAATCTGGCCCTAAGTTCTCGGGGAAACAAGGTTTCTCCTGGAACAAGGTTTCTTCTTCAAATACATTTGCCTTCATGACCATTTTAATCTCATATAAATCTCTTGCAACTCTTTTTGTCTTACGCAACCAACATTTCAACAACTCCCACCTCCAGCAGTAAAGGCTGAGTACTGTATGCAAAGGAATGCACAGAGGAAGCCATCTCGTTGGGCAACAAGTTGTATTTGTCCTACAACCTGAGGAACTACGCTGTGTATTCTTGAGTGCCCTCTACTGGCATATTATCTGTGAACTATTTACATCTATATAGACATAGAGCATTCTTGTAACAATTTGCATTGTAAGCATAAAGATATTCTAGTCTTTACCCTGACTTTAAGGTGTGATTTTTCACTCCAGCTGAGGCTCAGCTTCCCTGCTTGTGGTTACAGTTTGCAAAAGTGGGAAAATGCTATTCAAGATTGTGTGCTCTCTTGGACATCGGATGTTCCCCCTTGTTTACTTTTACCTTGGTCATTGGCCTCACTGGCCCACCAATGCAATATTGCTGAAGAGAGTGCAACAACAATATCTAGGAAGAATGATTATCATCGCCATTGATGGAGCGTTTGTAACACAACATTGGCCAAAGTATGTGTGTGTGTGTTGTGAACAATTAGAGTTACTATTAAGATGGCCATTAGGGGTCATGTATCAAGGAGTTAAGGGTCTGTGTAAACAGGAACTAGACAATCTTACATTCACCCCAACCATGGTGTCCTGGGTCTCTGTAATCTCTACAGTGTCTAGAGCTCACCAGGAATTTTCCTTCAAAATATTTTGTCAACTGAAAATCATTTCTTTTTGATTCAGTTCAATACTAATGAGTCAGTCTGAGCAGCCACAATGCCTTATGATATCTGTAGTTCAAGTGCCTAATGTCACCATTTTCTACTGTGGAATGAGTGCCCCAGCTGGACTACATCTCCTATGGTGCACAGCAGTCTCCCCTCTGGTTGAATCACTTTGGTGCATCATGGGAGTCCTGTGACCACAGTGCATCATGGGAAATTTAGTCTGGCTGGGGAACTCAGCCTATAGAAGTGGTTTCACCTTATAGTGGCTGGTATACCAGAGAATCACAGCTTAATCCTGGGAGTGGATAATGGAGCTATCTCTTTAGCTCAACTGATTGCCTTCTGTGCTATGATGCTGAAAATCCCAGGTTCAAACCTTGCCCAAGTGTGTGTGTTTGGCTGGGGTGAGATGCGGGATCTTATAATTATTACAATGTGCTAATAACAGTTGAGGCACTAAAATACAATTACGTTGGCCCTGATGCATAAGCAAAAATGGGGGTGTATTTGCACACACGGTTATCTCATTGCAGATGCAATGGGGATTTACCTATCCATGAGCAACTGTGCTAAGTGTGATAAAAATCAATGTGCAATTGCATGTGCTTTTTGCATATTGGTCAGGGGATCCAGCTACTGAACACTGAGCCCCTCATGACTCTTAATAAATTATATTACATGGGTATGAACATTGCATAGTATAAGAGATTTGAATATGGGAGATGGCCAAGATGCCCTTCTAGGTAATGAGTTGGTATTTGGGCTACGCAATTCTATTTCCCTTCATATACTCACCTAACTCCTTTTTGTAACTGTTTGCACTAGCTGATCTTATCTCTGCCTTTAATAGTTTATTCCACTCCATTCTTTCTAAGAGGATGTAAAATCAACAGAGATCTGGAGACCTACTCTGGAATTTTAATCAGAACAATAGCCTCAGAGGCTAAAGGTCTCAGTATTGACAAGACAAAGATCACATTCTGGATTGTAGGCAGCCAGCAAACAGGATTTATGACTAGTGTCCAGTGTAACAGGGACCAGACACACGAGTTATTCAGAAAAGAACTAAAAAATATATATATAATATGCAGCTTGGAATTTGCATGGCTTATTTCGTCTGTAACCTTGGGTGTTGATTCTCCTGCTTAACAATGATTGCTTCAGGTTCCTACAGGGGGGCTAGGTTCACAACTGGTGTACATGGAGCTCTAGAAGTCAATGGACCCATACTGATTTACATCTGATTTACATACTGATTTACATTTAAGGATCTGGCCCAATGTTTGGAGATTTCTTTTTCTTTGGTAAATTTATAGCTACAAAATTACGGACGGTTTATGAGTTGGTGCAAAATGAGTGAATTTGGAGTAACTGATCCACTGAAGAAAGTTTGAGTAAACAGCCTTTGAGCTGGGTACAAGTACAGGCCCAGGACACAATCCTCATCACCAGGCCAGAGGCAGGCACCGACTGCTGCAGAAAGGTGCATACAGGATTCAGTAGAAGTGGGGTGAGAGTTAGGCCATGTAGCAGCTTGGTGGTCAGAAAGGTTCAGGTAAAATGGATTGAGGTTGTTTCCAAGGTTCTTTTTTCATAAACTCCTCAATCCGGGAGATGTAGGTGGTATTGAGGATGGACCCCGGGGCTAGACTGCTGTGGTTCACAGCTCCCAACTTCACCTTCATGACACAGGTGTATGGGTTGCCATCGGGTTGGCACAGTTGTGCGTGTTTCCAAGAGAGGGAAGTCCATGTTCCAAGACGAGGCAGTCTGAGCTACTAGGTGTTTTTATGTTAGGGCATGCTGCACATATGGCATTGTTTAGCTTACAAATATAGCTATGTGGTGGCAAATCCAGTAAGGTTTCCATGATCTCAAGTTGGGGGTAGCCAGCCCTAAATGCACATGTTGGGAAGCTGTCAGGGCATGGCTGGGGCCGTCTCCAGGAATCAATCTAGACAGCCTGTTGACACTGTAGCATGTAAATGAAAATCTCAGGAGGCTGTTGCTAAAGTGGTTCCAGTAAAGGAGTCAAAGATGCTGGAATTCCCCAGAAGGTTCTGGATGGATCTCTGGGTAGCCAGAGAGCCCACAGGAGAATGAGGTCCTGATTCTCTCAGGTGGCAGGTGGTAGGTTCTCTTTGGGAATTTCAAAGGGGAACTGCACGGCATCTCCATTTTCCCTATTGATATTATTTGGAATATATATTTAAATTAGGTACAGCGTTTCATGTGAAATTCCAGTGGCTTTGTCAAGAGTCTTTGTTCTGCTTACAGCCAACAAGAAAGTTTTAATATGTAACACTTGTCTTATTGAATGACATGGTAAATACAAAATACAGTGTACAGTGATAACTGAGATGCTCAGATTTGTGTGCTGTTTTTTTCTCCTTTGGTGAGAATGGGAAATCCTGACAAGATACGATTAAGAGCACAGCTGATGAAGTGCTAGGCTTGAAGTGATTGCTGAGCTACCATCCTGTCTCAATACTAATTGAGAAGGCATTTATCCCCATGGGGAAATGCTAGTTGCTACAAAGATTTTATTCTTACCCCACCCCTGCAGGTATTAAGGCTTGTTATAAATAATACTTGAGTCTAAGGGATCGAATGAGTACTTTTGTAGATTGTTCATGAAACTCTAACATCTCTTTCCGCTAAAGCTTTTGTCAATAAATCATTTTTTAATTTATAAGCTTAAATTATCATCAGCTAATCACATCTAAATGATCTCTGGGGTGATTCCTGTTGTAAGGTATTCAGAGCAACATTAAGAAGGTTTAAGAAAAAAAAGGAGTACTTGTGGCACCTTAGAGACTAACCAGTTTATTTGAGCATGAGCTTTCGTGAGCTACAGCTCACTTCATCGGATGCATAGCATATCGTGGAAACTGCAGAAGACCCACGATATGCTATGCATCCGATGAAGTGAGCTGTAGCTCACGAAAGCTCATGCTCAAATAAACTGGTTAGTCTCTAAGGTGCCACAAGTACTCCTTTTCTTTTTACGAATACAGACTAACACGGCTGTTACTCTGAAACCTAAGAAAAAAAAATGTTTTCTGAATACTTCCTTTCTTTTCTGCCCTGGAAAACAAAACACTCAATTTAGAAAGGTGCATGCACACATGTGTGTATGATAGCATATGAATGAGATGGGCCAGACCAACACCGTAGTCTACCCCTGAATTGAGGAAAGTGCAAATCTGTATCTGATTTTGTAGGCCAGTCCTATCTCTAACATCTGGAAACGATAGTGGTTTTGATTTAATACTATCCCCTGCGATTAACTTGCATTCCATAATTTGCATTGGTACAGTTTGTAAGTCCTAGTAGCTGTTCGGTTAGTGCCCTATAAAGTGTTTAAAGAATAATAATACACATCCTTCTGAAGGGATTCTCAGAACTGGACCTGCACAAAAACTTGGGTTCTTTTGCAGTGGTAATTTGCTTCCACAGGTGTGACAGCTGCGCACACAATCTGTGTAGCTGGTTGTGCATGCACACCTGACCTTCTGACCCAATACAGGGTGTATCTGACATCTGTAGCACTAGAGTATAACGATATAGGGTGACCAGATTTTTTTCCTCAAGTTACCTTAAGTAAGCATTTTACAGATTTTTCCCATCCTCACAAGGGTTTTATCTTCTGAGCTTGCGTTTCATCCTTTCTTGAATATCTCTGGCATTAAATGGCATACAGTTATTTTTCTGTTTGTCTTTGGTAATCAGTTTAATTTGTTAGTTATCTCTTGTGTAAAGAAAAAAGGGCCATTTCTCCTCTTTATTCACTGTTGCAACCTCCCAGACTCCAGTGAGAGCAGAATTTGGTTCACGCTGAAGAAATCATTTTTAAGGTGGCCATTTATTATATACATTGAAGTAGCTCCCGAAGGCCACCCTCAGGATCAGGCTCCATTATGCAGGGTGCTGTACACTATTAAAATGCAGCCCCTGCCCCAAGGAGTTTACATTCTAAACAGTCTCCTTCTTTCCATTCTCGGAACCTCTTTGGTTTCTGATTGGCAGCTGTATGGAGTCCGGTCCTTTCATTTCACAACCCTGTCTATCTTAGCTAGAGAAGAATTAAGAAAACTAATTTGAATGTAAATGACAGAGGCTAGTGTGTCTGTGCTTTCCTCCCCGTTTGCCCTTCAAGGTCTGAATTATTTTGTTTCCCCTTAAATGCACCTTTTCAATGTCCTTTCTGCAGCATAATCTCCTCCCCAGAACTGCCCACAATGTTCCAAATGATCAGCCGCGCCTCATTTTACATGATTTAGTTTACACTACTACCTTACTGCACTGAATTGAACCGGATGAGTCACTTCTCTGCCCATCTGCCAGCAGTACCCGTATCCCCGGCCACGGATACATGAATCAATACAAGACCGGTAGAGAACAGCCTGGAAGGAAACCTCTGTGTGAGAAACATGGCAGAATAGCAGGAGCTCTGCAGCCTTCTTCAGCTAATGGGTCCCTGCGCCAGCAGTGTGCCCAATTAGGGTGACCAGACAGCAAGTGTGAAAAATCAGGACAGGGGGTGTGTGTGTGTGTGGGGGGGGTAAATGGGTACCTATATAAGAAAAAGCCCCCAAAATTGGGACTGTCCCTATAAAATCGGGACATCTGGTCACCCTAGCCCCGGTCATTCTGGATGTGTGGGTGCTGTAGAGGTGTTCCAGTTAACAGGGTGGGTTTTGAATGAATCTTAAGCAGCTGTTACTTATTCACGTGGATTCACCCTACTGCAGATTTGTCTTGTGTTTTGGGTCAGGACAAAAGTGAAATCCCTGCAAGCTGCGTGGAAACTTTTTGAAGACACCATAATAGAGGTGCAACTTAAATGCATACCTCAAATTAAAAAACATAGTAAGAGAATCAAAGTGCCGCCGGGGCTAAACAACAAAGTAAAAGAAGCAGTGAGAGGCAAAAAGGCCTCCTTTAAAAAGTGGAAGTTAAATCCTAGTGAGGAAAATAGAAAGGAGCAAAAACACTGCCAAATCAAGTGTAAAAACATAATTAGGAAGGCTGTGCTGGGGTTCAACTCAACAGTGCGTTGCCTCCTGCTGGCTGTCCTGGAGATTAGCTCTGTACGCCAGTGCGCCCTCTTCTGGTGATGTCTCACCACCCTCACTTCTGCTCCAGGGACGCACGCCACTCCCAGGACCGGGGTGTCCTCTTCCGGGGGACGGTATCACAGTCCACTGTCCAGCCATTTCCTCAGTGGCAAGTGGGGGCAGGGGGGACCCGGGCCCACCCACTACTCTGGGTCCAGTCCCAGGGAGCCTGTAGATGGCCACCACTTGCTGCGCCCCCTCCGACTCCTCTGTAGATCTCCCTGGGTCACTTCCCCATGGCCCCAGCACCCTCTTTCCCTTTGCCTCTGGGTCTCAGCCTGCAGATCCCAGCAGCCCTCCAGGAGCTGCATTTAGCTCGCCGGGTCTCTGTCTGCAGCACTGCTCTGTCTGGGGTGCTTGCTGCCCTCCACCTGCAAGGCAGCCAGTGCTCCTCCCTCCTCAAGCTCCAGGGCATGACTGAAGCAGCTCTGTACTGCAGCTCTTCTTATATGGGCCTCCCGGCCCTGATTGGCTGCTCCTATAAGCCCTTCTGTCACTGGCTGCCTCCTGTGCAGCCTCCCTAGGGCTCTGTTAACCCCCGAGAGTCCAGTGTGGGGAAGGTGCCCCATCACAAAGGCCAAAAAGGAATTTGAAGAACAGCTAGCTAAAGACTCAAAAAGTAATAGCAAAAAAATAAAATAAAATAAAGTATATCAGAAGCAGGAAGCCTGCTAAACAGCCAGTGGGGCCACTGGATGATCAAGATGTTAAAGGAGCACTCAAGGATGATAAGGCTATTGCAGAGAAACTAAATGAATTATTTGTATCGGTCTTCATGGCTGAGGATGTGAGGGAAATTCCCAAACCTGAGCCATTCTTCTTAAGTGACAAATCTGAGGAACTGTCCCAGATTGAATTGTCATTAGAGGAGATTTTGGAACAAATTGGTAAATTAAACAATAATCAGTCACCGGGACCAGATGGTATTCACCCAAGAGTTCTGAAGGAACTCAAATGTGAAATTGCAGAACTAATAACTGTGATTAAATGATAGTAACCTATCATTTAAATCAGCTTCTGTACCAAATAACTGGAGGGTAGCTAATGTGATGCCAATTTTTAAAAAGGACTCCAGAGGTAATCCTAGCAATTACTGGCCAGTAAGCCTGACTTCAGTACCGGGCAAACTGGTTGAAACTATAGTAAAGAACAAAATTGTCCGACACCTAGATGAATATAATTTGTCGGGGAAGAGTCAACATGGTTTTTGTAACGGGAAACCATGCCTCACCAATCTACTAGAATTCTTTGAGGGGGTCAATAAGCATGCTGGACAAACAGGAGAAATGGTCTGAAGTAAATAGGATGAAATTCAATAAGGACAAATGCAAAGTACTCCACTTAGGAAAGAACAATCTGTTGCACATAGACAAAATGGGAAATGACTGCCTAGGAAGGAGTGCTGTGGAAAGAGCTCTGGGGGTCATAGTGGACCACAAGCTAAATATGAGTTAACAGTGTAATGCTGTTGCAAAAAAAGCAAACATCATTCTGGGATGTATTAGCAGGAGTGTTGTGAGCAAGACATGAGAAATAATTCTTCTGCTGTACTCCATGCTGATTAGGCCTCAGCTGGAGTATTGTGTCCAGTTCTGGGTGCCACATTTCAGGAAAGAGGTGGACAAATTGGAGAAAGTCCAGAGAAGAGCAACAAAAATGATGTAAGGTCTAGAAAACATGACCTATGAGGGAAGATTGAAAAAATTGGGATTGTTTAGTCTGGAAAAGAGAAGACTGAGAGGGGACATGATAACAGTTTTCAAGTATGTAAAAGGTTGTTACAAGGAGGAGGAAGAAAAATTGTTTTTCTTAACCTCTGAGGATAGGACAAGAAGCAGTGGGCTTAAATTGTAGCAAGGGAGGTTTAGGTTGGACATTAGGAAAAAATTCCTCACCATCAGGGTGGTTAAGCACTGGGATAAGTTGCCTAGGGAGTTCATGGAGTCTCCATCATTGGAGATTTTTAAAGGCAGGTTAGACAAACACCTGTCAGGGATGGTCTAGATAATTAGTCCTGCCACGAATGCAGGGGTCTGGACTAGATGACCTCTCAAGGTCCCTTCCAGTCCTATGATTCTATGTGGACAAGGGGGATCCTGTGAGTATAATGTACTTAGATTTTCAGAAAGCCTTTGACAAGTTCGCTCACCAAAGGCTCTTAAGCAAAGTAAGCTGTCATGGGATAAGCAGGAAGGTTCTCTCGTGGATTGATAACTGGTTAAAAGATAGGAAACAAAGGGTAGGAATAAATGATCAGTTTTCAGAATTGAGAGAGGTAAATAGTGGTGTTCCCCAGGGGTCTGTACTGGGCCAAGTCCTATTCAACATATTCATAGATGGTCTGGAAAAAGGGGTAAACAGTTAGGTGGCAAAATTTGCAAAAGTTACAAAACTACTCAAGATAGTTAAGTCCAAGGCAGACTGGGAAGAGCTATAAAGTGATCTCACAAAACGGGGTGACTGGGCAACAAAATGTCAGATGAAATTCAGTGTTGATAAATGCAAAGTAATGCACACTGGAAAACATAATCCCAACGATACATATAAAATGATGGGGCCTAAATTAGATGTTACCACTCAAGAAAGAGATCTTGGAGTCCTTGTGGATAGTTCTCTGAAAACATTCACTCAACGTGCAGCCGCAGTCAAAAAAGCAAACAGCATATTGAGAATCATTAAGAAAGAGATAGATACTAAGACAGAAAATATCATATTGCCTCTAAATAAATCCATGGTATGCCTACATCTTGAATACTGTGTGCAGATGTGTCTGCTCCATCTCAAAAAAGATATATTAGAATTGGAAAAGGTTCAGAAAAGGGCAACAAAAATGATTAGGGGTATGGAATGGCTTCCGTGTGAGGAGAGATTAATAAGACTGGGACTTTTCAGCTCGAAAAAGAGACAAATAAGGTGGCATATGATAAAGGTCTATAAAATCATGACTGGTGTGGAGAAAGTAAACAAGGAAGTGTTATTTACTCCTTTTCATAACAGAAGAACTAGGGGTCACCCAATGAAATTAATAGGCAGCAGGTTTAAAACAAACAAAAGGAAGTATTTCTGCACACATTGCACAGTCAACCTGTTGAACTCATTGCCAGGGGATGTTGTGAAGGCCAAGATTAAAACAGGGTTCAAAAAAGAACTAGATAAATTTATGGAGGATAGGTTCATCCATGGCTATTAGCCAGGATGGGCAGGGATGGTGTCCCTACCCTCTGTTTGCCAGAAGCTGGGAGTGGGCGACGGGGTGGATCACTGGATGATTTCCTGTTCTGTTCACTCCCTCTGGGGCACCTGGCCTTGGCCGCTGTTAGAAGACAGGACACTGGGCTAAATGGACCATTGGTCTGACCCAGTCTGGCCATTATGCTCTTATGTAATAAAAGAAAACGAGGGGCTGGAAGCTAGGCTCTGATGTGCCAAGGGCAGTGAGAAATCCACTAGCAGGGGGTCCCTTTGTATAGGGGAATCCCCAGGTGGTGTAAAGCCAGCACAGCCAGCTCTGTGCCATCTACTCCTGCCCCCTCATTCAGCATCATGCATGCTGGGAACATGGCTCCCAGCATGCTGTGCTCTGGCCATCTCAGTCTGTTCCAGCCAGCACAAGTTAGAACAGTCCTGGGTCTTCTCTACCGTGTGCCAGGCTGAAGTAAACCCCAGAATTAGGATAAGTGATAGCTGGTTTTCCCATATTCTGGAACACAGGGCATTGCTCTCTAGTCCAGCCACCTTCACCTATTGGCTTAATTTTATCAACCAGTTCTGGTGTTAAGTCCTAGTCTCTGCTTCATGCTGGGGAAATGGTCCTTTCTCAAAGCTACAGGGTGATGGTTTCTTCTCCAAAAGGAGCCTGCTGTCTAAAATATCAGCAGTGAAAACTGACATCTACAGCTATTCATTCAAAATGTGGGAAAGTAGATGAAGAATGGCTAGGGAATGGCAAATTCAGTCAGCAAACTGCAAAGAATAAAAATGATCCACCTGCCCTGCTCTCTAATGAATCCAGCCCATTGAGTTAATTTTCTAGGTGAGTAAAAGATAAAGTCTAGCCCCCATCTAGCTGTCAGCTGTGTAGCCATGCAAAGAGTATGCTGCTTGATTCAAGACAGAATGCCCTTGTCACACTCAGTTAGAGGAAAAGAACTGGCTTTTAGTTACAGCATAAAGACCACATTTAAATGGGATCGTCACAATTTTGGTTTATTTTTAAAAAGTCCCTTTTATTGTTTACCAAGGTTTCACCTGTGTTTCAGAACAGCATCTTTTTAACAGGGAATCATTGTCTTCCAATAATGAATATGAAAAATAAGAAGTGTGTGACCTCAGGGTAATAGATCAGTATGTCCCTTTAGATGGTGGAAAAGCATCCTGGGCCTAATTCTACGTCCTTTTAAGTCAGTAGGAGCTTTTCCCTGGATTCCTGCGGGTGTTGGCTCAGACCGGGGGTCAGGACCAGAAGTCCAGTTTTGGGAAGCTGTCCACAGCATGCTTTGTAAATCCATTTGCACCCCCGAGGTGATAGACAGAGCTCACAGAACCCAAAGTGGGTCCTGGGGGGGTGTTTTCCCTGGGCACTATAGTGGGATTTTTCTGAGTCATTGAGCCCTTACTTGGAGTAGAATATTCTCCTGAGGAAATACAGGGCTCTAGATAGTGGATCTGCTGTGTGTGCCTGTGGGGGACCTCGCTACAGAGCATGGTCTTTGGATTTGGGGAGCAGAGAGTCTTTGCAGTAGATGAGGTGACCACAGACAAATCAAGGCTGCTTCATTAACTAAAAAGGAAGAGTACTTTCTGGGTGCAGGCAGCATGCCTCAGTCTTTCAACTGCAACGAGATTGATGGACTCCTGGTACCCAACTGCACTCTGATAATTTCAAATCAGCCCAAACATTATTTTCTTTTTTCCCCCTCAGGAGATTTATAGCCCTTCCCACCTCCCCCTTCCCTGCCCCTCCCTAATCCGCTCTGGTAATGCAGTTAATTGAGGTGGTGTGTCCTAATGAATTGAGCAGGGCACTGACAGTCAGAACTCCTGGGTTTTATTCCCATTCTTGCCACTGACTAGCTGTGGGAGTCTGGACAAGTTGCAAGTAATTTCTGAGCCTCAGTCCACCCACCTGTCCAGTGAAGGTAATGATTCTGACCTATAGGATCTAACAAGGACAATACAAAGGTTAATCAGTTTAGGTCATTTTCTGATCCCCATACACACCATGAGTAGCCCCTTACTCTGTGTGCAGCCTCATGAAGCTACTCATGGGCTAATGTTTTACTCGGCCTAAGTAAGGGAAGTAAAATCTATCCCTGAGTGTTTTAAAATGCTTGGGGATCCCCAAATGAACATATTATTGGCATTCTATGAAAAATCTCTCCCCACCTTCTCTGATCATCCCTAAATAGTCTCTGATTTCTCACTTTCTTTTCTTCTGCCCTGATTAATCTTGTTTCATGGATTCCATGACAATGTAAGCATCTGAGGATCTCGCTTCTCAGGCTGTTATTCAATTACTGTATGTGCAGGGAGCTGGGGCTTGCTCGGGCTCAGAACCACACTAACTTGATTAGACTATGAAGGTCGAACACAAGAATTAAGAAGAACTCGAGAAGTGAATCATTTTACATGGAGATGCAAATTTGCCTGCTTATATAATGAACTAACAATTAGCACTCCAAGTACCTTAGGGAAAAGAACGCATCAAAGAAAGGTGGAAGGAGAGAGCCCATCTTAAAGCAACAAATAGGTCTTGATTTTCAGGTCCATTGGTGGAGTTATGCTGGGTTTTGTGCCACCTTTCCACCCCTTTTCCTCCAGGTTCTGAATCTAAATGGGGGTCGGTTTGGCCCCGGCACAATTCAGAGCAACCTGAGGGCTATTCTTACTTGCATCACAGGCAATGGGCTTGGCAAAGGATTGCCAGAGCACAGCATGGTGCGGGTATGCTCCCTCCTGCCCATGGCATATGAACAGCACACCTCTCTGTGAGTGGCTGAAGGCAAAGAACTGGCTGGGATCTGGCCCAGAGACCCAAAGTCAAGTGATAAAGCATAGTTATTTTGATCATGCTGAGATGGGATGATGACCAGCCCCATCCCTAGAGCTGAATATTCACAGTGCTCCTGATGGATGAGTAAGGCATTGACTGTTTTTATTTACACACCGGCATCCTAGAGATTTGCCATCATCGTTCCTGGGAAATGGAGAGGGCACCCAGGCATGAGGACGTCAGCACAGCCCTCCACGGAGTTCAGCACGCCCTGCACCGCCAGTTACAGCCTCTGTAGACTCAGACTGAAGGAGAGCTACGGTGACACTGATGTTTTTAAAAGGCTCCAGGGGCGGTCCTGGCAATTACAGGCCTGTAAGCCTGACTTCGGTACCTGCCAAAGTAGTTGAAACTATAGTAAAGAACAGAATGATGTGTCCAGACAGATGAACACGCTATGTTGGGGAAGCGTCAACACGGCTTCTGTAAAGGCAAAAAGAAAAGAAGTACTTGTGGCACCTTAGAGACTAACCAATTTATTTGAGCATGAGCTTTCGTGAGCTACAGCTCACTTCGGGAAACTATGCCTCACCAATCTTCTAGAATTCTTTGAGGGGGCAGCAAACGTGGACAAGAGCGATCCAGGGGATCTAGTGTACTTGGACTTTCAGAAAGTCTTTGACAAGAACCCTCACCAAAGGCCCTTAAGCAAACTAAACAGTCGTGGGACAAGAGGGAAGGTCCTCTCATCCATTGATCAGTGACTTGTTAACAGATAGGAAACAAAGGGTAGGAATAAACGGTCAGTTTTCACAGTGGAGAGAGATAAATAGCAGGGTCCCCCAAGAATGTGTATTGGGACCAGAGCTGTTCAACATCTTCATAAATGATCTGGAAAAAGGAGGAGAATTTTGCATATGATACAAAATTACTCAAGATAGTTAAGTCCAAAGCAGACTGTGAAGAGTTACAAAGGGATCTCACAAAACGGGACGACTTGGCAACAAAATGGCAGATGAAATTCAGTGCTGATAAATTCAAAGTAATGCACATTGGAAAACATAATCCCAACTATACATACATGGTACACCCACGCCTTGAATACTGCATGCAGTTCTGGTCACCCCATCTCAAAAAAGATATATTAGCATTGGAAGAAGTACAGAGAAGGGTAACAAAAATTATTAGCAGTATGGGACAGCTTCCATCTGAGGAGCGATGATAAACCTGGGACTCAGAGCAGCAGCCGTGTTAGTCTGTATCCGCAAAAAGAACAGGAGGACTTGTGGCACCTTAGAGACTAACAAATTTATTTGAGCATAAGCTTTCGTGAGCTACAGCTCACTTCATTGGATGCATGCAGTGGAAAATACAGTAGGAAGATATATATATTTACAGAGAACATGAAACAATGGGTGTTACCATATACACTATAACAAGAGTGATCAGTTAAGTTGAGCTATTACCAGCAAGAGAGAGAGAGAAAAAAAAAAAACCTTTTGTAGTGATAATCACTACAAAAGGTTGTGTTTTTTGTTTTGTTTTGTTTTCTCTCTCCTGCTGGTAACAGCTCACCTTAACTGATCACTCTCGTTACAGTGTGAATGGTAACACCCATTGTTTCATGTTCTCTGTGTGTATGTGTGTGTGTATGTATAT
Source organism: Chelonia mydas (assembly GCF_015237465.2). Classification (NCBI taxonomy): domain Eukaryota; kingdom Metazoa; phylum Chordata; order Testudines; family Cheloniidae; genus Chelonia; species Chelonia mydas. The sequence goes on from NC_051250.2 coordinate 80,876,260, forward strand.
GTATATGTATGTGTGTGTGTATATATATATATATATATATATATATATATATATATATATATATATACACACACACACAGATCTTCCTACTGTATTTTCCACTGCATGCATCCGATGAAGTGGGTTTTAGCCCACGAAAGCTTATGCTCAAATAAATTGGTTAGTCTCTAAGGTGCCACAAGTCCTCCTGTTCTTAAAACTGGGACTGTTAATCTTGGGAAAGAGATGACTGAGGGAGGATGTGGTAGGGGTCTATAAAGTCATGAATGGTGTGGAGAAAGTGAATCAGGAAATGTTATTTACCTCTTTGCATAACACAAGAACCAATGAAATTAATAGACAGCAGCTTTAAAACAAACATAAGGAAGTCCTTCTTCACACAATGCACAGTCAACTTGTGGAATGCACTGCCAGGGGATGTTGTGAAGGCCAAAAGTATAACTGGGCTCAAAAAAGAACTAGATAAGTTCATGGAGGATAGGTCCATCAATGGCTATTAGCCAAGACAGAGACTCAACCCTGTGCTCTGGGTGTCCCTAAACCTCCAACTACTAGAAGCTGGGGCTGGACGACAGGGGATGGATCACCAAATACATTGCTCTGTTCTGTTCATTCCCTCTGAAGAATTGTACACCAGCTACTGTCAGAAGATAAGATACTGGTCTGACCCAGTACGGCCATTCTTATGTTCTTACAGCCTTACAAACTTTCACTTTATGCCCAGATCTATAACTATGCCCAGATCATTCTGGATTAGACTAATAATAGCATTGGCCTCCTCCAGTCTCTAGAAGGCAAGGCAAATATACCACCTCCTGCACACTTGCATATGCATATGCCTGTGGCTTCCCCGAGACATGTGAAAGTAGCTGGGCTTTGGAGGGGGCTGTCCGAGAACATTGTTGCCTTGAATGGCACCCACAGAGCTTTCTCACCCAGTCAGACAACAATCTGCCATGGCATTCAGGTGCAGTCCCGTGCCCTGACATTGTGGCTAAGGCTTCTGCCTGAGTCTCGACTAGCACTCCAGAAAGAGCTCCTCTTCTAACCCTCACCCCCACTCTCTGTACTTCTGCCAGTGGTACCTGATTTCCCAACCTCACCCCTGTCAGGCCTGGTGCTCCTGCCCTTAACACCGATATGGCTCCATTCCCCTCACTGAAAGTGGGAGAAGAATCAGACTCTTAGTCACTCTCCTGTTTTCCAGTAGTTCCATGAGTCCCCCGGGACTCCCTCTTTTTCTTTGGCTCACTGATCCCTCTCTACAGGGATCCATAATCCATAGGATGTGTGCTCTATCAAGGTCAGGCTTTGGTATTCCTGACAAGGACTTAATGGGCAAACAGAGACCTAGGCCCTGATTCTGTCGTTACTGGCTATTTCCCTGATCTGTCCAAATTAAATCAAACTTATCCCCATGCTGTGTGCTGCTGTTGAATGGAAACCCTTGTTTTCCCCAAGGGGAAGACTCAGGATGGGACGGTCTTATCAGCAATGATAGAGAATGCTGCATATTGATACTTGATTGCTCTTCCCACATCATTTAGCATTTCATAGCTGGCAAATGTAGCAGTGCACAACCGGTCTTTCCTATTCTATATAACCAAGGTGAAAACAGCCAAGATCCATTGTCGGTGACAGAGGGGCACTGGAATTCTTCTTTGCTCAGCCCCTCAAGCCAGGGCGTAACCATTCCATGGTAGAGCGCATTTGGCAAGCAAGTGGTATTTTGCGTTGTGGAATGAGACTCCACCCGGAGAAATGAGGACTCATTTTGCTTAGATCCATTCAGTATCAGTTCCAGTTGGGGCCCCAAATGAAGCCCATAAAAGGTTTTATGTATACATCATGCTGGCATGTTTGCCCAGTGTAATGGGAAACGTGCCTGGGATAAAATCCTGTTGGAAGGATATTCATTTTCGGCACCCATTAAAGAAAGTGCCAGTTTATTCCATCTGGTAAGTGGGCATCAATTACTGTTAGGAATTATCCCCCAAAAGATCATGTTAATCAGGAGCTGCCTAGCCCCCTTCCACCATTAATGCTTAATTTCATTGGGCCCCCATTAAAATCAGGAGGCTGCTCCACAGGGCTTGTGCAACCCTTTAAATATTACCTATGATTTATACAGCCAGAAAAGCTAATAAAAGGATCAATAATGGAAATAGTGCGAGGAACAGAACGATGCAGAATGGGCCGAGAGGGGAAATAGCATAGCAGCGCTGGCATAGAGGAAGGATGCATGTTCGTATTTATGGCCCTGCCTCCCTTTCAACTAATGGGCTTCTCCCAGCAAGGCTGCTAATAGGTCTCAGTGTCGTTGCAAACGCACAGTGGTGGTTGAGGGCAGCTCCACCTCTCGTGTCTGTGGAGGGTGAATCTCTTCTGGGGGACACAGCTGTTCACCAGAACGCCAGCAGGACGGCTTGCAACTGCACTTGGAGGTTTTGCTTTCATGTTGTGAATTTAGGTCTCCACCCCAAATTCAGCAACACAGGGCTGTAAATATCCCTGCCTGAGCCTGTTTAAAGGCTTGTGTCTGTGCTTAATGAGGTGACTGCAAATTTACCCTTGAGGAGGAAGGAGCTGTAAATAATCTTTTTAAAAGCCTTTGAATGGGACATTGTTAACCCTGTGCCTGCCAGAGGGTCCAGACCTGCCTGGTGCTGTGAGCCCTCTGCTCTTGTTGCAGTTGGTAGGGTGGCAGGAGGCTCAGCACCCCCATGGGATTGCTCAGCACGTTGTAGGGGCATGTAAGCAGAGCTGGGATGAGAGTTTAGCAGCCCTGGCAAAGCTGCTGGAGTTTGGCTTCTCCCCATGAGCGGCTCCTGAGGAGTTGCCGGGGGTGGAACATTACTCAAGGTTTCACCGGTCCCAAAAGCAGTTTTTGTTATCAAGGATTTTTGCTGCATGTGAACTGGAGCCTCTCTCCCACATCCCCTCTTGCCTGGTGATGGAAATACACCAGGCCCAGGTCTTGCAGGGTCTGTAGGACCAGGAGCAAACTTACCTAGAGCTAAAATCCCATACCAATAATAGCAATAATAGTCTGTGCAGTCCTGGTTTCCCTCCATTCTCCCTTGGATGCTATGAGGCCCCAGCTCCTTGGTGGGTGAGTAGAATGCCCGGCAGTGTCCTTACAGCTAGAGGCCCTCCTGTTTCAGAAAAGCATCCACTTTCTTTAAATCAAATGCATAGAAATGATGGAGACTGGGAAGCAGGGTTGGATTATGGCAGGGTCTTAGGACCCAGGGCCTGAAACGGGAGTGGGCCACGAGCAGGTGGTGCAGCATATAAGTGATGGCTGCAAGTGCAGACACTAAGGTAGAGAAGATGCACCATCCATTCGTGTACAAGGATGACAGCTCCATGTGACCCACGGGAAGGAGGGGCAATCACGTGACTCTGACTCTTCCAGCAGGACGGAAAATGAATGTGCACTGTTCAGTGTGTAATGGGTATAGAGATATGGTGGATCTGGGCCCTGTAGAGTGTCAATCCACTCCTGCTGGGGCCTGTAACTGGATATATCATAGCTCTGCGCTAAGAAGGCCATCAGCTGAAAAGACTTTATTTATAGATCTATAGATTCCAAAGCCAGAAGGGACACTTGTGATCATCTAGTCTGACCTGCTGCATAACACAGGCCGAGGAACTGCCCCACAATAATTCCTAGAGCAGAGCTTTTAGAAACAGCCAATCTTGACTTAAAAATTGTCAGTGATGGAGAATCCACCACAACCCTTGATAAATTGTTCCAATGGTTAATTACTCTCAGTGTTAAAAATGTACGCCTTACTTCCAGTCTGAATTTGTCTAACTTCAACTTCCAGTCATTATATCATGTTATACTTTTCTCTCCTAGATTGAAGAGCCCATTAATAAATATTCGTTCTCCATGTAAATACTTATAGACTATAATCAAGTCACCCCTTAACCATCACTTTGTTAAGCTACATAGATTTTGCTCCTCAGTGTAGGTTTTCTAATCCTTTAATCATTCTCTTGGCTCTTCTCCTCTCCAATTTAGCAACATCCTTCTTGAACTGTGGGCACCAGAACTGGACACAGGATTCCAGCAGCAGTTATACCAGTGCCAAATACAGAAGTGAAATATTCTCTCTACTCCTACTCAAGATTCCCCTGTTTATGCATCCCAGGATTGTAGTAGCTCTTTTGGCCACAGCATCAGACTAGGAGCTCATGTTCAGCTGACTATTCACTACAACCCCAAAATCTTTTTCAGAGTCTCTGCTTCCCAGGATAGTGTCCCCCATCCTGTAAGTATGGCCTATATTCTTTGTTCCTAGATGTATACATTTACATTTAACCATCTTAAAACACATATTGTTTGCACCCAGTTTGCCAAGTGATCCATATCACTCTGAATCAGTGACCTGTCCTCTTCATTATTTACCACTCCCCCAATTTGTGTGTCATCTGCAAATTTTATCAGCAATGATTTAATGTTTTCTTCCTGATCATTGATAAAAATATTAAATAGCATAGGGCCAAGACCTGATCCCTAAGGGATCCCACTGGAAACAGACCCATTCATGATTTCCCATTTACAGCTACATTCTGAGATCTATTAGGTAACCAGTTTTTAATCCATTTAATGTGTGCTGTGTTAATTTTATATTCAAATTTTTTAATCAAAATGGCCATGTGGTATCATGTCAAACGCCTTACTGAAGTCCAAGTATATTACATCAACAACCTTACCTGTATCAACCAAACTCGTAATCTCATCGAGAAAATATATCCAGTTAGTCTGACAGGATCTATTTTCCATAAACCCATGTTGATTTGCGTTAATTATATTGATCTTCTTTAGGTCTTTATTAATCAAGTTTACGGGATAGTCTGCTGGTTTACCATGGGGTTGCTGGCCTTGTTGAGGCATCTCTTCTGTTATGGAGTGAATGCATATTCTTAAGTGTATTACTGAATCAGGGCCCATGCAAACATCTCAGTAGCAAGCAGTTGTCTGCAAGCTGGAAGGGAGCAGGTAGCAACCCTAACTCTGTCCTGGGTAGCCCACACACATACTGAGGGAAGCACAGCCATGGGTTTCACAGGCCAGGAAGACCAGCCCCAGGCAGAAGCAAGGGAACTGGAGAAAGCACTGAGTTTCAGGAATAAGAAAATCAGAGACAATTGTCCTGTCCTGACCAGCTTTTACTAATCTGCAATGGAAAGGGCGAGAGACCAGCTTTTTAATGAAAGCTGGGATTAATCTTGACACTTACAGGATTCTGGAATCAGGGTTTGTCCACCGGCTTCCCAGCCAGGGCCCTACAGCCAGTTCTGGGAGGAGTGGCATAATGGAAAATCACCATCCCTTCTCCCTTTGAGATTGGGAGTGTGGGGAGCCTGTTCTTCTTGATTCTGCTCTGCAGTCCTGACACTGCAATCAGATTGGCATGAGTACAAGGGTCCGCTCTCCCGGATCCCACAGCAGGGTCAGGGCCTAACTTTGCATGTTCTGACTTATTAGTATGGGACTCTAGGAAATAGGCTGTCTGAATTCCAATCCCATTGAGAAATGCAACATATCCTAGAGGGCATTAGTGTGCTGTGAACTCCCTCAGGCAATGGTAGCCTGCCGTCCCTTGTGGAAACAAATAGCACAAGCTAGGGCTCATCGTCAGTGAAAACATACCACCTTGATGCCATTAGAGGAAAAATACCCCGCCCCTCCCCCCGAGTGCTGTAATGGCTACACCCCACCCATAGACGTATGCGCAGAGTGCCTGTTATACCAGTCGCATACAGCACTGTGGAGCCAAACAGGAACAATAACAACAGTAAAAAATTGGGAATCCAATTATACCTGTGCTCTGCAAGCTACATTTACTCACAGTGGCAATAACTGGACACTCTGAGCATCAGGTATCTGGAGCTTCTGGTAGTCCCTAAAACAACAGCAAACAGTCAACCACAAATGTTCCCAAGCAGAGTAAAATGGCAACAGGGACAGCATGCAGCATTTGATGGTCATGATGAGATAACGACTGCTGCCTTACCGGGGTCCATTAGGGCTATGGCAAATATGGAGAGTCAAATCGGAAGCCAGATGCTTCCCAATATAAATAACGAGCTGGTGCATCTTAAATCGCCTTTAAACTCTCTAGTCCGGTTCAGAAATGGGAACAAATCAGTGTCTTTCATATGCCTGGCCCTCCAGGTTGACGTTCCCTCTTGATAGCGAATTTCTCTTTTTCTTTAAATAACATCCTGTCTACCTAGAAGTTCTGAAAGATGGAAAATTCCTGGAGTTTCAGCTTTGTCCTCAACTATGTGGCTTGATAATAATTAGGTTGGGTCTGGGTGGAGGTGTGGGGACAGGGGAGTCAGGTTTGATTCTGCCCTTTCTGTTGTCCAAATTTAGAACGTTTGACATTCAATCAGTTATAAATTCTACTGCACCCAGGTTCTGCATTCCTTCTGGGTTCCTGAGAATGCACGTTCTGCATTTAGTTCTCCTTTTCCAATTCTTATAAACACATGTAGCCTTCAACAGGTTATCTCATATGGAAAAAATATTTAGCCTGCAAAGCTGGAAAAAAATTCTCTGTATCTGAAACTAGCATCCATTATATCTGGGGGGATTGTTAGTCTCATATTGAAATCTGGCAGTGAGTTGATTTTCAAAATTGAAAAGATTTAGCAAGAAGTTATTGCTCAAATAAGTGTTTCCCCCACTGAAATGGTGACATTTGGCTAAAACCAACTGAAGGGGCTTAACATCTACACAGAATTTCTGGGATGACGTTAGTGTACAATAGTTATAATGTTCCATATTTTTAAAATGTTTCTCCTCAACTCTTGTGCTCTCTCAGGATGTATATCCAGAAAATGAAAGACCATGTAGCTTTGTGAATGCATATTACATATGCCATAAAAGTGTCTCCAAGCATCCTTACACAGCCCTGTGTGCAATTATTGAGCCTTTTCCTGGACGAAGACTCAGTGTTTGGTTAAGTCGATAAACTTCTATGAAAGTCTGGATTGATACCAACAGGCAATTTTCACTGGTGACTGATCAGGATTGGAACTTGAATCTCCACAGGTGCAAGCAGCTGATGCTGCTACTTCCCAATTCAAATGATTTTATCTGCTTTATGATAATAGCTCGTTACTGCAGTACAGAACTAAGTTATCTTAGATTACTTTAATTTATTTAAATGATCAACTCTTTTGGTCAGGGTGGGACCATCTGTTTTCTTCTATGTTGGTACAACACCTAGCACAGTGGTCCCTGATGGGAGTTCATAGGCACTAAGGTAATTTAAATAATTTTTAATTATTATTAATAATTATTAAGTTATCGCTTAGCTTACATATTTTGTTGTATGACAGCGTTCCAAAATATCTAAACAGTTCTCTTCTTTTTGCTGGCACAGAATAGAATAGAAAGAGAAACGGGACAATCTGAAATAAATAATGCCCTCGACAATGCAGAACACCCAGATGAGAATATTTTTGTGTTAACTTTCATCTTGTCTGGTACAGCAACTCTAAACACCCCGGAGCCTTAAGGTAAAAGCACATGTGTTATGGCTCTCTCCTATCCAGCCTTCCAAAATACACACACAGTCCTTTAATAATGAAAAAAGCAGATGATCTATGAGATACTCACAGGCTGTTAGCACTTCGATGGATCACCGGTACAGATTTTTGTAAAGAAATTATATTACTGACCTAAAATGAGGACAATTTTCACTTGGCATTTTATGGTTTAGATTAAACAAGAAAGGAAGAAGTGGTATAAATCAGGGTCTGTTCTGTCCAGTGCAAGTAAACCTCATTCTAGATGCTCTGTTTTTGTAGCCACAGCCCAATTCCCAGTGTGTATTATACTTCAAACATCACTGTTTCCTCTGACTGACGTCAATGCTCTTTTTTAGATGCTCACACAGAGGCGTGCAAAGAGAGCACCCAGTAAATGGCTTTCCAAATGCTGTCAAAGCGCTCCCTCGGTCTCTCTGCTCTTTAAGCCAGCATCACTCCCAGCCTGGTCTTTTGTCTGAGCCAGCGCTACAGACGCTAATGGAAAGCCTCCCATTAACTTTGGTGGGCACTGGATTGGGCCCTGTATTAGTGTCTGGTGAATGACCCCCCGGTGGCACAAAGTCCCCCAGAAGTGAGGTGCGGCATTGGTGCAGCATCCCCTCTCCTGGGGAGCAACCAGGGTCCGTTCAGCCCCAAAAGTGTGCAGTGCTGGCCATAGAGGGGATGGCAGGAGCAGCTAGAGACACACAAGCTCAGTTCTCCATCTGAATTGGAGAGCCTGTGAGAGGCAGGTAGTAGCAGCAGGGTGAATTCCCTCCGGGATGCAGGGCTCCAGGCTGGTTCAAGCCCTTCAGCCACAGCCACGTGCCGTTCACAGCAGCGCGCGCTGTCTTGTCTGGGAGACCTTCCTAGGGGCATGTCTACACAGCAAGTGGCTGTCCGCAGCAGCGAAGCTTGGAGCCTGGCTCAACAGGCTGGGGACTTGCATTACGGCACTAGCTGTGTAGACAGGGCAGCTCGGGCAGGAACTTGGGAGTTGAAACCCGCCCCCTCCCTAGGCTTCAGAGCCCCGGCCGCAGCAGGAGCTGCATGTCTACACAGCTATTTTTAGCACCAGAGCGCGAGCCCCACCAGCTTGCGTCTGTCGACATGGGCTCTGAGTCTTGCTGGCGTGGGCTGTGTAAACTAGCCCTGGGTGCCAGGCTCTGTGTGCGAGAAAGGGTGGAAATATGTTTCAGGCCTTACCAAACTATTGCATAGCTGTCTCTGGTATTGTTAGTTTGCACTGAGCCAGAGGCAGGCATTGGATGGGGACCATTTTGGCCCCAGTCCTGCAAGCTGCTATGCACAGAAGTCTTATTATGGTTATGTAATATTTGTTAGTATTACGATAGCACCTACTAAGCACTGGGAAAACACAGAGTCAGAGACCGTCTCTTCCCTGGCAGTTTAAATAAATTGTAAATTAAATGAATAACTGAATACACCTAAATTACAGTTCTGCTGACGTCAATGGGGCTCCGCCTACACCTATCAGAGAGCAGAGTCGAAGCTGGCCTTGATCTGTGGTCTGGGCTGCCCATGCTGCACGATGCATGGATCGTTCACGACTGGAAGTGGATGTGCTCTATTGAGCATTAGTGAGCAGTCCTGCTCTGAGATGCTGGCAGTCTCCCAGTGTTTTGATAAATGCCAGGAGCCCTTTGACAAACCACCTTCCCGGTGAGGTGAGCAGGGATGGTCAGCTGTGATAACAGCTGCATTTCAGCCTTGACTCTGAATATTTCAATGTTGTTGGTTTAACCCCAATGTTATCTATCCACATTATTTGTGTGCAAATGACAACCCACAATGCATTGCATCTTGCTTGCAGAGGCCAACACCCCCTTGGCAGTCGCTGTGTTTTGTAGCTGAGAAAGTAAATGCTCTGTCCTTTTTAGAGCATTTCCTCTGCTTGATAATTCATCCTTCTGGACCAAAGCTGCAAGTTCTCTCCCTTCGTGGCTTCTCTTTACTCGCGGCTGGAGGCCAGTTTCTTTCCTGTGACTATGAAGACCTGCCCCGTGCCCAAGTGTGGCTTGGCTCTGAGGATCCCTCGGTGTTTGTGGCATGCCTTACATATTCTTGGACCTCTATATTCCATCTGGAGAATAGCCTTCTCCTTGCCAGTTGGTCTAACGCTGGCTGCAGCAGTCTCACTGTAATGTAGCATAGTTAAACTGGTGCGACCAGGAGCGGCGAGTTATATACACTCGGGGTGCCTGGGCTCCAGCAATATTCAGGGCTCGGGGGCCCAGCTCCACCAATGTTTGGGGCCGGGTCTCTCCCGCCTGCCGCCCCTCCCCCTGCACCTCCCCCGAGTGTCCCCCGGACCCCACTTGCTGCCCCCGCTCACCTTCCCCAGCCCTGGAGCCTTCAGCTCATGCTGACTCTGCTCTGCTGGCTCCCTGCATCAACTGCTGCCACAAGGTCCTCGTACTCCCATTCACTAAAGGCAGGGCAGGCTGCCCTTACCTTGCCCTTCCGCCTTAGCCCTGAGCCTCTCCAATGCCCCAACCCCCTCAACCCCAGCCCCAGACAGAGCCCTCATCCCCCCGCACCCTAATCCTCTATCCCAACCCTGAGCCCCTCCCACACCCCAAACCTCTCATCCTCAGCCCCACAGCCCTCACCCCTGCACCCCCTCCTATCCCCAAACTCCCTCCCACAGCCTGCACCTCCTCCCCCTTCCCACACACCCCCTCCTGCCCCCAAACTCCCTCCCAGAGCCCGCACCCCCTCCTGCCCCCAAACTCCCTCCCAAAGCCTGCACCCCTCACCCCTCCCCCACCCCCAGCCCAGAGCCTGCACCCAAACTCCGTCCCAGAGCCTGCACCCCAGACCCCCTCCCCCACCCAAACTCCCTCCCAGAGCCTGCACCCCCACCCCTTGCCCCAGCCCAGAGCCTACACCCAAACTCTGTCCCAGAGCCTGCACCCCTCATCCCCTCCTGCACCCCCACCCCCTGCCTCAGCCCGGAGCCTGCACCCAGCACCCAAACTCCCTCCCAGAGCCTGCACCCTAGACCCTCTCCCTCACCCAAACTCCCTCCCAGAGCCTTAGGCCGGTGGGGGGTGGAGTTTGGGGGGGGGGGGGCGGGTTCTGGGCACCACCAAAATTTCTACAAACCTGCCACCCCTGGGTGCTACCTGACCTCAGCACTCCGCCATACAGCAAGCCTCCGGCCCCTTGTAAATTATGTTGCTGGGAAAGTTTATTTCCAATATCCGTGAAAGAGTGTCTCTATTTTCTGTTTGTTTACTCTTGTGTAGCGATGTACCAAGTCAGACACTGGAAATGTGGGCCCTTCGAAACAGAGGGAAAGAACTTTTACTCTCAGTTAAATCATGAATTCCAGCTGACTTCAACAGGGTTGCAGAGGTGTAACTAGGGTAGAATTTCCCTTCGGGACCCAACCACTGAGAGGCTAAATTTAGAGGTTTCTGAATTGTGCTGCTTAGATTTGAGACCCGACTGATGATTTTCTCTTAAGGTTTATTCATCAGAGTTAGCAGATTTGTTTTAATCACTCCTTATTTGTTCTGCCTGTGTAAAAGCTCTCGCCTAGCTTTGCAGGGAGCAGCCCTGGCGCACTGTCACATCAAAGACGCCTGCTCAGCAAACTTGCACACACAACTCTGCGTCCCTGAGTATTGGCTCAGTACCTGGTAACGGCTGATCTGGGACAATGCTGCACATTCTGCCTGTGCTCTGGCCTGTCTGAGAGACGTTTATGCCCATCTACAATGTGCATCGCCTTCTACAGTTTGAAGATATACGTGACGCAAAGTACAGAGGAGAAGGGACAGATCCTGAGCACTGGACCGCCTGTCTGATGCAGGCTGAACAGGCCAGCGGAGGATATCCTCCGCATACAGGAATCTCCATTTGGTGTAGAGCTGCCTCAGACACGGACTTTTGTTTCCGCCGGTGGGTGCTCGCTCCTCTTCACCCCCTCCCCACATGCGAGTGGTGGGCAGGGCCTCAGGGGGAAGAGGCCACGTGGGGGTGGAGTTTTGGGGCAGAGCGTGGGTGGGGTCTCCGGGGGAAGAGGCTGGGTGGAGGTGGGGCCTCCGGGCGGGCAGGTGGGCGGGGCCTCGGGGGAAGAGTCTGAGCGGGGGCGGGGCCTCTGGGTGAATGCAGATGGTGCCAGGGGTGAGGCTATGGTCTGGGTGCTGGGACCCACAGAAGATTAATCTGGCCCTGTGGGTGCTGAATGACCACTATTTTTTTCCGGGGGGGAGGGGTCCTTGAGCCACAGGGCACCCATGGAGTTGGCACCTATGAGAGCTACCACACAGGCATCTAGACTGGCCCCCAGTGTCGGAGTTGTGGCCAGGAGGAACAGGGGGAACTAACTAAGGACTTCAGGATTTGGCTTGTTGGCTTCAGTGGAAGTCCCAGTATTTGGCTGTCTGCACATGATCAGTTGACATCTTCCTAACTATGCGTCATCTAGCGTTAACATGGGGTCATCCTTTGCCTTTGTTTCTTGCACTTTACAAGTAGCTTATTGTAGCTGAACGCTCCTCAGATGAGTCTAGGGAGTGTCTAACTCAGAGGTTTTCAAACTGGGATTCGTGACCCCTCAGGGAGTCAAGAGGATATTATGTGGGGCATCATGAGCTGCCAGCCTCCACCCCCAAACCCTTCTTCGCCTCCAGCATTTCTAATAGTGTTGAACATAAAAAAAAGTGTTTTCAATTTATAAAGGGGGGGGCACACTCTGAGGTTTGCTGTGCGAAAGGGGTCACCAATGCAAAAGTTTGAGAACCACTGAGTTGTGATCTGTTCCATGTCTCATAATTCTCGTATTTTGTTTATTCCTGTTATACGTGTGGGGTTTTCCCTCGTGAGCCGTAGCAGGCTGGTACAGCTCCTTGTATTCCAAATGAAGATCTTGGTTATTTTGGGGTTGTCTCTCCCAGGATATAATAAACTGGGGGTTTTATCAGAGTTTTAGCAAAAGGTGTTCTGTACTCTCTTGTGTATGTGTGGTGTGCTATTGAGCCCACCTTTCAGCTCTATTAGCAATGCCTACATCAGGAGTGCTTCGGTAAGTTTACTCGCATCCGCTCAACATGCTTCAGAACCGTGTGGCCATCATATTTAGGTACGGAATATTCTCAGCACAGGGAATACCTGGGCCATCCTGAATATCAAATGCTGACCTTTTCATGGTCACTGCTGTACCTGCAGCAGACAATAATATTTATACCGTACTCTTTCTGGGTCAGTCAGTAGACGATAGAAGTATTTCACCTGCATCTCCCTCCTCCATTAGCCACAGTGGATGTAAACACATCCATACCCAGGTTTGTATACAGATGATGGTCCTCAGAGATTATGTATTAAGGATCGAACAGAGCAGTCTTTTCTTATCATATGCTACCAAGATAGAGGAGTTTAGTCTCCTTGGGGAAATCTGGTTTACCCACATGTTCCAAGGAAACACAGTATTTTGTTCACAAAATTAATATCAGATTGGATTCCAAAGTTAGATCATATCTAATTAAGAAGTGCTACATTTTCACTCCATCTCGTCTTTGCCATCTGTTGTAAATGAAAGATAGTGGGTCCTTTCACTATTTATTATTCTCAGTGTTACTATCTGTCTAGCGCTGGACCCTTGGAGTGTTTGGATTTCAGTATCTGAGTGTATGTTTGTATGCACAGTATATGCAAATGTTAGATAATTTATTTAATAAACCTATTTTTATAGCAGTTCCCAGAGCACCTAGTACCAGCTGTGATGAGAATCACTTGGGTGTTAAAGTGCTATTGACAAAATTGTTCCCACTGGAACTTAAATATGCACAGATGCATCTCTTCCTCTCTGTCAAAATTCAGGGTATTACAAGGGTGAAATCAGAAGGCACAAATATCATTTAGCTAGGATTCATGCCCAGAATTCATTTAAAAACAGAATACCTTTAATGAGCGAGCGCCTCAGTTGTGTTCCTGCTGGAAAGGTATCCAAACTGCAAAAACTACCACAATTAGTACCATCTTGTTGGTTGGTTCATCAGAGAAGCCATGGATGGAATAGAAATAGATTAAACTCCTTTCCCATCCCTAGAGCTTAGACTTGGGGATGGTCTGGTTGGACGGGTAGCTGGCATTACCAAACCTGGCCTTAGGATATCAAGGATTTGAGTCTCCGGAGCTGTCAATCCAGCACCTTTCATACACACTAAATCCACTTTTTAAACATTAAAGCACAACTTGAATAAACTGGGATGTGTATTTCCCCTGAAGAGGGTGAGGAGTCAGGAGATGGAGATGTTATTCTTTTGAACAATAACTTCATGTAAGAAATATTTCAAAATCCAATATTTTGAGGCTGAGGATTGTACTGAACCTTTCAGACTGAAACACATGAAGTTTTATATACAATTCAGGTACATTTCATTCCTTTTTATTCCCAGGCTGGGCCACCTAGCTTGTTCCATCAGCATGTGTCAAGATAGCCATGTGGAGAGAGAGAGCAGTCAGCATCCCTAAGCAGTGGTGCCATGTGACACAGAAACTGTTCTTCCAGAAATGTGCTTCTGAGCGTTTTGGCCTCCAGAAATAAGATATATGTCTCTCTCTTGTTCTGACATTGTTTAAACTGTAGCCGTGAACTAAATACTAAAGTCCAGTTGTCAAATATTGGATGTGAGAAATGACCTAGATCATTTAATTAGTCAACAACCAGCTGATGTCTTTCAAATTCTGGCACATTTTCTGTTCAGATGCAGTTCTAGTTATATATAAAATATAATTCCCTATAGTTCTCTTCCCTTCGTTTATCAGTGAGAGCTTTTGCATGGAAAATGGTTCCTACTTCTGAGAAATGAAGCCTTCAACTTAGTCCTATAATTCTCTTCTCATGATGACACAATTTCCCCAGCAAATAACACTGATGCAACACACACAAAAAGAGCAATTTCAGGTGGAGGAGCAGACGAATTTAGAAAGAGGGTTTGTTGGTATTTATTACTATGGATCATTGTCAATGTCCAGAGCTCATTAGAAATGCATAGATTCCCTGATGTTAAGGCCAGAATGGATCATTAGGATCAAAAAGTCCATTGATGATCGGGACTGAGGAGCTAGCAGGTACAGTAGATGGGAAACAGCACAGCATATGAAGATAGTGAAGGCGATAGGTGTTGGAAGGGGTGGTTGCTGAGGAGGGGTTGATGGAGCCACAGATGGCAGTTTGGCAGACAAGAAGTAGGAAGCTGTTCCAGGTGAGGTGAGCTCAAGTGGCAACATGCAGTCCCAGGTTCCAAAGTCTGAAGGCATTTTGGTTCAGCCATTTCCAAAGAGATGACAGTGCCAGGCAAAGAAACCGGCAGGGTGACTATAGTGTTTTACTAACAGAAGTATAGCACCCAGTGGAGTCGAATAGCAAAATTTCCAGAAAATGCAAATACAAGGGGTGCAGTTTCAGGGAGGGGGTGGATGGTCTCGGACGGCATGGCTGTGACTGCAGACCAGGGAAAGGAGATGGCCACAGTTGCTGGAATATTTTTTCCTGGAAACCGGTTACCGTGGGCATCTCAGGCTGCCTGCTGCAGCAAGCTAGTGCATTCTGCGGCTCTTCATGGAAGGATCTACAAGAGTGGATGCCCCAAACAAAGCAAACATTTGCCTTTTTCAGATGTTGGGCTCCATCTCCTCTTCTAAGAATAAAGACAGAGCCCTCCTCTGAGCCCACCCTCCAGAATCTCAGCCTTTGCAAATGGCTTTCCTTTTAGGAGGGAGCCAGGCCTTCCCATAGTTGCCATCTAAAAAGGGTCAAATAGATCAGCATTAGTACTAAAAATAGTGCTGACTCTCCCACTCCTCTGTCCCCCTGTTTGCTGGCTGGGCTGGAATGCCCTCAGTCTGACCTGAGTGACTCCAAAGTAGCTTAGGGCATCAGGTGCCTCGTCAGAGTGATCCGTTTACCGTTTAGCAATGCCTGTTCAGTGGGTCAGGGGACGGGAGTGAAATGAAGCTGAGCAAGAAGAGGAGGAGTTAAAAAGCGAGGAAAATAGGAGATAAATAGCAAAAGAATGCTAGAAACCATTCATCCTGGATCCTTACTAAATGTACCATGAATGATTCCTAGCAAAATTGAGCTGTATGTACAGTTGCTTGATGGCACTGTGGTGAATTGCTTCTTTAGTAAATCTGTCATGTGTGTATAGGCTTTATGAGCTTTCTTACTTAAGAACTGTAGCTTTCCCCAAGTTGAGCATCTCTCACAGTAAGCAAAATAAGATTCCATTTCTTAGCTCTAACCCTGGGCATCCCGCCTCGGGGTGCAGCCAGAGGTGTTGCCACGGCTGGAGTATTTCTGTACATGCTTCAGACCCTGCAGTAATTTCTCTGTAGGGCTGAGTGTCTGCATGTGGAAAGGAAGTGGACTGGGGCAGGGCTGGAGGGGAGAAGGGCTATCCGTGTATATGTCCAGCACTAAACCACAGGTCCAGTTAAAGATTAAGAGCCAGATTCACGGGTATGCTCCTTTGCTTTGCACTGCTCTGGGCATGCACACAAGCCATAAACCCATCTTAATTATGCAGGGAGAATCCACAGTTATGCTGGTATGTCAGCTGTATGGCCCTTGCACCTGCAGAGTGGCAAACTCACGGTCATAGTGCGCCTGCAAATCAGTCCCATTGTTAGCAAATAATGCAGAAATCCATGCTATCCCAATGAAGAAAGAGAAATCCATGCTATATTGTATGACCTCATTTCACTTAGGGCCTGACTGGCTACACAGCACATATGCAGATGAATATACAACTCCCCGCATAAGTTTGTGTATGTAATCAATTACAGTATTTGTGAAAGCAAATGACAAGCATGCAGCTAAATGCCCATTCATAAATGCAGTTTCCCAGCTGCGTACACGATTGAGTTTATTGTGCAGGTGTCATTTAGAGAATCAGGCCCAGAAACTGTGCCTCAGTTTCCACATCTGTAGAATGGGAAGAAGAAGAAGAATTATTTCTACTTCACAGGCTCATTGGGAAGATCAATACATTAATGAGATCCTTCGGTTGATGGTGCTACTGAAACACAAAGTCTTATTATTGGTAAGGTAGATTTTGTTTTAATATTTGATATCGGCCAAATCTGAACTCTGTGTTCTCCCAACCCATCTAATAGAGCAGATTGTTTTTAAAAAAAATATAGTTTCTTTTCCATAAAAAATATTTGATTACAGTGTTGACAGAACTGCTGATGTGAAAGGGCAAGGAGAGATTTCTAAATGGTTTTATCACAGCTGTAAATTTCATCTCATGTTGCTTATTGACCTCTAATTGTTTCCAGTGGTAGCAGGAGACGCAAAGATCAATAGACCATATAGACAGTTAATATCCTCATGGTGCACTTGACTGTAGTTAGCAAATAATAAAATTCATCTTCCTGTGATTTTTAGCAGGTTTGTAATTGAAACATTAGACACCTGTATCGTGGGCTTTGTTGTTACAGGGTTTTTTTAAGGAATTAATTTTTATTATAGATATTTTAGCAACACAATAAGAGATTAGCTGCTTGCCTAAATATTGACCCACATGAAAATTAGGAGATAAAAACAGGGACGGACAATTCAATGTGATTAAAAATAAGAACAGATCTGAATTTTCACTCAAAATTTCAACCTTTTTTTCTTGAGGTCCAGAAAATTTCTGCTAAAACTCCCCCCTCACCACCATCATTTTTTCTTATTTTCACACATTTTGACGGCTCCTGCTTCCCGTTGAAGCAGAGGTGCTGAAATACCACTCTCTAGTATTTCCAGCTTCTTTGGAAGCTGGAATTACCAGCAATCTCCTGAGATAACTAGTTCTTGCTTGATGCAGGGTGGGATGGGCGTTGGGGAGTCCCTTTGTCCCCCAACATGCTCCCTGCAACAAAGAGGTGGTTGGGTGTGGCTAGTGCAGGGCCTAGCTCCACGACATCTACTCCAGCAGGGAATTCCCTGCAGGCCATTTGTAGTGCATCTCAGAATCTGTCTCTCTATTCCCAACCTAGTTACAACCTACTTCAGACAATGTGTATGTGCTAATGAATAATAATGAAAGGTTATACGAGTAGGAATAAACAATGTTAGTCACACTCATAGGTTGTAGGATTGTGTCCTGTAAATGTGACTTACATTCTTTGTTCTTCGATATATAACTTGTGATTCTGTGAATAAACAGAGGTTTCTTACCTTGTGCAGTAACTGAAGTTCTGCGAGCTGTGTTCCCCTATAGGTGCTCCACTCTTGATTGGAGATTTGCACTAGCAGTGTCCGTTTGGCCCACGCACGTGCTGTTGGTATCCTCATGCCCTGCACCGAGGCTATGTCATTTTCAAACCGCTTCAAGCAAATCAAGAGCCAGCTCAAGCCTCTGCCCTGCCCTCAAACCGAGCCTCCAGATATGAACATGTCTCAGCTCTCTCAGACTTTGTGGTGATAAGGAGACACTCAACGCACATGGCTCAGCCGCTGTCATTTGTGCCTCTGCTTCCAGGCCTTGGTGTGTATCTCTGCTTGAGCTTGTTTCTCCAGGCAAGCCATGGATCACTGCTAGAGTAAATAGTGAGGAAGTTTTCCCAGGCTCCACAGGCGTGCTAAACGAGAAGGTATTACAAGCCTCTTCCCAGTATTCCCTTTGCACTGTCATTCCTTTGGGTCAGCTGGATGATGCAAATTGTCCTCCTGACATCACCGCTTTTCGAGCTGAGCTTTATCTAGAAAGCAGAGATATTTCACCACCTGGGCTGGCACATAAACATCTCTCCGTGCACAGGCCGCAGCAGTAGATCCCCTGCCCCCACGGACCAGCCACCAAATGACAACATCGTGTGCCCATTACACACATAGCCAGTGTGTAAGCTATTGGGTATGACTGTACTGCAATCAGAGGTGTGACTGTGTAGACACCTGGGCTAGCCTTGATCTAGCCAACTCAGATCACAACAGTGAAGCCACAGCGGCACGGACTGTACCGGCCTGCCGGCTACCCAGCGACTCCTGCACTTAGCCCATGCTGCCCCCCGTGGCTCTTTGTTGTTGGCGCTAGCTGGAGCCAAGTTAGCACAGGCATCTCTACACGTGCTGCAGCCACACCTCTGATTGCAGCGCAGACCGCGCAGACTGTTCTCTGCACCGCTCACGCTTGCGTTCCCGGGCCTTTCCTCGCCGACAGCAGACCAGATCAAAGGCTGGACACATCCAGGCAGAGGTGAACCTTCTGTCAAACTTTCCTGACACTTGCTGGCTTTTAATCCTGGAACACGCTTCGTTTTTGTTGCCGTGCAACCCTAATGGTATTGCTGACCTCTCCCAAAACATCCCTTTTTAAGGTTCATTTTTAAGTAATCTTTTCCCAAGATGACCTACCGAAGGTAACAATGATATCACCATTTCTCTTCCAGGAGACAGTCACTCTCGTTTTATGTAGCGCTGGGAGGGATTTGTTCGACAAAATGTTTTTTCAACAACAAACGTCAAAGTCTTAAAACTCAAACTGTTCATGAGAAAGGATTGATTCTGATTAATTTTTCAACTTGAAAAATGTTGGAAAAAAGTTTCTAAATGGTACGTGACCAGCTTCTCACTTTCTAAGTGAAATGTTGTAGTTTTTCAGTTTGAAACAAATTTTGTTTCAAAATTTAATTTAATTTATACAAAAAGGTTAAAAAAGGAGGCAGTCAAATTCTGAAACAAAATGAAATGATCAGAACAAAACATTTCAACTGACCTGAACTGAATTTTTTTTCCATTTGTTGGTTTGTGTAAATTTTCAAGATTTTGCCTTTCTGTCCCAATTCAGGATGTGGAAAAAAATTGATACCTTGAAAATTTTTGCAGGATGGAAAAATAGTTTCCCTCCAAGCCCTAATTTTATGTGCCCCAGAAACAAGTTGACAGTTTCCTGATGGATCAGTTGTTATGCACAATACACAGGCTCTTTATTGGCATGCCAGGTGTACACGGTACTTTGTGTTTCATTTGCATTTTCAAGATTCAAAATACCCTATTCTGGTAGCAAAGATGCAAATCAAATTGTTTTCCTAAAGAGCTTTGCCATTCCATTTGCTTAGTAACAAGACTTACCCTATTTCTACAGGCTAATGTGGGAATACTATGCAATCATCTTCAAAACAAAAACTTCATTCATCATAAATTTCAAATCTAGTTGTAGTGCTAGGCAACCACATACAGGTAAAGTGAATTACAATGTCTCTGCAGCCTCTCAGCTTGTCTCAGCTCTCCTTTGTGGTAGCCCAACAAAAATACATTTCCCCACACATTGTGAGTTTGACAGCTTCTCAGCTATGTTGATTGACGTGGGTCCTAAGTGCTGGTGGTTCCCTATGATAGAGACAGAGACTTTCTTGAAACATTCAGCTTGTGACCTTTAATAGCTGTAAGAGTGAAAGGATTTTCAGTCGCTTCATTCTGAGTGAAAGGCGTGTGTATCGATCAGCTGCACATTTAATTCCCTCAGAGGCCTTGCTGTTATACCATTAAAACGACACAATCACATTTTCCTAATAAACCACAGACACACACACGCCCATGCTGGGAGGCAATTAGAAAACAGCTCTGAAAGATTGCCCCCCAAACTGCTTTCCCTATATTTCTTAATAATCGCACTTTATGCATGCAATCAAAGTCTGATATTCACCAGAGCTGGCAAGAGAGTCATCTAATTCCTGGCCACGGTCATGGATCAGGGTTTCAAGGGGTCAGCATTCACAGACTTCATTGGTAACTATGGCAATGTGAGTGTGCCAGGTTTTATACTAATTTCTACAATCTTTTATAATGCTATTTGGCTTTCTTTTGTGCATCCATTGGTCAAGATGTCAACTCCTCGTTTCATAATGTAACACTTAGTATTAGGTGGCTACACACGCCGAAGGACAAATTTACAATTTAAATGTAAGGGTTGTTCATGAAGATAAATTGCACACACAGATGCAGTGAGTCTGCATTTGCTCTGCAGCTTTGTGTGTGTGTATGTGTGTGTATGCAGGTGCAGCTTCCAGCTGGGATGCACACCTATTTGTGCACACATTCTGGCCTTGAGATGGGGTTTGCGATTCACAGATTCATAGATTCCAAAGCCAGAGGGGACTGTTGTGATCATCTAGGCTGACCTGTATAACACAGGCCAGAGAACTTCCCCAGAGTAATTCCTAGGGCAGAGCTTTTAGAAAAAACATCCCGTCTTGATTTACAAATTGTCAGTGATGGAGAATCCACCATGACCCTTGGCAAATTGTTCCAATGATTAATTACTCTCTCTGTTAAAAATTCACACTTTATTTCCTGTCTGAATTTGTCTAGCTTGAATTTCCAGCCATTGGATGGTGTTTTACCTTTCCCTGCTAGGTCGAACAGCCAATTAGTAAATGATGTTCCTTATTTAAACAAGTCACCTGCTAACCTTCTCTTTGTTCAGCTAAATAGATGGAGCTCTTTGAATCTGTCACTAGAGGTGTTTTCTAGTCCTTTAATCATTCTCATGACTCTTCTCTGAACCCTCTCCAATTTATCAACATCCTTCTTGAACTGTGGGCACCAGAACTGGACACAGGATTCCAACAGTGGTTGCACCAGCGCCAAATACCGAGGTAAAATAACCCCTCAACTCCTACTCAAGATTCCCCTGTTTATGCCTCCCAGGATTGTGTTAGTTTTTTTGGCCACAGCGTCACACTGGGGGTCATGTTCGGTTGTAGTCAAGGGTGTGTCCAGCAGCGCTAGTGTTACAAGCCCTGATTTTCAGAAGCTACTTATAAAATTTCTAAGGCAACCTTCACCCATTCAGTCTGGTTGGCACTTTGATGTGCATAATAACACTCCTGTCAGTCTATTGTATTCATATGCCCACATTACTGTAGTATTGAGCTCTTCGCTGTCTCTAGTGGATTTCTCCTCACAACACCCTGGTGAGGCAGGGCAGTGCTAGTATTCCCATCTTACAGGTGGTAAACTGAGGCACAGAGTGACTAAGTGACTTGCCTGCGCTCACACAGGAACTCTGTGACAGAGTAAGGAGGTAAGCCCCCGGTCCCAAGTCCTAGGCTAGTGCCTTAGCCAGCAGCCTGTCCTTCCCCCATGTCTTCACGGGACTTTACAAACCTTAATGAAAACATCTTTCCGGGGAGAGAGTCTTACCCTTGTCGATGCAATACCTCAGTCTCTCAGGTGGCTATTCGCCCATTGATGCAAGTCACTTACTCCCATTACAATTGGAATGTCTGTATATTGAGAGGGACATGTACTTAGTTTGTCTGTGAGCTGTGTGTATTATAGTAATGGTTTTATGTTAGTCATCTCGTTATGCTGTAAGAAGAATATGGACTTAAGAAAACATGGTCTTCCCCAGTTAAAGCATATATGGGCCAGATCCTCAGCCAGTGTATATGGCTGTAGGCCCATTGAAATCCGGTTTACACCAGCTGAGGATACTCTTCCAATTATTAGAAACAAAAGGTTGGGGGGCCGTTTCCCCCATGTTTCATAAAATAAGAATGTAATGCTACAGGAGGGAACTATTAAGAAATAAACCTGGGCTCTAGTCACAGCTCTGCCATTGGCCTGCTGGGGGACCTTCAGCAAATCACACCCCTCCTCTGTGCCTCACTTTCCCTCTCTGTGAAAAGGGGATAATGACACTTAACTCCTTTGCAGAGTGCTTTTAGTTCTACTGTTGAGCAGTGCTGTTTAAACGCTAGGCAGCATTATTGTTACTGACTCACCTTCAGCCCCTTTTTTAAATGTCAGGACTAGACTAAGACTCGATTCGTTCTCTCCCTCTGTGCTACAGCGGCAACACTTAGCACTTCTATTTGGAGCTGATCAGAATGTTTTTAGCTCAATGGTGGTTGTTTTTTCTATTAAAAAAACAGCTTTATAAAAAAATTTAAAAAAATTATAAAAAATTTATATAAAAATATAAAAAAATTCTGTTTGGTTGAAATGTTCTGGGGTTTGACCAGAAAAAAAGAAAACAAACCCAGAAACCCAAAACTGAAACTTTTGGTTAATTTTTTTGTTTTTGTTTTTGAAAAACCTGAAAATTTTCACCAAGAACCACATTTTTTTAATGAAAACAATTTTCAGAACATGTATTTTGCTTTACTTTATTTTGGTTTTGTTTTATAATTGAAAAAAGCATAAATACGTTTTTGTGGGAAATTTTGAAAAAAAAAATGTAAAGGCATTTCTTCCCCCCCAATCCCCTCCCCCCCAATAAAAGCCCTGGTATTTTCTGCACAGCCCTACGTCTATAGTATTTGTATGTTCAGAGTGCAATACTGCATGCATTAAAGCCAGCATTTTCAAGGGGGCCCATTTATATTGGTTGCCTCAAATTCTAGGTTCCCAGCTGGAGGCATCCAGGATCCCAGCTCCATCTGAATGCGGTACCTCCTAGGCTGCTCTCTTAGGTTGGAGATCCAAAATTCGTAGGCACTTTTGACAATGCTGGATTACAGCCTAAATGCTCATTGCCCCTCTCCTCAACAGGTAGGTCAGCAGTATCATCCCTCTTTTACTGACTGGGAAACTAAGAGGCCTAAAGATGCCCAGAAAACACTCTTGCCACTTAGCGGAAATTCTCAGTTTTTGAGGCTGGAGATGTGTCTTTGAAGAAGAGCTCATGACCCTGCGGAAACAAAAAAGAGTTGGGGATGGCAGTTGAGGAGGGTCAAGACATATTTACAGTCAGCACCCAGTATAGATTTAACAGCTACCCTAATGTGAAGATTTTTGAAAAGGAGGGACATCAAATGATGTCTAATGTCAGATTTGGCTTCTGGAAGCAAATTCTGACACAGGTATTTCTGATATTTACACTGTTGGTAGCCCTGAAGAGCGGAGTCATCCATTTATACCTAGTAGCTGATAACTTTTGGTCACTGCCAAACTGGGCTGGATTGAAACCAACCAACTGGCGGTAAAAGGCTGTGTGTTCCATGTCCAGGCTGCTGAGTCATCTAGCCATTCAGCAAAGGGCTGTCTGTATTTCAGCCTTCTACCCTATCTCCAGATCACATGCATTATAATGGGGATGAAAAGCGATAGCCCGGGAATCTCCCCATTCTCAAAGGTCAGCAGCAAATTTTCTGGCAGCAAAATGGCTTCTCTGAACTCATGCAATCCCACCTGCTGGTCCGAGAGTAAGGAGAGGTGATAACTCTGTTAATCATTTGATTTCAAAGGCAGAACCTTCCAGATTTTTAACCTGCGTACTTCTGATGCTGATTCTCGGAGATCTTCCTAAACTGTCACCTGTACTGGCACATTGACACTGTTTGCAAACAGCTTTGATGTGCCTGTATTCGCACTGCTCAAATCTGCTTCCACATTTCTGAGTGGGATGTCTCTGTTGAGATCCATAGCAGCTATTTGCTGCCAAAAGAAATTTAATCTTTCTGTATTACCTCTTTTAATTTTTTTTTCATACAATGACCCCTGGGTATAATGCATTTAGGCCCAGATTTTAAAGGTATGTAACCGCCCAATTCCCTTTTTATTCAGTGGGAGTTAGGCATCTAAATACCTTTAAAAATATGTCTCTTAGTGTAATATTGTATGCTAGTATATAAACATAACATTATTACTCAGTAATGACCCAAGCTGATAGGGATAAGACAGAATGTCAAACACATGTCTAGTGTAAACCAGCCTTTATTCTGTGTCAGACCTAAAAGCAACAGGATTTCTTCTGGAAGTTCCCAAAGTTCCTCTAGTTTTTATATTATATCTGAGTCCATCCCAAGAATCAAGAGATACAAAGTCACATTTCAATTTTTGGGGGTGGGAAGAGTTTCTTTAATCTAGTACAGTGGTAAACCTGGTCCAAGAATCAAGAAAAAAAAAAAAGCCATTGAACTTTTCCGTTAAAAATTTCAACTTTTCACTGAAACACCAATGTTTTTAAAAAAATCAGTTTTAAGCCAAAATATTTCAGGTTGCGGGCATTGGGGGGGTTTGACAAAATACTGAAATTTCCCACAAAAGGCAAACACTTTTCATACACAAAAATTGTGTCACTGAAACCTTAATTTTCCATTGAAAACCAGTTTCAGCGGAAAATTTTGACCAGCCCTTATTTTGACCGCTCAGGTTTAAAAATGTATTATTATGTTATAGTTAATATTTTATATGCCATATGGTGTTTTGACATGACCAGAACATTTTGATAAGATTTGCGTTTCCAAATTGAAATACGTCAGAATTACGCTTCCAAAAAAATATTGTCAGATTTCACATTTTCATGTCAATTCAAACCAATTTTTTTCCCAAAATGTTGGAATTTCCGTGGGACAGAAATTCCATTTTCTGATCAGCTCTAGTCACAACATCCTTATTAAGACTGATGCTAGTCTAAGGTCTATCACATACGGTCAATTATTCAATAAACAGTTCGGGTGCATGTCATGTCAGCTGGGGATTTCCTCCAGTGGAATGCATAAAAACGGAGATGATGCTACATTAGATTCTGTAAATTCTTCACTTCTTTCCAATTTGACCAATATGTTGATTACTCGTGATATCTCCTGTGTAGACCCTTGTGCACTGATAGAAAACAGGGATGGGATTTTCATTGGAACTTGTGCTCCTAAATTTCTTAGGCACTTTTTGGAAGTTCCACTCTAAATCAGTAGTGCTCTGTTATTATTAAATAAGGTAGGATTTTTCATTTTAATTTAATTTTTTTTCAAGTGCAGGTTGCGCTCATAAAACATCCTTGTGGAGTTGTACTTTCCCTAATATCTTAGATCAGTTTTTTAAAAAGAGTTGTAAGAACATGACTATAAATAGAGACGGTATCAAAGTGAAGCAATCCGTTCTTTATTGCTTGATTGTGTGGGAGGGTTTTGTTTTTAGGTTGAATTTATTTCTTCTGAAAGGTGCCAAATTGAAACTGCAGGAAAGCAAAGGTCTTGGATTCATCAGTGAAATAGCTATAGCCCAAGCAATGGCAGAGCCTGTCTCAGCTCTCCACCCAAACCTCGATCTAGAGGAACCAATATTTGAATTGAGAGCTCAGAGTTGTCTCCATTGGTCTTTGAGCCTCTGAGTCTCTCCTGAGACTGATGATTAGGGTGTCGGTTGTGGTGGTGCTTTTTGCAGCGTGTCCACTTGAACTGAACTGTGAACACTGCCATCCAATTTCATGTAGGCCACCAAACAATCATCACATTAACAACTTTCAATAGCTTCCAAGCTGGTCTAGATCTGAACCTGCAATCCAGAGAGGAAAAGCTCTCTAGCCCGTTCCATTCCCCGAAGTTGTCCGCTCTCCTTGTCCAGGGGATTTATAAAGTTCATCTGTTGCTATGATGGTCTGAAGGAAGCTGCTCCTGAACTGAGCCAGCTGGTAGCTGTAATGGACAGAGATCTCAGTGAAAACGGGAGCTTGTTGAAGACTGACATGCGGGTTAGCTGTCATTATTGGTTTACCTTAAGGATCAGTGCTAACGCCGTTGTTGTATGGCAAGTGGACTGAATATGAGACAATGTCAAGAAGCTGATTGGTGCAAATGAGTGAAGGAAAAAGGGGCAGGAAAAATTAGAGATGATGAAAGCGTAAGGCAGGAAACGAAGCCTGGTATTTGTCTATATCCAGCAGTGATTCGTATGCTAAACTGCATTAGAGAACATTAAATTAAATCTTGGCTAGGAAATAGCTAAATCAAGTTCAATAGTTAAACTGAGTTCATGGTTTTTAGTATCTGGCAATGGCAGTTCTGATGGAGATATTACAACAAGTTGATAGTAGCTAGAGAGGCAAGTTGATGGAAGGTCAAGTGCTGATTATGAAGAAGGCTGCATAAGTAGCTAGGGAGTGTGGTATGCAGGCTTAGTTTGTAGAGCAGACATTGTGTCTAAGAGAGCAGAAGGTGTGAGAAGACTGGCAGTTTTGAAATGAGTTGTCAGAAAAATCTGTGATGTGACAGAGAGAGAGAAATTAATTGAAACTTCAGTACAGAGAATTCTCCCATTGCGGGGGGCGGGAGCGGGGAAGGCAGATTAAAAATAGCAGGATCAGATCCCATGGACTGTTTGTGAGCACAGACTTGAGAGCTGCTTGACAAAGGCAGTAATGGCCTTGGGAAAGAAGGCAACAGTTCGGTTTATAGCACATCCAGTGATTAAGCTGTCCGGGTATTTCCTTAGTTGTTGTTTATGATTTATACAGCGTGGGCAGTATGCTGGGCACTTCAGAGACCAAATACGAGGCAGTCGCTAGTTATGAAATGATTGATTTATAACCTGTCTTGTAAACACAGTGGCTGGTTTAATTAGGATCATGAAGATGTGGGAGATGTAAGTGTTAGGTGGCTGCTAGCTGTTTGGTCTCTTTTGTTCCAGAGCCACAGAACCTCTCCCCTCCACGTGCCCCCCTTGCCCCCAAACTGCCACAGGACAGTGGGGAACTCAGCAATGATGAGCATGTGAGGGGGGTAGCCTCGGTGGGAGGGGGGGCAGCATTACGCTGGGCAGCCACAGGAATGGTCATTGAAATGGAAAGGCAGCAAAAAGATTTTCAAAGACCGTTGGAGGGCAGGAGGCTGGCCAAAACAGAGGGTCTAGTGTTGCTGTTAAAGTTGCAGGTGTAAGTCCTGATGCGTTAGACAAGCAGACAAGGCACAAACAGAGAGTGAGGCTGGTGGAGCGTGCCCCAGAGAATGTACAGCTAAACAGAGCAGAAAAACAATAGGTGGAAGAAGAAATGACTTGTCCCAGGTCACACAGCTAGGAATAGAACCAGAGCAGTGCCCTGTTCACTAGACCCCCATGGCCCCTCAGCTTTCCTACCCATTGGTAGGAAGCTTGTCCCAGGAGGTCAGGTATTCACATTTCTTTTTATATCTGCGTTTAGATTAGACCCTGACTAACTTCCTCATTTATCCCCCCATGACCATATACTGGAGAAACTTAACTTTGTGATGGAGCAACACTTTGAGTTCAGAACATCTGCTGCATTCCTGCAGCGGCGGATTAAACCTCCTGCAGAATCAGGTAGAAAGAACTTCATTCATTATCTAAAATTAAGAAGATGATAGCACTTTCCTTCCTCCCACCCCTTGTCTGCTTTGTCTATTTAGCGCCCAGACTGTCTCTTATTCGGTGTCTGTGCAGTGCCTAGCACGGGGAGTCCCTGATCTCGGTTTGTCTCTCTAGGCGCTACCATGATATAAATATTAAAAATCCCTGCCCTTGTGGCTCTCACAGGGCCTTGGTCTGTGAAATAGGTGGTAGGAGAAAAGCATCAATAGAGAAAATCTCAGTATCAGGCATCAGTGCTGTGACATCCCACACTAATGAACCCCAGAGCAAACTTACCACCAGATCTAGCGCGACAGTTAGCTGCACCTTGATAAAAATGGACGTGTATTAAAATGACAGGGATGCAGGTAACAGTGACTGAGTTATTCACTACCCAGTATAACAGAAACCATTTTCCTGCAATGCCTGTCATAATGAATCATGGCAGAACAGTAATCTTTCATTAGAACATTCAGCACTAATTGCTGGCAAAATGCCACTTGCCTTTTTTTCTCATTTTAACAAAACATTTATGCATGAAAGATTTAATGCCAGGTATCAAGCATATCATTGTAAATTTACCACTAATTAAGCCTAATTAAAATAATTAAATGGCTGTGGAGTCACAATGTGAATTAAAATCACATTTCCTCTTGTGTGTGTTCCTCTCTCCTCGCTGTCCTTACTTCAGATTTAGGGTACCAGTATTTTCCTATTCAGATGCATGTGAGGTATCCGCCTGGCAAAGGGATTTAAAAATTAAGATAATGCTGTGATTTGATGGTAAGTTTTTCAATTTCAGGACCTCCTGAGATTTTTCTTTATCTGGATGAAGTATGGACAATTTGACAATTCTGTTCCTCCAAGCAGTCACTTGCTTTTGCATATTCATTACTCATTGGATTTTTAATCAAAGTCACTGATGGACCCTTTGCACCACAAATAACTCAGTCATGAATAATTTATCTTGTTTAGTTCATCGCTGTTTAGAAGCTTTGGATGCAAGGGGCCTTGCGATTGGTTACATGGGCTGGCCTACTGTAAGCACCACATGGTGGCTCCAGATGTTAGGGTTTCACATGTGCATAGCTCATCAAAAACAAAAACGACCGGTACCCATGGGCATGAGCCATCCCTAGACAGGCCATCTGGCTTACCACAGAGTAGTTTGTGAAAACAAACCTCGGCGAATTGTGGGATACATGTCCAGTCTAGTTGTGTTCATGAAACATACACACCACATGCACACCTTGCTCGTGCGGGACATACTTTAAATCAAGATCTTCCTCTACTTTTGTATTTACATGTGATTTAGATTTCATGGGCTCCAGAAGACTAGATTCGTTCCTTGTTGCTCAGCTGGTGTATATGAGAATAGCTCTAATGACCAGCTGAGAATCTGGCCTGGTGTTCCTTGTAGACAAGTATCTCAGTGGTGCTGTAAGTGTCTCTGTCAGTTACTTACTAGCCTGGTTCTTTTATAGTTATGGCCCTGATCCTGCCATTTACAGTGTGCTGGTGAACCCCTTGGCCTGCATATGGCCCCATTGATTTCAGTGAGACTGGCAATGGGGGCGAAGCAATCCCCCCACCCACATGCTTCCATTTGCAAGATCAGGGCCTTAGTGTCTGTGTTGACGTGATTAGTCATATTTGGACATATGCTTGGTTCCAGTAACAGATATGATTCTTCACAGCTGCCTCTACCCTATGAGCTGCCTGATTCATGTTCGTGTTGGCTGCCAAACCACCCAGATATGTGCCTGACACGTCTCCCCTGAAATTAGGGCAAAAAAAAAATGAAACTAGCATTTAAAAAATGTCATTTCTAATTGTTTTTTACCCCTTGAGTAGAGACCGTTTAAGCACAGCACTTGCAGGAGATGATGTGCAGGAAATGTGGTACACGTTAATTGATATGCTGGAGGAGGTTTAAGAATTGCCTCTCCTATTGCTCAAACAATTAAATGTGAAATAGTTGTGATTTTAGCCTAAAATAAGGTAGGGACATGGTGGGGTGAGGGGGAGCTGGAGAGGAGGAAAGAAAATCATAATTGAACAATCAGAACGTCCTTAGCAATGAGAACTCTGGGAAGCTCATGAATTGCTTCATGTAGCCTGTCAAATATGGTAATGATCTCTCTGCTTCCATTCCCCATGCCCACTGCACTCCCTTCACACTTGCTGCTGTCAGTACACACCTGACTGGAGGCTGCTGATGGGCAGAATAAGGTTTATTGAGCAGAATTCCCAGAGAAGTGATCTCTTTCTCTGTGTCATTAAATGGAGCTGATGCGGCAAAGGCTGCCAGTGTTTCACTACAAAAGCCCTGATGCCTCAGGAAAGGGATTGATAAAGCAGACAGCCGCTGTAGGTAGGCACTTCTCTTTCCTGAGGAGATTATTCCTTAGTCGGTGACCCTGTGGCCTCCACATGGACTCCTAGGCAACGCAAGGCTTGATTAAACTGTGTACACTTGAGTGCTATTAATCCACTTGGTTCCACTGGGAAAATTAGACACCGCTCAGTAGACAGAGCAAATCTCTACTTCAAAGGGGTTTGATTTCTTCTAGAATCAGGATAAATTTCGGAAGCCTGATAAAAGCTAATAATGCTAGTCTGAATAATGAATACAATCAGGAGGGGGCTATAAAGGAACTCAAAGGAAACTCTTGCTGTGTAAAGGAGTTCTTCAGTCGCATGGTGGGTGTGCGCGTGCGGGTGCGCGCGGGTGTGTGCGTGCGGGTGCGTGCGGGTGTGCGTACTTGTTGAGGCTGCAGCATTTATTCGCGCACTTGTATCACATTGACTCGATTTTCAGTCCTAATCAAAGCTGAGTGAGCTTTGAAAAAAGCCGGCAGGCAAACCCAGCTTTCTCTTTTTCTCTTTCTAATGGCTTTTAATGTGGCCCAGCTCAACAGCCTAGGGTGCGCTTAATTCTAAGACAGACGGAGAAATTGCCTTAAAAATGCTGGTTTGGTGTGCAACGCTTGCTCATTTCACTGCTCCCTCGCCCTCCCCAGCCTCTGGTCTGTGACACCCACCTGTTGTGTCTTCTCACAAAACCCTTTTGGGGAGAGGAACTGCCTTTTTATTTCGTGTTCGTGCAGCCCCCAGCACACTGGGGCTGCGATCCCTGACTGAGGCCCCACCTTGCAACTGCAAGGCAGATAAATAATCCTCGCTGTCCTTTTTCAGTTGCTGAAAACCTGTCCTTCCTGGCCCGCCTGCTGGTGCCAGACACGTAATATAAAATTGAACACATCTGGAAGAGGAAAAAAACCTTTGAAGTTCCATGGACTCATCCCACCCTCCCTTCTAACTCCTGTCTTGAATCCTTGAACCATTCACCGTGAAAGCAGAGCCCTTGAGGAGAGCAATGCAGCCCTGCACCTCCTTCCCCAGCAGTGAGCGGGGAAGGGCTGGGCATTGAAGGACTCCCTGCAGGTTGCGTGTTAACCGCAGGGTGGCCAGTCTGCATGTTACTACCTGTCTGTGCTGGTTACTACTTACACCCTCTTTGGGAGAGCCCGCAAGTCACTAGGGACCTTCCTGTTGGTGTGTTGAGACCTTTCTGGTAGGTTCCCTGCTGCAACTGAGATTGTTTCTATTCTGTCTTCATGGGCTGTTGTTTCTCTGAGGAGGACACCAAGCAAGTAGTAGCCACAAGCCCCCTCCTCATTCCCCCCTCCCCCCCGCCCACAGTACTTTTTCTTAAACAGACATGGCAGGACTTCATGGTCATCGTAGGGGTGAGAATTCAGATCCTTCTCCTCTGCAAACAAGGGCTGCTGGTAGCTGAGCTAAGGGAAAATCTCCTTCAGCTGTAGCAGCATTCGGGCTTACGACACACACGTGAGCCAGTCTGACATGCCGTTCAGCTACTGTGCTGCAGATGTGTCCCATAGTGCCATGTTCCAGAGAGAGGTCTGTCCAGTCCTATTTGGCCGAACGGGCTGGTGGCCAAAATGTGATGCACTGAGAGTGGAATGTAGAGAATAATAAAGGGAGGAGTCTGCTG
The DNA here is from genome assembly GCF_015237465.2 of Chelonia mydas. NCBI lineage: Eukaryota > Metazoa > Chordata > Testudines > Cheloniidae > Chelonia > Chelonia mydas. The sequence goes on from NC_051250.2 coordinate 80,907,891, forward strand.
CACTGTAAGGAGGAGGAAGAAAAACTATAAGTGACCTAAATAAATCTGGAATTTCCCTACCTCTCCTAGTCGGCCCAATTTCCACCATGTCTTTTTTCACATTTCTCTTCCAAAAGGCCTATTACCCCTAGTCCCGACACAGAGAAATGTTAGCGAACCTGATGACTGGTCATCAGAACACTACATATAGTTCCTTCTGTGCAAAGCCACCTTTTAGCATCTGATCAAAACATTAGCACTGTCAAAGTAGCTCATATTAAATGGATTAAAAACTGGTTAACTGATATAGTACAAAAAGGAATTGTAAATGGTGCATCGTCAATGGGTGTATTTCTAGAGGGGGTCCTATAAGGCTGTGTTCTCAGCCCAGTGCTATTCAAGATGTTGATCAGTGATCTGGAGGTATAAAATCATTACTGGTAAAATTTACAGATGACACAAATTGGTGGAGTGATAAATAACAATAAGGACAGGTCAGTTATACAGGCCAACCTGGATCTCTTGGTAAGGTGGGTTCATCTGAACAAAATGTGTTTGAATACAGTCAAATTAAAGTCACACATCTAGTAACAAAGAATGTAGGTCACATTGACAAGATGAGAGACAGTATCCTGGAAGGCAGTGTCATGTAAAGGACTGAAGGGTCATGGCAGATAGCCAACTGAACGCGAACTCCCCGTGTGATGCTGTAGCGAGGAGGATGAATGTGATTTTTGGATGTATAAACAGGGGAATATGAAATAGAAGTAGGAGATGGTGTTACCTTCATACATGGCAATAGTGAGATCATTATTGTGATATTGTGTACAGTTCTGGTGTCCACACAGGAGGTCAGGTTAGAGGATCATAATGGTCCTTTCTTGCCATAAAATCTACCAATCTAGGCTTGATTGGGACTTAAGTGATGCCAAGGCTTTGTTTGGGCCCTCTGCATAGGGTTGAAGAAGGCTCTTAAGTTACGCCGTTCTTTTGCTGTGAAGTTGGTGATTTTCCTTTGCTTTGCAGACTCTGAATTTCTTTTGGAGACTCTCTCACATTTAGAACTTCCTCCTAGTTCGTGATCTAATCATAAGACCATGGCAGCCTTAACCAACTTTACCAGTGATGCACAGCTTGCTGCTACTAATCAGAGGATACAAGCACAGCTGTGATTTTTGTCAGTCTCCCAAAGGCATTTGTCAGTCAGTGTCAACATGACATACTGTTGTACAATTTGTCACGGCTCAGGTGTAGACATCAAGTTATTACTTGTTTTTCCCAACAATAGCGTGTCACATTTGGCTGCTTATTAAAATGGTGAAATAAAAAGCCCCCAAAATAAGGTGTCACTGACCCCTACTTTGCTCTGTAGGCAGTCACTGCCATAGTCAAGAGTGCATGTGTATTGCTGCCTGATGTCAATTATTTATTCAAATTACTTGCATGCAAATGAGTTCCTGTGAAGGCTCTGCCGTTATTTTAAGACACTTCACTCAGACTTGACACGGATGTGTATGTGCAGGGAGCAATCCAAGGGTCTGAGCTGACGGCAGATCACACAAAAACCCCTCTCAGCGTAGACAAGGTGCTAGAGGAGAACAGCTGCTTGATCTGAATGCTTCATGTGGCAGCTTTACCACATCTCACAACGTGGCCATAGTGTATGTTGCCACTTGACGTAACAGAAGGGTGCATAAAATTGCAAGGCTCATTTCTAATTTTATTTAGCGAGACAGTGGCCCAGTGGCTAGGACTCTGCATCGAGACTCACGAGACCAGGGTTCTGTTCCTGCCTCTGATCTTTTGTGTGACTTGGAGCAAGTCCCTGTCTCTCTAAGTCTTAAACTGGAGCATTTTCAGAGTAGGGAATGTCTTTCACTATGTCTTTGTACGGTATCTAGCACAGTGGGGCCCCGGTCTTGGCTGAGACTCCTAGGCACTAATGTGATATAAAAAATAAAAAAAAACCCTTCACCAGTGTAAACCAGGAGTAACCAGTGATGTGAAACCTGTGTGGGGTCAGAATTGGGTCCAAAAATCAGCTGAGATGTGCTGAATCCCAAAGCTGGTCCCCCTTTTTTCATAGGCTATGTCACACCCCCAGCTCATAGGGTCAACATAGCTCGGCTGTTATAAAACGGCCTGAAATAATCGAGGGACCCAGGTGTTCAGTGGCAACTCTGAGCTCTGTGTACAAACCTTTAGAAGTTCATGGTCACAAGCTAAGACCCTGATCCTGCGAGATGACCTAAGCAAGCCAACCCCTGCATGTGTATAGGGGTATTGACTTCAAATGGGTTCTGTAGAAGCGTGGGCATCTGCCCTAACTATATTTGATAGTGGGTGATGATGGAAAGTGGCCTACATCCACTTCAGCCCAAGTATCTAAGTGTGGAAATTTTGTCCTGAGTCTCCCAATATTTGGAGTTTTTCTTAAAAAGTCAAAGCTCCCAGAGTCGTGTAATTACATGAGAATCTCAGCTTTCATTTCAAAGAGCAAGTTAGTTTCTAGGCCTCATGGTTGTGGAGAAAAGCTCAGAAACACAGGCTCAGAAACAAAGGGGCAAATAAAAAGAACCCAATATGTTAACTGATTTGTTAAAATCTTATGATTTTTAAGCCAATCTCATGGCGGGGAGGGGCTGATTCATGATTTTCAGTGCTTGGGGTTGGCCACAGTGGTGGTGTCTTGCTGTGTGTTAATCTTCCAGCAGTGATTATTCAAATTGCTGGCCTGGCACTGGAATCTGAAAAGAAGTTGACACAGTAAAATGAACAAAAGAAGCGGGGGAGGGGTTTGTCTGAAATGGAAATGCTTTGCTTGCTGTTGTTGCTTCAGACTGTGGTTTCATCCAGGATTCTGTTCTGGGGTGACGGATTGGTGGCTTTTTACTTCTATGGTTGGTGTGGCTAACTCTGTATTTTGGATCTAAGCGATTCATATAATCCAAGGTAACGCTCTTTGCATATAACTTAGAATCATATTTTCCACACCTGGAACTCCCATTCTCCTTTCGGTGCAGTGGGCCAAGCCCACGCTGGGCAGGTGACAAGACATCTTGAGCCCTACTTGAATACCGACCCTTTGACAGACTTTCTTCTGTAACCACATTTGTTCAGTTCTGGCAGAGTGGGGCTGAATGCTGACGGGATGTGGCTCCCGTACCTGAGGCTCTGTAGCTCACCAAAGCTTATGCTCAAATAAATTGGTTAGTCTCTAAGGTGCCACAAGTCCTCCTTTTCTTTTTGAGGATGCAGACTAACACGGCTGCTACTCTGAAACCTGTATAAATTATGTAAGCTCTTTCCCTCTCAGACATACAAGTGGGTAGTTTGCACAGCGTTCCCCATCTATTTAAACTGTTTGAGCAAAGCAATGGTTGTGTGGAACAGTTTGCTCCTCGCACTCTGTAATTTTTTGCTGCTGCAAGAGTCATTTTCTGTGTTCTGCATTAATTAATACTCAGGCTTATGCAACTCAAGAGCAGCTGATTGGCCCTATTGCTGCACCCTCTAATCCCTAATAAACTCCCCATAAGCTTCTTGGCAGCATTATATGCAAAGGGCTCAACTGCTGTTCTAGATAGAGGGGACTAACCTAGAGAGAGGCAGAGAGACTCACATCCCATGCACAGGGAAGTGTATTGTCTCGCTTCCGCTGTCATGAATTTTCGCAGGCTGCTATACACTTGCTGCTTTGAGGGAAGGCCATGTGGCGTTTTAACCCCTGCTGCACCCGTGTATATTTTAAAGAAGTTATAGGTCAGCACGCGTCAGCAAACGATGAGATTCAGTGAGCATGGCTTCGGAGAAAAGGCCTGCATCCTTGCGGGTGACCCTCCTGCCTTTACTCCAGTGAGCGCTGGCTTTCTTAACCACATCGCTTACTTTTACCCACTGAACTCGTAGAACCACAGCTGCAAAACGCTGCCCGGGTCTCTCTCCCTCATCTCCGTGGCTGGTGAGATTCGATTGTATTTCTCTTGTTATAATGAAGGAAAGAACTCGTTCATTTTTTTTTTTAAATGTATTGGTTTTCAGCAGCAGCATTCTGTAATTGTATCTGTAAAGGCAGAAGCAGCCAAAGCCTAGGGGGGGAAAAACCCCTCTCGATCCATAAATAATTCAGTGCCTCTAAACTACACTATAGACGTGTCTGAGGCGCTCCTCTCCTGCAGATAAATCTATTGCTCTCTGTTTGTTTTGAATCCCCATCTAAGACATGCTTCCTACACTATGATTTACATCCAGAGCACCTACAGCCTTCCTGAAAAGAGAGTGGGAGATTCCATTACCCCAGATTTGTTCCCTTCTTCATCAATATTTTACAGCCGTTTTGGTTACTGCCTTTCTGCGACCCAACTGAAAAGTGACCTGTTACTCTAGATAGCACTGACACCTGTAACACCATTCTTCTGAGCCTTCAAGGTCAGCATGGAACTGAAGACTATGTCCAGAGGAGGTATGGGCTACTTCACATGGAGGCAGATGTATCAGCTGGCCTCTTTTGTTGTTGTTTTTAAAAATGGCACCAATTCAGCCCCATGCAAAGAGACAGTACAAGGCCTATCCACCACCAAAATCCACTTAAATTCTAAAAATAGGGTTTAAGTGGGACTTAAATGATACATTACGTTAATACGTTATGGGGTGCAGATGCCTTGTGCTGGCTGTCTGCTCACGGCTGAATTTCAGCCCAAACTGAAATGTAGGGCTTTCCATTCTATGGTTTGTACTTTGAGCATTTAAAGGTGGAAAAACGTAAGCAAATAAATGTAGTGATTTGATCCAGGATCAACCTTGGAAGCCTTAAGTCCCCACTTTTAAGCCTGTTAGTTATGTATTGAAATTACATGTGATTGAAACACAAGTGATTTGCTTTAGATTAGAAGGACCTCACCTTGCATTTTACAGATGAAGTTTGACAGCATCCGTGCACTTTTACTTTTTCCTATAAAAAGTAGATTAGTCGCCTCTTAGACAGAAAAATATCTTGGGTTTCCATGGACCTATGCAAATCACCCGACCTCAACGCATGGGCAGTTCTTGAGTTGGCCTGTGAAAAGCAGGTCTGATGAATATAGCTGCTTCTTCTGCATATGGAATCATCACGTCTCTGTGTTAGGGGACAGGAATCGGCAAACCCATCTATAGCCGTTTAACAGTGTTAGCCGTGTACTAAAAGGCTTATAGTTTAAATCATTTATCACTTTTCTCCTTAACTATATGATAAATAATTCACTTTTCTGACTAATGGCTCTCAGGTTTTATACACTGCATACCTTGTAATGGAGCACCTCTGTTTCCCGCTTTAAAGATTAAAAACAGTCCCAACATATTGCGTCATTGCCTCTTGCAGTCCAGTAGGGCTTCTAGAGATTAAAGAGTCATCAGAGTCGCGTATCCCCCATTCTGTTTCACAGACAACGTATCTTCTGATCTGAGCAAACATCAAAGCTCTCTGGCTCTGGAGAAAACTCTGTTTTAAAACTCTGAAATGGGAGAAGTGCTTCGGTCGGAATGCGCAGCCTGTTTTACTGATATAATTTGGACCACACATTTCAGTCCTCTCTCAGCTTCGACAAACAGCAGCGCAGTCGCGAAACAAATGAAGCGTGCCAGTAGGTGAGGCCTTAATCTCTTATCTTGGCCCTAAAAAGGAAGTTCCCTATCTCGTCACTTTTGCACTGAAAGTACAAAGCTAGATGTACATTGAGAAGAGCAATGCTGGGAGACGTGATTAGAATGACCAAATGTCCCGATTTTATAGGGACAGTCCCAATATTTGGGGCTTTGTCTTAAATAGGCACCTATTACCCCACATCCCGTCCCAATTTTTCACACGTGCTATCGGGTCACCCTAGATGTGGTTATAATCTTAAAGTCAGAAACTGCTCACTATTCCAACTGCATGATACTCGTGGGCCCACAGGCATAGTCAGTGAGACCTTGGCTAAACTAGGCTTTCCCCCCAAATTTTCCCACTGTTCATGCAATGTGATGCTCCACCAGTGGCAGTAATTAGAGCTGATCAAAGTGTGTGCATCACAGGGAAGCTTTTGCAAAAAAAAAAAAAATGAAATTTCAAAGTTGTTTTTGTTAAAAGTGGAAGCGTTTCTCACAATTTTTTCACAATACGTTGTTACTATTTTAACAAAACTAGTTATGGGCATTTTTGTTTGCCAGAAATCATTTTGATAAAAATTTCAATTTTAAATTTTAGTTTAAAAAATAATCTTGAAAAAGTAAAAAATGTTGCCTTTTTTGTGGGAAAAGTCAGGAAAAAAAACCTTTGCCTTCCAAAAATTTCAACCAGAGCCAATAACAATGCTGTGGGGGAAAAAGAGCTCGGGGGGGGGGGGGGGAGGAGGTGAAAAATGCCAAATTAGCAACATCAAAGTGTTGCATGCATTCATATAGATTTTTTTCTAAATGGTTCATTTCCGAACGAAAAAACCCCAACGTCACATTTGGTTTTGACCTTTTCAAAATGAAACATTTTAGGGTTTTGGTTTTAAATGACTTTTCATTTCAAAGGTCCTTTAAGTTTATTTATTTTTAAATTAAAAATGGTCAAAATCAAAAGAAAATGTTCAGTTTAACCCAAAGCAGTTTTTTTTCAACTTTTCAATTCATCAAAAATATTTTAAATTTTGTTTCTGGTGCAGCCCAAAACATAATCAATTATTTTACCAGCTCTAGGTGAGAGCCCTTGTCTAGACAAAGCACGGCTAGTGTTGACATTCTATGACTGGACAGTGTGGTGCTTACATAGCAGACATCTGAAGACCTGTCTACTTTAGCACCTGCTACCATCAATGTAGCTCAACCACAAAGTAGCAAGAACGGGAAAATTCCTACTATAGGCAGCCTCCAGGGGTTCAGACAACCACTCTGAATATATAAAGGGCTTTCTGACCTTCACTGTTTGAGTGGCATTCATTGCAGGTGCTACTGTGCTCAAATATTATCTGTCTACTGAAATGGTGATCCTGTAAACTTATGGGACTTTATTAGTAATTGTATTTCCATAGAGCTCAGTTGCCCTAGTCATGGGCCAGTTCCCCACTGAGCTATATGCTTTACAAGCCTGGAATAAATAGACTCTCCCTGTGGTCTATTCTGACAGAGCCTGTAGAATGTGGCCTTAAGGTGTTTTCTTTATGGAGAAAAGCACTTTCATCTATCAAGTGCACCTTTATAGAAGTTTGTGTGTGCAGCATTTTTGCTGTAACAGGGCTATATACTGGAGACAGAACCAGGGCAGGTTTTCTAGGTCACTGGGCGGTACACACTATGAACAGGATGGCTGCGATCCTGGAAAAAGGGCGCAAGCTAGGATCTAGCTGCTCTGAGCTACTTTTCTCCCAGCTAGAGAAAAAGTAAGAGCCATTGGCCAACAGAGTTCTCTCAGAGCCAGTGACGAGGCAAGATCCACAGAAGGCCATTTATCTCGTTTATAAAATCTAAACAGGGAACTGTATGGCAGACAGAACCTAGATGTTTGGATTTTTAAAAATTGGCATGAGTGAATTCAATGCTGGTGAAAGCAAGCAAATGATAGAACTGGCTGGAGCAAGGCATAGCGCTTGACCAGTGCCCTGTGAAGTCAGTGGGAATACACATGAAGTAAGTAAATCCATTTTTTCATGTTTGAATATCAATGACATCATAGCAGAATTTTCTGAAGCCTTCACAATCCATCATTAACTACAAGCACTCAGCAGCTGACCTGCCACATACCATCCATCCACCTCTTCCCTGGGCATCTCCTACTACAATGACCCTCCACCGTTCCTTCCATACTAATTTTCTCAGGGTTATTTCCATCTCTACACCTAATGTGACCAAAGTACATATGTTTGTGTCTGTTGATTTCCAACATCAGAATCTGCGTCTCTCCAATAATATCTCTAACATAGGCATTTGACTATTTTTCCATCCAAGAGACACACAAGAGTCTTCACCAGCACCACATTTCAAAATCTACAATTTTCTTCTTTTGAGCAGCAAAACTTCCCACAAATCTCCCATAAGTATGCCAGTTGATTTCAGTGGGGTTTGGATAAGGCCCACGGTGCAGGTCAATGCTATGTAAACTTCCTGACGCAGCTCTCTCAATGCCAGTGTGGTCCAGTCCTGACGTCCCAGCCTGGTCTGAGCATCTCTTTGGCCCCTTCTGGGTGCAAATGAAGATGCGGCTGAAATTATTTATCACATTTTTATTTATGACTGTCATAAATATAAAGGGAAGGCTAACCACCTTTAAATCCCTCCTGGCCAGAGGAAAAAACCTTTTCACCTGTAAAGGGTTAAGAAGCTAAAGATAACCTTGCTGGCACCTGACCAAAATGACCAATGAGGAGACAAGATACTTTCAAAGCTGCGGGGGGGGGGGGGGGACAAAGGGTTCTCTCTGTCTGTGTGTTGCTTTTGCTGGGACCAGAGCAGGAATGCAGGTCAGAACTCCTGTAAAGGGCTAATAAGCAATCTAGTTAGATATGCGTTAGATTTTGTTTTGTTTAAATGGCTGATAAAATAAGTTGTGCTGAATGGAATGTATATTCCTGTTTTTGTGTCTTTTTGTAACTTAAGGTTTTGCCTAGATGGATTCTCTATGTTTTGAATCTGATTACGCTGTAAGGTATTTACCATCCTGATTTTACAGAGGTGATTCTTTTACTTTTTCTTCAATTAAAATTCTTCTTTTAAGAACCTGATTGCTTTTTCATTGTTCTTAAGATCCAAGGGTTTGCATCTGTGTTCACCTATGCAAATGGGTGAGGATTTTTATCAAGCCTTCCCCAGGAAAGGGGGTGTAGGGTTTGGGAGGATTTTGGGGGGAAAGACGTTTCCAAGCGGGCTCTTTCCCGGTTATATATTTGTTAGACGCTTGGTGGTGGCAGCAGTAAAGTCCAGGGGCAAAAGGTAAAATAGTTTGTACCTTGGGGAAGTTTTAACCTAAGCTGGTAAAAATAAGCTTAGGGGGTTTTTCATGCAGGTCCCCACATCTGTACCCTAGAGTTCAGAGTGGGGAAGGAACCTTGACAGTGACTTAAGCTGGATTTTGAACCCAGGTTTCCACAGCACCAGCTGGCAAACTTTTCATTGTCTGTATTAAGCAAACATAGATATGTCCACGGTGCAAAACTGCCAACCGCTTCATTTTTAGTACACTTTAATTCCATCCAGGAAAGGTTTTATAAAAGTATATAAAAATACCATGCAGATGTGTTTCAGTTTATTACTGTGGAAAAAAGCTCCAATGATATGGACTGCTCTGTAGAAAACAAATAAATTGCTAAATAAGTGACAAAAGAAGAAGAAAAATATATGCATCAAATTTATTTATGAGACCCCAAATCATGTTGCTGTCAATATGCTGTGGGTGATATTTAAAAGTAGCTTCACAGTTTCTGCTTTAAATTTAACCAGCTAGGGAGATACTTCAAAATCTTTCTTTTCATTATTTCCCAAAGTGAGATGGTTTTGAGACTTATAATTTACTGTGAGGTTCCATTTTTCCAGTTGTTTGCCAGCCATCATCTTTCCCCAGCGATAAAACTAACACAAACCCCTGTGTAGATACAGAGACATTATTACACACGTATTTAAGGCTACCTCTTGTGGCTCAGTTATCCTCCCCCTAGATGATCACACTAAAAAGATTCAAATGCTTGAAATGGATTAAGCATTTGGTTTTGCTTGGATGATATTTTTTTCCACGAATATAAACCATTTTGCGTTTCAAAATCCTTTAGCAAACAGAGCAGTTTGTCTTTGTGTTTGCTAATTTAAAAACAAATATTTGCCTGCCAAGCAAATATAGTCTCTTAGGATGTGCTATTAATAGGATAATTAGGCAGCCGGTAATGAAAAGGATTGCTGGTAATTATGGCAAGATTTGTTTTGGCATTTGAAGGCAGAAAGGGAGGCTGAAGTGCTAAAATCTACCTGAGAGTTAATTAGCACAATTAGAACACACCTGAAAAAATAGGCCAGCTAATGAACACTTCATTTTATTTTTAAAGCGACAGTGCAGATATTTTCCTGGTGATGCCCAGAAAAAACAAGATTCTTTTACTTAAAGGAGGTGGGGGACAAAAATCTTCCAGCACAGTTTCTGAGCATGATGCATCTGAAGAAGTGGGTATTCACCCACAAAAGCTCATGCTCCACTACGTCTGCTAGTCTATAAGGTGCCCCAGGACTCTTTGCCACATTCTGAGCATGTCGATGTTCCCATTTTCCCCCAAAGTTGATTTGCACACCGGGGGGGAAAGCCCTGCCCCTGCAGTATGGAGGTAAGCAAATCATCTCCTTCAAGGGAAAGTTGAAAGAGGACTTTGATTCCGTGCTGTGCAGGAGGCTAAGATGCCTGCAAATGATCTTCAAATGGCTCAGCAGCCACCTAAGAGAACAGAAGAAACCTCCTTTGGGCTCGCAGCTTCAAACGCTATATGAAATACCACATTAACTGTGGCCATCTACAAAAGAAATCAGCTGACAAAGGAAAGCCAGGAGGGGAGGTTGGGAAGGGAAGGGGAATGAAAGAAAGGTCCGTTGGTGCCTGCCAAGGCTGATTTTGTGCAAAGAGCCTCTGTGTCTGTTATTTAGCTGTAACTATTGTAGGAAGAAGAGAAGTTGATCTGATAGGAGGTGAAGGCAGAGCAGGGAGCATCTGTGCCTGGTTAGGCTGAAAGCCAGGAGTGAAAACTTAGGAACAGGGCTAAATGGAAAGTTCTCCTCTTCAGGAGAGGAGAGGGGCTGGGAACAGGTTTCTAAACCAAGGAGCATAGTGAACAGAGACTGCAGGTGGAGCAGCCAGGCTAGCCTCCAGTCCCCAGCGAGCAACTACCTGGCTGCATAAACTCATGAATGATGTAGAGAAAGTGAATAAGGAAGTGCTATTTACTCCTTCATGTAACAGAAGAACCAGGAGTCACCCAATGAAATTAATAGGTAGTAGGTTTAAAACAAACAAAAGGAAGTAGTTCTTCACACAACAAACAGTCAATCTGTGAAACTCGTTGCCAGGGGATGTTGTGAAGGCCAAAAGTATAACTGGGTTCATAAAAGAATTAGATAAATTCATGGAGATTAGGTTAATCAACGGCTATTAGCCAAGATGGTCAGGGATGCAATCCCATGCTCTGGGTGTCCTTAAACCTCTGACTGAAGGAGATGGATCACCCAATAAATTGCCTTTTCTGTTCATTCCTTCTGAAGCACCTGGCACTGGTCACTGTCAGAAGACAGGATACTGGGCCAGATGGACCATTGGTCTGTCCCATTATGGCCATTCTTATGTTCATGGAAACAGCCAGCTTTAGGACCTTATCTCATATCCATGCTGCATAATAAGAACTGTCCCTCCAATGACACACACACAAAGTAGGCAAAGCAGCCATCGCTATTGCCAGCGAGTTCATACATGGAAAACTTGAATTACTAGATTATTTCATTTCTCACAGGGTAGATCCAGTGACCCAGTCCTCTCACAGTTTCCACCTCGGGCCCAGAGATTGAACCTGGCTACCAAATTGGATCAAGGGATTTCATCCTGATCCAAACTCCTTGGAATTTGGGATTACCTAGAAACATGCCTGGGTTCTACGAGGACTCTTTTCAATGTGGAAACTTGAATTTTAGAAAAAAGGGGACAATTGGCCAGCAGCATTGAAAGTTAATTCCCAGGGTGTTTGTACTGAGGGGAGAAGAAAGGAAGGCATACAGCCTGGAGTTTGCCTATGCGGGCAAAAAGATTCAGCCAGCAAAGTCTACATGAGGCTTGGATAACTGTAGGGTTCTCTCAGGCCTCTTGATTTAAGCGGAAAATTCCAGGCAGTAACATGTTACAGTTAGGTTAGTGATAGGCCCTTCCCAGGCTGAGATTTTAGGTTCTTGGAAACGGTCTGCATTACTAACCAATGTCGTAGGCCTAACAAGTTCAAAAGGTTGGGTCACTGCAAAATTGGAACTTGCATCCCCATCCCTGCTGCCTAGCCTCCTTACCTATTGGGCAACAGTAAAGTGTCATTAAACGAAGATCATTGCTGAGAACATATGGAGACAGCAGGCCAGCTGCAAGGAGGTGGATTCGTTATTGTTATCTCAGAGTTTTCAGGGAGTTTAGCTAAGGTCAGGCTGAACGGACAGCAGGCGATTTAAAAACAAAAACAAAACAAAACCCCTGCAACTCCGGAAAACCTGTCCCCACCAATAGTTAAACTTTATCTTTCCATATGTTTGTTGCCATACAAAAATGCAGTAGCTGGATCTAAAATGATTAATTAGAAAATTACATTTATGTAACCCTCTAATCTGTATTTATGTGTTGCCAAGGGCACTGAGCAAGATAGGGGAATTACATCCAGTTTAGCTCTGATCCAAAAGGAGCCCAGATCTGAGATTATTTTGAGAGCAGAAATTATAGAATCGTACGGATTCAGAGCAGAAAAGTCAAAATTAGGATTCTCTCTTAATTCTCCCCCTCACCCCCCAGGATAAAAAGAAAATGAGTGGACTGATGCAGTGCCTTTCATGGTTTGCTGTGTAACAGCCATGTAGTCAGCTTCACAAAGCAAGAGGTGAGATTATAGAAAAAGCTTATTTCCAGCTGAACATGGCCTTCCATTTCCTAAACAAAATTGCTTTTATTCTTCTCAACATGTGTTCAAAAAGATTAAAGAGCTGTAAGCTTGCACAGCTTAATAAGAGTATGCATTAGAAGAGTGGCCTGGAACAGCAAAGCAGAACGAGTCCACTCTAGTTTGGGGAGGATTTGAAATCCTGTTTATTGAATTATAAAGAACCTTAAAGGATAAAGGATATTGAAATAGGGATTTTAATACTTTGTGGTATTTTGGGGAGTGATTTGATCACAACATATCATTTAAAAGTATTTTGCTTTTAAAAAAATAAAAGGGAAACTATTAAGAGTTAATAGAGAAATTGGTTGTGACACTGATTGTTTCATCAGTTAGGTATCTGATTGCTAAAAAGGATACGTTTCCCCTATAACCACATGTTGAAATCAGAGATGAGGAATAATGGTGTTTCTTAGACACTGTATGAAATGAAAAGTGAGATTCTGATCATTTTGCTGTTTGGGTAGAATCGTACATGGGTTGTATGGTGCAAGGATATTTTGGGTTAAGTTAATTTTGCAATAAGATCTGTCTGAATGTGTATTTTTAGCGGGCTGGTTACATTTGTATCTATGTTCCTACTAGGATCTAGGGTTAGGCAAACTGGTTCAAAGGAAAGAACCGACTCAAACTGTCCTCTAGAATTTCAATCAAACTTTTCTGAGGTTTGAGAAAATTAACTATTTTGTTCCTCTGCTCCTCCTAGCTCCTCCAGAGACTGACTATGGTGGGAAGAGGTGGTGGATGTGTCATGAGAGAGGGCGTTCTCGCAACATTTCGAGCCAAGGCAGAAATACTGGGTAACTTAGTGAGAGAGCACCTTCTCATGAGATTTCTGGAGCAGTATGATGGCTTTAGAGAGTCTAAGGAAACCCAGGCCACTAAATGCTTATCTGACCTGAAGCTCCAGTTCTTCCAGGGTTCCCGCATTTCTTGCCAGAATCAGAATCACTCTGTCAGTAGGCCTGGGCCAATCAGGACATTCCCCACTCCCGATTTGCCCAGGCATACTCTTTAAGCCTGGGGAAGCTATAGGAAATTTGTCTGTGCAGCTAGGTGGAACACCAGCTAGCTGCTGCTACAGACTCTGCTTCCTCATGCTGTTCCTGACCTCTGGTTCCTGACCTGTCTTTACCTCCTGGCACTGATGCATGGTTTCTGACTCAGCTTGTCTCCTGCTTCTGGTTCCTGACCCCGGATCGATCGATTGACTCCAATTCCTGATGTCTGATTCTGGCACTAGCCACGAGGCTGGCCACCAGTGACCTACCCCTGGCGGGGGTTAAGTAAAACATCACAGCTCTAATTCTGACAATTCACAAATCAAATGAGAAGCTTGTTCCTGCACCAGAAAGTCCCCAGCCAGACCAGGGAACATTCGAGTGTGATCCAGCAGCCTCGCCCCAGACAGAAAGAGATTGTCGGAATGTTTCCCAAAGTGAACCAAGAATAAATTAAGGGGGAGGAGGGAAAGCAGCGAGGCACAGTTGGGGGGTGGGGGTGTCCTGAAGTACCTCCCTCATAGTGCCCAGCACTGTTAGTGGAGCAGGGACTTCTGGGTAGTTTCCAAATTGAAAGCACTACAATTGTGGGATGTTGTCTGGAGGGTTGATTTGGCCCTGGCAGCTGCCATGCTTGACACTTCCTGTCCACCCAGAGACTGCCAGAGCTTAAATAGAAAGAGAGGGAGTGACTCAGTGCTTCAGGTGAGGAGTAACAGAGAAGGATGGAGAACATGAGGAACAGCGAGGGCAGAATGCCCTCCCTCCTTGACAAAAGGGCTTTTGTTCTCCATGAAGTGATGCACGTGAGCCAGAGCAAGGAGGGTAATAGCAGCACGAGCGGATCTCAACGACTCTGTAGCCTCAAAAGCATGCTCCTCCGCTCTCCTGGCTGGCATATGTGGTCCACCGAGAATTCAAGGGGGACCCAGGGAGTCTCAGGAGGTGGGGGGAAACATATCACCCTGGTTGGTTTGGCCTCAGGCTGGGGCCTGCTCCTTTGCAGGAGAAGCTGTGTCCAGAGAAGAAGTTACAGGCTATGTGGAACCCTTTGCTGCTTGTCAGAAAACTTCCAGGTGTTTCGCAAAGTTACCTAGAATGTAATAAAAACATTTTTGTAAACACAGTGAATTGGATTCTCCTTTCATTGACACCACTATAAGCTTCTGGATTTCAGTGAAGCTATTCAGTGTAAGCGAGAGGAGAATCATTGCTGGGCCAAAAATTTCAGTATTCCAAATGAGGGAGAAAATGTTCATAGAAATTTCAAATTATAATGGCAAAAAACTAGATGAATTTTTTGTTAAAAAAAATTTTTTTTATTACAGCTCTAGAAATTAAATAGCGTTGTGTTTTCTCTGCAAAAGGTGGGGAGCCCAGAGGCTCAGCTGGATTCCTTATTTATGCTAACTCTCAATATGTTACAGTCTTTTCCATCATCTCACTTCTCCCTCTCATGAGACTCTCTCTAAGCTACCTCAGGTGTTCTGGAGTAAGTGTTGCATTTCCCCACAGCTGCTCTGCTCCGTGAACCGAGACGCACAAGGAACAGTCTGGCTAGGCAGTTCTTTAGTGATTTGACAAAGATGCATCTGGTCAGAAGATGCATGAAAAGAGAGCTTTGGAGAGTGCATACCACTCCAACTGGGTGGTGCTTCCTTGTGGAAGCCATACAGAACTGTGCAATAGTCTGTCTTAGCAAAATCTAGATGCTTCTCATACTGGAAGGGTGGATTTATTGGCTGTTGCTATACATTTTATACAGTAGGATTAAATAAACAGTTAATGGTTTGTTGGGATAGATGGATGGGTGGATTTACAGTCCCTAAGCAGCCACATTGCCTGTGATAACTTATGCTGTTCTGATCTGTAAGAGGATTGAGCAGATTAAATGAAATCATGAGACATGCTATGCAAATTACATCCCAAATCAGATTTTCTGAGAGAGATTAGTGGGGGGGGGGAGAAATTGTAAACAGTAAACTTTTTTTTCTTGTCTTGACTATAGGGTACCCTTTCCAAATGAATTAGCAAAAGGTCAGCCCTACAGCTAGCACTAATGCCTTAATGTTCTCAGGAACAATTTTAATGAAAAAAAAAAGGCCCCCTTGCACCTCGGGATTACGCAGAGCATTCCAATATTCCTGTTCCCTGCTGATTGGCTAATATTCTTGACATTTACTGGGAGAAAATCTAAAACAGCAGTGAAAAGTCTTTGCGTGCCCATTTCCACTCAGCCTTAATGCATGCAACAACTCAAAACTTTCATTATATCTGGCCTCTAGATCAATAGGACATTTGTGCTTTTAACAGATTAGTGCCTTTGACAACTGTCTGCTTACACACATTCTGCTGAAGAGCATGGACAGAGAAGTAAATCTGTCAACTTTCATGAGCACTGTGTCCAAGGACCTGTAGGAATTTTGCATTTGGTTACTTTGTCTTTTTAATCTCTTTTGTTCCATGGTTGGGCAACGACATATTGAGCGATGGATTTGAGAACTGAAGGCCTTAACAATCATTGCAGCTCCAAGTTTTATAATCTACCACAAACTGATCTCATTTTCAGGTGCTCTGTGTTTTTATGTGCCAACTAACTTGGGATCAGCTGCTGTGACATAATGTACTTGTTCCGATGTTTGAATAATACAGTTACTGTCCAAGAAACAGTTAGTCTTATTGGATTTGCTCAGATCTGAGAAATTTATCTGCGCCATGTACCAAAAATTGTGTGCAACAAAGTAAATAAAAATGAAGGTGGGTTTGTTATTAACTGCAACTTTCCAGACAGCCTGTATATTTGTAAAGGGACTCTGTGAGGTCAGACACATAACAATGGAGACCGAATAGAATAGAAATATGGCACCAAATCTAAGTCTTTGTTGTTTGTCTTGGGAGTTTTTGTTCCTTTGATGGTTTTGTTTTTAAGGGATGATAAAGAGAAATCAGTCCATTTTTTTTAAATTGCAGTATAAAATGTATATTAACCAACCAAGATTCTCCTGCAGCGCTTTTCTCTAGCGCAGAGAACCAGACAGTGAAACTTACTATAAACTAAAGGGAAACTGACTGGTTTGTTTTCAATTGTCCAGGTTGAGAGAAATGGCAAAGGTAAACAAGTGCTGAAAAGTCCATTCGATTTCTGAAGCGTTGGGTTTTTAATAATCTAATGTGATTTGTTTGTAACACAGTGAAGGAAATTAATTGGTAATAAGTTTAGTTTTTAGCATGCCGGTGTCCCCGTGCCGCTAAATTGGGTGAGAGAGCAAGAAAGACAGTGAGACAGACGACCGAGCCTGGTGTTCCGTCTATTTCGATAGCATGTCACCAGAAGGCGGCAGTACCCCGGGAGATAGAGGACTGCCGTGAAACAGTTAAACGAAGCTTGTTAAGGTGGATCGTGGCCCTGTAGAATTGTAGAGCATCAGGCTAACCTCCGTGGCGAGCTTGCGCCATGCCACCAGCTGGAAGGACAGCATGGGACGGCCTCCTAAGCCACCCGCCAGGCAGCCTCTGATCAGACAGCTCAATTGCTCCCTCTTCTTTCTCACCCTCTGTCCCCCTTATTTCTGTCTTTTCAGCCCACTTCCCCCTCTCCCTTTTGGCCTACTTGTGACTTGTGCTCCTTGTCCCTTCTCCTCCCCCTTGTGCTGCGCACTGCATCCAGCCTCTCCCTTCCCTGAGCTCAGGGCATGGCTCCCCCGCTCTGAGGCAGGGTGCTGCTCAGAGGGGAAGAAAGCCAGGCTGCGCCCAGTCAGCTGGGCATGTTTCATCATGCAGGATCAAGCAGGAGCAGGGCAGGCCCAGGTGCCATTGCGGCAGAGCCTGCAGTCCCCACACATCCAGCACGGTGCAGGATGAGGAGCCCAAGCCCATACGTTCCGTAGCCTCTCGGTGGCTGTGTGTCGCAGGCAGGAGCTGCACACCGTGACCGCACAGGAATCCGAGGACGTAGCAGCTACAGAACTCAGATTCTTCTTGTTCAAAAGCACAGGACCCTAAGGCTGGAGTTAAAGCAGAATCTCTATGGCCAGGTGCAATGTAGGTTTTCAGATACGTAGTGGAGGTGTTCTGATTCCAGTAGACCAGTGGTACACATACCATGGGGGTACACAGAGGTCTTCCAGGGGGTACATCAACTTATCTGGGTAGTTGCCTAGATTTACAACAGGCTACACAAAAAGCATTAGCGAAGTCAGTACAAACTAAAATTTCATAGAGACAATGACTTATATACTCATATACCAATGGTCTATATACTATAGGCTGACATGTAAGTGCAATATTTATATTCAAATTGATTGTTTGTATAATTATATGGTAAAAATGAGAAAGTCAGCAATTTTTCAGTAAGAGTGTGCTATGTCACTTTTGTATTTTTATGTCTGATTTTGTAAGCAAGTAGTTTTTAAGTAAGGCAAAACTTGGGGGTACACAAGACAAATCAGACTCCTGAAAGGGGTACAGAAGTCTGGAAAGGTTAAGAGCCACTTCAGTAGATCTCAGAGAGAGACTTACCCAATAGAGCCTCACTGCAGTATCCCTAGACGGACTTAGAATGATGTTCTAGGACAGGGGTTCTCAAACTGGGGGTTGTGAGGTTATTACGCGGCAGGTTGTGAGTTGCCAGCCTCCACCCCCAAATCCTCTTTGCCTCCAGCGTTTATAATAGTGTTAAATATAAAAAAACTGTTTTAATTTATAAGGGGGGGTCGCACTCAGAGGCTTGCTGTGTGAAAGGGGTCACCAATACAAAAGTTTGAGAGCCAGTGTTCTAGAATGAAATTGAGACTTGGGTTCAAATCCCAGCTTAGCTACAGACTTCCTGTGTGACCTTGGGCAAGTCCCTTCCTTCCCTCTGCCTCGGTTCCCCCGCTGTAAAATGGGGATGAATGCACAATCCCTCCTTCTGGGTAGAGGAGACAAGCCATTCATGGTTGTGAGGTGCTTGGATACTACGTTTGACTCTTTCTGCTCGTTCTGTCCCCTGCTCTGTTCTTCGGTCAGTCCAAACTTCTGAACGTCATGGCTTGCTCCTGAGTCATTGTCCTCCGGGGTGCTGAGCTGGCGTAGCAAGGAGCAAGCAACTGATAATCAATAACTGAGCAAGGAAAGAGGCTGCTGTCTCAGGGTCTGAGACTCTGCCAATAACACATAAACTGGAGCGAAATGAATCTCACTGTCTGAGGCAGCATTGCTGACAGGGTGGGAACACGTCAGGGCCAGCAGCTGCGTGGAGCACACCACAAACAGGAGCTCCTGGTTACACTCCTGGAGGAACACGACAGCTGAGCCCTCTGTCCTGGGGCTCTTCTCTTCTCCCCCCTGTGGGCTGGTCTACACTAGAAGAGGTTTGCTGGTGTAGCTCTACGGATACAACTTGTACCAGCAAAACGAGTGCTTTGCCGGAATAGCTTATCCTGGGTCCCGGATTGAAATCAACTATGCAGCCAAAGGCATTTTGACGTCACTATCACGCAAGTACACTAGGGTTTCTGAGGCATTTCTGTCCCAGTAAAAACAGTCACACCCGTAATCGTCAGAGCTATTCCAGCAAAGTGTCTAGTGCAGATTTGGCCGTGCAGTTCGGGCAGCAAAGCAATGGCTGTGGATGTTACCAAATAGCCACGCCTCGCCCTGAGCTGGGGCAGCCGTCCCAGCTGGCTTACAGGTACGCTTGCACGATGTGCGGCTCAGGAAGAGCCTGCACTAGCTGAAGACGCCTTTGCGGTGGCATGGGGTGCATGAAATGGTGAGTCCTCTCCCTTGGCGCATGTGCACTACAGAGCAACGCTGTAGATAGGACTGTGGTGTATCCCCCACAGGGTGTGTCTCACAGCCCTAGCTGGATCATTGCATTCTGAGTCTGATGCACTTCTCCTGCATTCCTGAAGCACTTATCCCATACAGCCCAGTACTGGGAGAAGGGGCTGATGGCCAATTTCCAAATATGAGGCAATGCATTGTGGGACGGCATCTGGAGAACCCACTGGAGAATGTCACTACTTGTGATTTCTTTTTTCACACGGGGGAAGGATCATCAGGGACCTCCCTGGTAAAGCCAGATCTGAGCTGAGAGCCTGAACCCAATTGTTGCAACCATGCAATAAAACGGATACTCATGATACGTCTAGTATAGCTGTTGAGTGTGGGCGCACGGCATTGTCCAGGCATCACAAAGTGCAGGGGGCCGAAGCAGCCAGGTATTCCAGCACACGTTCACCTCATCTTAGACTGACCACACACCAGCAGACTGATTCTTCCATATACATTCTCCAGAGAAAATCAGCTACTTTCTAGACTTCCATTTAAATGTGCCTGTGAGCCTGGCTGGCTGGAGGAGAGGACAAAAAGCAGAAGGGGAAATAAAATGAGACCTTGCTTTTCAGTTCCACTGCTGCGCCTGTGTTTTGGGAGTGGGGGCCGTGGGGGAAATGGAACTGTGTGGACTTCCACTGGAGGCCAATGATTTTCCCAAACGCCTGTTGCTGCAGCTATCATCCTTTGTGTACTCCTCTATTCAGCCTGAGATTTAGCCTTTCATTTCAGCGGTCTGGGAAGAACTCAAGGCTCTAACCGACCATCAGCCCCTTTAGGCGTTCTCATGTTCATTAGGCTTCATTATTTTTTGTTTTCTTTTTAAAACCCAGGATTGTTGCTTATGAACCGCACGTTCCGTTGGCTTCCTGCCATTTGGAGAGCGATTGCACTTTCGGAGCAGCCTTTTCTGCTGTAAATCAGGGCCGCTCCCATAAAAGCCCCCAAACGACTCAGTGAAATTTACACAGTTTTCTTTTTTTTTTTAAGGTATCATTAGTGTGTAGATCCAAGTCCATTTAGAATTGCCCAGGCCAGCAACTTTGCAACACAGCCAGATGTTTTATTGTGCTTAATTTTAGGTGCTTTGTTTTGTTCGGATTTGGCCTCCTGTAACCCACACACCTCCTGTGAAGGTGGAGAGGAGTGTGTGTGTGTGTGTGCATGCTCTCACGACTCTATGCAGAGAATATGTATAGAAACCTGCAGTCACTGACAAGTCCTCTAGCTGCAATAAATTATTGTGTATGTGACCAAGACTTTACCTCCAGTACATAGCACTGTGTGCCATGCCATTTGCTACTTGGGAAAATCCAGTGCCCACCATAAGTGTCTCACACAATCCTTCCCCCCTCTCCCCTACCCTGGCTGCTGAGTGCCAGCAAAGACACTCAACATCAGGGGCATTCGCGCTCTTGCTCCCTGGAAAGGAGGGAGATCCCCTGGCATTGGCCTCCTGTGCTGCCACTCCCAAAAGACTCCATGGTTCAGGGTTTCTCATCACAAATCTTGCTCCCCTGCAAACCTTTGCACAATGGGACAGCTCCAGCTTGCTGCCAGATGGCCCTCTGCACTTTGGGAGGGGGCAAGGTAGTCTTCTGCTTGGGGGTGTGGACTGAGTATTTACAGCACCTGAGAGCAGAAGAGGAGAAAGATGCTGGCCAGAGAAATGTGCTGGGTTGCAATAAACATTTTCCCCATTGGTCAGTCCGTGCCAATTCGCATTCTCCCTGGATTTGTGGAAAAACAGAAAACAGCAAGAGGTCATTTTCCCAAGATGTAAATCCAGCCTGTCCATTGAGTGAAAAACCAGCATGGGGCCTAAGGCGCCATCGAATGTTTCATAGTTCAGGGCCTGAGGAAAATAGTTTAACCTGTCTCTGAGCCTCCGGCAGTCTTGCTCCCTGGCCCCAGTCCCACCCCCACGCATTCTCTGAGCTCCTGATTCCATAGAGGCCTACTTGGGGTAACTTAACTTTACCTTATTTACATGGTGTCTTGAGTACATACAACTGCATAGCCGAACAGCTCCCAGTTGGTCAGAACTAGAGCTGAATGAATAGTGGACTTTTAGTTTGGGGGACCAAAACAAAACAAAAAACAAAAACAAAAAACCTGGTTCAATTTGAACCAAAACCTTTTTTTTTTTTTTTTTTAATTTCATTGAATCAAAAACTAAAAAACAAAACAAAACATAAGAACAGCCAGACTGGGTCAGACCAAAGGTCCATCAAGCCCAGTATCCTGTCTTCAAACAGTGGCCAATGCCAGCGGCCCCAGAGGGAATGAACAGAACAGGTAATCATCAAGTGATCCATCCCCTGTCACCCATTCCCAGCTTCTGGCAAAGAGAGGCTAGGGACACCATTCCTGCCCATCCTAGCTAATAGCCATTAATCCTCCATGAATTTATCTAGTTCCTTTTTGAACCTTGTTTTAATCTTGGCCTTCACAACATCCTCTGGCAAGGAGTTCCACAGGTCAACTATACAATGTGTGAATTTGTTTGTTTTAAACCTGCTGCCTGTTAATTTCATTTGGTGACCCCTAGTCCTTGTGTTATGAGAAGGAGTAAATAACACTTCCTTATTTACTTTCTCCACACCAGTCATGATTTTATAGACCTCTGTCATATCCCCCCTTAGTCATCTTTTTTCTAAGCTGAAAAGTCCCAGTCTTATTAATCTCTCCTCATATGGCAGCCGTTCCATACCCATAATCATTTTTGTTGCCCTTTTCTGAACCTTTTCCAAATTCAATATATCTTTTTTGAGATGCGGTGACCACATCTGCACGCAGTATTCAAGGTGTGGGCGTACCATGGATTTATATAGAGGCAATATGATATTTTCTGTCTAATTATCTGTCCCTTTCTTAATGATTCCCAACATTCTGTTCACTTTTTTTGACAGCCGCTGCATATTGAGTGGATGTTTTCAGAGAACTATCCACACTGACTCCAAGATCTCTTTCTTGAGTGGTAACAGCTAATTTAGACCCCATCATTTCATATGTGTAGTTGGGATGATGTTTTCCAATGTGCATTACTTTGCATTTATCAACATTGAATTTCATCTGCCATTTTCTTGCCCAGTCACCCAGTTTTGAGAGATCCCTTTGTAGCTCTTCGCAGTCTGCCTGGGTCTTAACTATCTTGAGCAGTTTTGTATCAAAATTTTTTCAAGTCAACAGAAATATTTCAGTTGACGCAAAACATTCTTGTTTGTTTCAATTTGGCCACTTTGGGGTGTTTTTTCACCCTTTTTTCAGTTTTTTTTTGGGGGGGGGGGAAGGTTGTAAATTGGCCATATCTAAATTTGAAATACCATTTCAAAACAAATATGTCAAAACGAAACATTCTGACTTAAAAAAAAATACTTTTTTTTGGCCCAAACTATTATTTGATGAAAAAATTTCACCCAGCTCTTGTCCTGTCACCAGTTGGAAAGTTATCTCAGGCCACTCCCCACTAGGGCAACTCCGGGAGTTCTCAAAATAGAGCCCCAGAGTGGCTGAGATCGAGAATTAAATGCCACTTAATGGTTCTTGTGATGCTAAGGGCCATTTTTTGGCTCCTGCGCTGTGTGTTTCTTCTTAAACATTTCCAGTTCAGTTCAATTTGGTTTCTATTACGGTAGGCTGCTGTGGGTCTCCAGCTTGTTGATCAAAGCAAAACATGTTGGCTGACACTGTAGTGATTCAAATAAAGGGGTGACCTCTCCATGAACTCCCTGGAAAAGGACACAACTCCAGGTTGACTGGCTGTTAATGTTTTCTGAAGACACTAGCCCTCTGCGAGATGCACTTCCATCATTCCATCTTCAACGTTTAAAATCAGCTGGAAAGCTCATGTTTGCTTTAGGTTTTCCCTCAACATTTTTGATGCATATTTTAGTTTCTCCCTGGACACATGAGTAATTCTTTTCATTGAAGAATTGATGAGGAAAGGAGATTTTTCTCAAGTGTTGAACCCCAGCCCCAAGGAACCAGAAGAGGTAGTTTGGTGGAGGTGCGTAGACATTTTTTCCTGCAGCAAACAGACTGATGGGAGCAGACGTGAGCGGTGAATTAGCATTGCATAGACCCACCGCTCTGCTCTTCTCTCGTTTATCAGCCATGCTGTCTGGCTGGGATTAGGCAACGTTAGTGGCCACAGCTGAGGGTTTCCAAAGGCAGATGTATGAGCTGGCATGATGACACCGTTTTTATTTGGTTTTGATCCATTCCTGGAATGCAAATTCAGAGAGAGGAAAAACATATGGGGCCAAATTCTTCCTCCAGATACATGGGCTCCAGTCCCATTGGCTCCAACTTCAATGGGAGCTGCACCCGCAGAGCTGCTGAATCTGGCACGCGGTGCTTCAGGGAGGGGGAAGTGCAGACAGAGGTAATGAAATGGTTGGAGGGGGGCACATTGGAACTCTGACCCAGCTGGACCTCTCTGAATCCCTTCTCTCCACCAGGCACATTGCTCTCCTGCCTGCTGCTGCACTCCTCCTGTAGCCAGCATCCCACAACCCAAGGCAAAGGGCAAGCCCTCTTCTAAGCAGCCAGGATGGTAGTGCAAATCCTCTCCAGGTGCCAGTGTCGTCAGGGCTGGGCAGCCCTGGGACATCTTTCATTGGAAGGAAGGGCATCTTTAGCCTTTTCACTGCAAGATAAACTTGGAAATGTGAACTGACCTCTGGGATGGGGATGTTCCTCAGCGTCCAAGCCAGGGTGACTCTGAAAGCCAGGGTAATGTAGTGGGGTCCCATACTAGTTTCTGGCTGTGGGGCAGTGCCTCCTAGGATACTGCCGGCGGTGCTAGGTCTGCTTATCTCTGGGCAGCCAATGCAGCCTCCAGTAACAGGAGGGGGCAGATCAGTAGCATGAGAGCTAGCAAGACCTGAAGTCCTCAGCACAGGCCTGAATTCTATTGTCTCCCACGACATCAACTTTTTCTGCCCCGGTTACGTGAACACCTCTCCTAGGGGTGTGGTGAGAATGATCAAGCGCTGTGCTAGGAAGTAGGTGCTTCCGTGTGGATCACTAGTCTAGAGAGGTGGGGGAGAAGGGCAGAGAGAGACAGGACTACGTGGGGTGGAAGCGGGCAGAGAGAAGGCTACAGTGAGCAAAAGGAACAAAGGAGAAGAGTCACTGAAAGATGGCAGAGAGCTAGAAGGTTGTGGAGAGAGCGTGAGAGGGAAAAGAGACTGCTGAGGAGAGATAAATGAGACGATAAAGGAATAGGGATGGGAAATGGGCCAGACACTGGATGAAAGAGTGAATGCCACTTATTTATCTCAGCACTAGTGTGTGTTCTCTATTGTCCCCGACGGGCAGACGTCCTCCATGTTTGCCAGTTTGGAGGAAAGGCTTCGGATGGGACTATGTGGAGAGTGCACTGGAGAGTCTGCGGTTCAAAGACTGGAGATAATGGCCTCGTACTCAGCGGAATGTACCCCAAGCCCTCTGGTGGGCGGGGGCCTCGCCACTCCCAGCCCCCGCCTCGTTCAGAGACTTGTCCCAGGCTAAATGAATAAAATGCTGGTTACTATTCCCAGAGCCCAGCACAAGCTCATGAGTTCCACTGCTCTCGCGATGGAGGAGCTTTTTTGGTATAAAATGAGACCCCTACATCTGGGGTCGGGAGGTCCAAGAATCATTTCAGTGACTCACCCTAAAACGCAGAGCTGGGCCCTGGACATACGGGTCAGATCCTGGTGAGACGGAGTCTCTGCAGTCTGAGGGAGCTTTGAACAATGGTTTTGAAGGCAGACTCCAGACAGCCAAAGCTAGCTTTGAGGACCAGCCTGGAACTCTCCTGCTTCTGGCGGATAGACAGCTAGTCTTTTCAGTGGGCCCTGATGACCCTCATGCTCCTTTAGTTTCCAGATCATGGTGGTGTCTCCCCAGTCAGCATTCGCTGTGCACATTGAGAAGGAAACCTTTCCTGACAAGCTCCCTAGACTGATCTGCTACCTACCTTGAAAAAACACATCACAGCTCTGTGGTGACCTTAGCTGTACAAACTGGAGCTGAAGCACTGAGATTCATTTATTCACAGTGTCTATTCCAGTTAGGGTGACTTAGGCAGGCCTCCTGTTTGATGCTGTTGTCAGAAAGAACAAACCTGTAAACTGTACACCTTCAACAGCCTCCAGAGCGTGTTTGAGAGGCTGACACTGAATAAGTATTACACTGGATTAAGATGCTACAGAAGGGCTGTTTTCAGGTTCGGTGCTGTGGTGTTAAGTCTTTGCATTGCACTTCCCCCGACGTTTGCACTATGGCTCCAATCTAACATTCCAGGTTGTGCTTCCTTAGCAGATAAGCCACAGGAAGTTAACAGAGGAAGAGGGGAACCTTTTAGCAAAAAATATGTTCCCACGATTGGGGACAACATACTGACTAGCTCAGGTTTTTCTCTAGCTCTCACCAGCATAGAACTGAAACTTGACAGTGAGAGGAGAATGACAAAATGTCGTTGTCTAAGCAAACACAGAGTGCCTGGCTGTTGATATAACATTCGCCCCACTCCACTACCTGTGCTCTCATTACAGAGCATGTGGCTTTTCCACTCGTCGTATCCAGTCCTCCAGAGTGAAGGATTTTGTACACTGTTGCTGGCTCTGCGGTGTAATTAAAATACCAATAATAGGATTTACCAAGTCTGTAGCCAAGGTGTAGCTGCTGCAGGGTAAGAAATAATGTTACTTGAGAACTTTGTAAGCAAGAGGAATGGTGCTCCCAAGCTGACCTTTCCAAAAGCCCTCCAATCCAATGCACACAACTCTAGCATAATCTGATTTGTTTCAGCAGAAGCCATGGGAAGTGGCAGCTGCAAAGGAGAATTACTTTAGTGTCAAATAATGCCCATGAAAATGACACCTCTGAACTGCATTTGTCCCTGTGAGAGGGACAAAGTAGCTCACCCATTTGGTAAGGTGCTTCCCGAGAGCTCTGAATTGTGTCAGTTCTTTTCAGAAAGCTGGATGCACAGTCTGGCTAGAATGAGAGCCGAAGAACCAGGGATATTGTTGATTTTCTGCAGTGAGCAGGCGCTGCAGAGCTGATGGCTGATTGTACAATAGAGATTATGCCTTGTGAAACTCTACAGGTTTTTGAACTCTCCCTTTTTTCCACCATAAAAAGAAATGTAATCAACCCTAAGAAGCCCCGACAGTCTGCAGACAGCTGTATGGTAAATAGTTTACAGTATATTCTGCCTGGGGATTCAAAGTTAATTTGGAAAGAGCCAATATGGTTATTCAGAGCTTGTCAAGCACAATTAAAACATACAAATGTCACAGAACCACAGTGATATCGGCATTCACCTGGAGAAATGTTCACCCGAAGACTAATTTGCTCTCCACCCTCTCTCCATCCTCCCAAGAAAAATCTCCAGGGCAGAGTGTGAACTATTTATTTTGAAAATGCTTTCCCATTACCGACGTGCTCAGAAATAAATCTTCCAGTGTAGAGACATATTTTTTTCCCTCATTCCCACTCCATTTTGGATCTGTCCCCATGAAAACATTTTGTACTTTGCACATACTGTGCCAGATCTTCAGCTGGTATAAATCGACGGAGCTCCATTGAAGTCAAGGATTAGGCCAAAATGTTCAAAGTTTCATAGTATTTAAGGCCAGAATGCATCATTAGATCATCTAGTCTGACCTCCTATATAACACAGGCCATGAAACACCACCCCGCACCCACACACCAAGGCTAACTATTAGAAGAGTTACAGCCCTCAGGAAACTAAGCTGAGCAAACAGAAGAGATTGAGGGGCACTGGTGCCCAAGGCCCCTGTCCTGAATATGGTGATCAGTCTGACCCTGAGCAAGAACCAGTCAGGCATCTAAAACAGAGGATGTTCAGTACCAAAGCACTTTTCCACCCCAACCAGTACCCTGCCTGTAGACATGGTCGATCTCTCCTGCTTCAAAGGGCAGCAAAAACAAACCAACAAAAATACAATTTTGCATCAGGAAAAAAAATCCTTTCTGACCCCTTCAGGAAACTGGCTGAGGGCTTGAAGCATGAGACTAGATTACAGTAATTATCCTAATAGTTGTTAACTCATGTTATACTCCGAAACCCGTATTTACATAAAAATGGCCAGATATACTCAGTACTTGCAGTGAGTGTTTCAAAGCTTCTGTCTTCGATCTGCATGCCAGTCAAGGAGCTCCAGGTTATGGGGACCACTGCTCTTTGTGTAAATTCCAGGGTATGGTGACAGCAGTGCTTGTGAAGCCATATTTATTTTACACGTATTCCATGTGAATCACAATGGAGTGAACCTCTTTATCTTTGCAGGCCTTCTTCAATCTGCTGAGAAAGAATATGATTTTCTAGCGCTAATTTTAAAAAATACCCCTGGGCTCATTGGTACCACCGAGCCCTTTGTTGTTCCTCACGTAGGGTCTGATCCAAACCTAATGAAGTCTTTCCACTGACATCAATGGACTTTGAATCAGACCTTTACAACCAAATCCCACACAGCTTTACACAGGTGCTTACCTTTGTACACAGTCACACCAATGGCCTTATGCACCATTCATTCAGTTGAGCATGTGCATAAGTCGGGGCAGGATTGGAGCCTCACATTGCAAAGCTAGAGCTGCATTGTCTGTGAAGTGGTCCCCATTAAACACGGAGACATTCTTGGCGATCCCACCTAATTAACTTCAGTTTGTGCTGGGGTTTTTAACAGCAAAGACCTTTTGGGCACATTATTCAACTGTAGGATTGAAATATAACTCCTGAGTTCAAAGGTTACAGGCACATAATTCCTCCGTGCATTTTAGGATCTGGTCCAGCAGGAAGGAGCAGCTCTCAACCCCAACTTTAATTTATTTCAGGGGATGGATTATTACCTCTTTTCTACATTGCAAATTTGAGGTTGTTTGTATTTTGAGGGATTAGTCATCATTCGTAAAGGGAACATAAAGGGTCAGTCATAATAATGTGGGTTTGAATTAAACTTCTAAACTTCAAACCCCTAAGCCTAATAAGATTAGAATGTGCATACCTCAATACCACATTAAAAGGTCATGTTTTCTGCCCAGAATACTTCAGCAGCATGCACTTCAACACATTCTGGTGGCATCCTGGGTGAACTTCCAATCACACCATATTAAATTGGATATTAATGAAAACTTCCAAGGGATGTTTATATTAATTCCAGAGGAGAAGCACAAGACACACCTCAGACCAGAATCCAAGCTTTTTTTTACTTCACTATTCACAGCTTTTTTTTATTTGAAACTGGGCAAACCATATTCTGCTTTAAAGAATACAAACTAGCACTGTAGTGACTTGTTGGGGGAAAGAAATGCTCTTTAGGGATTAAATTCTCCCCCATGAAACAGGTCTGCACAATTTATGCCCTACTTTGAAGGCTTAAGAGTGACCTTGTGCTGACTCTCTTTCTTAGAAACAATTGCACACTGACATATTTACCTGGGAAGGACCCAGGTTCGTCACCACTCTGCTTTTGCTAAGGCATTGGCTTAAACAATAGCTCTGCACATGGAGCAACATCAGGACTTGGCCCTGAGCTTGAAATGATAACTAAGCCTGGAAGCTACCAAGGTTCTTCATACTAATAATGTTTTTCCGTAGCACTTTTTATTATGTGGGATCCCAAAGTGTTTCACAATCTTTATACATGCAGTTTTGCCATTAAAATGCAGCCATCTATGGTGTGGAGGCCATCAATAACAGAGAAGGGCGATGGAAATTTGGGTCAGGGACATTCTAATGTCCACACAGCACACAGGTCCTTCATTACTAAGGTTTCTAATGGATCTCATCTTATCTACCAGAGATGGCTGACAGGCTGAGTTGCTCCTGACAAGATTTATTTATTTGTATCCTTTATTTTTCCAGTTTACACAAGATGCTGAGCTCCATCTTCCAAGGCACAGACATAATCAGTTTTAAAACACACTTGTTAATAATTTCTGTTTACACCATGTCAAAAGATAACACATCAAGGACCTCCAGCTGGACCCTTTGGAAAAATCACTCGAGTAACTAGATGAGTCTTTGCAGGTTGGCACATTCAACCTTGTCAGACCTAAGGCTGAAGGAATTTCCAGAGTTGACCTTTCCAGTGCTCACACAGTGTCATAGCCTTGAGATGAGTAAATTTAGGGTTTATAACCTTAAGTAACCTCAAATCTCAGGGTGAAGCACAAAGCGAGATTCGGTCTCAAGATTCCACACATGGATTTACTGATCAAAACCAAAACTTTCAACTTCACCTGAAAAATCACTGGAAGGCCATGCACACTCTAAAGCATAGGTGTTAAATGCTTTCTGCATGAACCCCTATGATGTTAATGGGCCATTGGCAGAGAATCCTTGTACCAGTGCTGCATGATGCATTTCCTCACTTTGGACAAGTAGGCACAGTAAAATAATTATTTTTGTGCCACTGTCCTGGGTATGCACCCAACCTCCAAAATTATCCTCAAATCCCATATGAAAGGTACCTCCACTCAACACTGTTGAATGCTTTCTCTTGCCACTGTGCAAGGACCTCATTTTTCCTGATTGCTTTTGGGGTTGAAGACAGGTTTCTCATGTTTACAATGATGGATCGTCATAGATGAACCCCAGTTGACCATGTAGTCAAGATGGTAAATATCCTTTTAGGTTCCTGACCAGAAAGTGCTGAGCAGCCACCCTCTGAAAATGTTGTCCCGTTAAGTGGTCTCAAGTTGGACCCCAAAATCACTACTCACTTTTGAAAATCTCAGTCACATCTCTGGGATTTTCCGATTCCTCCTCAATCCACGTATGTGAACAGTCCCATTTACATCACTGGTAACTATGCACTCCGTCAAGGTAAGACTTAGGCTTAATCCCCAAATAATATTTTTTTAAAATTTAATTTAACCGATATTCAAAGGCAGCATAGGAATTTATGGGCTATGGTTTTTCTTCCTGTCAAATACCTTGCAGTGTTCTGCAAATCTGATATAAAAGATTTCTTTTAAAGGCATTGATAGATCTCAGTAAATAATTAGCTCAGTTTCTAGGACTGCTTCACAGAGATATTAGACTATGAAACAATTTAAACGGCTGCTACTTAAAAATAATTAAAAAAGCTTACTCCAATGTACTACAAAAAACAAAACAGAACCACCAACAAACAAAACATAATACCCCTGGGAAAAAATCTGAAGTTCTGCCTACAGGAAGAAGAAACATTTTAAATTGTTATCTAGTCATACCTGAGTGCATAATATTTTTCAGCTGCTAGTTTACATACATTTGCAGCGAGAAGGCTGTATTTGACACAGAGAGCCAAGAATTTGTGTCTTATTTCTGTGAGACAAAACAAATGTTATGAAAGTGTTTTCATGCACAGTCTGTGACTTGCCAAATGGTCCAGAAGGGAAAAGACAAAACTAAACTATTCCTGCTCTAGGCAGGCAGGCAAACGTAACAAATACAAAAGGCGTCTTTTTAAGCAAAGTATATAGAGCTGGATTCCCTCTTCAAGAAAATTAAGAGTGTCACTTGCAATCAAGATCAACACCAGGCATTAGCAACGGCTGGAGCAGTGAGAGTTTCTCTTGCTGTAAGAGATCCACTGAGGCGAGACTCATGTGAATAAGCAGGACTGGAAAGGTTAAAAACTAAAGCTGAAGGACTAAGAAAGTGGTTATGCTGCTGGAGAATAATTCCTGAGTAAACAGAACTTGATACGGTTACTCTTCCTAACTGCTCCCTTTGACGCCTTCTTCTCCTGGTGTTGCTGTATCTTTGATGTCGCCTCCTCTGTTTGGAACAGCTTCCACTTATCCATGTGCAAAGAACCATTGCTTCCTTCCTTTCTTCCTTCAAATGCCTCCTTGGAACCCATGTCTTTTGCAGAGCCCTTCAGAGCTGACCTTATCTTACACAATGTCCCTGCACTTGTCTCCTTGCCTGAAATATTGTCCAAAGTATCATATTTATCTCTTTGAAACTGTGAACATTTGGGAGCCAGGACCCTGTCTTTGTATGTGTTTAGTAAAGTTCCATTCAGATTCCTGGTGCTATATCAGAAATGATAATATTAATGGGGTGTGTGATCCACTGCTTTTTGCTGCGTGAAATCAGAACTGTTCATCTGTGCACTATAGACCCTACACTGCTTAATGCTAATTAAGATTCTCCTTGAACACAAAGGGCAGCCTGTGCTTTTGGAGCCGAAAGGTTGGTTGCCATGAGGAGCCCTGTTCTGAAAAGCCTTTCAGACTACATGGGACACAGGCCTTGTGCTGCATTCTGAGCAGGGAGAACTTTGCAGTTAGGACTGACTCCCTGCCGCTCACCCATGTGTGCAACCATATTCGCTAGAGAGCTGAGACACCTTTTGGTTTC
Source organism: Chelonia mydas (assembly GCF_015237465.2). NCBI lineage: Eukaryota > Metazoa > Chordata > Testudines > Cheloniidae > Chelonia > Chelonia mydas. Next base: position 80,939,711 of record NC_051250.2, read on the forward strand.
TTAACCTGTCGTAGGTACTTCTCTGGCCCACCTCACGATCGTTAATGGATTTATCCTCACAGCCCCCCAACCTGCTATGGCTATTATGTCCATTGTACACAGAGCTACTATGTTCACTGTACACAGGGGAAACTGAGGCCCAGAGACACTAAGTGACTTGCTCAGGGTCACACAAGGGGAGTCTGTGGCAGAGCAAGAACTGAACTGAACTCCTTAGCTGGCAGACGCCACTGCTGTGCCAACCCTTTTCTTGCTGTTTCCTCATCCCTCTTTCATTGGTTCCATGTGAGGTCCATTTCCCTCCGTGGCCAGGTTCTCTGCGACAGGAAGGGCTTCCTGTGCCCGGGACTAATAGAGCACAATAGGCAGGCTGCTGATGAATCCCCTTTGTACCATTTACGATGTGTTCGGATTTCCTGTGTTACACTTGGCGGAGGGGAGGGGATGCTTTGTAGTGCTTGCCTCCTCTGCCCGCTCCTGGGTGAGGCTTTGCACACCAGCTGCTAGGAAATGCCTTCGCGTGAAAATATGTTTTGTGGCATGCAGTAGGAGGGAACTGGACTTTGTACGTGTTCATTCCTAGGTGTGCATCAGACAGAAAACGGCAAGTGGTGTGATTTAACAAAAGCCTTTCCGGGTATCTGCCCTTATGGCAACTGCCAGACTGGGGGGTATTAAGCACTTTCAGAGTAACTTTTAAAAGCTGCTGTACTTCCTCTCCAGCATTCAAAAGATCTGACTCTCCAAGGGGGACGCTGAACGCACAGATGAGGATGAAGGTAAGAGCTCAGAGGCTGCACAAAACAACTGGCTGTAACTCATCAGCGCTTCCCAGCAGGGCATCCTTACAAGTACAGATAAGAACAAGCCAATGAAGGTGGAAGGAGCAGCCATTGCTGCAATGTTTGGGGCCTATTTGTCCGTCACGTCCACAATGGCCTCCCTGCCTTGTAAACATAAGTCACCCCCAGCCTGTATTATGTGAGCAGTGCTGTGAACACCAGCCCTCGAGCGCACTTCAAACCCAATGAAATCAACAAAGGGATAAAGGCCCTTTCCACGCCCTCTTTGTCATGTCTCTGCAGCATGGAATGTGGTGCAGCATCAACAGACTAATTTTTTCTCTCTCTGGCTTAAATCTTAAAACCCCAGAAACAAATGTGGACTTTGTATACGGCCAAAACAAAAACACACCGCTAAGCACCACTTTGGCAGAGTGTGATGGGAGTGGGGCTGTTCGAAGGTATCTCCTCCTGGGAATAGGGCTGGAAATGTAATCTCCGGTGCAAAGTAAAGATCAGCTCCTTGGAAGAATCTTTATGAGACAGAGATGAAAGTCATGGATGCTTGAGCAGATTCCAGAGGGGAGCGGAGCGATGTTCTTTCCCTCATTCCCCCCAGCCACACACACACAGACCCAAGCAAGTGAAAAACAATCATTTGACGCGGTTTTGGTGCAATGGGCAAATCCATGACAGTGCGTGCAAATTCATTGCCTATGCAAACCCCCACACCTAGTGCACAGGGGCATTCCTGCATACGGATCAGGAAGATGCACACATCTGAGAACACAATAGTGGAAACATGCGCTTCCTCCTACCAGCTCTGTGGCAGGCTCAGGGGTGGTTTTGCACCACGGCTGCAGAATAGTGAAATTCTCCCTTGGTGTTTACAGTTCCTTTGTTGAATCGGTGTCCATTCTAGTCTCTCTTTTGGCTAAGCCTGAAACTAAGCTAGCCAGGAACCTTCAAGACATTGCAATTTTTGAAAAGACATCTCCAGCCAGAAGAAACACAATGGAGAGCACACACTGCAGTGTAGGGCATATTTTGTTTTAAAACACTTTTCTGCAGTGCCTAGGGAGAAGCATCATTAGCAACATTTTGCATCGCTATGGAGTATGGGATCTCAACCAGAGGGTCGCGACCCCCGGGGAAGTTGTGTATAGATCCAAAGGAGAAGAGACCACCCTACCTTTCCTAATGGATAGGAGCGGTTCCTGAAACATTTTCCTATTGTAACGTGGGGTCACAGAATGGAACCACTGCCGCAGAGTAACCTGCGCTAGCTGAAATTCACTCACGAGGCAGCCTGCAAGGTTCTGCAGGAAAACTGAGCTGAACCAGAAAAATAGGTCACTCTAGACACAGTCAGCTTGGATTTCTGTGATACCTCTAGGGCTTGCCCACAACTTCAGTGCAATTAAGTGATTGTATCTCTTCTTCCTCAAGGGTGGGAAAAAAGCCTCTACCCTGGGTACACGACCCTGATATAATACATCAGATGCTGGTTCACGTTTGGTAGCCAGTAACATGCTGTCTGTTCCAGAAGCCATGGTAAGTCTGGTGGTTGAGAAGTCCTGACAAAGGGCATCTGCAGATTTTAACTGACAAATGTCTTCGTTCCCCAAAATATAACTTACTGTACAGTGAGATTTAGGTTCCATTATTCAACATGAGGCCACATGGGTTGGCTGTCTTTGTGCCGATGACAGGGGGAGGACTCGGCCTGGGGGAAAGGAGAAAAGCCCTTCCCCAAAAGTTCCCATAGGCCTTGGCAGAGGCAAGCGGGGAAACCCTCAAATCTCCTGGAGTCATCCTGAACAGCTTGTGGGCTGTGTTCAGCCAGCTGTGCACTTGTAGCTTCTTATCGTTGTTGTCAATAAGATTTGCTTTGTGTTGCTGGGAAGTCGATTAGTTCCCCAGCACCCTGTCTTAACAGGGAAATAACTGGAAGAGTAATTAAATGTTTAAAAGAAATGAGACAACACAGAAGGATAAGCATCTGCAAGGTTAAAGCCTGTCTGCTTCTTCGCTCCAGCTTTACCCCTTGGAATTCAGCCAGATTTAACTACAGTGGTGATCAGCGTTCGTTTCTCTACGTTACCCACAGATAACACGACCACACGCCTGGGGGCCAGCGCAGCTTGTGTCCAGTGTCTTCCGGTAAGCGCCCATCAACACACCACGGCGTCCGCTGCTGCAGATCTGGTTCTGGTCCGGCTACAGCCTGTGTTCATGTGCACAATGGAGATGGTGGAGGATGCAGGGTATGAGTGGCTTTCATCCCTGTCCGGTCAGCCAGCTGCAGCACCGTAGGTGGGCAGGGCCCGATTAGCACGCTGCGCCCATCCAGGAAACACCGGCACGCAGGCGCCGTTCCGCATGTGACTGGCCTGCAGCCCTGCAAAGTCAGTGTGGCGTGGTGGGGAAATGACAGGGGATGACAGGAGATGATAAAACAGAGGAAGGCAGGACAGTGGACAGCTGGCACTCCTGGGGGAGCAGTAGTTGCGTCTATGACAGGATCATTGGGCATGCTGCCTAAAGGGAAAATGTGGATGGAAGAAAAGTTGCCTTGTGCCCGTTCCCATGTAGTGATGGATAAAGGGGGCCTGGAAAGGGCTGGTTACAGTATTAAACGCGTGTTTTTCTTCTTGTTATTTTCATTATCAGTTGAGGTCTCGTGTGCCTGGGAAGACACTCTGGTGACTGGACAATGAGGGGAGGAGACCGAGCAATTGAGAGAGAGGACTCCAAGCCAAATGGAGCCCAGCCAGGCATCCAGATGCCTTCTAAGCCCTGCCTTGGGGGACCTCAGGATCATATTTTGATCATCTGCAAAATGCAACGTGTGGCCCTCTCATTTTGCTGCCTCAGGTAGATGGTGTTTGGTTTATAGGTGGCGCTTTGAAGAGAACTCCCCGGTTCCAGGCCTGCTTTGTAACCCCACAGCTACAAGGCACGTGGGAGGGGCTCTCTAGAAATGGAGAGAGTGCGGGCTGAGCAAGTCTGCAGGAGGAGTCCTAGGAGCAGCTGAGCCCAGGTGGGAAGACTGAGCTGAACGTTGGCAAGGTATTAATGATTTCTTCATTAGCAAGGCCGTACCTCAGCAGCGGTGATCACCCAGACCCTGCGGGGAAGCCTCCAGCCCCTCCTGGGAGCTGGTTCAGTGTGGGGGACAGGGAGTATGCACAAAGACTTTGTCCCTTCCAGAAGTACAGTGGTGGGGAGACAGGAGATTTGCAGAGACCACAGGGTCTGGGCTCACCGAGGTGCACTGGCCAGAAGAGGCTTATTACTCTGTGCACTCTAGGCTACCATATGGGCTGAGGGCCAGGAGCAGGTGACCTGGTTTGGATAAAATAATAATTACAGTTAATAATAATCAACCCCAAACGTGAACATTCACTGATTCTAGGAGCTGAACCTGTTTTGAATTTCAAACATTTTGTAGAGTTTAATTTTTGAGATTTGTGTGTCCAGCCGAGTCAGGAAGCAGAAGCGTGAGGCAAAGACCCTCACTGTGATAAGCGCCACCTGGCTGCAAGTGGGATGCCCCAGGAACCTCTCAGAACAGCCAGTTCTTGAGGGATTTCCAGCCTGAGCCTGCAGGAACGAAGGGTTCAGATGCAGTTCGGAGAAGTCGGGTGCTTCTCTGACACTCTGGAGATTCGCCCACCCCTGAGCACTTTCCCAGCACAGCGGCAGCTGTGTTAATCAGCATCCTACTGTCACTGATACATAATTGTGATTTAGGGCATCTGTCAAGAAAGGCCAAGCAATTTCTGGGACTCGCAAAGGATTCAGCAAAGGTGGAAAGTTGTTTTTTGGTTTTTTTTAAAGAACTATTCAAAGGAAAAACCCTTCTCCTTTGGCCCCTTTGGCTTGATTTCCTGGGTAATTTATGTACAGCACAATCTATTAAATAATTGAAATCCAGCACTATTCCCTTCCCTTTATTTAATATCCTAATAAAACAAATTTAAAATCTGCTTTCCTTGAAGCTACGTCAAGCTCCCTTTTTAATAAGGCAACCTTCAAGGGACTGTATCTTAGGTCTGTTGACATCCTGTAGGATTCCAACGTTGGTTTTCATCGATGACTCTGGACAGCCCTTGCTCTCTAGACTTGCCCTTACTCACAGAAGGAGTCGCACTGATGATAACATGTGAAGATATATTTGAGGGATTGGGTCCTATGGCCCAGATCCCAAAAGGTGTCGAGGTGCCTGATGTGCTTTTAGGAGCTGGGCCTGTGTGGCTGCATTACACCACATCTGTTGGTGCCAAGACCAAATCAGAAACAGACTAGAATAATTTGTGTCGATTTCATGGCCGTTGCAATTCCGAGCTTCCCTTGGGATGGCAGTATTTCTCCAACATGCTACTTGTGGTGTCTACCCACTCTTGACTCAGACCTGTTATTTAAAACAGCAATCCCTGGTGAGAGAGACAGAGCTAATTCTGCTAGCTTGCTGACCCACATTTAGTGGGTTAATGAATGTTGCATTCCTGTAGGACCTGACTTATATTATGGCACATTTAAAATGCTGCCACCCTTTTGTCGATTGCCATTTAGGAGCTGTAAGTGCAGTCCTTCCCTCCTGTCACCAAAGGAAAGCAGTTACTTTTCAAGGAGACGTGTTTGCCTGAAACCCCCAACTTTGTAGCTGGTGTTGATCTTGCTGAAAAAAGGGTTAAGTGAGTTCTGCTGACTCATTGAGGCAGGTGGCTGTTTCTCCAAGCCAGCTCTAAGGGAGGTAGCAGAGGCTGTCTAGGGGAGTGAAGATCTAGAGTGTGGGCTGAGCAATATGAGAGAGGAACTCTAGGAGCAACCAAGCCTAGGGAGAAGGTGTGAGCTGAACTTTGATGTACTACTGTTAATTACTTCGTTAATAAAACCAAATGCCGTGAAGGAGGAGAACTTTACATCAACACGGTGTGGGAACTTTGTTGAAGAACCCCTTTAGCAAAGGCTGCTGCTCACAGTAAGGCCTTTCTTTCCTGCTGCCTGACTCAGACTTGGATAAATGAAGTCTAGTTGTTAGGCTATTTATCCTGTAGCAGGAAAGGTCCCTTATTCTGTCGCCATGATAACAGGGACACACGCTGGTCTAATCTCCTCAGACTGCAAAGAGCTCCAGAACAGTGTTTACAAAAGTTTACCGTCATTTATTCTGCTGTGCATCAAACAGTACATGCTGCAGTTTATCCCACTGGGTCAAATCTATCACCAAAACACACCAAACCAGCTTGCCCTAAACATGACAGCGTATGTGAACCTAGAATTGGGGGGCTAACAAATTTTTAATTTGCAAACTCAAACTGATTACCCTGATAATCAATAACTTCCTTCCTTTTCATGCACAGGGTATATTTTGGAAAGGACATGTCCATTTCATTTTCATTTTAACTTAGATTGCCCCAAGGAATTTATAGCCTCTATCTGCTTTTATTGTTGATACAGATCTTTATCTGCCCTGGACTTATAACTGACATTTAAATTACACTGCAAACAATGAATCAATATTTATGGATTACTGGGCCAATACATTTGCCAAACGAGTTGTTATGGGAAACAGGACAATGAGGTCAAGGTCAAGGCTTTGTCTAATGAGGAACAGGAACAGATAACAACTTCCAGCCTGATATTGACTGTTTAATAGGAATGCATTCATGTTAGTCATTTAATTTAACATATTGAACTCCTTTTGATTTTCTCATTCTTATTTTCCCACTGATGATCATTCAGAATTTGAGACAAAAAGCATGTTTTTCACACACACACGCACGCACGCACACACTTGGGTTTTTTCTCAGGGCTGTTCGCAGTATAAGTTATGGAGAATAAATTTGAATAACTGTTCAAAAGTGGTGTTTGTCAGTCAACACTGTCTGTAAATTTAACCTGAAGAAGAGCGCTGTGTATGACTGAATGCTTGTCTCTCTCACCAACAGAAGTCAGGCCAATAAAAGATATTTCCTCACCCACCTTGTCTCTTTAACAAATTTAACCTACAGTTCAGAAAACAAGACAAGCAATCTCTTATACCTAGATTGCTACAGACATGTCCTGGCTTTGGAATACTCAGATTTCAAATGTTTGTTTGGGTAGTTGCTCTCATCAGCTGAAATCAGATGTCAAGCTGGCAAAAGAGCACTCGAATATCTTTTTCTGTCCCGCCTCTTGCCTAATCGTACAGCATGTTTGTTCAGAGGTGGCTGCTGGTCTTACATCAGCAATAGCAAAAGGGCTGATAATTAGTAGTTTGTGCTTTTATAGCGCTTTCTATCTGAGGATCTCAAAGCATTTGGCATCACATAGTTCAAGTGAGGCAGGGAATTGCTATTCTCGCTGTCTCAGTGGTGAAACTGAAGCATGGTGAGGTTGAGGATCTGAGTTTCAGAATTAGGCAAGTGCAATTACGTGTGCAAAAATGTGAGTTTAATAGTGTGCTTAATTTTCTAATGTGATTTCTGAACATACTCATGCAAATCAGGTAATTGCACATCTAGCCATATACTTGCATTTGCAATTACCCAATTTACTTGTACAATCATAGTAACTAAACACATAACTCAGGTGGGTAATTATATGCACATTTTTCACTCATAATTATGTGTGCCTAATTTTAAAAATCAGGCAATCAATGACTTACCCAAGGGTCGCTCATAGATCCTGCTGGGGCTAGAACAGAGATCCTCTGGTATTTACTTCTGTACCTAAACATGAATCCCAGTTTTTCTCCCACACAGTGTGCACTTGTCTGTGTACATAGGTGTATAGATATGCCAATGGCAGCAGGTACAGATAAACACCCAGAATTTTGGATGCTTGTCCAAACTACATTAGGATGAAAATCTCATGTAAACAAGGCTCCCACAAAATTTACAGAACCTCTTATTTCCAGTGATGATGGAGGAAGAACGGTATCTTGACAAGCTCTATTCCAGTAAAAAAAATAAAAATGCAGAAGCAGCAAAATGATGGGGAAAAAAACCCTACCTAAATTTAGTTTTAAAATCTGAACAATCAGTTACTTTGGGCAAAGGTTCTATTTGGATCTACTGCAATCAGCACCAGGTGGCCCATACATAGAGCCCCCAGCCTGTAACTAAACAAACTCATTCTGGTTTAGAAGAGTGTTTTTACAAATCTATCCCAGCATTAGCCTCGCCTGGTCTCCTACTGCCAAATGCAAGAGCTTAGTTCAAAGAGGGCAACAAATGTAATAAAATGAAAATTGGGGTTTCAGTTTCATGACACTCCTTTAAAAAGATGTGTTTAATCTCTCTTGTTAAATGCCAGATGAAAAAATTTAAGGCCTAAATTAGTTTTGCCCTCTCCCATTCATTTATTTACATTATAATAATCCACTGTCTGTGAATTGTGTCAATTATTCTTTCCTCTTGGCAAGCCAAGAATTCTTTGTTCTTCACTAGTTTACAAAAGTGAAATATAGGTGAGGTTTAGGACCTTTTAATCCTCCTATGTAATTACTGCTCCCTACAGACACCGCAGCATTTTACAATCGCTGTGTGGAGCTGCTAGGCTCAGATTAGGCCCACAAAGTCCCTTCACTTCATCAAAGGTTTCCTTATCTAACCAAGGCAGCAAAACAACAAACGATCCCCAAGTCTCAGCGGACCCAGTGTTTATTTGACCACCGCTGAAATAAATAAATTTCCTTTAGACAAACATGCAAAGGACTGGAAATTTCCCCGAGAATTCTGTTTTTGGCAGTCATGTGGGTGGGAATTTTTGAGCACATTACGGGGGTGCTTTTGAAGTGCTTTTTCCACATTTTACGAGCCCAAATGAGGATGAAACTAAAATGACATGAAGAAATAATCCTCCATTCAGCCCTGAAAGGATTATTCTAATTACTTTGATTATTAAAGATCAGACAGATTTTTTTCAGCATATGAGCATAAGTAAACCCAACCAGAAATACAAATCCTCACTGGGAATTGAAGAACGTCTTAAGTAAACAGAGGGAACAAATGAGCTCTGTGACAGATATACAAGGCTTCTGTCTACAGCCTTAATCAGACAGGCCTACCCCTGGTTTACTGGAGGCTAGGCTTTTGTGAAAGCTTGAATAGGGGCTAAATATCCCTTGAAATCAGAACTCTTTGGCTTCATGAGTGTATAGGCCATATAGTCTTGCTCTTTTCAGATGCAAATGCAAGTGGTTTTCTTCTTTATCTCTGTAGTAAGATGCCGGTGTCAAGCTGGGCCTAGATGAATAAAACGGAGAATTTATGCTTTATTGAGATCTATTTTTTCCCCCACTAAGCCTCATTCCTCACTGCCTCTGTCTGCTTTAAAAAAAAAAAAAAAAAAAAAAGCACAGATGGTCTCTTCTGACCTGCTATTTATCATTCCAGCAAAAGCTTAGTCAGTGTAATGCTCCACAGCAATTCATTTAAGGACTCTGTTTGTTTCTGCTGATGAGGACTGTTAATTTGCACAGCAGTCTCATTAGGCCTAAACCACCAATTAATTTCTTTTGTTCTCATTAAATGGCTGATTCCTAAACATTTCTGCAGCAACAAAGGACTGCTCAAAGCTGCAGTTCAGCCACCCTTCGTCTATTGGCCGAGTATAGATTGCCGTGCAGCAGGTAATTCTTCTGAAGAGCGCTCCAGAGGGCCAGTTGGTAACAATGGTTTCAGTTAATTTTCTCAGGCCCAATCCAAGCATGCAAAACAGTTCATTAAATACATACATCTTGCCAGCAAACAAACAGCTAAGCCGAGAAACAAGTGTTCTTGAGTCCTTTAGGTTGCAATCACCCAGGCTTGGGGTGAACAGGAGTAGAATCAAGAAGCCCTTTTCTAACAGACAAGGAGACCAAAACAAAGGATTTTTCCAATCATTTCAACATGTCTAAAATGAGGTTCTTTTGTCTCTGCTCCATTATGGGTTTGTCTGATTATGGGTGCATGCGGGCCAAGAATAGTATTTTCCAGCTCGGTCACACAATTTGCAGCCACAGTGAAGAGTCCTTGACTGTCTCTTAGCGATTTAGTGCATGAAGGTGTCAGCTTTTGTCTGACAGTAATGCTAGGGCAACTATTTAACCTCATTTGACATTCCTACAGTGCAGGCTTTCTTCAGAGAGTAAAATACCCAAGGTGAGGCAACAAACAAGCTTCCCAAGGAAATAATTAAATCAAAATCCACACAGCCAAGCTCACCTCTGTGCAACCACATTACATCAAAAACTACATTGCGATCAAACTGCTTTCTCCAGTAATATTTTCTCTTGCCATATATTGCTAGAATTCATTTTCATAAGAGATTTGGAGGTGGATTGGATAAGGCTAGCTTGCTTTTATACAGCACTTTTCATCCATAGGTCTCAATGCAATTTACAAAGGAGGTCAGTATCATTATCCCCATTTTACAGATAGGAAAACTGAGGCACAGAGCAGGGGAAGTGACTTGCCCAAGGTCATCCAATGAAGCAGTGGCAGAGCTGGAAATTGAACCTGGGTCTCCTGAGTCCCAGTCCAGTGCTTGTTTCAGACTGTTTGGGCTTTGCGTGGGGGGGGGGGGGCACACTATGAGGAGCATGCAGTTCTGCTGAGTGGCGCCACTGAGTTAGTTTGAAACACGATACTAAAATGCAGGAAATAATTGCATCTGGTTTGCTATTAACAATGATCTCTTGCAATGTAGGATAAATATTTTTTCCCTTTTTCTTTGTCCACTTTTGTTCCTTTCCCGGGAGTTGAGAGAGCAGGGGCACAGCACTAGAAAGAAAGAAAGAAAGAAAGAAAGAAAGAAAGAAAGAAAGAAAGAAAGGAAATAGAAATGCTACCCCCCTCTGCCAGCTCATCACTTGGATATATTGTTGCCCCGTGACATTTTGGATGCAGCCATATCAGCCGCAGAGCGTCACCACTTGCTATATATATATATATTTTTTACTAGTCTTCATGCCCAAGGCTTGCGAGGCTACTGATGTCAACAGCTCAAACCACGTTAAAATCAGCCAGGTCAGAACATTTCACTCTACACAGCTTTATCGCGGGGAGAACATGGCAGCATTGCCCCTGCAGCCAGCTGGAGCGTGGATCCCCGTGACAGCTGGTGGGAGTACTTGCGGGCTTTGAGAACCCTGCCAGGCTGCCGAGAGCCGCATCCAAAGTTTGTGCCGAAAGGTGTTGGTCTTGCTGTCATTGAAGTCAATGACAAGAGTCCCATTGGCTTCAGTCGTGCAGGATGCAGCTTAACCGCTTGGAGTACTGGCAGCATCCCCAGCTTTTTCCTAATGCTGGGAGCTAGAGTGCTCAGTTAATCCCAGCTGTGGACAGCGGGCCCTGCTATCATCCTACTAATTGCACTCCATGTCCATTGGAATTTATATTCAAAATAAAACCACGCTCCCATCACGCTGCCCCTGATGCTGTAATATATAAAGCAATAATCATCTACCACACTGCCCCTACAGGGTAGGTTAGTTATGCCTGTTACACAGCTTAGGTAGCTGTTATTTGGCGTCAGACTTCACCTTCAACTGGCAGAAGCAGCAGGAGCACCAGCTACTACCTTTGTCCAGGTTTACATGAGCTGGCTTTTTTAGAACGGTCCCAGACTGAAGGCTGCCCCTGAGGTTGGCAGCTGGTCCTTCGCATTTACTGGCTCAGTTCAGATTGCACATAGCCCATCTTTGATGAATGCTATAAAGGTACAAAGGTTCGAGCATGAAAAGTCCATGGAAGAGGGGGAAAAAAACTCATTAAAATACAAATCTCTTTTACAAAGTCATTTTGTGATTCAGCCCTGTGAGCCGCGATTCTTCTGCCTTGACCCAAATGCACCTCACTGGGCAGCTGACGGTGACTAGGACACGTCCACTGCCGCCGTCTCTTACTGGGCCTGTCAGAAGAGAGACCGAAAGGGCAGCCTGCACTGGGAGAGAACCCAGCTCAATTAGATCTCATTTTTCCATTCATTCAGAGCACTTACCATCACGTTATGGCATGCCAATATTTAGTTGAGCTGCATCAGGTTGTATATCTTTTATTTTCTGTGTGTGAATATACCTCAGCAGGCTTCTCCGAGATTTTCCCCCGATTTAACAAGGTCTCTTCTTTAGGGGCTCTTATGCGAGGTCACTTAGGTCCTACCCAGAAATGAAGGGTCATCTTGAATGCACCTATTCCCAGTGATTTCACAGGCACTTGAATGTCCAGCTTTAAGACGAGAAATTAAAATACGCATTCATGTCAAAGGATGGGCTACAGTTCAGGCTCCTACGGGGTACCTGTGAAGAACAGACATGCACTCACGGCCAAAGTTCGGCATGAGCTGTCAACGGAGGTATGAGATGTGCATCCCCAACACTGAAGTAGCACGTGCAAATAGCAAATAAGGCATGTTGTTTTAGACAGTTGCTGCAGAACCCTGTAATACTTTTCCATATGGATGGGAAGGTTCTGATCAGTGCAGAGATAACTCTCAAATGTCTGGAGCAACAACATTTTGAAAGGAAGTTGGAAGAGCCAGACCAGAGGTAAATTACACAGAATATGCACATACTTCTGATAACACTTCAGCTGATGCTGCTAATTGTGGCCTTTTGTATCTTGAAAAGCCAGTACAGTTAATGTCCTCTCTTACCATTTGATTTCAGGAGAAATTAGTTGGCTCCTTAAAAGCTGCAATTATTGTAAGAAATCTCACTTGATTGCAATTGTTTGCTAAGCTCCTGCATTTGACACTTTCCCTGATTTGGGTGGAGTCCAGCTGAAGTGTTTTATTGTGCACAATACCAATTACTTCTAGCAAAGTGCTATCGTTCCCTTTTAAGGCTGTGTCTATACTATATCATTTACAGTGGCACAGAGACTCTAAGCTGCCGGGAATGAGGTCTCTGGTCGGCTTAATAACTCCAGTCCCTGTGAGCAGAGATAGCTATGTCTGCGGGAGACACTCTCCCACCAACCCAGCCTTGTTCACACTTGTGCTTAGGCCGCTATAATTTATGTCTCTCAAAGGGGGTGGATTATTCACACTCCTGCGCAATGTAAATTATACCCAAGTAATTTGTAGGATAGACACAGTGATAATTAACCAACCTCAACGCAGACCCTTCCACTCTGATTAAAACCTGTTGAGTCGGGTAGACATAAATGGTTACTATTTCCATCCATGACTGCACCTGACACGGAAACCCAGTGTGTTGAGGGAGGGAGCCCTCAGTCGGCTGATGACTGAGACATTCCAAGATGGGGCTGGCTAAAGTACGAAACACCTCGCTGGAGTCTGCACAGCAGGCTGGTTTCTTTGCAATGACGTCGTCTCTCTCCTAAGTGCCAGTCCCAGGCCTGAAAAAGACCATCCAACCATAGGCTGAGGAACAGTATGTCTGTCCAGGGAATAGCACCAACGGGGCCCTTCTGCTGATTGGGGCCATAATATGCATAATGATGGTGACATTTCGTGTTCTAATGGCTCGTTTGTGGGAAGGGCGTTGCTGACATGTTTTTGGGACCCTGTGTGCAGTTGTCAACATAGGTATATACTTTAATTTGTGATTTTAACTCGGGGGGGGGGGTCGAGCCTTTCTTCATTTTGTCTAGATGCTTTCAGGTGGGTGATGGGGAGCAGCAGTGCCTGAATCTAGGAGCTGGGTTCTGGGAAGCAGACTGAGCAGCGGGAGCGAGTGCGGAGGAGTTATTTGGGCCCAGGAAAGGCTGACAGGAAGCTGACGGGAGGAAGGTTGGGCAGGCAGAGAGAAGGGGGAAGAACTGTCTGGGTCCAAGGGAGGGTGTTGGGAGGCAGAGCAGCAGAAGTGAGTGGGGAGGGAAGCTGACCCTACTTAAAATGGTTGCCACCATGATCTTAGCAGCCATTTTAAATATCTGCTATTCCCATGTCTAGTGCAATTACAAACCTGCCAAGTTCACCAGGTATGCCAAGAGACTGGGTCCAGAGAAGCGACATGTCCCTAGTTCTCCCCATCAGTAGCTAGAATCATAGAGTCATAGATTTTTAAGGCCAGAAGAGACCATATGATCATCTAGTCTGACCTCCTGCATAACACAGGTCATAACGCCTCCTTCACCCAGTGATCCCTGTATCCAACCCGGTCACTGCAGCTTGAACTGGAGCATCTCTTTCCGACAGACATCCCGCCTCTATTTAAAGACTCCAAGTGATGGAGAATCTACTGCATTTCTCGCCAAACTGCTCCAGCAGTCACGGTGCAATCTGTCCACAGCTGAAATGAAGAGACGTTAATAGCCCATCAGAGAGGTCGTTAGCTATAGCAACACTCCCTTTTGACAGGGCGCCTGCTGAATCAGAGGGAAGCTCATGTTCTCGCATGGAGGTGTTTCATGAAAGAGAAAGACGAACATCTCTGCCGTGCTGATCAGCTACGTGTTCTGAGTCCTGCACTGCAATTACCAACCACGACGATGGGACATAGTGAGTTTACCACCCAATGGAACGGAAAGCGCATTTCGTTATAATAATAAACCCCAGCTGTTTATTTCAACATGTTGTACGCAGTTTTGTTGCAGCCATGTCGGTCCCAGGATATTAGAGAGACAAGGTGGGTGAGGTGATGGCTTTTATTGGGCCAACTTCCGTTGAGGAGAGAGACGAGCTTTCGAGCTTACATGGAGCTCTTCTTCATGTCTGGGAAAGGTACTCCGAGTGCCACAGCTCCATACAAGCTCTAACAGATAGTTTAGGGTAAGTAGTTAGCACATATTCTAAGGGGCCATTCAAGGTGAAGTGGTCCGTTAACACGCCTGTAATCCTAAAAAAAAAAAAGAAAAAAAGGAGGGTTAGTGGGTTACGGATTGTTATAATGAGCCATAAATCCGCTGTCTTTATTACGACCATGATTTTTAGTGTCTAGCTAAGTTATGAATTTAATCTGTTAGAGCTGTGACACTCAGAGTACCTTTCCCAGACCTGAAGAGCAGGGCTGTGTAGCGCGAAAGCTTGTCTCTCTCCCCAACAGAAGTTGGTCCAATAGAAGATATTGCCTCACCCACCTTGTCTGGCTAATTTATTTCAACAGTGATTTTTGGGAGGGGGGGATGGGAAGACTCATCAGTGAATACACCCTTAATTATATGTTTGGCACATTACAGACTAACCAATTTATTTGAACATAAGCTCATGAAAGCTTATGCTCAAATAAATTGGTTAGTCTCTATGGTGCCACTAGTACTCCTTTTCTTTTTGTGAATACAGACTAACACGGCTGCTACTCTGAAACCAATTATATGTTTGTTTGTGGTCAATTTGTTTGTTGTACTAAATAAATGTAGTTAATTTTTTTAATTAAATGAACTAAACAAGTTTACTTTCCAGAGGATGCTCCGGTATAACTGCCTAAATATAAGGCACCGTGGCTGATGCTATAGCTGTTGATTACACAGTTGGGAGGAGGGTGCTCTAGGAAAAGCTAGACTGGTATGGGATGGTAGATAAATAGATACGTACATTCAAAGGAACTGCTTACGCCCAGATCCTGAAAATACTTATGCATACCTTTCATTCTGCCGTACCCCCATTGACTTCGGTGTTTGGCCGTGTAAATATAGTTAAGCATGTGTGCAAGTGTCCGTAGGGTGGAAGGTAGAGATGGCTACCTCAATAATGAATAGGAGTACTTGTGGCACCTTAGAGACTAACCAATTTATTTGAGCATGAGCTTTCATGAGCTACAGCTCACTTCATCGGATGAAGTGAGCTGTAGCTCACGAAAGCTCATGCTCAGATAAATTGGTTAGTCTCTAAGGTGCCACAAGTCCTCCTTTTCTTTTTGCGAATACAGACTGACACGGCTGTTACTCTGAAACCTGTCAATAATGAATAACACAGATAGACCTAAGGCACAGAATGCAGATTGGCACTTCACCAAACACACACTAGGGTGTTTGAATCCTACATTTTGACTCAGGCCTGTTCTGAACAGGCTGGAATATTATCGCACTGGAGACACACGCCAGACCAAACCAATTAACCTTTCTGATGTAGCTATAGCCTCATGTGGGACTCTATTAGCACTCAGCTAAGGAGCTGCGGTTAAATATACAGCCAGACAATAAACCAAGCCTAAGGAAAGCCATATCTGGCCTCGCCCCTAAGAGCAATGTGGAGACTAGGTGACCTCCAGTGCATGTTTGTGATATAAACATGGCTTTCCAGCTTAGGCCTCCAGCCACTGCCTTGCCAGGGGGTTGGGGGAATTGCCTAATGATTCAAAAGGAGTTGATGATGTTAAATAACAATTCCTTATTGTTTCTGTTGGATTTGTTAGGATTTATGGTGTCATAGTGGCCTGACAACATAAGCAAACAGCTGCTGAAGAGCATACCAACAATGAGTACCTAGCAGCAAAAGAAAGGACCTTCAGTTCACTGGAAATGAATGGCAAAAACAATACAATCCTACAGTTCAGCAGAGATAACCAAACAAGATTTACATGTTCTTTGGTGCCTCTCTGGCTCCTTCCAGAGACAGAGAAGGATGATTCTCTAAACAAAACCAAACAAGAGGGAGAGAGACACGCACACCCAGTAAATATATTTGGGGAGTGGGTCTGATTATTATACTGGTGTAAGCCAAGAGTAATTCCACTGCTGTGGTTTGGAAAGGGAGATTTGCAAAGGCACAATCACCAGGGATGACACCAAGGGGCGGCAAAAGCAGGGGTGGCAGGTTTGTAGAAATTTTGGTGTTGCCCAGAACCTGCCCCCACAAACTCAGTCCCCCACCTGCCTAAGGCTCTGGGAGGGAGTTTGGGTGGGAGGAGGAGGTCTGGGGTGCAGGCCCTGGGCTGGGGCAGGAGATTGGGCTGCAGGAGGGGTGCAGGCTCTGGGAGGGAGTTTGGGTGCAAAAGGGGTGAGAGGTTGGGCTCTGGGAGGAAGTTTGGGTGAGGGAGAGGGTCTAGGGTGCAGGCTCTGGGATGGAATTTGGGTGCTGGGTGCAGGCTCTGGGCTGGGGCAGGGGGTGGGGGTGCAGGAGGGGGTGGGGGTGCAGGCTCTGGGAGGGAGTTTGGGAGTTGGAGGGGTGCAGGGGTGAGGGTTGTGGGGTGGGGCTGGGAGGGGGCTCAGGGCTAGGGCAGAGGGTTGGGGTGAGGGCTGGGGGGTTCTTGATGCAGGAGGGGGCTCAGGGCTGGGGCAGAGGGTTAGGGTGCGATGACGGCTGTGGCTGGGGCCAGGGATGAGGGGTTTGGGGTGTGGGAGGGGCTCAGGGCTAGGGCAGAGGGTACGGGTGTGGAGGGGGGGGTGAGGGGTTTGGGGTGTTAGAGAGGCTCAGAGCTGGGGCATGGGGTTGGGGTGCGGGGGGTGAGGGCTCTGGCTGGAGGGTGCAGACTCTGGGGTGGGGCAGAGCTGGGGATGAGGAGTTTGGGGTGCAGGCAGGCCGCCCTGGGGCTGGGGCCAGAGAGGAGGATTCCCCCTAGCCCTCTCCCCGTCAGCAGCAGGGAGCTCTGGGGGAGGGGGCCCCCCTCCCGCCTGGCAGCACACTCACCCCCACCACTGTCACTGCACGTGCTCCTAGGGCCCCTCTCAGGCCCAGGAAGCCCCTTTGCCTCCCCTGTGGTGGGTGCTGGGGGGGGGCTGCCATCACGTGCGCCTCCTCCCCTGCTGCCCCGCGCTGGGGGTGGGGGATGGGGCTGCTCCTTGTCCAGCGTGGGGCAGGAGCAGTGACTGCGGCCGGGGGCAGGGGGGGACCTTGTGCGGGTGGAGGGTCCCGCCGGAAAAGGGAAGGGTCCGCGGTGGAAGGGCAGGGGCAGGGTCAGCCTGCCCTGCCATTGTGGGGGGGGGGCACTAGGACCCTGCGGCGGCAGTTCATGCCAGGAGCCTGGAGCTGCAGGGATGCTCTGGGGGGGGGGGGGCAGCAAGTGGGGGCCGGGGGACACGCGGGGCCGGGGGAGAGACCCGGCCCCAAACCTTGGTGGGCCCTCGCGCCCCCAAACAAATTAGTCTGGCCTCACCAATCATACAACGTTCTTGTGGCAATGACAGCAAATGCTAACATGGAAAAATAACCTCAGAGACGTATTTAATGCACCTGTCTTTTAATGCAGTTCAGCAGGCGGAAGTCAGGAGGCGGAGCCGGTGCCATGTGCCCGTCTGGCTCCACAGACTCCTCTGTGCTACAGGTGTTTCTGGGAGGAGGCGTGTAATTCTGTGTTGGCTGGTGGATTCTAGGTGTTTCCCTCTCTCCAATTGGTGCTGACGATTTTTAAATCCAGCCTGGATTGTTTTTTAAAAGATCTGTTCTAGGATTTAGTTTGGGGAAGTTCCATGGCCTGCATTACACAGGAGGCCAGACTACATCAGTGGAGGCTCAAACTTATTTGATTGTGCCCCCCTCCCCCCCTTCTTTGTGTCTGGGTTTCCCGCTCCCACCACACAAATACATATATTGACGCCCAGCTCTGAAGGCAGCGCTGGGGCCAGCGGCAGCCCAAAGGCAAAGGAGGCATGGTACGGTATGGCCACCCTTACTTCTCCACTGCTGCTGGCCGCGACCCTGCCTTCAGAGCTGGGTGCCCGGCCAGCAGCTGCCATTCTCCTAACGCTTCTCATGCCCCCCCCCCGAATACATTCTGACCCCCTCCCCTGGTGGGGGGGGCACCCCTCAGTTTGAGAACCTCGGGACTAGATGATCCCCAGTGTCCCTTCTGGCCTTGAAACCTATGAATCCTGTGAGGTGCAGCCATTCCGCAAAAGACCCTGACCTCAGCAGACGCGAAGGGTACTCAGCTCAAGAGGGAAAGCAGGGCTTGCTGTCGAACCCCCAGCAGAGAGTCCCAAGGCCAGCCATTCTCTGAGACCGAAAATGGCGTCAGTGAAACTATGTTGTGTAAACAATTAAATCTGGCCTACATCACAGGGGCAGACCCAGGCCAATCAATCAGAACTACAGTTACAATTGCATGCAGTTTTTAAAAGGAGACAGTCACTGAATTTGTAGCAAGCGTTACTTACACGGGATTAAGTGTGATTTACATTTGTCTCTATTACATGGAAGAAATGCACAATGACCCTTAAAAAGGCCCCTTGTTGAGCCACAACACCATCCCTTCCATGTATTTCCTGCACCTAATGAAGACAAATGAATGTTATCTCAATCTGTTCAAGCAATTGCTACCGTGAATTTGGGGGCTGGGAGTGTGACTAGCTTTTAAAATGTACATTAACCCTTTATTTAGAGTGCTGCTGTCATGTAGAAAATACAGTTGTTTGATGCCCCCACTGGCATTCCTGGAGACTCCCAAAGTGTCTAAGGGCTTGATTCTGATCACAAGTATTATTATTTAGCTTACTGTGGCACATAACAGCCCCATGGTGCTAGGCGCTGTACAAACCTGGAACAAAATTATGGTCTCTGCCCCAAAGACTTTACAGGGCAAGTATAAGAAAAGAGACAACAGCTAACTGGTCTCACATGTTTTTGTAGGCATCCTGGCAAAGGTGAGTTTTACAGAAGGATTTGGAAGAGGCCTGTGAAGTGTCTTTGTGGCTGAATATGGGGAGCACCTCACATGTGTGAGGGGCAGCTTGGGAGACGGCAAGGGGGTTCTTGTTTGTTTTCCAAGTGGGCGATGGAGGCTGACATCCTGGGCTGAATGGAGCTCAGAGTCTCTAATAGAGCATGAGAGATAATAGGGAGGGTGGAGATTTCTGCTGGTTTTACATTAATGGACCACTCCTGGGATGGCATCACACCTAATTTACACCAAAGTCAAATTAGGCTCTGGATCAGCCCGCTATTGTAGGGCTGAGGCCAGATTTCCAGGCGGAGGTGGGGGTGCTGAGCACCTCTGAACATCAAGTCCATAGTGCCTTAGAATCAGGTTCACTGACCTAATGCAGCTAGCTTCCTTAGCAGTGGCCAGAAGAGATACCAGTGTAACACAATAGAAGTAAACACATGGGGGTTCTCATTAGTA
This sequence comes from Chelonia mydas, assembly GCF_015237465.2. Lineage (NCBI taxonomy): Eukaryota > Metazoa > Chordata > Testudines > Cheloniidae > Chelonia > Chelonia mydas. Next base: position 80,959,436 of record NC_051250.2, read on the forward strand.
TCCTGCCCTGTGACTGCAAACACATGTAAGATAGAACATGCCAGTCAAGGTCCCAGTATAACTGTATGGGGAAGAAACAAAGCATCAGAATTTTCCCTTCGGCATCCTGGGGTCTACTCAAAGACCCATAGATGCAAAGCTGAACTCTGCCCAAAGACTAAAGGCCAGTCTCTGCCCTAAGATGCATGTGCAGTTATGCACCCCCTTGATTTCAGTGGGCCTTGTTGCCAGGCTCAGAATTTAGTGCCAAGTCTTGCCTCCTTCATCTGCTGAAGTGTACAAAGAAAATGACACTGGAAAAATGCTAACTCTGAGCCCTATTAAATCAGAAACAAACCATCTGTTTGCCTGTATCTATGCCAGTGGAGAACTGCCACATATGGTCCCAGCACTATATAAATAACCAATCGGCGCAGTAAACCCACCCACACTGATTGGTTTTCTCCAGGCATCTTTTCTGCAGTTCCCCCTTTTCTTCTCTCCTTCCAAATCTCATGAGGGGCACTGCAGTCCCAGCAGGAGAACTCACTAGTAGACATTTGCCTGCATCTCCTGACCCCAGCACAGGAGCAGAGAGCCAGGCTGGTGCACGGTCAGTGTGTTTCCAGTGCGGCCTCTTGCGCTTAGTTCTAAAAACATGGCTTGGCTGAAAGCTGTCATCTGATTGTCTGGCACAGCTCTCCCAGAGGCCATACTAGAAACACAGGCGATGGGCAAGGGGTTGTGGAGATAAAAAAATGAGGCCCACACTGCTCAGTGGCAGCAAGCAGGGCCATCATTTCAGAAACGTTCTGGGAGAGGCAAACCAAGGTCAGAGGACAACTGCTCCCTTTCCCCATCGTGAATGCTGCCCCAGTAGCCAGGCATCATGGCCAAGCTGATGGGGTGCAGCTTGAAGCTTGGGTCACTCCTGTGCATTGTCTCTGTGCCACACTCTGCTGACTCACACCGTTTTATTGCAACCAACAGGACTGCAGTGAGCAAATGAGCTGAGGGATCGTTTTATGATGGGCTTGTCTTCACTGCACTTTTGTAATGGCCAGTTAACGATTCCGCCTCACCAAGGCAATTCCCAAAGGCCCCTAGCCTTCCTGCAGATCGAGCGCCACCTGCATCCGTCCTTAAGACGGGCTGGCTTGGCTGCTCAATCTACATTCGGCAGTGGCAATCTTATTGCACAACCAAAGCTTTTGGTGACTCTGCAATCCCCAGCCAGGAAGCAGCATTCCCTTGGTAAACGTGCTTGGTAGTTCATTGGGCTTCCAGCCTAATAATATGTTGGTGCCAAGCAAGTCACTTAACAATTAATTTTTGCCAGTTAACTCAAGGTACTTACCACGCTTGTATAGGTTGCTGTGAACGCCACACATGTGTTCTGGGTTTCAAAAGTGGGCTCTTTACCCTCTGGATCAGTCTGACTGGTACTCAAGGAATCTGGAGGGCACAAGTCTCGTGACAACTTTTGGTGCCTGTGATTTCTTATGTTGCTTTGTGTCCCCGCTCTCACGGCCGTCAATTCCTCTAGGGTTATGAACACTCAACACGGCCCCCCTCAGGGGATTGTCCAGTTCTGCTGAGCACACACACAAAGTGCTACTACACTTTAGCTCGGGCAAGACTGAGGCGTTGCTCCTCCTTTTCCGTGTGCTGGGGTTTGGGACACTGGCGAGCTGGCCTGATGCTATCGAGGCAGTACAGCTCTCAGAAGGCCGTTCTGAGCAACCTTCTATTTAAAGTATTAGGCCGGTGATAAAAATGTCATGGAAGGTTTGCTCATGTTTTCTAAACTGTCATTAAAAATTTATAGTCAGGACAAACTGTAGAGGGGAAAAAACCTCATGATTTAAAGCACGTATGTCCGTAAATTAAAGAGCTTTGCTTTTTGAGGGTGGTCCATCAGGCTAGCTGTTTGCCAAAGCGCTGGCTGTTCCAAGAGAGACGAGCACAAGGTTAAGTGTGAGGAAAAGAGGAGACAAGTCATGTGTGTAAGAACTCGGTGCAGCAGGCAAAGCCGTTTTCTTGTCTCTGCCCCTGTGTCTGCGAAGTGGCACTGGGCTGGGTGGGTGCGCTGGTTAACCCAAGCTGCCTCCACTGGCATACAGAGCAATGGTTTTGGTCTGAGGAATTTTCACGTTCCTGTGCAGATAAACATCACGTAGCTTGGCAGCGGTGTGGGTGCAGGCCAGGGTCACACAAGCACAACCAGGGGGCAGGTCGTCAAGCCTACTACAGCCCCTTTGCTCCACAGTTTAGGCAGATATTCTGAGTGGTGCATGGCTGGCATAGCAACACGATAGCATGCCCAGCCTTGGTCTCTGACACAGGGGTCAGGCCTGAGGCAAAGGGGCAACAGGTCAGGGATCTACCAGCTGTGTGTTTTCTGTGGCTCACCAAGTACTCTGGTGGGTGCCTTAACATAAAGACTACTACCCATACTTCCATACGCATTGTATGCCTCCAGCCAAGTAGGAGATAGCGGGAGCCGTATTCAGAGAAAGGAGCAGAGCTAGGCAATAGCCTTTTCACTGATGGCACAACCAAAATTAGCTTTAACATATTGCGCAAATTTGGCCCTGTAGTGGGGTGGTCACCCGCTCCGGCCCTGAAGGGGTTAAAAAAGCCCTGGGAAAGGGCTGCCGTGGGGAGCCAATAGGATAGGCTGACTGGGGAGGCAGCCACAGCTGGCCCTATAAAAGGGCTGTGAGCCAGGCGCTCAGACAGAGTCTTTCTTGCTCTTGCTGTGGAGAGAGAAGGACTGGCTGCTGGGGAGAAAAGGAAGGCCAGAGGAGCTGGGGAGCTCCAGCCTGGAAAACCCCCAGCCTGCAGGCCTTGCTAAAGGCCAGGAAAGGCACTGGGGCTACAGAGGGGTAGCCTGGGAATAGGCAGAGGCAGCTGGTCCTACTCCCTTGCCGATGATGAGTGGTTTACAGGCTGCAGTCTGCCCCAGTGAGTGGGGGCTAGATGGTGACTGACAGTAGCCACTGAGGCAAGGTGGGGATAGAGGGTTGGGGTTCCCCCGGGTGGGGAGATCCAGATTGTGGGTTACTGCTGGGGGCAGAACCCTGAGGTAGAGGGGCACTGGGGTCCGAGAGGGACACGGGGGCCAGCAGCAGGTGAGACACCGGCCTGCAGAGGGCGCTCCTTCGGCTGGAGAGCTAATTCCCAGGATGACCAGCAGGTGGCGCCGCACTGGTGAGTCATTGCCTGGCTACAGGCCCCTGTACAAGACCAGTGAAGTTACAGCTGCTTCCCCTGTGGCTGAGTTTTGCCCTTTGGGTTAATGCCTCAACACTCCACTATCACGTCGGAACAGGCCCTGTTCCTTAGTGGACAGTGCACTAGACAGGGACGCGAGAGACCTGGATTCTAGTCCTGGCTCTTCCATTGGCCTACTGGGTGAACTTGGGCAAGTCATGTTCCTGCTCTGTGCCTCAGTTTCCCCATATGTCAAATGGGGGATCATGACACTGACCGCCTTTGTAAAGTGCTTTGAGATCTCCTAATGAAAAGCGCTAGATCAGCGCTGGCTATTATTAACACTTCTCTGGCGCACAAGGCTTAGCATTGATGTCGTTATGTTGCTTTTTCAGTTGCTGCAGCCCTTTGGAAGGTATGTTACCCATCACACACGTGGAAGGAACATGCAAATAAAGGGTAAGAATCGGTATGTGCAACTGCAAAGAATAAAGCTTAAAAAAAAAAAAAGTTAAACTGCTGTAAATTTTCTCTTCTGTGGTTTTTTCTCTCTGTTACTTTTCATTCCCTTGAATTCCCTTCTGCCGTGTTATGCCTGAAACCATGAAATAAAGTGAGTGAAACCATGCTGTGTGCTGGCTTTGTGAGGTGCTGGATCTGGGAATGAGGGGGAGCCATGATTCCTGTCGCTTTCTGGTGCGCCTTCCTCCGATCACTGGATGCCGATGGGAGAAATTAGTTGTTTAAAACATCCGGCCTGAGTGAAGAACTATGGATGCTGAGTGCAAATTGATGCATTAGGGCAACTCTGCTTGGGGGTGGGGGCAGGAGTGTTAAGGGCTCGTGAGGCTGAGAGAACTCTGCAAAGAAAACGGAGGGGTTTCAAAATATTTTTTCCGAATGGAAATTATACTGGCGGGGGGAGGAATTTCCCATGAATTTCTCACTCTCTGGAAGTCCCTGATACTCAGACGTGAGAGATAGTACTTTGTCCTACTTCTAGGAAATAACCTAAAAAACTGTTGTAGCCAAGAGCTCACAGGTTGCTGGAAATTAGAACCCCCAAGAGCTTTGTGTTCTGTCCTAAAATCAAGACGACCCCCCTCCCCCCCCGATTTTCCAATGTGTTCTAGGTTTGGTAAAACAAGTTCTTCATTCAAGTACATGGCAAAGGCAGGAAATTGCTCTTAGCAGAGTGCTGCACTGGACATTAGCAATGCAGCGTTCAGGGTGACTGGCTGAGCTGGTGGTGTAGGTCCATTTAGATTTTGCTCAGAAGCAGCAGTAAGTAAATTCATTGACTGAATGAAGCGATATAATAAGTGAGCTAAGTTAAAGTTGCTTTCCGGCATCCAGCCCTTATTTTCTGCACTAGATCAGGCACTGCCTGTCCAGTATGCCGCAAACATTTAATCACAGCTCTAATGCCCCCAATGCATTACCCTTAAGGTGCTTAACCTTGCTGATTACATATATTTCCCAACACACACACCCATTCGGTGATGCCTTTACATCTCTGTCTGCACGTCTCCTCCGCATTCACGCTGAGTGCTAATAATGAAATGAATGGCAACTCTGCTCACGCTTGTTTGTAATTTTTCTTTTATAAAGAGAACTGTAGTGAAAAGCAATACGAACCCAGCGCCTAATACAATGAAATCTAAACAGCGCTGGGTTACGCTGGTGTGAGAACCCTCACTAGGTGTTGTTGGAAGAGTAAACCAATGAGCGTGAGCAGCTAGTGAATGCGAATATGTCTTTTGAATAAGACTTAAAACCAAGGTCATGTGTGGTTTTCATGGAATGCCTGGTTATTTCCACTAGACCAGGGATGTCAGCCCTGGTGTCTTCCTGGCCAGATTCCATCCTGCCTACTTACAATTCCTCCAAAGTTTACTTTGTAGATTAAACACCTGTCTTAAAAGGGTTTTGTACTTCTGGTGTGCATGGCAAAACAGCGTTCTACCCCAGAAGTGGGTGCACTTCAGATACGGCTGGAGTGATTCTGATGTGAGCTTCAAGTGGAACCGCCAATCGAACCCCACTGCAAACTTTTCTAAGGGAGAAGGGTGGGCAAAGGAGCTGCACATCTGCCTCTGTAGTGGAGGCACTGGATTAGAGTCAAAACTATCTTGGGTCTGGCTTCCCAATCCATTTTGGATAAAACACAAGGGGCTGGACGTCTTGCAGGGCCCACTGCTTTCCTGAGGGTATCTTGAACTCGGTATAGGCTAAGCTAGGTAGAGCTAGTTCCAGGTAGCAGGCAAAGCTGTCATTGTAATAGCACGTATGGGTCTGTCAAAGAGCGACTGGGCACAGAGAGGTGCCTAGAAGCTGCTTCTGCAGCTGTTTCGATGTCTCCTCTAGGTTTTGAAGAGCCTCATCTGTTTCATGCAAGTTAAGCCTTGTGTTCAGGGATCCAGTGGTGCCCTCCTTAGCCCACAGCCTCGCTTGCAACACACCCACATCTCACATGCGACATTCCCGTTAACTGACGCGCACAGCTGGAAGAGAAACAGAATCCTTGTGTCTCATCGCCCAGTGCAGGGGAATCTTACATTAGGTTTCTTGGCTGTGTCCTCCTGTCATGGCTGAAGGGCGAACGGCTCCTCAGATCCCCTTTCACTCCCTCTCAGGCCTGGCTTCCTGCACCTCCTTCTGGGCGCAACCGCTTGGCCCAACCACTCGTAGACTGGGCCACTGGGCTGCAGCTGCCTGTGTGTCAGCTGCGTGAGTATGACAGGCCCAGAGGTGTGGGGTACCTGTGAGCCCTTTGGCTCTGGGGACCTGTGACCAGCAGCTGGTTAAAGGGACGAAGACACAGCACCTTCCAAACAAAGCATTATTTATTCCGTCCCCAACAGGTAGCAAGCAGATAGTGCAAAGGGTTAAACACCAACAGGCCTCTATGCCTGGGTCTATCTTGCACCCGCCTCTCTGCAGGCCAGCTTTCGTAAGCTCCCCAGAGCCCAGTTAACCCCCAGCTCTGGCTGGGAGAAGCAGGGTGTCCTGCTCCTTAGCCCGCTCTCTCCATCTGCGTGTCCTCTTGCCAACCAGGCAGCTTTTGCTGACACTCCCTAGGCAGCCTCTGGCAACTCCGTCTACCCCCCACTCTTTTCGAGGCCCTGCGGTCCTTTGGTGAGTTAGTTCTCTTTGTTTGCATCACAGCCGTGGCAAAAGAGCTCTGGCAGCAGCCTTGGGGCCGCTTCACGGCCAGTTGTGTTTGCCTCTGGTTGGGATGCCCCTTCTCAAGGCCATTGTTTTACCCATCCTGCTTGGGTTCCTTGACACCTTTCGCTCTGTAGCAGGTGACCTGCCATAACCATACACACAGAGGCATGCCCCATAGTCAGCACAAATAAGCCGACTACTTCCCAGTTCACCACAGCTTCATGGACCAGATGAGGGAAGTGCGCTGTGCTCGGTATATATGCAGGCTGTTATGATTAAAAGCAGCACAGAGAAACCTTCCGAAAGGGTTGGGAAATTGAATCCAAGATGTCAAGAGGGCCTTGCTGACCTGGATGAAGCCAGGGTCTTCCCCAAGGTCTGGGGGGGTGAGTGAGAGGGTTTGGGCTGGTCGGAGTCGCACATCTAAAGCAGAGCACTGGGCGGACAAGGCAAGAGCCGTGTGTGCGCACTGGGACATGTCAGAGATGGAGAGTGAGTGGAGCTCAGGGCGAAAAACCAACAACCCTAAAAGAGAAATGGGTGAGATTTTTCAAGAGCACCCAGGTGACCTAGGAGCCCAACTCCCTTTGGTAAGCAATGAAGCTTGTGCTCCTAAGTCACCTGGGCCCTTTTGAAAATCCCAGTCAACCTCTTTTCCTTTAGAAAAGCTCTATCTTTGAGGGGAGGTGTGTGTGTGTGTGGGGGGGGGGGGAACAGCATCCCCCTGGTGGTATTGCCTTTTGAAACCATTGGTTTCCTGGGACAAACTGGTTTCTAGGTGATGCTCACTCACTATTTGCAGCAGATTGCCGAGCAATCAAGTCCCACATAGGTCTCATTGCCTTTAGAGACACAGAGATGCATCTTTAAGCCCTGAGCCAGCAGACAAGCATGCCACGGCTATCTCACCTGGTGTTTCAGCTGTGTCAATGGAAACAATCCCTTTTCTCCTGCCCCTTTTGCTCTTCCCCTTCCAGTTGAAGGGAGTCTGTTCTTCATGGCCCTCTGTATGCACTCGTTACCCACTTCCCTGCAAGAGCCAGGGGGGTTTTTTAATTCTGCCCAGTGACACAAAGACAGCGTGTTCAGCAGAGTGAATCCAACCCAGAAGGCCTACAAGTATCCTGCACAGCACAATGGAGCCAGCAGCTTATAAAATCTGACTCTGGCAGTGGGCTCATTGTAGCACATGCTGTATTAAACAGAGAGCGTTAAAAAAAACCCCTACGTTGATGTGGAGGGAGACAATTGCTCACAGGATTAGCCACAAACTGCACAGAACTTCTTGTATCCAGGTAACATCGTGGGTAAACTCCGGCCGATTCCAGCACAGCGGGGTGGAGAGCACATCTTCAGCCAGCGAGAGAGTCAGTCCGAAGCCCACTGGAGTCAGCGCATGGCAACCCTCCCATTGACGTCAGTAGGCTGACGATCTGGGCCTAATTGCAGTGTTGCTCATCGGCCCAAATCACTCTTCTTTGGGATACCCTCACATGCTGTCAGTTGGGTACGTGCTTGCGACCTCTGCTGAACTGGCGATTGTGTGGCTCATCTGAATAGTGCCGACAATGGAGACGTACAGCCATCGGCCCATGGCTTGCGGCAATGAAACTGGGCGGACAGGGAGCATGTTGCCCCAGCGTTGGTGGTTTCCTGTGGCAGACAAAAATGCTCTTGACGTTTGCCGTCGCAGCTGTTTGTAAATGTGAAAGTCCACGCTGGCATGTGCAGAACCAGTGCTCCTGCGCCTTGATACCCATTTTCCTCCTGGTCAAGGCAAACGCAGGCCTTTGGAAAACGTTGGCCCTAAGCCTTACCCGGCTTTTGGTGTTCTCTGTGCAACAGCGCGTACAAGGAAAAGCAATGGGCACACCCAGAAAGGCGTGCTGCCATGCTCAGCACACCACACACACTTGCACTGGGGAAATGACTGACATCCGTGCTGATTAAAATCACTGCTGCAGTCTTCAGAAAAGTTTCTCTCATGAAGATCATTGCATGGAAAGCAGCAGCTCTGAGCAGAATGTTAGATCAGGGAGCTGGACGCCTTCAGCCCTGGCACGTGCAAAACCTGCTCCGTGTACGCTGAGCAAATTCCTAGTTCCCACGGCACCACGGTATTCTCACGTCTAAAGGCTCCTCGAGCATCCCCTGCTCCCAGATCTCGCTGCTCTGCCCCCACAACCCCCCGCATTCGGCAGCGCTTCAGGTTGCCCACTGCTGCAGCCTTCGCCTTTGCAAGCTATCTCAGGAGAAGGAGTAGTTCAGGGGCTCTGCGCCACTCCGGCTTTTATCTTGGTTGTGATATTACATTTTATGCTTTGACCTTTCAAGCTTTGATCTTTATCTTTCTTTGAAACTCTGTGTTTTTTTAGCAACCTATTGACTTTTTAAATTTCTTAGCCCAAGTTGAAAGCAGTCAGTGCCTTCACAGTTTATTCAAAGGTAATAGGAGGGCATAAATAATCCAAGTGTGCTGTGGCAGGCTGGCCTTACAAGGTGAAGACAGAGGCTTAGCGGCTGGCTTTCACTGTGCTTGATGGACAGCCATCATGTTCACTTACGCCCATCCCCCACTTTCCTTCTACCCTAAGAGAAGCTGGAGTCACCGGTCCTTTGAACGTTGATACCTTTTCATCTATTTTTAATATCTGCACTATCAGGGAGCTATTAGCTGTATGAATTTAAATAGCATTTGCGGACAAGTAGATGTGTGCAGCCAGGGCTGTGCAGCCAATGCCTCTTCTTGCGCTCGCATAACCGATATGAGAAGCAGATTGATCGTGGCTAGCTGGGGAAGTGCCACTAGACAATGGAGTCCGTTGAGGGGAAATCAGCCTGAGGAGACGCATTGCTGAGACACACCTTTTTGGTTCCATGTTGCAATGTATTATTTGCGTTACAATAGCACCAACAGGCCACAGCTGAAAACGGCCCCAGCGTGCTAGGCTCTGTAATGCTCATAGCGAGACACAGTCCTTGCCCCAAAGAGGTGAGCAGACAAAACAGAAGGAGGAGAAACAGCAGCATAGAGGCGCAGCGACTTGCCCACTGGGGCAAAGACAGCAAGAGATCCCCGACCCGCCAAGCCCCACGGCCGTGCGTTATCCACAGACCATGCTGCTTGGCCACAGGCTACCCCCTTGGTAACGCAAGGATGGGTTTTCCGTGTTCTTGCCGGTCCAAGTCAGCCCATTGGTGGCTCGGGGCTAGACAGTGTCGTGTAGCCATTGCCCACGGTGATGGCCTGCTGGGAGGTTTTCTGTGCGAGGCCTCCAGGAGCTGTACGCTCACTACTGCCCCCCGGGCGTGGGGCTCAGCTTCCTTCCCTGTGCCTACCCGGTCAGCCCTGCTGCGGGCTTGTGGGCGAGGGGGCAGCCAGGGTCCCCATCTCCTCCCATCTCTTTGCGGGGGATTCACAAAGCTATTAAGGTGCCTAACTCTCACAGAGTTCAATGGGAGTTAGGCACCTAAACCCCTTTGTGAATCCCATCGTTGGTGCCCCCAGGGGCATAAGGCTGGTGCAGGCTCCAGCTGCCCAAAGGCCGGGGGCAGCAATTCTCCCTGGCCTGTCCATGGGCTGTGCAAAGAGGGGCAGCGCCTTGCAGTCTCCCCAGAGGCCGCGCACTTGGGCCAGGCCCCCGCGGAGCCTGGCCGTGGAGCTAGGCTGGCGGCGCTGCTAACAAGCTGGTGGGGGTGCGCCGTGGTCTCTCATCCCGGCACTGGTTGTGTTTAGTTCCCAGTGGAACCGAATTCCCACTCGGCTCCTCACCCAGCACATTATACCAGGGCCTGCAGGGCACCTGCTACCGACCTGACCCACACAAGATCAGTCCCCTGTGCTCTGCCGTTGCTTCCCTCAAGCTGAGTGTACATAGGGCCACACCCGCCTGTATTTCCTCCTAGGGCCCCATTTCAGGAGAGCTTTGCTTAACTCCCACTGAAGTCGATGGGACTAAGCCCTGACGACTGTTAAAATTAAGCACACGCATACATGCCTTGCTGAGTCAGGGCCTAACTCCTTACCTGTACTCTGGCTACTGACTCCAATGGGAGCTTGGTCAGAGGCTGGAAGGTGTGAGTAAAAGTGAGCAGGGCCATCAGCATCTGGCCCAGAGAGGGGAGAGAAGGGCTCAGCCCCAGACCCTGGATTCAAACCCAGCCTCACCCCTCCAAACGTGAGGCAGGTTCAGCCCGAAATCTCACGGCTCTGGTTCCTAGCGAGAATCGGGGTGGTTTAGCAATGTCTTGCAAGCTTTCATGTCTGAAGGCACAAGCACAAGGACCCTGGCGTGCCCACAGCAGGGCTTGCAATGAGCGGCCGAGCCCCATGATAGCTTTTGCAGGTCTGGCATCTTGGCACTAATTCCCTCTGTGATGTTCCTTGGGTGCACTGGGGGCAGTTGCCCCTGCTCTTATGCAGGGTTTTATGCAGCTTGCGAGCAGTGGGTGCCCCTCAAGAGTCTGCAGCTGGCCTGGGAACAGGTGAATCTGTAGACCTTTGGTTCTGCGTCTTGGTTTCAAAGTGCCTTAGTGCTCAGAAGTGAGCAAAACAGAGGGGCCCATTCTTAGTCCTAAATATGCTGCAGAAACCCTGCTAAAGTGCCAGCAAACCTATAAATTTTCACTCTCCCCCCTCCCCCGCTGAGGAAGTACACCACCTGTCTTTTTTCTAAGCCAGAATATGGGCATGTAACAGCACTGGAAGAAGTTGTAATGGCCCCATGCAATGATCAGGGCCCAGTTGTGTCAGGTGCTGCACATAGAAATAACCAACAGGATGGACTTGGCCCCAGAGCGCTCACAAGCTAGGTGTCACACAAGACACAACAGACGACAAACAGCATGTGTGCACGGGGGGGGGGGGGGGGGGGGGGAGGGGAGGAAGGCGGAGGCTAAGGTCACAAAATACAGAATTAAGCCGACTCCCCAGCTCATCACATATCTAACCTGTAATAAACACACCCCTCACAGCTGCGCCTTGATTTCCCCTGTGCTACTGTTGTGCTTTACCTTGCGGGTGCCCCTGCCATAGAGCTGGGGCTGACACACACCCTCAGCTGTAGGAAAATGTGTTCTGGTTTGATCTGAAATATCGTCTGAGGACAAGCCCTCGGCCACTTAAATGCACCGAGTTCCCCAGTCACTTAAATGTACCAGCCACTTAAACGCACAGTGTGTTGACCACTGTTTGATTGCGGTAATGAGCGTTCATAAATAACCACCAGCCGTGCGTCGCCAGCTCGCTGGCTCTTGTCGCTAGGCTGGGCAGCGGAATAATATATTTAGCGACAAGTGAGGGGTAAGGCCATAAGTCCAAGTGAGCATTCATAGATGACCCCACTGCAAGTCACTGCCTGCTCTACTTATACTGCAAAAATTGGGATAATAAACCAGCTCTTAGCGTCAAACTGTAATTAAACCACTTCCATATGCCTTGAGCGCGGCACAGCTGCTGTGTGGGGCCATAAAGCATTTTAAACTCACTGGGCCGTTGGCGGGGGTGCTGTGGCTCAGACACTGCAGGGTCTGGTGGGCTGGGAGGGTGACGCTCTCGGCTAACAAATTAGATGCGACGCGTTGCCAGGTCTAAACAGACGGCCAAACGCATTGCTGACGTACCCGGCCCGCCTGGTAGCCGCGGTGCAATGCAGCCCAGTGTGGGGCTCGAGCCCTACGTTTATCCAGAGCCCAGGCACTGGCCGCGTGAAGCCACCTTTGCAGCCGGCTGCTCTGGGGTTGGAAAGGACCCGGCCGCCACGCGCCAGCGGCTGGCCAGTGCTGGATGCTGTGGCCCCATTCCTGACTAACACCCAGCCATGGGCACGAGTGCCCAGGCCCAGTGAGCGACGTTTGGGGCCCCGGCCCCTCATGTTGGCGGGACCCCTCCCCCTGCCCCCACTTCACTTTAAATGCACAGAAATAACAGCCCTGAGTCCAGGGCCCCACTACAATTCCCTCCCGCCCTGGGCAGCCCTAACCCTGCCCTCACACATCCACTGCAGCTTGAGGGGGTTCCTCAGAGGGCAGCGGTGCCCGCGACAGAGGGAGCCTCCCCAGCCCCAATCAGGGCTTTTAGGGGGCCTTTAAGCTGTTCTGCTCCTGTGATGGGGTGTGAAGGGCATGGGGCTGGGCACAGGGTGAGGGCCACACCCAACGGCATAGCACAGCTAAAGAACGGCTCTTATTCAGCAGCGTGCGTGTGTGTGGGGGGGGGGTTAGCGGGTCCCCTGCATCGCGTGCTCTTAGCATGTGGCTTGGGGGGGGTGCCATAAAGCAGCAGCACCTGCAGGCCAGGGAGCACACGGGCAGCTCAGGCCTCGTTACACAAGGTCAGTGCAGAGAAACACTTGGCTACGGGAGCCATGTTGAGCCAGTGGGGATCCAGCAGCTGCAGCGGGATGGCTCCCCAAGGCTAGACCGTGTGTACCCTGGAGAAAATTTCTGGGCGGTGCTCCTGTGTGGGGGCTGTCAAGATTGGGTCTGCGCTATGTTACAGAGGTTGGTTCCAGACGTCATAAGCAAAGGTGTGACCACGGCTAATTGACCTTCCAGGCTTCCCAATGAGCTGGGGGAGACGTCAATTACTGTGTCCCGGGGGAAAGCGAGCGAGAGCGAGGGAAAGAGAGGAACTGTCACCTGCACGCGTGCGTGGCCTCACCAAAGCCGTGTGTGGCTCATGGTCTGCTGTGGAGGAAAGGCCGTCGGGCCGGTTCGACTGCACTGCCGCCTTCGGGAACGGCTCGGGGTGCAGCGCCTCGGGGTAAGACGCGCGATTCGCTTGTTGCTCGGTTCAGTTACAAGCCGTGTATGTTCCGGACCGGTTCTAGCAGGTCGCTCCGGCCCACGCGAGGCGCGCGTGCAGTGAACCCACTCCACATGCCCCCGTGAACGTGCCGGGTTTGGCTACACCACACGGGCACAACTGCTGCACTTCGGCCCTGCCCCTGCCGCGGCCCGGTGGAGCCGCTGCTCCCATCCGGGGAAGGGGGTTTCCACCTCGCTGAGAGACAGTCGCCGGCTTGCCAGAGGAGTTCTGCCATCCATATCACCGCATCTAAAGCTTGGGTCCGGTCAACTTAACTCTGGCGTTCGGGGGCACAGCGTTTTCCCCAGCCCCGAGAGATGGAGCTAGGCTGAGCCCACTTGAGGCGTAGCCCCGGCCTCGGTGCACAAGCCCTTCCACGTACTTGCATCGGACTAATGCACTGATAATTAACCTCTCAGCAGAAGCTGTCAAATTTACATGCATGAAATACCAGTGATCAGCCAAGGTGGCTCTTTATTAGCATGCTGCCTTACTGAGCCTCTTAAAGGGATCTTACAGTATCGTTATGGCTGGTCTCAGCAGTACAGCAGCAAAGAAGCGGGACATTCCTACCAAAGTCAACAGGGAAAATCCGCAGGGATTGTTAACGTCTTTGCTCTTCTCCTTCAAACATCTATGCACCATCCCTACCACTTGGGGGGCTGAAGCCCCCCACACTTTCTCTCACCTCTTAAGAGCCTTCAGCATCTCTTCCCTGGCAGATCTGCCTTCACTATGGCTCATCAGGTCTCCGAGATGTCTCTAGTACCCAGAACCCCTCTCAGTCAGACCCACTCCATTTTCAATACTCTTGACTGCATTACCTTTAACACGGGAGAGAGGATGTGCATGAGGAGCTGTGGACAGCTGGGGCTCTCCTCTGGAGTAATTAAGTTAACCTATTTCCCTGACAAACACACGCTAACGAGCTAGAGTTGTATGTCTCCTATTCATGCTTCCCATGATAGATGCAGGTAGTTAATACATTACCTGGGTAATGAAATAGATTTAAAAAGACATAGTGGTTATACGTGAGCGAGAACCATGACATTATTGTGCCAGAGACTTTGCAAGTCAACCTAGGCCGAACAATCTTGGATTAAACAGCGTGGGGCCATTGTGCAGAATGACTCAGGCGTGTGTGACTGTGGAAGTGTTGTGCATTCCTTCTGTGCCAAACTACTTGATTCTCAAAACTCAGTCAGGTACAGAGAGACGTGGGGACTCCGTTTACAGCAGCACAGTCTAGCTTCCACTCAGCTTTGATGGAGAGAGTGTTATGTTCCTGGGAAGTTAACCAGCACTGTCAGCCAACCCTGAAAACCACTCTCCGGCTTGTGTTGATTCCACTGGCGAGAGCTGGGTGACACTGGAGGGGCCAAAAGGGTTTTATTCACGCGATCTTGGTGTACAATTCTGAACACTCTTAAAACAAGAGCCAGCCAACCCTGTGTGTGACTTAGGCTTTGTGTGTGTCAACACAATGCAGGCTTCCCCACACAATTTAGTTAACACATTTTTTTAGCTGGTTGGAGCAGCTTGCCCGATTGCTGGCTCTACAATGGTTCTGGGACAGTTGGGAAACAGGGGAAGGGACCAGTGGCAAAAGTGGGGGAGGAGAGTCCCCACTTTTTTCTTGGGGTTTTTTTTGTAATTAAAAGAAAGAATGGACATTGGTTGATCGGCTCCAGGAATGATCATGCAGTGGTGGGTGCAGCCACCTGCTAGGACCTGTGCTGGGAACCCAGCTGCTCTTGGTGGAATAGTCCTAACCATGGTTCCTCAGAGCGTGGTGGCAGCGTCAAAGCACCCTGACCAGGCACTCCCACACTATTCTACCTTAGTGCAATAGAAAATTACGAAAGGGAACTCCATAAGAAAGAAACGCTGAGAGGGATTTCCTGTGCATTGGCCACTAGGCTTAAATTTGTTCAAGAAAAGACAACATGGCACAAGGACAAAATGCCTGATATTGATGGCAGCTCACTGGTGCCCAATACACGTGAAGAATTATTCACAATGGGTTACAGGCCACTTTCTCAGAGGGGTCTCTGCTCATCCTTCGCTCAGGAATGGGTCTATATGCTACCCAACTTTTATTCTGACATCTGCCCGGGGGGTTTTACAGGTACAAATTCTAACATTCGTGCATGCAAAAGTGATGGAAGTGTCCAAGGGTCGGACAGGTGTTTGCACTTGCAAAACTTGGATGCACGTATGCCATGTGCAGGTTTGTATGTGCAGAAATGTGGGCTGGAAAGTTACACCTATGTACCACTTCAGCCATAGGAACAACACAAAAATGGACTTTTGCGCAACAAGAAATGCAAACTAAATCCAGCTTAGGTGAACTCCAGTCAGTGAAACCCTATGCAAACAAACACCCTCCCACCTTCAGCTCCATGAAAACACAATCCAAGTTCCCACAAACCAAACACACTGTGACTTGCAAACTTAGTCAAAGCAAACACCGGCAGAACAGGCTCTAACAGTCAACAAAACGAGCACACTCCACGCATCACCAAGGATGAAAACTTGGGCAATCCTGCGCTGAATGCTCTGAAACAGATTAAACAACACAGCCGTGAAATGGCTACTCATGGAACAAGGACTGCAGCACTTCCCAGTAGACGCTTGCTTCAGAGAAAAATTCAGTCCCCCCCCCCCCACCCCGAGACATAGTTAAGCCAAACTAACCCCTGGTGTAGACAGTGCTATGTCAACAGAAGAATTCTTCTGTCAACCTAGCTCCCGTCTCTTGGGGATGTGGAGGACCTACACTGACGGGAGAACCCCTCCCCTTGGCATATGTAGTGTTTACACTGAAGCGCTACCGTGGCACAGTTGTGCCATTGTAGTGTTTTAAGTGCAGCCGTTGCCTGAGTGAGTACTGAACCAGTGTGATGGTAGAGGGGCCTGTGCTGGGTAGAGGTTGGCCAAGGGGCAATTTGCGGGAGAGATGTAAACCACAGAGCCTGACTGCTTGGCCACAAAAATGCTAGATTACACATCACAAGAGGGTTACTCTTGGTGTCTTCCAATTCCAACATGGGGAATTAAATTCACCTGTGATGCATTTAAGCTGTTGTATTCCACATCAGAGGGGGCTGCTGTGAGGTGATGGGTGAAATGTCTGAGTTCCTGCTAGAAAGAAGTAACTATGAGATTCATGCTGTCCGCTCCTCTGGCTTTTCAGCTTCCAGTTTACTCCAGAAGGTGAGCAGCATTTTGATAATTTGACCATTCTCCTTCGCTGCCCAACACGATTGAGGAGGAGTGGGATTTCACACCCACCTAATGGGACTGTCAAGGGGAATGAGCTCTTTGGGTATGTCACCACAGGAACTAGACACCCGCGGCTGGCCCATGCCAGCTGACTCGGGCTGCGGGGCTGTTGCATTGCTGGGTAGACTTCCGGGCTCTGGCTGGAACCTGGGCTCTAGGACCCTGTGAGGTGGGAACCGGAGCACCAGGCCACAAGCCCAAGTCAGCTGGCACTGTGTAGATGCATCTTTAGGCACTTTTGAAATTTGTAAACTCAGGCATGTGACCAGCTAGGATGGCACCTTTGACCAGAGCACACCAGCGAGGGGTCAAGTAGTGCTGGAAGAGAGCAAAGCCCACTGAATGAATAAACAATGTGCCCTGGGATTTCAAGGGCTTGACTGGGTATGAGTGGGGCAAGACGGCATTTATCAAGGCCAGAGAACAGGATGTGCAGTAATTGAGATGCAAGATGATGAAACCTTGGATGAGTTTTAGTTGTGTGGCTGGTCAGGAAAGACCGTATCATGGCGAGGTTATAAGATTTAGCCATAGCATGGAGGTGAGGCCCTAGAGAGAGGTCAGAGACGATGCCCAGGTTGTGGCTGGGGGACAGCAGGATGATGGTGTTGCCCACGTTAATCGAGAATGGAGGTATCAGCAGGGGTCGGGGGAGTTTAACCATGTTGAACTTGAGCGGGCGGTGTTGGAGAGACGGGCCGAGGTTTCAGTTTGGTCAGAAGGAGGCGGGTCTGGCGCAGAGGTAGCGCTGCGAGTTGGCGGCACAGCAATGGGAGCTGAATGTGTGTTGGCAGATAAGCTTATCCAGGGATAAGAAGTGGAGGAAGAAAAGAAGGGGACCAACGGCAGAGCCCTGTGGAACTCCACAGACAGGGTCTGGAGAAAAAGCCTCCAGCGGGCACGCCGGAGGAATGGTCAGCGGTAGGGGGCAAACCAGGAGCGGAGAGGCACAGGCACTCAGGGAGGAGAAGATTTCCAGAAGAGCGTGGTCAATCAAAGGTGGCTGAGGGGTCAAGGTGGATGAGGGTGCAGTGCTGGTTCTGAGCTTTGGCTAGGAAGAGGGCATTAATGACCTCGGGGAGAGCAGGTTCAGAGGTGTGCAAGGGGCGGAAGCCGGATTGGAGAGGGTCCAGGATGGAATGGGAGCAGAGGAACCCCAGACAGTGATTGTAGACAGCGTGTTCAGTGAGCTTAGAGATGACAGGGAGATGGGTGGTAGCTGGTGAGGCAAGGTGGTGAGGGGTGGGCTTTTAAGATGGGAGAGATTAGAGCATCCTTGTTTGGGGAGGGAGACGAGCCAGAGGAGTGAGTGGTTAAGGAGAAGAGCAAGGAAAGGGATGCGAGTGGGCATGGGGCAGACCAGGAGATGGAACGGGCTGGGGTCACTGAGGCAGGTGGAGGGGACAGAGCAGGAGAGCAGATGAGCAACTTCTGCATGTGTGACAGGAGACAAAGCGAGCATTGTAGGCGGGGAAGGAAGGGGAGGTGAGCCACAGGGAAAGGGGACGTATTTATAGGGATAGTTTTGTGGCTTAATTTAATGTTAGCACCAAGTGTAGCCAGCCATAGCTAGCTGGGGTGTGGAACTCAAGTCACCTGCCCCCCGCCCAGTTCCCCATCCCTGAGACAACACTGCCTTTTTCATTACATTGCTTACCTTGGCTTTACAAAGAGAATTGGGATTTTCCATGGCCCAGACCATCCACTCTATGGACCAGCCCATCAAGCCCAATATTCTGCTCTAGACCATGGCCAAGAGCTGTGTCTGCAGAAGAAAGTGAAAAGCGCCCAGCTGTGCACCAAGCCTCCTCGCACACACCCCCCCATTGCACTTTTTGGCACGCCTCTGGGCCTTACATAACTGATAAAGAGCTTACTGTGGGCTTGATGCTCCATATGGTCTTTTTCTTGTACATATAATCACAGTGCTAGTGGAACCTTAGGTTCTGATTAGTTAAGTCAGCAAAACAATCAACAGCTTCTGGGTGTTCTCCTAAACCGCTCCTCTCACGGGAGCTATTTTTAACCGTGTTTAGGTTGGCAAGTGTTTGACCATTTTCAGTTTCAGTTGTGTGCGAGCGTGAGCGAGTCGTGTTATCAGCTCGCCCATCACGAACCCAGGGCGTGGAGGGTTTTGCATTTTGACTTTTATGTGCAACAATAAAAACTTGCATTGTAGCAGAATGTTGGCTGGTCAAAATTAGACACTTGAATTCTGAAGGGTTGTTTCATCTCAGTTCAAGAGCAATAATGACTCTGTTTTTTACAAGACGAATTGGTGACCGGCCAACTTCCTCTGGGGCAATTCCTGGGTCGTGTTGAGCCCGCTGGAATTTACCTTTAAAAAAAAAAATAAAGGCAGGGGAAGGGGAGAAACGTCCAAATGGCACCATTCATTACAACACGCTCGTTAGTTCATCCATTTGCTGACAGGGCACAGATAAAGCCAAATCGTTCATCAAAAAAAAAAGCTCACACACTTTTTTTCTAAGCCAACCACAGCCTAAAAGAAATATTAGGTGCACACAAGCACGTTATTCTCTTCTAAAAGCCCAGAAGAGTGATGGACGCTTTCAGAGCACAGGCCTAGAGATCTAGCTTAAAACCAAAATGAATACAATCACAGCCTCTGCCCCAAAAATGAAAATCCCCCTCTGAGCGTGTGTAGCGAACGTGCTCGTTTATCTCGTGTCCTCTCAAGCGCTGCTGCGTGGATCACCAGTTATCGTTCATAGTTAGCAACAGGGGCCCTGGCCCCTGGTGAAAGCACAGGGCAGGGACTCTAAATGGCTGGGTTTTGAGGGAAATCGTTATTGAAAGGCTCGCTGGCCAGCAAGGGGCTCTCTTTTACCAGAGAACCCCCTGCCACATGGTACGGGCATTAGCAGCATGCGCAGGGAAGTTAGGGGTAGCTGGGGGGAGCCCCATAGCACCGGTAGCGCTGGTTTCAGAGCTCATCCATCCGCCAGTGGGGTTCTCGTTCATGCACTTGTAAGGGGGTTGGGCACCGCGTACTAAGGGCCAGAGTCAGACCAAGACTTCAGTGTCTAATGGCCACTTCAGGTGCCTGAATCCCAGAGTCAGGCCCCAATGGGGTTCACAAAAGTCCTGCTCAGCTGCCACTGAACCCTGATTGCGCCTAAACTCTCTCAGTGCCTACGTTTTTGCAGTGAAGTTCCCGAGGCACGTACGTTTCCTCCTGTGCCCGTCTGCAGTCTGCCCCAGGCCGGGAGTGATTCGCGAACTAGGGGAAGATAGGCGCTCCTCCGCCAACCTCTCCTACAGGGCCCGCGCCAGTCACCACGCTCAGACCTCGCCTGCCAGCTTGGGCCCCAGACAGGGGAGCTGGCACTAAAAGGTAGCAGGAAGGAAGGGGGACCTCCCTCAGGTGAGGGCCCAAGCCACTGGGCTGTGGCAAATGCTACAGTGGCTGCCTTGGCCTTGCCAGTTGAAGCCGTTCCACTGTAGATAGT
Source organism: Chelonia mydas (assembly GCF_015237465.2). Classification (NCBI taxonomy): domain Eukaryota; kingdom Metazoa; phylum Chordata; order Testudines; family Cheloniidae; genus Chelonia; species Chelonia mydas. The sequence goes on from NC_051250.2 coordinate 80,979,368, forward strand.
AAACAAATAAAAGTCATTGGAGCAGGGGGACTGTATCCTGGGTCTCCCCCACCCAGCTGAGTGTTCGAATGACCAGGCTGCAGCTTGTGAACGCTCTCTCTCTCTCTGGCACAATGGCTCTCTCTCCTTATTGCTCCATGGTGGAACAGCTTCAACAGGGGAGACTGAGGCAGCCCTTGCAGAATATCCCATAGCCCAGTGGTTGGAGCACCGTTCCAATCCCTTCTCTTCCACAGGCGGAGGGGGAGGGATTTGAACCAGGGCTCTCCCCATCCCAGGGGAGTCCCCAAACCACTGGGCTAGAAGTTAGGAGGGAGCTCCACCGCCTTCCACCCCTCCCACTAGAGTTCGTCTAAAACAGCCTAGGTGCCGAATGCCAAGAGACCGTTTTCAGCCGCGAATCCCAACCAGAAGGAGGCGCCTGACTCAGAGAGGGGCCGGGGTCAGCACGCACCTCCTGTTGCCCAGCCTGGGTGGCCCCCTGCCTAGCATGCGGGCTCTGCAGACCTCCCAGCCCTTCACGTGGCTCCAGCGGGATGCAAGTGATCCCCGCTGCACCCAGCCGCTCCCCCGCCATGGGCGCGCTACGCTCTGCCCTGGCCTTCCGTCCGGCTCCCCTGCAGACAGTGAGCAGGAACAGGGTCTCTGAAGCCGCTGCTGTCCTTAACTCTGCCCCTGCCACGCCCGGCCGATTTGTGAATCTGGTGCCGAGGTCTAGTCACGTCCACCGCCAACAGCTCTGCCAAATTCCTTCTTTTCTGATGGGTTTTCCAACAACGCGCAAACCGTCACTCGCGGCGGGACTCGTGTGGAAAGGGAAATGAAAACGCCCAGAAAGAGGTCTGGTATGAAATTAATAAATACCGAAGAGATAAGCCTGACAGCGTCATTACTTGATGTTGCCTGTCGGCCCATTAGTAAAAGGTGGGATTTCACTCTCAGTGAGGCATGGTCCTTGATGCTCGTTCTTAAGGAAACTGCCCTCGGAGTGCTTGTCCTGGGAAGAACAGAGATTACAGACCCGCCCAGGAGACAGAAGGCCAATCACTTAGGACTGCGGAAAAGGACCTAGGGGTTACAGTGGACGAGAAGCTGGATATGAGTCAACAGTGTGCCCTTGTTGCCAAGAAGGCCAATGGCATTTTGGGATGTATACGTAGGAGCATTGCCAGCAGATCGAGGGACATGATCGTTCCCCTCTATTCGACATTGGTGAGGCCTCATCTGGAGTACTGTGTCCAGTTTTGGGCCCCACACTACAAGAAGGATGTGGAAAAATTGGAAAACATCCAGCGGAGGGCAACAAAAATGATTAGGGGACTGGAACACATGACTTATGAGGAGAGGCTGAGGGAACTGGGATTGTTTAGTCTGCGGAAGAGAAGAATGAGGGGGGATTTGATAGCTGCTTTCAACTACCTGAAAGGGGGTTCCAAAGAGGATGGCTCTAGCCTATTCTCAGTGGTAGCAGATGACAGAACAAGGAGTAATGGTCTCAACTTGCAGTGGGGGAGGTTTAGGTTGGATATTAGGAAAAACTTTTTCACTAGGAGGGTGGTGAAGCACTGGAATGCATTACCTAGGGAGGTAGTGGAATCTCCTTCCTTAGAAATTTTTAAGGTCAGGATTGACAAAGCCCTGGCTGGGATGATTTAATTGGGGATTGGTCCTGCTTTGTGAGCAGGGGGTTGGACTAGATGACCTCCTGAGGTCCCTTCCAACCCTGATATTCTATGATTCTATGACTCCTTCGAGGAGGCACAGATCCCTAACTCTGTTTCAGTGGGGGGATGCTTTCTGAAGGCATCCATATATGTGGCAAAACCAGGACCTGAGCTAGGAAACTGCAAACTAGCAAATCTTGGGAAAATGCAAAGAAATCAAGGCAAGCATATTAATGGTAGACCCCAAATTCTAATAGCCAATAGAAGGCAGCAAATGGGGCCCAGCCCTGCAAAGAAGGGGTTACTTATCTGTAACATGGGCAGGCAGCACAGAGCTAGAATCCTGGTGTCTTCAGCATATTCCAGAAATTGTGTGTGGCTGGTGGGGTTAGGAGGAGGGGACAGATCCCCCCAAGTCCAAATCCTACAAAAATTCCTACTAAAACGAAACTACATAAGAACCAGTAGAATAAAAACAAACTCTATACAATTTCTAAAACTTTTTTCTTTTAAAAGTGCGTTAGAGATAAGGACACTAGCCACTCCGACTCGGACCATGCGGCGGTGAGAAGGAACTGGAGAAGCGGTCCGTCTTCTCTGCCCTTTAGCTCCTCGGACAAAACCCTGAGGTGAGGTGAGGGCACGTGTGCAGACCAACAGACACGACTCCTTTCAAATCCTCCAGCTCTGGCCACATGGTGTGCGGGTGCAACTCCTCAGTGGACTACAACAGGGACCATCACTTGAAGAAGCCCCTTTCCTTATATTAGCAGGCCTCATCCACATCAGTAGTCACACTGGCACTCAGATTTCCCACTGCGGTACCAGTGGTAGCCATCCTGAAAGCCCTAATGTAGCCAAGGCTCCCGCAGCCATTTTTAACATCATCGTGACTAGACTTGCTCTGAGCAAGTTTATTGGACACCATGTTGAAAGCAGCTGCAGGAGCCTTGCCTCTGCTAGGGCATTCAGCGTTGCGCATGCTGACACAACAGTAGGGACATTATTAAAAATCTCCCTAGTGTAGATAAGCCCTTACGAGTCACTGAGCTTAGTGCCCTAAACAAGAAAACGCGCCATCACTTCGTAGGACTTGGGTGGTGCGTTCTGAGCCTGCACTCGGATGGCGTCTATGACTCTTAGTGAGTTGTCAGTGGGGACTGCACCCAGGAGAGCTGCAGGGGAGGACCCTGCCTTGCTATCCACCTTCCTTTCCAAACTTCCTCCAGAATGCTGCCCTAGGCTGCTAGCGATCGACTTCAGCTGGGTGTTCGTATCCGCAGAACCACCATCCCGCAGCTCAGACCGGCCGCTGGTTCAGCAGCCATCCTGCACGTTATGCGGTTAGTTTTGATTGCTCCCTCACCACCTGCAAGGAGGGTCAGAGAATGGGAAACATGGGCCATTAAGGCTACAACATAATTAATTCAACCACGTCTCCACACAGAGTTTTTCACTGGCTTTGACGCCGAGGCCCATCACCACTGATGGCGAACACCTTACCATTGACCAAGTCCGAGCTAGAACTGTATTGGTATGAGCTAGCGTCTCTGACAGCTGGAGCAGAGTTTTCTGGACCTTCACACGGATGCTGGACAAGACAAACTTCTCCAACTCAGCTGCAGTCGAGCCATGAGGTGTTTATGCCTCCTCAGCACAATGCAACTCAAAAGATGTAGGGCATACATTTTACGTCCATCTAGTTTGATCTGCTGCAGAACGTAGGCCACAGAACCTCACCCAGTGATTCCTGCACCAAGCTCATACGTTCTGCTTGAGCTATCACAGATCCTTTCAATACTCAGTGGCGTTTTTAATAGAAGCAGGTACAGTACATGCTGGCACTTGTAGGAAACCACCGTGACCTATAACTCCCAGGTTGCAGATAGCCTTTATTTGTTCTTGGCTGAATTATAAACAGTTCAGCAGGTACTGGAGGTGGCTTGGGTAATCAGTGAACTGAACGGCTTGTGAATTGAAAGAACATAGTTTTCTAGCTCAGAATTGGCAGGCAACTCCTTGCCAGCTACTGTACTCACTACATGTAGCCAAGAAAAAGAGAAACGCTTTTAATGTGTGGCATTATAGTATGTGGTTGTACTGTGTGATGTGATGCAATGTGTTCTCTTGTACCATGAGACAATTCAGTGAAAACGTGTAGCCAACAGAAGCAACTTGAATACTAGAGCCAATGCAGCATTCGCTAACAAGGAGATTTCAGCACGAACACATGGTCGTTAAACTTGAAATCAAGACAGATTATAAACTAACTTGGGAAAAAAGAATACTATAACCTGAAGACCACAGCCCAACAATGTCAGTTTGTAAAACCCGAAACTGGATGGATTGTGTCAACCCAAGCCAAATGAGAGGATAGTTGGAATGAAACCAAGGGTGGGAGGAGATTAAAATAAACAAGTGCATCCACACACACGCACACACAATTTTGCCATGCAGCAATGAAGCTAAGTACGAGGAACGTCTGGTGTGGCAGAATTGCCCAAAACACAGGGATATTTGAGAGCCAATCAGACACTGTCCCATGGGAAGGGCGGGCTCAGAAGGTCCTCTCTCTTTTTATTGGTTTCCTAGGAAAAAATATTTACTTTCCAAAAGACATGAACACCTTAGTAATACCAAGAGCTTCAAAAATAAACTAGTGATTTGAGGTGTCCAGTTGGAGACATTGTTAAAGGCCCAATTTTCAGAGGGTGGGTGCTTAGCACTCTCTCAAAATCAGGGCCTTTAAAATGCATCTAGTTGGCACCTAAAATTGAGGCATGCTAAAAGCACTAATCGCTTTTGAAAAACCTCAGCCCTGGTCAGGGCTTGGACTGGGCCAGCTACATGTACTTGGGACTTAGTTTTGAAGGTCTCCAGAATCTGAGCTTTCATTAAAAACACAAGGCAAAGTCTGTCCTTTATAGTTCAAAGAGAGAACCTTGACAATGAGAAATGAGTGTAAACTGATGCAGCCTTGCCTGCCTGCATTTGCAGAGAGCCTGACACGATAGCTCTGGAAAGGTGAACTGCCCCATTTGTCTCCAGGGAGCTTAACTCAGACACCACTGATGATAGTTTAAAATGTGGAAGTTTAAATTATTTCATGGCTGACCAGTGTGAAAGGGGAGGGAGGATCACAGATTGCACAACTAGTGTGAGTAGCAGTCATCGTGGTGGATGATTTTTAGGGAAGGGCCATTTGTTTTTAGCCCCTTCTCCCATCAGAACCGTGTAGCCAAAAGGCCAGATGGGAGGAACAGAGCGCGGGAACCAGATGAGCCCCACGAAGGGGAAGCCAATGCTAGCAGGGCTCCTATGTCCCCCTGAGGGGAAGCCATTCCTGCTGAGCTCAGGGCTTCCATGTTTTCCAAACAGCCAGCCCAGCCACACAATCTGCTGAGCGTAGCAGCTCGTTTTTGCATTGCAAATTCATGGAATTTAGCTTGGGACTGGAACTTGGGTGAGTACCACCAATTCCCCCCCATGTCCCCAGTAATTTAAGCCCTGGCCCCGGCTTTTATTTTTTCCACCCAGAGGAAAGTCCCTCTGAAGCACTTGCAGAGGGCTGCAGTGATATGAGAAAAGCAGAAATACCCCTAAATGCCATTAAAAATTCATCTTCAGCATGCAGCATTTGGGCAGAGGGCCTGCAATGAGCCCCTACTTGATATTTAGGAGGTATCCATGTGCATTAGTCAGTCTCACCTGTTAAAAGGCCAAAAATCTGCAAGGCCTAGCCGTGCATAAGCTGAATACTGTCCCAGGGATGATTTAGGGGTGATGCAGCTAAAATGTACTTGCAGCCAGTTGTTTATTCTGTTGCTTTGGGATGGGCGACACACCCGCTATAGAAGAGTCAAACAAGACAGAGAGAAAGAGAGTGTGTGTGTGTGTGAGCTGGTATAAAAACACACATACATTTACATTTATCAATTGCTGCTAATAGGTTTCAGCAGGCAAAGCAAGCTGCAGGTTTTTGGAGGGATTAAGCCAAATTAATTATCTAGTACTGCAATCTTCCACCGGGATTCAGTGAAGCACTAGCTCTTGGGAACAGAAAGACGATAAACATCGAACTGCAGACACTGGGAGTACTGTTTTATCTCTGCCATTTGAAGTGATGACACCCTTCAACCAAATAAACAAAGCAACGAGGAGGGGCATGTTGTTAAATGAAGTGTCTAACGAACAGACTACTCCCCGCCCCAGCCCAGACAATGGTAATGCACAATCATTCATTATAACTCAATTACAGTCATTAAAACGGGTGGGATGCAGCGGCAGAACAGATGAAGGGAGTAGTGCCAACAAAATTTACACTCCGTGTCATCAGCTAGCGATAACAACAGCTGATGGCGTCCCAGCGCGTCCTCATGCCATCTGTTCCGAGAGCCCGGGATGAGAGACTGGCATTAGGTGCCACAGCAACTGAGCGTATGGTGGATAAAAAGGGCTTTCATAACTTCCGAGACATGGCAACAGCCGGATTGGAGACAATAAGCAAACATTCGACCAGACTGCAGCGATACCTGGCCTGCCCGGCGTTCTGCCCGCTCGGCCGCTTGCATCCTAAGCGAGGAGTTGCTGGATTCCACAAAGGTTGCGTCCTGCTCGCTGAATACGCCACCACGCCCGAAGAGAGGGGCGGCAGGGCAATCGGAGCGGGAACTTTCCTGCAGGATGCCAGCTTGAATCCAGCCCAGCGCAGACAGAGCTGTCACTGGCTGATGCCCGTTGGGGAGCTGATGAAAAATGAATTGGGGGAAGGTCTCAATCCAACCCCTGCCAGACAGACGCCCACCCCGGGTTCAGCAGCTGGGCCCAGAAGCCAGCCCTGTTCCTGACATTCAGGAGCACCCTGGCTTGGTGCGAATGCGCCGGATAAGGTGCTGCCCAACATGAGCTACCCCCAGGAAGGAGACTCCGGTGCTAACGGAACAGGAGGATTAAACTAAGGTGCTTCCGCCTCGAGAGGTCCTGGGAGGTCGAGGCTGAGCTACAGTGGTGGGGTCTCCTGCTGCCCGGTCCGAGCCTCCATGGCAGCTACAGGAGTGTCAGAACGAGCACGGAAAGAGTTCGGAGAAGCAGCATTGAAGTAACATCAGCCCCCCTGCTCAGCAACAGACTGGCAGAGCCACCGGTGACGAAGCAGAGGGGCTGGACGGAATCATTCAACCACTCCTATTTGAACCTGTTTATTGTCTGGTTTCCTCACGGTTCCAGGCTCTTGAGAGATGGAGCCACCTGGGCAAACCCCCCCCCCCCCCCCGAGTCTTGACCACAATGGCAGAGCTACCCATGACAAAGCCACCCCCAGTCTCTCTCAGACTTTACACCGATCACCCTGCACCTTGGGACAAGGCGCCTGGGGAGTTGAATTCCTCAGGCCGGTGCACACCAATACGGCATGGATTTATTTTAGTCAAACCCACGGTTATGTTCTTCTCTATTGCGTGAGCCCGTGCTTTGAAGCTGGGAACTCCTTGGACACAACTTTGCTTCACTGGTTTTTGTGGGATCTCATCTCCAAGAACAGCTGTAGGAGCCTGTTCTCCTCTGGAAGCTGTTCGCAGAAAGAGAAAGGGAGGAGCTCAGAAACGGTTGTTCTAAGTTTTTGTTATTATTTAGTCTATTACCATAGCACCTAGGAGCCCCAGCATGGACAAACTGTACAAACACAGACCCAAAAGACAGTCCTCCATGCCCTACCCTTCAGTACAGACTAAAACTCACTTAGAACGCGTGGCTGGTATCAGCTGCATTAATCAGACCATCGCACGCTCAATCCCACACCGAAGGGAGCCTCAACTCAGGGCCTAGTGGAAGCACATGGAGGGGCTGCTATTTTGGGGAGGGAAGGGGAAGCAGCTTGGACGGCAGGCAGGGAATCTACAGTGGTGGGCTGGGAATTCCCATGGACCCCTGGCCGCTGCTCCTCCACCTGTCCCTGCCTCACTGGGCACAGGAAACTGCACAGAAAATGCCAAAGGGCCCGGGCTCTATCATGTTCCTCAATGGCCGGCACTAAACAAACTGGCTGTGCTTCTGGGCAATGATCTGAGGGCATCTTCGTGGCTCAAGTATTAAACAGCCACCCTGAGCCTTGGTTATGTTTTTATTTTAAACTAATCTAATGACCTTTGTCTTGGCTCCAGGACTTAAATACTATAGCTTGCTAATGACTGGTTATTTGGAGTGCAATTTCAACAGACGTCCAGGCTTTGCTAGCTGGAATGCAAAGGCTGGGTGGCAGACAGCACTTACTCCTATCCATGTATGAACGTTGACCTGCTCTCTGAATTGCTGCAACCTCACGGATGCAGCATGCGTCATTACCCACTGCCTACAATAGTTTCCTGTAGCAGGGCTATTGCAGGAAATGGGCTAGTGCCAATCCATACCATGCTCAAAAGGTTAATGGCAGTTTTAATGTCTAGAAGCTGCCAGCATCACACATCTGACTGTCTCATAACACAAGAACTAGGGGTCACCAAATGAAATTAACAGGCAGCAGGTTTAAAACAAAAGGAAGTATTTCTTCACACAATGCATAATCAATCTGTGGAACTCATTGCCAGAGGATATTGGGAAGGCCAAGACTATCTAGTTCTTTTTTGAACCCTGTTATAAATTCATGGAGGATAAGTGGCTATTAGCCAGGATAGGCAGGGATGGTGGCCCTAGCCTCTGTTAGCCAGAAGCTGGGAAATAGGCTACAGGGGATGGATCACTTGATGATTCCCTGTTCTGTTCATTCCCTCTGGGGCACCTGGCATTGGCCACTGTCGGTAGACAGGACACTGGGCTAGATGGACCTTTGGTCTGACCCAGTCTGGCCGCTCTTATGTTCTCTACTCTTTGTGGAGCCCTTATGCGCATGTGTCTCTCACTGCTGCGGCTGCTGCTGCTTTCCTGAGAGGATGGCACGGCTAGAGAGCAGATGAAGATAGCGAAAACAATTATGGTTCACCAAACATAGCCTGCGTGTGCTTAAACCTGGTAGTATTGGGCCTGGCTTTTCCCACTGCTCCAGCAAGCACTTGCTTAGCTTAGTTAACAGCCAGAAGCAGGCGTGGGACTTCTGAAAGAGAGAACAGATGACTTTACAGCATCTCATCAAGCAACAGTGCAGGAAACCTGTGGAAAAGCAAGCTGCATGCCATCTCTCCAGCGGGGCGGCACAGTTCCCTCCCTGCCAGGGAACACAACCACACCACACAGGGAACATAACAGGACGCAGCTAAATCCATCAGGCCAATTTAATACATCAGCAGTCAAGAAGCCATGGACGCGAGCTTTCTCCTGATAAATCCTCGGGCACAAATCAAAGTGCAAAGAGGAGCTGAAATAGAAACAAAAGGCAGAGAGTCCAGTGATCCTTAGGAACGGAGATTCCTCGCTGCCCCCCCCCCCCCCGAGTGTTTTCAGGTCCATTCCCCTGGAAATGTGAGGCTTTTCTGACAATTATTTACTTTGCTTCCTACACAGGGGCTGCTTGAACCAGAGAGTGTTCAACAAACAGCAGGTGCCACAGCTGACCGTTGCCATCAAAGCATAAAGCCTCCTCATCAAAACAAAGACCAAAAATGCTGCAAGTCGAATTCAGCAGCCTGGGACGGCTCTAACCTGAAACAAGCTGTTCTTTGAAACTCAGGTATTCCCAGCAACGCCCAGACTGGAGTAGCTGACAACCAGGACATGCTGGGCTTCCACATGGTCAGACCACTTGCTAAGCTGCCAAGGGAAGCAGTGATGTCTTCCCTTTACTCTATGGCATTTTATAGCAACATCAGGGCAAAGCTGAACTAAAAGCATCTTTACAAGCCCTTATTAATATGCAAGATAATAAATTTGTGCACACAGCTTGGAAAGCCAGGAGAAAGCCCGGTTTGTGAAGAGGGCCTTGCTGGTAGACTATAGACAGGACGGAATTGCCTTATTCAAAAATTTATCACCTTCTCTAGTCAGTGCTTTTTGAAAGGTTACAGTCAAGCCAAATTAATTATAAAGGCCAACAGATTGCTGGAAGTTGTTGAAAGGAGAACACCACAATGTGCATACAACATCATCAATAGTGCAACAGCAGCTTGGTCCTTTAGTAGCTACCCCACTCGCGGGCCTAGTACAAACACATTTTTATGCCTGTGCGTTAAATTCTTCCAAAGTTTACAACAAAGAATTTCTTCTGATTTTTGTGTCATTTAATGGCCCCATGTGTAAGTGCCTCATTCCATTCAGCTTAAAATCAGATTTAATGCACTCATAACCATTTACTGCTGTACATTATCGGAAACCCAAGCCGTTAGAGTGCTGTTCCTGCTTTTTATTTCTCCCTCCCAGCAGGCTCTGTCATGTTCAATACATCACTGGGGAAACCCCTGTAGGATGTTACATATGTCCTAGTTCAAGAAAAGTACTTTATCTCGGTCAGGGGTGGCCTGTTCTGAAAGCAATGGAACACTAGACATTTGCATCAAATAATTTCCACAGAGGAGACCAACGTATCCCCACCCCTCTGAGAAATAAGAACTCAGTTGCATGCCTACAGAACCCAAAGACTGATCCCTCCCTGCAAATGGCCCTGAGCATTGCATTACTCCATTTGTCAATGGAAACAGCAGCCTCGTTCACCACCCGGACAGAACACATGGAGTGCAGCAGGTATTTATGTATCAAAGGGGCAGAATAGTGTCTGTTTGCCCATGTGCAAGGCCACAGAACCAATCAACCAAAATTAAATTGCCAATTTAATTCTACATCCACAGGATTGTGAAGATCAAGATCGTCTCGGGGTTGATCAGTGCAGAACTGGGGCAAGATGGTTCTAAGGAGAAACTCACACCAAGAACTCTGAAGTATCCAAATTTTCTGTATTAATTTTTGTTCAACCTTTAATTAAAGGCAAACTAGTAGGTGGCCAATTCTCCGGTCTCTTGAAGCAGGTACCATCGTATTGCCAATACTAGAAGCGGTTGTGATCATCCTCCCAGGTTACTTCTGTAGTCTCTTCATCCAGGGGGGCGGGGAGCTCTGTACAGAACAGATGTTTTCGAAAATAAGACTGAATTTTTAAAAAAAGAATAATGTGGAGGAGGAAATCCCATCACCAAATCTATTGGATTAGAGCACGCAGCCAGCTTCGAGGCCTGGCTATAGTGTTCTCATGACTTGTGTTTGATTCCAAATGTATTTTAGAAACATCTGTCACAGGAAAAGGAAAAAGTAAAATGCTGGCAGAGGTACTTTGAAGTCTCATTTAGCAGCTCTAATATATTTTGCTGTTGGTTTGTCTTTCACAGCTGACTTCAGCAGTCATTTACATATCGTAACACTCAACAGTCACACCCATTACCCACCAGTCCCCTTGGGAGGAGGCAACGTGAGCCACATGCTCTGCACTGCTACTCTACGGTGGCAACAGGGATACAGCATCAATAGCAGAAGGAGCAACTACCACGCTACACACTGTGTATTAGCAGGAGCTGGCCTGGGGGACTGGTCCTTTGATCTCTGCTTCCTCACTTTCCCAGCAAGTCCTGCTTCCCAGCCACTGTGCTCATGACCTAAATGGGAAGTGTTAGTTACTCCTTCACACAACAGAAAAACAGTGCACGTTCATCTGGGGGTCCCCCAGCACTATGGGACTGATCCAGAGTTCTTCAACATCAATGCAGAGACGCCCATTGACTTCAAGGGACTCTGGATCAGGCCCGACCTTAGCAGCAGTGGCCCAGCCCGTGACTATGGTGAGTAGGAAACCGAGATCCTGAACTTAGGTTTCTCCTCCATCAGCTGACCTGCCAGGCTCTCACCGCCCATAAGAATAACAATGGCCATTTTGTTTGTTTGTTTTTATTAACAACTCAGTGCAGGTTTTCAGAGAGCAAATGGTTTATAGACACTTGGTTTTCATTTGAGCTTCATTACATTTAGTTTTTATTCTCTCTTTACTTTCTTTTTTTTTTTTTTTTTTTACAAAAACGGTTGTAGTTATTAACAGCTGTACATATTCTGCTACATCCTTTGGTGTAAAGTTGAGACAGTATGACTTAGTAACCCTCGCCTACTTAGCTACACCCACTTTATCTTTTTTTTATTATTTAAAAAGCACCAACTTGCAAACAACCATTTTGGGACATTAGCTTGTGGTGTTTAAAGTGGGAATTTTCACTCAAAGTCAAAACCCTCTAAGCCTTTCCAACTCATTCCAAGTTAGTTGTAAAGTGTGGCTTGTACACTGAAAAGTGACTCTAAACATGGCACTCTCTGGCTCTGTGTTCATTGATTCTGAATGGATTAATTCACATGGGGGTCTGAGAGACAAGCTGGGTTCATTAGCACTCTCACATTATCACCAGTAATAATGATCCTGCAACTGGAACTTACTAAAATCATTCCGCAGATGACGAGCAGGCCATAAAAGAATCCGTCTCCTTCTGCTATCACACTGAGGAACAATACAGTGAACAGAAAAAAGTAAAAATGTGTAGTCATTCAAAATAAGCAGATCTGACTCTCCTATGCATAGAAAGCAGATCCACTGAACATGGTGCCATCTTTACATAGTCATTTTTCTAAACATAACTGCACTTCAAAAAAAACACTCTTTTCTTTAAAAAGATGCTTTTTTTACTTAAGAGCTTTTTGTGACAGTGCATAACAAATCAAAATTCACACTTTTTGCATGACAGGCAAGTTTCTTGGAATCAGAGGTGCATCACCACTAATAAGTCTCATGGGGTACATACTTTTGCCTTTGAAATTTCCCTTGTTTTTGTTCTGGGGGGAAAAAGTCCAACCTTAAAATGTGAGACTGTGGGGAAAAAAATTCCTATGAAGTTTACTTTCACCCCCAGATCTACGTTCTCCCCCACCCCAAACCAATAGCTACTGCTGGAGGGTACTGCTGATGACTTGCAATTCAGACATGACGCTGAATGTACGTCCAAGAACAGAATGTTAAAGAACATCTCCAACTTCATTGTCCGTTTCTTCTTTTGTACTATCGCTTTCGAACAGGTAGTTTTCACCATAACCCTAATTACTTTTGACCAGATTAAAATCAAAAATTAAAAAATAATCCATAAAAATGTAGTATAAAAATTCTCTTCCATATGCTACAATACAGGGTGAGCACTTCTGCTACACAAATACTTTTATTTCCCATTTATTTATTTAACCTTTTAGTACAAAATGTTGACACACTGGCCTGTGTGGGGATGGGTTTTGCTCCGTTGGAACCAATATACCAAAAGTGACAAGACCATAAAGCCACGGACCCCTACCAGAGACAGCGCCTCGCCCCCACCTCACACAAACCCTACTTGTTAGTAAACTTTGTTTTAAAAAAAGAATTGTATTTTAAAAGGTTATCAATTCTAATTCTTTACTTTCATTTGAATACAAAACACATAAGTTGCTATTATCTTTTGTGGCTCCCTGAGCTGAATTTTACTATGCTTTCTTTGAAATTATTCCTCATCATTTATGTCCGAAGATCAAGAAGGGCTTGAGCAGAAGTTTCTTAGAACATGGACTTCCTGTTTTCTTCAAACATACGAGCACAAAAATCCATATAAAAATTTGATTGTTTTGCTGATGTCACATCAGTAGCTGAAGATCTGACCAATTGAACTTCAGTCCATACAGTGTTCAAACATTTGACTAATACACTGAACAATTCACATGTATGACAGTAGGAACAACTTTCACCAGTGGACATCTCTGCTCAATCTGGTTACAAGCTGCAGGTCAAAGTAGTATCTCAAATGGATACTTTTTTGGGGGGGAGGGAGGGGGGATTGCCACCACCAAACCCATCAGTGGAATACAATTACAGCAGACAAAAAAAATAATAAAAAAAAAAATACACAACTAGTGTACCAGGAGGATTAACCTCACCCTTTCAATTCTATTTACTAGTCCGTTATTTACATTTTTCACAAGTCTTATATAGAGCGCAAAAAAAAAAAAAGTCACAATAAAAAATAAGTCCTTTATAGTGCCACCAAAGCGCAGACAAAAGAACAACGAAAACCCTAAAACCAAAATGAAACTTGTTGAGGGTTTCACTGTGCGCCATATTTGCAGACCGCCAAATAAATCCATATATGCCACGGCTTAAAATAAAAATTGCTGAAATACATCAGTCCATGCACATTACTCTGAGTCCATGAAGATCCACATTACACAGCCTGGCAGGAAACACTCTCTCAATGCATGGCTGCTCTTCTGAAGGATGTAGGAAAATGAAAGGACTTTGCCATTGTCTTGTCAGACTCGAGCCTAATATTCAGAGTTGACAGCCCTGTTAAAATCCTTGTTTAATAGATGACCTCATAGACTGTGGCCTTCTTGTCACCAGAGCCGGTTACAATGTATTTGTCATCTGCTGAAATGTCACAACTTAAGACGGACGAGGATTCTTTTGACTGGAAAAGGGAAAAAAAGAAAAAACTCAGCTCAGATTCTAGATCTTCCACTTTCAACTGCATTTGATTAAGCAGAAAAGCTTTTTTGTGATGAGACAGTTACTGTTATTTACATGCAAAACAGTGATACATTAAAAGTTTCAGAGGCACCAAAGTACGCTTTTCTGTCAAGTTCCTTTCAGCCACATTCACTTATATTTACTACCAGTCATTTTTAGCCAGTGGGTTCTCCTCTCAGCTCCACACATTTTCTGTGAGACACTGACCCGACGCCTTGCAGACATCCCTATCCTCACTGCAGAAGAGTGGGATGTTATATCTGCCCCATTCACGCGGTACGTGAGCCCAGTTTTTAGTTTCTGCAGACAATGGTGTTAGCCCCTTGCTTGGAGACCCGAGGTCACTCTCAAACCCTGCTCGCTGCATACAAAAGGGACAGATGTTTGAAAGGCCCAAGCAAGAGCAGCCTCTTACCTGGAATATGCTTGCTCCATATGGCGTTCTCCAGGCGTTGAGAAGATTATCCTTTCCTGTACTCACAAACCATTTACCTAAACACACAAAGCACGGTGTCAGTTCCCCCACACCAGGGCAGGTCAGACACAAAAGCTGCAACTTCTATTGTGTAGGTTAGTTTCACAATGGGAACATTATTCCAACGGTGGGGCTTTTCTGAGCCAAGCCTCTGTCAGCTCCCAAGCAGGAGATTCTTAGTGACTGTGAAATCAATGCATGCACCGTAGGGAAGGTCACACATTGCCCCTCTCCATTTCTGAGCTGAGCACACATATACTAACAATACCTACCAATGAAAAGGTCTGGCAAACCCTGGCAAGTGACACCACGTTTCCTTGTATTTGCTATCTACATATGTACCAGCGTAGGATTATAGAACAGAAAAGGCCATTTTATTATTGTTAGTACCTTTTAATCAACCGCTTCGATAAAGTTACCATCACCATTTGCTTGCCTTGTCACTTCAGAAGGCAACTGGCTTTGCTTTGAGGATAGCAGCAAACTGGGGTAGCTTAAAATGTGAAATTTTTAGTAAGACGATTCACCACACCTAAGCCTTGGCTGCCAATCAGTGCATTTTCCCTCTGCTTTGGTTAGCGAGTTAACGTGTGGGCAGGACTTTGATTAACACAGTTTTCAGTGATATTGTTTAGCACTTCACACCTTCAATCTGATTGAGCAGGGAGGTTGTTTTACAACTGGAACCTACAATTTAACCATCCTCCTTACAAATCCTACTGGAAGTCGTCTACACATGTGACTATACCATGGACCAAACATATACAATCTCTTATGGAAACGCTCAGGATGGTGGTTCAGAGAGGTCCCAATTCAGCCGGACTTACCCATATGCCCAACTTTAAACACACGAGCAGCCCTGTTAAAGTCAATGGGACCAGAGCTCTTAACTAACCCAGAGGTAACTTACCACAGTAGGCAAATTTGAGTGAAAGGACGCAGCTCTCGTGCAGGTGAAGCTGGTATTTATCCGGCTTGGTGTGGTGCAACACCTCAACGTTGCTGCTCTCCATGCCCACCGCAAGCCACTCCCCAGTGGGGCAGTAACCCAGCGAGAAGATCTAAAGGGATATTCAAACAGTCTCAAAACTCAAGTCATTCATCTCCTCGCCAGCCAATCAGTTTCCTGGATTTGCCAAACCTTCTGCAACCCACCTTGCTACAGCCATGGGTTTTGTAAAGAGCAAAGGTAACAGACCCCCAGGCTGTGCTGGAGACCACCAGGGTGCTCATTTACCCAGAGAGCAGCCATGGTCTGCTCATATGCATGCCATGCTTCTCCACCCTGCCCATGCAGCAGGCCGCAACCACGCTGGGGTCACTGCCACAACAAGGAAGCAGCTGAGACAGTTACTCCGATGCCAGTTGTGATGTGGGCACCCATCAGCTAGGGCCCAAACTCACACCGTCAACTGTCCCATTTTTAGTCACTGCAGACCTTACCCAGATTTAAACAAGCAACCTAGTGGTGAAGATTTCTGTAGCCAGAACTACCTAGTCCCCTAAAAATGCCTCTCCTAGGTTGTTGAAGTATTTTCGTCCTGACTGAATACTGCCCGGTATACGACTAGTCCTAATCTAACAGCAACAGAAATAACTACACACTTTGGGGCTGGCCGAAACACAAGCCCGGTTTCATACAATGAATTTCCCCCACCCCAGAAGAGTACACATTTACATCACCACCCAAAGCTACAAATTCTTCGAGCCCTGGTGACAGTGAGTCCAGTAGCAGTAATTGCTGAAGAAAACTGCTTACATAACATATGAATTGATCTACTTAAATGAACGGGGGAAAAAAAAAAATCAATGGAGAATTATCCCGGAAACTGCAGGCCCTTTCTCCTATGCATACTCAGAATCTTAGTAACCAGGAACTAAACACTGATTATCCTGTTTTTCCTAATGTAAGCTTCAGTGCAATTAAATACAAGACTAAGCTTCTGCGCTGGTGGATTTTCCATGGCTTCTGCAGCCAGGCATTACTGACTCCAGCTCTGTTGAAAGCAGAGGATCAATACAAAAGGCACATCATGGAACAGGAACTTTTTATTTAAACACACACAGATTTGTTCAGAGAGATTCTGGTCCTTCTATTGATGGAGCTGGAGTGGGTCAGGAGCATTGCTTTCCTGGAATGGCAGAAAATTCCCTGCTCTTCATTTATAGTCTTATGCTATTCCAAGTTCCAGTAGAACTGAATAAAAATTAAGGCCTCTGCTCTCTCCTATCCTGGGGGGCACACATGCCCTGGGTTGATATTAAATGGGTGTCCTTGTTACCACAACTGACAGCAAGATCGACAACTCAGAACAAAAGTGATTTGCTGAGTTTGGAAGGAGTCTGCTTCAATCTCCTAAACTACTGACATTTTGAGTCCAACAAAACCAGGACCCACATGAACAAGCTACAAGGGATTTTCTTCTTTTGAATCCAGCACTGTAGCCTCGAATGCAGCCTCCTCCAGGGACAGGTTTCTGGCCAGAGTATTTCCGGAGGTGGACAGAATGCGTCTTTCCAACATTTCCCAGCGTAGGAAAACTCTGCCTGGAAAGCTGCAAGATTAACTGGGCTTTAAGTCCTGCCCGTTCCTGGCCTGGAAACCATGACGGCACTGACTGCATGGCATCAGGCTGGCCAGATTCCCTCTGCCAAGCATCAACACAGTGGGAACTCCTGACAGGCCGCGCGTTCAGCAGAGCTGTCAGAAACGCACCATTTCTATTCCCTTATCAGGCACTTATTTACACGTGTAACTAGCGATATGGGGACTGTGGAAACGGATGCGCAGCGACAATGGCCCAGGCTCAGGTATTTGGAGTAAGCCTCAGGGTACTCTGTGTGCAGTTAAATAGAAACTGGAAATCCCATAGGAAGTTGGGAATTTGTATCACTTACAGCAGCAGCAGACCAGGTTAATCCAGCATGGGTTTGCTCACCATTAAGACAACAGCATTTACCAACAGTAAGATCTGAGGTACTAGTTTACCCCTAAAGATGGTAATCCAATGAAATTAACCGGCAGCATGTTTAAGGCAAACAAAAGGAAGCGCTTCTTCACACAACGCGCAGCCAACCTGTGGAACTCACTGCCAGGGGATGTTGTGAAGGCCAAAAGTATAACTGGGTTCAAAAAAGAATTAGATAAGTTCATGGAGGACAGGTCCATCAATGGCTATTAGCCAAGATGGTCAGGGACACAACCCCATGCTCTAGGTGTCCCTAAACCTCCGACTGCCAGAAGCTGGGACTGGATGGCAGGGAATGGATCACTCAATAAATTGCCCGGTTCCGTTCATTCCCCCGAAGCATTTGGCACCTGACGTTGTCATAGACAGGGTACCACGCTAGATGGACTACTGGTCTGACCCAGTGTGGCCAGTCTCATGTTCCTACCTATGGCAATTGTGTGCAACCTGTTGACAAATGCTGGCTTCTTAATAGCAACCACCGCTCATGTCACTGACTTCTTGACAAAGGAACGACCACGGTGTTTAATTAAGACATTGCAAGTCCGTACACTAACAAGGAAAAGCATCATTCCCCTACCACGCATAGCCTGCTAGGGACGCAAACCTTCCAGCAGGGCAGTCGGGTCTGCCCCTCTGCCCCACCTGTGTAAGACACCCAAAGTGCCAGGGTTGTGGCACCCTCCCCTTTAGATTGATATGAATATTAAGACGCACCCTGCCAGTTGCCATGGAGATCCTTGAATGACATTTCAACACACACAAGAGAACCAGCCACAAACTCCAGCCAAATACTGGTGATACCAGATAACTTTAAACCCACTGACGAGAGAATAGCCCACCTCAGTGCCAAAGGAAACACCCCATTCGTCAAAAGTCACAAGACTATGAAATTTGCAATAGCCGGGTATCGGGCAGTCTTCCCTCCTCCAGAGGCAAGAGAAACCCAGTGCTTACCTGGGAAGTGAAGTCATGCTGCTGGAGCTGTCTTCCTTCCCTAAGGTCCCAGGAACGCACTGTGTTGTCCAGACCACCTGTCCATAATTTTGTACCATCATGCGAGATATCTATGCAGCTTGCGCCATCTGTGTGGCCTTGGAATTGCCTGAGAAGCCAAAATCCAACACGCAAGAGGAAGGGCTTTAGAAATCTCAATCAAACACATTTGTCTCTCTCTCAACATTTGTGTTACATTCAGGGATCAACAACAGCTCATCAGTATCTGTACAGTCACTCCAAGGTCGAGACAGTCACTGATAAGGAACCTGGATGCCATGTTTACATAAAAGAAAATTCTGTGTGTGAGACAATGCAATCCAACAAATGAAGCTGCACCAGTTCCAGTCTGTTCTGCAGGCCGAGTACTGGCAGGGACTTAACTGGGGAAAGAAGTAGTCGTGCTTTCCTGAGCTCTTCCCACAAAATCAACCTGTCCCATCTCTCAGAGCTAACATTTCAGGCTCTGACACCTCCACCGGTTTGCACTCAGTTCCCATTTTCAAGGTTTCGTAGCAGCTAGAAACTCACTTTCCTTTTTCAATGAAAGCTGAGACGTGAGAACAAGAAGGAAGCTTGAGAGAGATGCCAGTGGACACTGGCCCAGTTTGAGCTCTGATCACGATTTATATATTGCACCCATAACCTAAACTAACACTATTTCCTTTCACTTATTGCCAGACTTTCTGCCGTCTGTCTTCTTGAACAACCCAAGAATGTTGTTCAAAATTAATGTTTTGGTATGAAAAGCACACAATTCCAGACACTGACCTTACATACCTTCCCACTAGTGTCTTGGCAACATCCATTTCTAAAGACTCACCTGACCAGTGTCTGGTTGTGGAGATCCCACACAGCAATATTGCCGTCGCTGCAACAGGAGAAGCAGACTTTTGCATCAGGGCTGATTGCCAGAGCATAGCATGCTGGGGCAGAGGAGGTCAATTCAGCCTTGATCCTTGGCGTCGGGGAAGCCAGGTCCCAGATCGTAAGCGTACTCGCTTCCCCTCCCACAATAAGCGTGCGGCCGTCGGGGAGGAGTTTGCAGGAACGGATGTAGTTGTCTCTGTTCTGCAGGAATAAGCAACAGTGCTAGAGTTACTGGGAGGTTCTTGTCCAACTCGTCTTGTAACAGGCACAGGGGAAGTAAGTGACATTCTTTCTGTGTGGTCAGCGTGAGCAAGCTCACTATGGTTCCGAAACTAGTCAGAACGGATCAGGTTAGCAAGAACACACACGTGGCAAAGCATCGGTAGACACTCGCACCCATATGCATATTCCGCCTGCAACTTACCAAGCAATCCAGCTGTGAAATGGGACTCTTACTGCCTGGCTGGCTGATATCCCAGATCTTCACACATCCCTTTCCTCCGGTGTACACGTGTCTGGTTGGGTTGCTAATAGTCACAGCACATACCACCTCCCCGTGACTCAGCGTATTGATCTGCCGAGCGTGCCTTGGGATGCCAGGGCCAGCAAGGGCGTCGTGGGGGAACGGGACCGGCTGCATCTGCCCATCAGCGCTTACGTGAAATGAGTAGGCTCTGTAGGAGGAGGACAAAGGCAGGGGGGAAATTAGGCCAGGAGAGAGGTTTACACACATGGAACAGAGGTACAGAACCTGCAGTCAAGTAGTTGCTTGACTGCTCTGATGTCTGGGCTGTGTGCTCCCTTTCCCAGGGAGCACATCTGCCAGTCACTGACTTCCATGGGGATGTTGAGGGCGCTAAGGAGGCCAGACTAGACAATCACAATGGTCCCTTCTGGCCTGGGAATCTCTGATGGTCCCTGCAGCTCTGAAAACGTTCAGCTGGGCACCCTGTGCTCCCAGGGGTGGGACTGTCTGCAAACCCGGGGACAAGGCATCGAGCACTCTGGAAGAAGCCACGTATCTTTCTCACTAAGGCTGGGCCGCACCCACCTGCCTGCGCTGTTTCTGGCTGGGGGTGGGAGGTGGGGCGCGGGAACGGGGCAAGGGGCACGTAGAAGAGTAAAGCAGCATGGAAGTGGTGGCAGCGGGAGGGAGCAAACGCCCCATGTCACCTAACCATAACAGCACAGGAACAGAAAGGGTGGCTTACGGCTTCCCGCCGGGTATGGACGCAAGACTTGTGGGGAGACCGGGGCCCCTCATGGGCGGATGGGGGTCAAAGCCGACCTGTAAGACAGACAGAAACAGCCTCAGATGCTGGCTGCTGAATGAAAAGTCCCCGCTTCTGACACACACCAGCAGCGAGACTGAGCCAACTCCCACATGGCATCGGAGTGTGCGGAGGGGAACAGAGGAGTATGGGCTTTCCCTGGCTTTTTGCATTTCACATCACTCCTCTTGCCCCAGGACAGCTGATGAACAATAATAATTCCACACTGATTTGTCATCTCCCCAGATATGGGAAGCTACTGCCAGGATTACCCAGGGTCTGGGGATCTGCAGGACTAGAGTGGAAATCCAGTGGAAACAGGTGCTCCCCAATGTCCCACTGCTTCCAGATGGGCAAGGAACCCTATGGCCAATGCCAAGGTCCTTTCTCCATGGGCTAATCAGCCCATACTCAGGCAAGCTCCCGACAAACCTACAGGAGAGCCTGGGTCTGGACTGGTTATAACTGGGCAGGGACCCCAGAATATGGCCCCACGAAAACAGCTGAGATCAAGGCCTGTGCTCGGATTTACACGCCCCTGCAAACAGGTGCCGGGGCTGGTGCCCAGCGGCGCGGTGCCACGGCAGCTTCCGCTAACTCCAGGCCAGTGCTCAGCAGCTCTCGGTTCAGACGGAGGCGGCTCTCCCGGCTCCCGCAGTCCCCGCGTTGAGGTTTGCTGGGTTTACACTGCAGGAGTTGGCCCTGAAGCCAGGCTGTTCTCCGAAAGCCCATCAGAGGAGCTGTCTGCAAGCACCTGGCTTTATAGCAGTGACTCACTCCACCGCCCTCCCCGCTCGTAAGACGCCGACCGGGTGAGAGCCCACAGCTGGCTGTTCACTCCCACGGGGGAGAGCCCAGAGTTCAGCACGCTGGCAGCTGACTGCTGCACTCTAGACTGCCTGGGCTGGGAAGTCGTCCCGTCCCCCCCCCACGACGCGCCCGGCCCCGGCGTGACCAGAGAAGGAGCTAAAAGGTCTACGTACAGCTCCGAAGCTCACCATTGGCGATCGGCCATAGGCGGCCGCGGCACTCATCTGGGGCGGGATGTTGTGGAGCCCCGCATAGGCCCCCGGGCTCGTCAGAGAGCCGTTCATTTCATGGTGTCCCATCATGGCGAAGGGAGCCGCATACGAGCCAGCGATGGATAGGGGGGTCCTCAGGGCAGACGCTGGAGAGGAGGAAATTGGTCACCACTAGATTCAGTTACCAGACACCTGGGAAAGTTCTAGCCTGCTAAACTAAATCCACAATACCCGACTCCTTGGGGCATCCCACCCCCGCCCCGTGCTCCTGTCTCCCTGGAAACGGACAGGTACGGGGCGGCTCTAACGGGATGACCGTTAAGGCACAAACTAGCAGCGTGTGGTGGGTGAAGAGCTGGGGAGCTCCACCTGCCAGAGGAGCAAAGCCCAGGAAGGGCCCTGACACGCTGGCCTCCAACCTCCCCGGCACGTTTCGGTGACGTGGCAGCACACCGCCGCCATTCTGACGCCACGGCAATGGAGACTGCAGTGCGGCTCTCGGCGTTCAGCCCCGGCGTACGCGGGTGCGGATGTCGCTGGTTTCAGGGGGAGCTGTCGCAGGTCTGAATTTGGTCCAAGCTCTCCTCCTCCCCACGGCAGCAGGAAGGAGCGTGCACATGCTGCGTCCTTCCTTTTGGCTCTCTGGAAATTGGGGCGGCCCTGGCCAATTTGCCAAGTTAGGTCTGCAAACTCCTCCAGAGCTCTGCGCCCAACACCCCAAGGGTGGTTATACAGCTCTGCAGCGGCCAATGCCATAAACCATCAAACCCTCTGGCATTTAGAGCGTAGGAGGCCCCGGTCAGAATCAGGGCCCGCACTGTGCTAGCTATCACGTAGCAAATCCAGGCCTCTCCCCCAAAAGCACATACCCAATGGGTCCATGCCCGCTGGTTTGCCCGGCATAGGCCGAAGGCCTGGAGTGGTACTCGTCCCGGGAGTTGGGGCTTCGTTCCTTGGCGTAGGAGTGTTTGACTTGAGCCCAGGCGTTGACGATTTGTCGTTCTGGCCAGAAAGAAGAAAACCCAAGAAGAGATGTGGCTTAGTGATCAGCACGAAGAGACCCCTCTCCTTTCACTGCGCCTTGCTGCCCTGCCTCAGGCCCCGGCAGCGCTGAGGAGCAACTCAAGGAAAGGTGCATGCCTGGCTCGAGCTCACGGACTGGAGATGAAATCCCCGTGAGGACAAGGCAGCGTGTCGTCGTCACTGAGTTCACAGGGTCACATTAAAAGCCGGTCTCTCGGGACGACAACATGCTGCCTTGTCCTCACTGGGGTATCGCCTCAAGCCAGCGAGCTCGAGCTAAGAACGCACCTTTCCCTTGGGAAGACGTGGCTGAGAGGTTTAGACACCAACTCTGCACACCACATGAACCAGCCTCCTTCCAGAGGCAGGGACGGCCCCAGCCCTCCCCCCAGCGCCTGGCTGCCGTGTACTTGGCGCCAATCCACCTACATGGCCCAGGTCTTTAGTCTTCGAGGAAGGCGTGCTGCTGGACGAGGCGACCGAAGCAGGGCTGTTCGGAGCATCCTTCTTCAGCCCTCGGGTTTTGTCTATCCCGTTCTCAGGCGGCGAGTGGGCTGGGCTGACGCGGGGTGTAGCTGGATCCTAAAGACAGGACGCCATTTAGCACCCGGCCAGTGGCAGAGGAGGGGGAAAGCTTTCAAGTGCCCACTTGTCGGGGTTTTTAAAGCGCAGGAGGGTCATGGCCATGCTGACCACGCAATTCTTTGTTTCACATGCTGTCGTCACATTCAGATACAGCGGGAAGGGCCCGAGTTTAAGGTAACCCAAAGAGAGAACGTTTAAACTAAGGTGGGAAAGGGACTGGCTGTGGGAGGGGACACAGCTCCTTTCACTCCTGGGCTTCAGTTCAAAGCCGATATCAAAGCAGTGGCCTGTGTGAAGAGAGCTACGGCAGGACAGGCCTCAATACAACGCGTAGCAACTGGGTGTCCGCACCACAGACGCATTGACAAGTCTCACTGAGAGACGCCTTGTCGGGGCTAAACCAGGAGAGGCCAAGGGAAGGACAGGCCTGGGAACAGGACAGCCTTCTCCAGCTCAGGACTGGGCCTGCCACTGCCTGAGCGATCCCTGGCCTGTGGGGACACAGTACATGGGTCTCAATATGGCCGCTCTTGGAAAGAAAAAGGAGGCGGAGAAAGGCAAGGCCTCCTAGCACTAGACCGTGCTTTGTGATGGAGATTTAGGGCCTGCACACCAGGTCTGGTGCCTCAGTTCCCCCCGCAAGTCAGCATTAAACCAGAGCAAAAGCAGCAGCCTTGAAAAACGACACCCATGCTCACCTCATTGGAGACGTCGACCACCAGGTCGTCGCTCTTGTCACCATCGCTGTCCTGAAACAAACAGAAAGTCACCCTACTGCGAGAAGAGCCGACTCCGCCAATCCAGAAGTCAGGGGTAGCATTTTCAAAAGCACCCATGGGATTCTGGAGCCTTGAGCTCATTTAAAGGCAACTGGACTTCAGTGCTTTTGAAAACTGTAGCCAAGATGACTATAAAGAAGCCCCTCACAGAAGGAGCTCTCTTATCCTGCACTACGAGATCGTTTCCCCATGTTACACCATCTGGCTGGAACACCTAGTTTTCAGACACGTGCAAGAGCTAAGGGAACATGAAGAAAGCTCTTGTGACTTACATAGCGGCTCATGCTGTCCTTCTCCTCTGCTTTCCGCTTTTTGGCGTCGATGCTGTAGTCCGTAGAACTCCTGTGTTTCTCACTAGCTCTCAGGCTGTCTGATGGCGAGACAGAATTATTCTGGAATCACAGAAAAAAAAAAAAAAAATCCAAGAAGGTGTTCAGCTCCACATTAAATGGGTTATTGCAGTTTGAAGTGATTTCAGAAGCGGCAGCTTTTAAAGCACAGCTAAAACGGTCTCTGAACAGGGCTGATTCTTAAATGCAGACCCCCGACCTTCTCAAAACGAACGAGCACGCACACGCACACACACACACACGCTATTTTTACGTAATTCTTATGGCCCTGCAAAATGCAAGCAGCTGAACTATGATGGGAGCCAGAAGAGAGCTCAGGGCACCATCCAATGGCTTTCTTTACAATCACATGGAAGGATGTCGAATGCCCAATTAAAGGGGTCATGCCCTCCAGGGCCAGGGACCTGCCTGATTGAGTGCCCCTCTCCTCAGGCCATGTGGCACCAACAGAGGGGCTTGCTCCTGGCCCCCTCCTCCCCCCAGGTCAGAAGAGGTGGGCACTACAGCTTTCTCCACTTGGGAGCCCACTCTGGCTCTGACACGACACAGACTTTGGCAGGTGAGCAGCCCGGCTAGCCCCGACCACCCTGCACTACTGAGCTCTACACAGAGATAAAGACAATGACACCTGAAGCTGCGCCCTGACATGCTGTAGGGTAGGACTATGGACTAGGACTATTTGTCTTGAGCTTCCAATGACCAGGGCCCTGATCCTGCAAACAGCGCCACGTGGGCAGACCCTGAGCCTGCATGGAGCCCGTTGGACATGAGCAGGGCTTTGTGAGGGGCACGGGGGTCTGTCGGTGCAGAGCAGCCCACAGCTTCGTCGCACAACTTGCTGAGTTTTGAGTGCATTGAAAAAAGCTCACCAAAACTAGCCAGTACTTGGGAACTCATTTCCTCTACCACACAAGCACCTGAATAACTTTCCTCTGGCCAGGAGCCTCACTGAAGTCCTTAATTATGTGCACAAGTAAGGTTACTGACTTGCTAAAGGGTTTGCAGTGTCATACTGATGAAGTTATGCATTCTGGATGAAACTCTGGTTCCCATTAAGTCAGTGGCAGAATTCTCATAGACTTCAATGGAGCCAGGATTTCATCTGCTGGGTTTATTAGAAGGCAAACTGCAAAAGACTCAACATGCTGCACTGGAACTGTTTTACATCAATTGCAACTGGACCACGTTGGGAACCGATCTCTGCCAAGCCACAAGACATGCCGAAAAGCTTTTAAAAATAAACATTGACATGATGTCAGCATGGTCACGTAGTCAGGTTGGTGGGCTTTGTTTTGTTTTTCCTCTAAGCAACAGCATCCAATCTCAGAAAACATCATTCGATACGTTTGCTCCTCCAACAAGGCCTCTTGCATGCCAAGTGTTAGCTAAGAGCAAAAATGGCAGAGCGAAGCCGCCTTCCGAGAGCGGAATTTAGCATGGAAAAAAAACAGTTACTTGGCCTTTAACTACAGCAGTGCAAACTGGGGATGTTCTCAGACAGACGCAATTCAATTAGTTTCTACAAGCTGCAGCAGAAATTACCATCATTTCATTTCTTATAGGAGTGCCTGCCACCCCATGCTACATAGAAATGTTTTTAAGCTCCTCTGCTTCCTTTTCTTTGGTGTCTGAAAAGGAGAACTAAAGCAGTTCATGTTTCTCCTCAGTACCCAATAAGCAGCTTTGGATAACACCAGGGCCTTTCTTCTCAGGCAGTCATGCTGAAAAAGCTCGCAGCTACCAGAGAATCATGTCAAGCATTTAGAGGCATTGATCCATTCAGCTGTTTCTTGGCGCACAGCCAAGAAACTAAATATTTTTTATTGCTCAGGCTAGGAAATATGAATGAATCTAGTTTTGCTTATAGTTCACATTAAACCCCCAACGGGAACATTTTCCCAATTCCAAAGAAAAAGGAGCCTAAACATTTGTATATTTCGTACAAAACCTGCCCTCACCGCTCCCTACAACCTTAACAAGCAACTTAATGATGGCCAATTCCTCCCATCAGCCCCCCCTTAAATGGCACTTTTATTTCCATCTGCATTTGACTCTCAAAAGGCCCATTTGTGGTCTCTGCACTGTGAAAGTCGGCTATGCACGGATGACAGGAAATCAGTGCAAAGTGAAGACTCAACTGTTTTTTGTCCTGCCAGCTTTTCTTTTAAACAGAAAGCATTGTGTACCTTGGGATAAGGCCCAAAGCAAGGGCCGGGGGGGTGAGGGGGGAGGAAGGGGATAGAATTAAAGAGGGCTGAGGAGGAGGGTGGACTGTTCTTTAACAAAAAAAAATATTAAAGAAAAAAATAACTAAGTGAGGCAGCAGGTTTGTGTTAGTTTCTGCCCATGCAAAAAAGTCTCTCTGGAACCATCCTCCCCTTTTCTTGCCAAACACCAGACTGTCTTCTAAGATGCAACCAAGTCAAAACAAGAATTAACAAAAAGCTGCTCGAGGCAACAATTGCCCACAACCATTGCTATTTAGATGGTTAGTTAACTGCTTGACCTTCCAAGTCCTACTTAACACAATGTAATAGCCAAAGCCATCCCAACAGATTAGATGACCCAAGATAATAGAACAGTGATCAGGAATAAAATAGCTTTCCTAATCGCTGAAGGAGTTTTATCCCTACAGACTTGACTGCACTCATTCACAAAGCTTATTCAATTGAAACAGAATCTTAAAGCTGTGCAGCAATCAAAAAGATTTAAACCAAATCTCATAACTGGCATACAGGAGTGTACCGGCAAGACAATGTGCATTTGCTTAATGTTTACTTCAGCAGAACCGAAGCGGAACATAGTCAAAGTCAAACAAAAAATTCTATTTTAGTTAGCCCCACCCATAGGATTTTTTTTTTTTTTTGGTCCAACAGAGATCACTCGAGAGTCTAACCCCGGAAGTCTGCTTTTAAAAACAATAGATAAATTAAAAGAGCACAGTGATCAGAAACCAAGATAAAAAAGAAAAAAGAAAAAGAACATAACAGAACTTACTGCATTTGAGTCTCGCTCTGTTAGGAATGAGGCCCGTGTCAGAGGTAAGGTCCCAGCCAAGATAAAGAGAAGACAGAAAAATAAAACAAGTTCAAATAAGTCTTAACAGAAAATAAACCTCGCAGTTCCTCATCACATGCGACTTCTGGCTTAATTCAATCAAAGCGTTTCTGGCTCTTTTCATTTTAAATTAGCTTCCCTTGCTCAATCACACATCCCCAATATTCCCCCCCCCCTTTTTTTGTTTGTTTTTTTTGTCTAAGTGAATTATATGGCAAAATAAACAGTGTCTAAGGGGAAATGCATTGAAATACAAAGAGAAATGGCAGGAACTAAACTATTTACACATGTTAAGTCATAAATCCAGGAGGAGAAGATACTGAACATCCAGACTCATCCTCTTTGTAGAATTACAAAGATAAGTGTTGCCACTTTAACGGGATGTGGTCAGAGGTTTAGTCATTAATTTATACATAAATAGACCCATTCTCCCACTAGATTGCCTGACAATTTAAACTCATGTAGAAAAAAAATGAATGTAATTTGATAATAACTTTCAATATTTTTTTCCTGAAGCTTTCACAGGGAAGAAAATACCCACGACAATAGAACCTCCTAGGTTAGTAGAAGCACAAGATAACTACTCTAAAAGTTGATATGTCTAGGGGGAAGAGACCAGAGATCTTGATATATTAATAGAGAGCAGAGAAGTGTGGAACTCCTCCAGCACTGTACTGGTTTGTAACTGACTTGATGCCACCATTTTTTGTTCTACAAAGATTCTCTTATTATCTCTAGTGATTTAAAAAAATGACTTTGGCAGGGAGCATTGTTTATTTCCAGACGAGTGCAAGTTTCCAAGCAGATTTCTTGCAATTAGAGAGAGACTGTGCAGTTTCATATGATTCATTAAGCCCTGGCAGCCATTTTTAAGCAATAACTCTTGCTGTGTCCATGTCCAGATATAAAGCTGGTTGGAGTGTTTTCTCACTACCACCTGTAAGGAGCTCGTAAGGAGGACACCTGCAAAGCATCTGAGTGTGTACAGTGTAGCTGTTTTGGATCCTCAAAAAGATTACACAATTAGGACTAGGTCCCATAAATGGAGTGAGAGGCCCTGATTTTAGGAAAGGCATCAACTAAGCCTCCAAGAATAGGCCTGCATATAAACTTATGGACACAAATCAGACTATTAGCAGGGGCAAATCAGGCAGTATAAGGTCAAACTGCTACAAAAGCGTGTCACCAAACCATGCTCACTATTACACATGGGCAAAGAAAACATCTCAGGGCCCAAGAAAATTAAACTTTTTTTTTTTCCCCATTGGAAATAAGTTGCTCCAAACATGAACTCAGGATTTGGCTAGTAAGAGGAGAAAGGCACCTTCGAGCAATCGAGGTCTCTGAAATGTGCTGTCATTGTCATTGACAACAGGTGAATTGCAGAGAATGTTCTACACCAGCCAGCCAGGCTGACTTGGGGGCTCACAATGGAAATACCCAGACTCCCTGAAAACACTAGTCCCCACAGAGTCAACTTGACATTGGCTTAGCGCAGGGGTAGTCAATAGGTGGCCCATGGGCCAAATCCGGATTGCCAGATGCTTTGGAACAGACCCCAAAATTTTTTTATTTACTTATTATTATTTTGTTGTTTTCTGAATGTTCTCTGGAGTCTGGACCTTGACAAAACATAATTATTGCCCCCTGGCTTAGCGCCTTTGGGACAAGACCTCAGGAACAGAGTCTCCTGCTCTGGGCAGAGGACCAAGCCCATGGCCCTTTATTTAACAAATGGGGTAGCCCTGATGGCCCAGCCAAAAATTTCTGGGGCTGGGTTGGCTTATCCCCAAGGGGTATTAGTCACCATATAAAACTTACCCTCACTTTTATTTTCCAGCGTAAGGCATACAGTCAGAATAAAAATAAAAGACTGACTTTTCCAACCTGTTACTCCGCTACAAAACTTCGGGGTACATGATGCCAGAGCTACCATGAAGCTATACTAGAACCAACTCTGAGTTCGCCAGGTAAGTACCTGTTTAATATAACTGCAGTGCTGTAGTTTCTTTTCCCATTATCCTTTGGGAGACAAAAATAAAACATCTTTGCAGTGATTTTTTTGTTTTGTTTTTTGTTTAAAATACACATATGGGATGTAGCAAACTCCCTATGGGGCAAATGGTTGCTCTGACATCTGCAGCACGACCCATTGTGGATGCCAGTCTATTTTTAATTGGCGTTAAACGTCTCCACCCAACCCACTCACCGGGAGAGCCTAGCACCTGCCGCTGAACTCTGGGGAGCAGACACGCTCTCTGCAATTCACCCTTAGTCTGCACACGCTGCCGATCCAGTTCTGCATCAGAAATGTTCAATGGTCGGGAAAAGGAATTAGTGCATCCCAGTGCATGTTCTCCTCCAACACATTTTTTAAGCGCTGTCTTGCTCGGTTCTATTTTTTCTGCCCAGATCCATTATAGTCAGCTGGGCCAACCCCTGAGAGGAAAGGACCAGGGACCACCTGGAAGGAGCTTTGCTCCATACAAGCACATCAGAGGGTTAATGAACAAACCCTCAGCCCCTACCACCTAGATAGCCAGGCCAGAGCCGCCCTACAAGGCACAGATGGAACAGAAGAGACGGTCCACTGCTTCCCCTATGCAGGGGGATCCCATCAGTGCGAAGACCAACCGGCTGCACTGCAGAAGCCAAGCAAGTCCCCTAGGGTGGGAAGCTGTGGAGATCTCTGGAGGGTGCCGTGAGATGAGCGGTCTCTGTGCTAGGAGGCTCTGGCGCCTCCTGCAGGAGCAGAAGGTGCCCCAGGGTTCGGTCCCTGGTTGTTAGAGGAGTCACAGAAGCCCATCAATGCTTTCGCTGTAGCATCGCCCGTCAGAGGCTTAGGAGCGTTTCTGAAGAGCCCCGAGGGGCAGAGACGAAGAGAGAGGGAGACGAGAATATGTATCTTTAAGGCCTTTTGTTCTCACCTCGGTGATCCAGGTCATGATGGTTTTTCTCATCTTTAACGGTCAAGTGGGCTTGGCTCCCAAGGGCCCCAAGAGCCAGCAGTCCTGAGCTACTCCCCGTGACGGGAGGGATTCCCGGCGGCTGAAGGCCTGAAGGGTGAGGAGGCAGCTGTACCGGGGGGCCGTGAGCAGCATGGGAGAGGTGTTGGGCCTGGAGCTGCTGCTGCTGCAATAAAATCAGCGGTAAGCAATTGATGGGAAACGGCATGTTATGCAGATATTAAATGGTCATGTGACACTGGGAGGAGTCTCTGGAAGGGGCGGAGCCTGCTTCACGCACTCAGAACATCATGGGGGAATATTAAACTGAATTAAAACTCCATATTCTTCTGTCTGCAAGGAGAATCCATGCTAGGAAGAGTCAGACTGAAGGGAGGGAGGTACAGACACAGGGCAGAGCTTATAACTGCAGCCCTCTGAGCCAGGGATAAATAGTGTAGGTGTTTGAAAGACATCACCTGGGGGGCTCCATTTCATTCCCGGCAATCCACATTACCGAGAGAACCTGGCATTTCTGAGACGTAAGCAGAACAAGGGGGTAATACACCCAGCACAACAACTCCGAGGCTTGTTTTTGCCAGATGTTAAAACTGACGTGATCTGGGAAGAAAGGAAAAGGGTCCAGCTATCCTTTTACGCTGCCTCAGAAGGCAGTTCCTGCTTGTTTGCTGGGGAGTAATTTTAAGGTATTTGGCAGTAAAAGAAAAACAGGTGGTTAAGTCTATTTGCACTTGTACTAGAGTATTCTAGCCAGCGCAGTGATACTCAGACTGAGGGGCGCGAGCCGCAAGTGGCCCTTTAATGTGTCTCCTGCGGCTCTTTAGTATCATCTGCTGCAAAACACTGCGTGATTGAAATATTAACCAATCAGGATGCCTTTGTTTTATTTATTTATATACATGTCATACTGCTTAAATAGGACTAGATAGTTCTATAGTAAATGAAACGAATTCCCACATCTGCGGCTCTTTTGGGTAATGCTGATCACTAATTTGGCTCCTGAACCCCTGAGGTCTGAGTATCTCTGAGCTAGCCTATTAACCAAGCGCCCAGACTTCCACGTGGAACAGGACCACTGTTATGAGCTTTGCATCTAGCAAGGAAGAGCCACCGTTCCCCTGAACACCCCAGGCCCCCACAAAACGGCGACATTTCTAGTGTCCAGATTCATTGCAACTCTACCCATTCCCTAAAACAAACAGGCCAATTCTGCCCTGGCTAACGCTGCCTCCACCGTGGCAGCACACAGGGAAGCTGGCATGGGGGTGGGGTACGGATCTGCTTTTTGCTAACTCTGTTTAGGAATAGAAAGAAACACGTTACTTCTTACTGGAAGCGTCGCACCCCCGGGAGTAATGCCCAGCAGGCTGTACCTCTGCAGCTTGTTAAGCAGCTCTGCTGACAAGCTATCAGTTCCCGCCCGATAAGACGAGTACAGAAGAGAAAGGAAAAGCCAGCCAGGTGGGTGGATGGGGAGCCAGCCAGCAGCCCCTCGGTGTTTGCCTTAGCGATGAATCTGGCTTACCCGCTGTGACACCCCAGGTAACTGCCCCTGTTTGGAGAGGACATTGCTACCAAGAACCCGCAGCGGCGCTAGGGGCCTGCAGTTTGTTTTCCTTGGCTCCCTGCAGACAGACACCTCCCAACCCTCCCGCTCGGGGCCCCCCACCCGCCATGGCACCACCACCAAGTCACGGAGTTCCGACGCCCCTTTGCGCAGGCTCTGCAGCACCCGGAGCGAGGTCAGCGCGCAAGACAGGCGGGTCAGAGAGCTCGAGCCGCATCCCCAAGCCCTGCCCTGGCGGGGAGCCACTTGGCCGTGGCAGCATCTCCCCTCCCCTAAGAGCAGCCCAGGAGGGGCCCCTCAGTTGCTGCCAGTCTAACCCCACAGCTCTCTCCCCGCCAGAGCTACAGCCCAGCCTGCGGACGCAGAGCAGCCATTCGCTCGCAGGATGGAAGACGTCCCAAGCTCCCTTAGCTTTAAGGAGCACGAAGCATTACTCACCACTGCTAAGTGCCTGCAGGCATAAGGCTGCGAGCTCAGCAGCCAAGCAGGGGCAGTCCTGGCCAGGGGGCAGCAGGAAGCGGGGCTGGTCAGGCAGGAAGCATCACTCTCCCCCCCCCCCCCCAAGTCTGCCCTGAGCAGCAGGGCGCCAGAGGTGCTGCCACCAGAGGGACTGGCGCTTGGACGGGAGCAGGCGGGCACAGCTTGGCCTGCTCGGGCTCCTCGGAGAGTCACGCCGAAAGGGAGCGGAGCTGTGCAATCTGGCTTCTCCAGCCGCTGAGCCAAGTAAGGACCCTGGTGCTCTCCTGCCCCGGGGAGCGAGGGGGCAGACGGTGTTCCTGTGGTGAGCTGCAGCACCGGGGGGCACTTCCCCTCCCACAGGGGCGCCCGTCGCGGGCAGAGCCAGTGCAAAGGGGGCAGCAATCTGCACCAGGGGCAGCCCTGGCAACGCTCGCTTCCCCGTAACTAAGGGGAGGAAGGGGTCAAACTATGACCAGCCACAACTCGGTCCTTGGTGTGCTCCCCCAGCCCCGTGACTATGCGCGCTTCCTTTGCTCAGGGCTTGAACTAGCTCCCGTCAATACACAGTAATCGCGCCCAGCTGGGAGAGGGATCCTCTCCCCAGGTCCTGCTGCAGATGGGAGGGGGTGGGGGTGGAAATGGGGGGAGATTTGACCTGCAGGACATTGGTTTGGGGTGGGGGGAACAAAGGCCCTGTGCACGCTACAGCGATGGGCTAGGAATTAGTTTGTTACACTCCCCCGAGCCGTGTGCTCACAGCACAACCACGTCTCGTGGCCGCGCCCCCCAAGCCACCGGTGGGGGGCTCTGGGCGGCGGTCCCGTCGTGCACCAGCAGGCGCTAGAGAGGGGATGTCCACGTAGCGCCGCACCAACGGCTCTTGGGCATGGCCCAGCAGGAGGAAACAGGACTGGCCAAACCAGGAAGACGCCCACACAGCAGCCTGGGCTACGAGCAGGAGCGACACGAGATTAGCCGGCAGGGTTACTGACTGTACAGCATGTGGGCGCACACCACAGTTAGGGGCAGCCAGGTCAGAGGCTGCAGCGGACACATGTTTCTCTGCTCTGTCTTGTTCTGTGTTTGGAAAGTCACTAATCCCACCTGTCCAGGCAGGTGCCATTCCAGGGATGGGAACAGTTTGCTCCATTTTGTCTGGAAGAAGCTAAATAAAACCATGGTCGGGGGATGTGAGGGGGAAGAAATTTTCCCACTTCCTGAATTACTGTTTAAAACACCAGGTGGCTTCGAGGGAGAGGAGGTGGAACCCCAGGGAGTTCTTGGCCAAGGATGTTCCCTCTGTTTTATTTTAAAGCACGCCAAGCAGACTTTTGCCAGGGCCTGTCACAAGGACACGAGCTGCCTGAGCTTGGACCCTCAGCATGAACCTGCTGCTGGGTCTGTGGAGAGCGCTGCCTTGCATCAGCGCCACGCTGTGCCTATAAACTCTCCCTGCGACCCAAGTTAAAAGCCCTGAGGGGCGGGTGAATACTAGCACTGGTGACAGGGTGGGGTGATTGTGAAGAAGCATTCAAGGCTTTTGATGTTTATCCGAATCCCTTTGAAGCTACCACTTCCTCAGCCAAATACCTCCCTTTGACCCTCCCTTTGCTACATCAGAAAAGCCACAATTCCCTGCTGTGACATCCTGCACCCAACTGAGGCAGAACCCACTGCAAGGTCTAATCGATCAGGCTTTCTGCTGGGGCCTGTTCCAGCCAAAGCTTCCCAAAACGGCTCAGAGCACACAAGGATTTCAGTGCAGCAGAGACAGTCAGGCCTGATGGATCTGGACACAAGGTACCCAATGAAAGAAGGACCTGAATATTCAGGTATACCTGAAAACAGGGGGCAGAGAGAGGGTGTCCGTCTCCTACCCTTGCAGGAGGCCCCAGTTTCAGTATGGAGAACAGCCACAGACTTGGGCCTCTCTCAGAAGCAGATCCCAGGTGCGGTTGAATGAAAACCTAACACACCGTTTCCTCCGAGGGATAGCTGTGGGGCCGCTGCATGGCCAGGGACCCACAGGCCAGTGCTGGAAATGATGAAGTTGCAGGGCCAATTTCTGCTCCCTGAGGCTAGGCAAAGAACTGGAGAAACTCCTCTGAAGGCAGTGGCTTGCTTTGAGTTTATGCTGGTCCATGGACTACAGAACATGAGAAAACCTGAGGAATTTGGTTTCGGCCAACAACAGCTGGGGGACTCCTAGGTGTGCAGTTCTGAGCTCAGCTCTGCTGGGGGCCTGGGAACAATGGGGTTGTTTTATCCTTGCACCGCATTGTCCATTCACAGAGGGGAAATTACAGGGGTTTGGCTGCAGTCTGAATTGCCTGCTTCCCTCTCCCGTATTTGTTTGGGTCATTTTAAGCACCTAAGTTATTTACTCAAACGCAGTAGTAACTCCTTGAAAGGAGCCATTAGAGCCTGTTGTGTCAACAGTGAAAGTATGTGGAGGGATAGTGGCTGCTGAAAGGGAAGGGAGTCAGGGCCCTCTGCAGCCCTAAGGATCTGAGCTGTTGCAAGTATTCTCCTTCGAGGCTCCAGAATTCACTGAAGGCAAAGTTACATGCTGGGTTAGCCTGTCCCCAGACGCTGCCTGCATTTGGGGCTGCAGGGAACACACAGAGCTGTAGATACCTGTCACAGCCTTCTATAGGGTGCAACGTGCACCCCATCCTGTCCCCAGCTCTGCAAGGCACGACCTCACCCTGCCATCTGGGCTAGAGTCCCCTGCTCTTTCTGAAGCACTAGGACAGAGGTTCTGCTGAGCCGGGGCACAAGGGCACAAAGATACTTGGGGCGGGACTGCGGGAAAGCTCCTCGAACCCTGTCTTGCTTGCATCTGTGCTACCCCCACTCCCCCGAAACCCACAGAGTTGAATTGTTAGGCCCTGATCCCATCAGGCGTTGAGGCTAGCAGGAGGTAAGGGAAAGCCCCACACTGACTAACCTTCTCCCCCTCGCCCCGCCCGTCTTAGGAAGTGCCCTTCCTGCCCCTGTCCCCTTGGTCATTTCCCATAAAGAAGATGTTTTAAGGCATATCTGAAACTAGTGACTTGCCAATCTGTGCAGCTTAGCTTGCCTAGGCCACTGCGTGGCATTAGCATGGAGTGGAGGCCAGGACTGACGGACAGATGTGTCTTTCAACAGCTGCAAGAGGCCCAGAGCTCAGTGGGCATGGTGGAGCCCAGAGGCGATGCAGAGTGAAGGGGCAGGGTGCGGGCCAGGGGAAGCATGACTGTGCCGGTGCGCCTGATGGGGTTCTCCACAGAAAGCTTTCGGTTTCTAGCACTCTCAGCAGGGCACATTTCACAAAGGGGGAAATCCCCACACGGGGCTGCGATTTGAAAGCTGACACTATTTATTGCTTCAGAGTGAACTGTACATTTGAAGCATGGCCTATTCCAGAAACGTCACTTCTCAGCCATGCAAGAGGCCAACCTATTCCTTCAAAAGTAGTTTCACTCTCAAAGCTCGCGCCTCCCTCCGCGCTTTGGTAGTGGGGAGGGGAGGCGAAAGGGTGTGGGGATTTCAGGTGGCTTGATCCTACATCCAATGAAGCCAATGGAAATACTCTCCACTGACTTCAGTGGCATCAGTCTTAAAGGGGACAGGCCTGAACCTATGCTGCAAGAGCCATGAAGCTACACATCTGCATTTCATAGCCCGTGGCCCTGTCTGTCGCTGGCACCACAGAATTGTCAACAAGAGGACTCTGTGGTCTGTGCATAACACACGAGGACAACGCTGTGCAAACAGGAAAGAAACTTCCCACTCTGCCTCTCAGGAGACAAAAGCAGGCAGCAGTTTATGAGGTGGCTGCGACCATTCACGCTGCCCATGACGTTAGCCAAAACTCACTCATCGCAATGTGACCCAAAGACCAGCCCCCTTCGGAATCACCACCTGTGGAAACGGGAGGGATGTGGTCTGTCACCGAGCACAGCTTCCTGCCTCTGCAGCACGGCTCCTGGCTGGGCATTCACCAGGGTTTGGTCCCGTTGAGTCGGAGATGTGCTGAGCGATGGCACCCCCACCACTTCCTTCGGCAGATTATCCCACTGACTAGCAGTTCTTAGCATCATCCTATTATTCTTAGCTACACCCTCTTGAATCATTCCTCTGCTTGCAGAAATCCACTCCCTTCGATTCCTGCAGGCTGTCAGGCCGGCCCCCTCGCAGCCACACTGGGTATATTTAACTCCCTTGTTTTGATTTACGAGGGACCGACAAAGATGAACCATAATTGGCTACTGAAATCAATGAAGCTCTTTAAACCCAAATCTTCATGTGCCCTCCATTTCCCACAAACCCATCTCCTCTTGAGCCAGGCCAACATGGCCTGTTTGTGGTGAGTATTGGGGGTTAGGGGGTTATCTTTAAGCACTCACCTCTAAAGAATGACTTAAGTGAATCCATAGGCGCCAACTTCCTCTCTACCGGGGGGGGGGGGGGGGGGGGGGCGGGGAAAGATGCTCGACTCCCCACCCCAGGCCCCACTCCCAGTCTACCCCTTCCCCCAAGGCTGCACCCCAGCCCTGCCTCTACCCACCCCCTCCCCAGAGCATGCCCATCCCTGCTCTGCCTCCTACACGCCAGGGAACAGCTTATCTGCAGTGGGTGGGAGGCGCTGGGAGGGGTGGGGAGAAGTTGATCAGCGGGGCTGCCAGTGTGGTGGGGAGGGGGAGGTGCTGGGGAGAGGAGGACCTTGGCGGCTGGTGGGTGCTAAGCACGTACTAATTTGTTTTCCGTGGGTGATCCAAAGCTGGAGCCTTGGAGGTTTTGGATAGCATCCATCTATGTAGTATCTAGGCACTTCACGAGATGAAATTTTCTTGTATTATTTATAAGACTCAACTTCCTTTCAGAGAGAGAGAGAGATTAAGCCCAACACAGCCCACTACTGACAAAAGAGGGGAAAACATTTCTAATGAGCTCGCCATCTGACCATGTTTTGTTTCTCTGTTATACTAGCAAGGGGTTTTCTTCTCTTTTCTTTTTTTAAAGACTTGCTGATAAACGTAGTAGACAAGAGAATAAAATGTGGGGGTTTTCCCTCCTGTTTTATTTGAAATTGTCCCCAAAGCTTTTCTGCTTTGGAAAAAAAAAAGTGACTTTTTAAAAAATGCTCTTGAAAGTAAGTTTGAAGAGAGCTGAGTCCCTGCTCGCATGGCTGGCGTGAGCCTGGAGAGAGAAGCCATGTTGAAGTCTACCTCCTAGCACGGCAGCAAGGAGTATCCGAGTGTGCACGCTGAGGTTAGCCATTCTGTGGTCCTACCCAAGCTTTGAAATTAGTACCTTAGGTGCGAGTGGAGAGTGCTGGGCAGGAGAGATCACACCTTCGCCTTCAGCGACAGCACAGCCCCGCTGGCGTGCTTCAGCAGGGCTGCGGTTGAGATGGTGACACCCCGTGGCTTTCACTACACCGTGAAGTCTGCACCGGTGCAGCTTGTGCATCACACGGCCGGTACCCCAGCCAGGGAGGTTAAAAAAGAATGGCTGGAATGACGGTCACTGCAGTGAGGTGGGCATTGGAAAGAAGCCCTTCAGAATTAAATCTCTGATGGAAAGTGTGACCGAGAGATAGGTCTTCCAAACCCAGTGGTAAAGACAGCAGAGAGTAATGAGGAAGGTAAAACTAGAGGCCTCTCTTGCGTACTGGGCCTTCGGAGAGGGCGAAGAGACGCCCTCGGGAAAAGCTACCGATTTTATCCCTGGTGACTATTAACACCTAGGCTGAAAACTTCCAAAAGCAGAAGTTTGGAATTTAGCATGGCTGTTGGAGCTCCTACTTCTCTCCCTTACATCCTAACCCCCCACAAGAAGGAATTGTGGGAGATGCACAGACACAAAGATGTTTTCCTTCTGGGGTCTTAACAAATATGGTTAAGATATGAGGAGGTGACAATTTACAAGGGAGGCTGGCAAGGAGTATCTTGTATGTAGATGTTTTTAATTGGATTATGTACATCATACTTCATGCCTTTGTTAACCGATTTAATGGTTCACCACTTGAGTTCACCACTTGCGTTACATTTAGTGAAGTAGTCTAATCATTTCCAGAGCTAGAACCAAATCGAGGGCTCAATTTCACAGAAGCCTGGAGCAGGAGAACTGTAAGACAATGGCCTAGACGCATAAAATTAACAGTTCTTGACCTCAGAAGGGGGCGGGGGGAGAAGAGGTTTTAATGATCTGCTGCATTTTCATACTTGCCAATTTTGTCTGCAGCATCTGAACTAAAATGCAGATTCCTTCACTAGCTTATAAAGACACGTTCCTGGTGTTTATAAAGAAAATCCTACTTGCATACTATAACAAACCTGTTTTCCCATAAAAAATTTCCTTAAAGTGTCGTTGTCAAGTTTAGCAGGCATCAAATTCGAGATCTCCTCCCCCTTTCCTGCTTCTGTTGGCAGAGCCCATGTCACTGTCTAGGTATGGGGTTTTATGTACATGCGCACACATGCTTTCCCCCAAAAGTCAGCACAAGCAACCCTGCCCCACACAAACAGCCCTACAGCAATAAGCAGGGGGTGTGCACACAATGGAGAGACAGGAAGTTTGCCAAAGATCCCATCTCTCAGCTTCACGTGTCTGAAGGAGCTGAGGCTGCGAATGACACTAGCTGGCTCCTTTCAACGGCTGAGCAGTTCAAGAACCTTGTCCCAGGGAATCAAAAGCAGGGACTTCTCCAGGGAAGGGCCGGCTTTCCCGCACTGGGCAGTGCCCCATGTTAGAAAGGCCAGGGTGCTCTTTTCAAACAGCCTTTCACGCTCGGACTGCCGATTGCCCTACCGAACCACCCAAGTCCTCCAAGTGTCATGGTCAGCACCACCGGAGAGGCATGCTCTTGTTCCTTCCAAAATAGCAGTATTGCTCTGTGGCTCACTGTTAATGGGCATGAAAAAGCAGCGGGAATTACACAACCAGTCTGCCCCTCAGAGGTTGGGGTGATCCCCTCCCCCCTCTGCAATGCCTAGTTAACCAGAGGTCAATACCAAGCAGATCTGCCACATTGCAGCGCATAGCCGCTAAGCCATCGGGGGTGGGCCACGCACTGCATTAATGCCGAACCCTCTCTCCTCTCGCACGATCAAAGCTCATGGTGATCTCTTGCTGTCTTTCTGACAGCAGCCACTTTTGGGTTCCTTCCTTGACAAGATAAAAACGCTTGACTGGATTAGCTTTTATCCTTTGCAAGTGTGCAGTCAAGCATGGCCCCCCGAGCGAACGCACTGAGCGCCTGCCCATAATTCCTGCCTTGTGAAAATGTGTCAGGCAAAACGATTAAATGGCTGCCTGCTTAACGATGGGACGACAGTTGCATTCACTCTGATCTGAGGAAGCAATTACCTTGGAAATGGGGGTCACAGGCTCCACTCATTTACCTTAATTGAATTCCAATATCTGCCTCAAGCTGCCTTGACCTGCTGTGTAGCCTCCTAAATACTACTTAAAAGAAGCTAATCAAAGAAACGTCTCCATTTTCACACTTACACTATTGAGCCCCAGGATCACCCTGCTCCCCAGCCAAAGAGAGGAGCAAGAGCGCACAACTCCAGTGTGGTGGCACCAGAAATGCCAAGAACGGGAAATCAGCAGCAAGGCCGACGACACAGCAGGATCATCTCTTTAAAAGTCATCTTAAAACCCTAGTTTAAGAGGGGCTGTCATGAGGAAAGTTTGCAAACGATGTGGCAAATTGCCTGCATTGCTCTGTGCCATCGGAGGCCAAAGCACAAACACCCACTGCAAATCATTAAACACACTTGAGAACTAGACACCCATGCCAAACAAACAAGACACATTCTTGAGTCTATCAAAGCGTTTCCATGTGTCCCTGCACATGTAATTCAAACTTGGCCCCCACAAGAACGTGTTAAAAGGCAACGTCAAGGAGTCCGAGCCAAAGCTTTGATCTACCTTAGAGGTTATTGGGGCCAAATACCCAGTTCAAACCATCAATCCAGACTCGGTTTTGAGAGCCACCGTTTTCATGGGACCACCAATTATTGAGAGTCCCACGTTGACAACAGTTCACAAGATGACAACGATGAGGCTATTACCAGGGAAGAGGAGCCAGGTTTGCCTCTGCTCTGATAAGAACAATGGAAAGAACTGAGTGCTGGCACAATGGACGTAGTTCGGGGGAAGTTTCTTTTACTTAAGAGCTAAATGAAAAATTACTTTAATGCATTAGAGTTTATTCTTTGAAAACCAGACTTTTAACTGACCCCATGGTTCTAGCTCCGAGAGACAAAAGGGCTCGGTCTGCAGATGGGAGTGGAATAGTAGTACTCAATTACTGCACATTCTGTTGGGATTTTGAGTAAATACCTGTAGTACATCAAATGTAAGACCTATTTTGAGGCCCGATCAAGCAGAACAATTGGCAAAGGTAATTCTATCACTGCTAGAAACAATTAAAACCATTGCAGTGTTCAACTTTTGGGATCTTAGTGATAAACACCCGGAACATTTACATGAGTAGCTTAATGCATGGAACACCAAGTCAATCGTATTTACGGCACATTTCACAGAAACAATACAACAGAGACATATCTGATCTCAGGTGGCCAGAAGAAGGGCTAACACATCCAGACCAATTAAAAGAACAACCACCAATCAAGAACAGCCCCAAATCTCAGAAAGGTTTAGCTAGTTTCCCATATTGGGCTTAAATACAGATTTTTTACAAAAATTTTGCATTTTGACTGATCTCGGTGATTTGATCTGTAGCAGCATCATCATCACCAGCTGCTAAAAGGAGAAATCAGTCCCTTTCCCCATGGCTGATGAGGCTTTAAAAGAAGAGTAAAAAGTAAAGCGCTAAGAAAAGGTGTTTTCATCACACTGGCAGCACCTCATGCTGTTTAAACCCACCTCTAAAATCAGTTAGAGCACTTAGAGGCTAATGAGGACACTCATATTTGCACTGCAGGAATGCTCAAAGACCTCATTCGGGATCAGGGCCTCACTGCACGGGACCTGGTCCCAGCCCTGAATCAGTTTTCTGATTCCAAGACCTACTCGATCAAACTGGGAATTTCAATTAATAACGTGCAGCCCTCTGGAAGCGACTAAGGTTCAGAGAAACGTTCCTGATTGTCAGTATCTTTGCAAGCTGCCATTCTTCAAAGCCAACTAAGTGCAGGATTGTCTCTGGTCATGGTAAATGATAGGAATAAAAGGGGTATACACACGGTGAGAGGCAGATTTGGAAGTCCACGTACCCCGATGATAGCATTCAGCTCTGTCATTGTCACTTGCTTGGCACGGTCAACAGCCTGGGCAACCTGCTGTTGGTGCTAAGAGAACAAAATTTCAAAGGCACGTTAGAATAAGGAATGTTTCCAAGCAGGGACTGTAAAGAAAGATCAAAGAAAGCCTGGATACCCAAGTCAAGGGGCAAAGGCCTCAGCAACCTGCCATCACTTTGCTTGGGGAGTTTGCTCATGAAAACGAGGAGCTAGGGATTAGATTCAGCTCCCTCCTCTACTGGGAGTTGCACTGGCCCAGAAAGCTTTGAGCAGCACGCAACAGAGCTGGGCACTATGCAAGTTTCCTTTTACCGCTCTGATAACTCACATGCATTGTCTGTCGTGCCTGCACCCCCGGCCTCTGTTAAACAGAGGCGGACAGTCTTCCCACATTGTGATAGTGCATATTGCAAAACTGTCTGTTAAGCCAGTCCGAAACCTTTTTCGTTGTGCCACGAATCCAAATTTGAAACTGAGTCTAAAGACTTGTAGCACGAGCAGGTGGCGTCTAGCACAACCTCCCCTTGGCCCAACATGACTTTCCAAATTGTTCTCATCACTATCAGCACTATGTGAATGGAAGACCAACATACGGTAACAATTCACATCCATTCCCTTACCTCTTGTGACAGAAAAGGCATGATTTGAGCTAGAATTGTGTTCAATCTTTTAGCAATCTCGGTCTAAAAAAAAAAAAGAAAAGAAAAGAAAAAGAAAAGACCGCATTTAGTTTAGTCAAAAATCACCTTGTGTGGACATGTCAGAAATATTAAAGCATTTAGAAACAATCGAAAGAAAGAAAGACTTTTCTTGGAATAAAGATAAAAAACAAACAAACAAAAAACCCCAAACCAACCATTTTCCCCCCCATCCCCCCTCCTTCCATTGATCATGTAACATAATAAGGAGCTAATTTTAAAGAGGCATCAAGAGCACACAAATATACCTTCTCTAAATCCTTCATGCCAGGTTCATGGAGGAAATAACTGTTGTTTTATTGATCTGGCAAATTTTGAATTCCTTTTCCTGACAAAAGCTAAATGATGCAAAACAAGATTGGGATAAACTGAACCAGTTTCATGTCTGTCTGTATTTTTTACCATGATGGTCTCAAGAAAAAATAATCTAAATGGTTAAAATACTGATGTTATCCAAATCAGCAAGGGAGCATGTGAAAAAATGCATTAGGCTAACGTGTCAGTTTCATATCAATCTCCCTGCAGCTGTGGCAAGGACACTGTGGTCACTCTAGCAAATCACTTAAGCGAAAGCAACATCCACAGGTTTATGAAACCCAGTCACACAGACACTTAAATAAGCTAGATTATAAAGCAGCACAAAGACCAGCTTGGTTTTATTCACACTTTAGCAATTAATCCTCATCCCAGCATGGAGTTGTGATCCTTGTCCATTTTTCTAGGCATCTAACACAACATCTAATCACCATGGCATTTCTCAACTCATAAATCGACGTTCTCCACTCATCAGTTCACTTTAGGTTATTACCTTATTTGAAAGGGAACTTTAAAAGATCACCGTGGCGTTCAGATAGCTTATATACAATTCCAAAGTGGAGGTGGCTTTGAGCTATGCTGATTAACATAATTCTGAAGCTTTATCTAAACATTTCTGCCGTTTTTGAAGAAATTTGCTTACGACAGTTCATTTCTTTCAAATGTAAAATGAATTCTGCAGTCTCAGCTCAGATCTCCGTGTGACAGCTTGTTGAGATCATACTGCATTCACGCTACTTATTTCCAAGAGTTACGGGCTTTCTTTCAGAAAGAAAAGCTTCACATACAAGCCCTGTGCAGGTGGTTAGTCCCTGGCGAATCTTACGCAGTGCTGTGAACAACCAACATCTTACTCTGATCTCGACTTTCCTCTGCAATTTTTTTTTAAAAGTCATTCTAGTTAATTCTGCAGCACTTACATTACATTCAAGAACTTTAACCCAAACCCATTTGCACCTGTCAGCTGACCACATAACTCAGAAGTTTAATAAATGTTCTCCACTGTCAAATTGTGGTTTTTGCAACATCTCTGAGTAAAATGTTTTAGGATAAGTGAAAACCTAGATTTCATATGAGTCAGCAGTTCATATTTTAAACTTATTATAGAACTGACTCTTCACTGAGATCCCTTTACACCACTCTGCCATTGAAAGAAGAACTTAAAGGGAGAGTGGATGTGCGTTACATTAACATGTGGCAGTGTAAGGGGCCTTAAGCACTGGGTCTTAGAACAGCTGAAAAGTAGGCCATAGACTCAGTTTAAGACACAGATAACAGACTTTTAGCTCTCCAGAAAGGAGAAATCCTAGCTATAGGGCAGTTCAACGCCAAGCAAAGGAGTTCTGGAACAGAAAGTAAACCAAATGTTGCATTAGCTTTCTGAAGTTATGTGCCTATTCCAAGCAAAGCTACACTTAGGGCCCTGGTGTGTGGGGGAAACGATAGACTATTTAACTACCACCAGACCTTGTGTGATCATAAGGTGGCACGGAAGAGATGCCAAACCCCTATATCGAAATAGTTGCAGCGTCACATTGAAGATGTTTCAAGAAAGTGGGTTTTGCCACAACACCTCCAGTCCAGGGGAAAAAGCTACGGGTAAAATTTTCAAAAAGGTCTAACTTCCATTTTCAACAGCGACTCAGACCCTTGGGGTCCTCGCTCTTAGTGAAAAACCAATGGGACTTGCTCCTTTTTGAAAACTGTACTCAGGAGCAACTTTCCAGTCACAGGGATTTGTGAAGTGCCAGTCAAGCGCTCACGTGCTAAGAGAAGGAGAACAGTATAAATGCCAAGGCAGAGGATCCCCCAAGTATTTAGGCACTGAAAATACATCGGCATCAGACCCGCCCATCAGGTACGTGGCCT
This sequence comes from Chelonia mydas, assembly GCF_015237465.2. Lineage (NCBI taxonomy): Eukaryota > Metazoa > Chordata > Testudines > Cheloniidae > Chelonia > Chelonia mydas. Next base: position 81,024,059 of record NC_051250.2, read on the forward strand.
GTTCTGAAACAGCGGGGAAGAGCCAGTGCTCTGCTCCAGCCACAGCGAAGCCCTGAGGAAGCGTCATGGTCTCCTTTCCCTGGTCCACCCACCCACCCACAGCTGAAGGCCTGCACTTGTAGGCACCATCCTTTCTGTTGACTGGATGGGATTCCATTCACAGGAGGGGCATGGACGTGAGACAGCTTTCCCTGCTCCGGCTGCCTGCCCCTGCAGCAAGCCCAGCTCCTGCTGACCAAGGAAGCTTACAGTAATGCAAATGGATGTCAGTCAGTCACCTATTATACGATTGCATCACTATGCCAAAACACATTAGCATTCAAACCTAAAGGGGGCATGAGAGGTCTCCAAACAACTGCTCTTTTTAAGACTGCAAAGGGGGGCGGGGGGGGGGGCAGCCCTGTGTTCCAAGGGTTAATATCAGCAGCCTTGCCCATTAAGACAGCTGTTAAAACAGCTTTTGATCCAACTTAAACACAGCCTGACCATCAGTAAGAATTCAAGAAATACTGCTTCAACAATACTGCAGGTCGAAAGCACACACTGGAACACGATCAAACATTTAAAAATTCCTTTTGATAATTCAGAGCCGCTTGTTATCAATAAAACAGAAATGATTAATTAGGTCAACTTGCATCTCCCCCTCCCCACCACCCTCTCCTCAGGAAGCTGCTTCGTTAGCAACAAGATGGCCAGAAAATACCTCCACTGTTAGAAAGCAATATGAAGGCAAACGGGCATGTTCTAGAATCGCTGGACCTTTCCCCCAGGTTTTACAGAAAACTCACCATCTCCCCTGAAACTGCACAGACTCAGCTCATGTGCCTTCCATCTAGCGAAGGCTTTTCTAGAGCACTCAGCCATGTGGTATCTAAGTACTTAAAATAGCAGTTTAAGAACATAAAAACTGTTAAGAGTGGATCAGGCCAATAGTCCATCTAGCCCCAGTATCCGGTCTCCAACAGAGTCCAGTACCAGAGCTTCTGAAGGAGTACATGGAACAGGGCAATTTTGGAGAGAAGCACCAGTTTTCCCCTTCAGGCTCCTGACAGTCATCCCGAGTATGGGGTTACATCCCTGACCATCTTGGCTAACAGCCATTGATGGACCTAGCCTCCAGGAACTTATCTAGTTCTTTTTAACCCAGTTATACTTTGTGCCATCATAACATCCCAAGGCAATGAGTTCCACAGGTTAGTTGTGCACTGTGTGTGTAAGTACTTCCTTTTGTTTGTATTAAACTTGCTGCCTATTAATTGCATCGGGTGACCCCTGGTTCTTGTATTGTGGGAAAGGGTAAATAACTTCTCTATTCACTTTCTCCACACCATTTATGATTTTATAGCCCTCTATCATATTGCTCCTTAATCGTCTCTTTTCTAAACTGACCAGCCTGTGTCTTTTTAGTCTCTCCTCCTGTGGAAGCTGTCCCACACCCTTGCTCATTTGTTGCCCTTCTCTGAACCTTTTCCAATTTCACTATATCCTTTTTATGATTGGGCAAGCAGAAATGGACACAGTATTCAAGGTGTGGATGCACTCTAGATTTATTTAGTGGCATTATGATATTTTCTGTCTTATTTTCTACCCCTTTCCTAATAGTTCCTAACACTTTATTAGCCTTTTTCATCGCTGCAGTGCACTGGGCTGAAGTTTTCAGAGAACTACCCAGGATGAAACCAAGAGTTTTGTCTTGAGTGGTAACAGCTACTTTAGACCCCCATCATTATATATGTATAGTTGGGATGATGTTTTCCAACGTGCATTACTTTGCACTTAACACTGAATTTCATCTGCCATATTCTTGCCCAGTCACACAGTTTTGTGAGATCCCTTTGTAAGTCTTCGCAATCAGCTTTGGACTTAACTATCTTGAGTAATTTTGTATCATCTGCAAACTTTGCCATTTCACTGTTCATTCCCTTTTCCAGATCATTAAGGAATATGTTGAACAGCACATGTCCCAGTACAGATCTTTCAGGGACCCCCCCTTACTTCTTTCCATTGTGAAAACTGACCATTTATTCTCACCTTTTGTTTCCTATCCTTTACCCAGTCCATGACAGGACCTTCCCTCTTATCCCATGACTGCTTACTTTGCTTAAGAGCCTTTGGTGAGGGACCTTGTCAAAGGCTTTCTGAAAATCTAAGTACACTAGATCACCCTTGTCCACATGCTTGTTGGCATCCTCAAAGACTTCTAATAGATTGGTGATTAGAGTTTATAGCTTCACAACAACATTAAAGGGGCATATATTTGAATCCTGGGCTCCCTCATTTTTTATGTACTTTGCACACAGATATTTCAGTTAAACAACTTCCAAAATATTTACTTAGGAAAAAACAACAACCCACACGCACAAAGTAGTTGGGCAACAATTTTACAGATGAAGGTGATGGCTTGCAGGAGTCATTAGGACAGGCTATTGTTAGTTATGTTGCTGCACCCAGAGTGAGCAAAATCAGTGACGATTATTACAGTGGGCAGATGTTTAGAGAGATTTGTATCATTTTAACACAGGTCCCTCTTTCCTTTCCAAAGAGCCAGGAAGTAACTATATGCCCCATGACAGCTGGTGAGATTGTCTCAAGGAAAAGTTCTTACAAACAATTGTCCTCCCCCCGCCCAGTGACAGTAGCACTGCAAATAATTTTACTAACCCTGTTCTCCCCCGCCTTCCCCCCGCCACATTCAAAAAAGCCAACCTTTGTTTGGCATCACCATTGTATACTTCCAAAGCCACAGTGACATTTCTGAAAAGCTTCAGAGTAGCAGCCGCGTTAGTCTGTATCCGCAAAAAGAAAAGGAGTACTTCTGGCACCTTAGGGACTAACAAATAAATCTGTTAGTCTCTAAGGTGCCACAAGTACTCCTTTTCTTATTTCTGAAAAGCCTCACTGATCAGATTGCACCATATGCTTTTACTAGCTCTTTCAGAGGTCTTCACTGCTCCTTGGCTCTTTGTTTTGAATCAGAAACCTCTTGAAGTGAATACATTCTGAAGCCTGTACATACAAGTACATTACCAGTGGCTTGACAACACATTGTCTAGCAGTCAGCCCACTGAATTTTCCAACATTGTCATACCTCAAAGAGGCTCTGTAAGCACCTGTGATTTCAGTTGACTAATCTGAAATCGCTTTGCACCTTTCACCCAAAGATTCCACAGCACTCTGCAAACATTAAGTCTCACAACACCCCTGCAAGGGGAATGGGATGATTATGGACAGTTTACAGAAGGTAAAGGAAGTCTCAGAAGTGTCAGCAATTAGCCCAAAGCAACAAATTTATCCAAAGGCAGAGCTAAAACTAGAACTCAGAAGTCTTGGGTCTCCATCCACTCTCCTCTAACCAACAGATAACTAACCTTCCCTAGCTGTGGGTTATCTTTGTTCTTGTTACAAAAGTGATGCCACGACACGGTACATACGGTGCAACCTCAGAGTTATGACGACCTCGGGAATAGAGGTTGCTCATAACTGTAAAATGTTCGGAATTCTGAACAAAAGTTCTTTCAAAAGTTTACACCTGAACATTGACTTAATGCAGCTTCGAAACGTTACTATGCAGAAGAAAAATGCTGCTTTCCCCTTTTATTATTAGTTTATGTTTAACCCACTACTGTACTGTATTTGCCTTTTTTTTTTTGGTCTATACTACTGCCTGATTGCGTACTCCCGGTTCCAAAGGAGGTGTGTGGTTGAGTGGTCAGTTTGTAACTCTGGTGTTCATAACGCTATGGGCTACTTTATGCGGTGTATAGCGCAGGACGCGGAAGAGTGAAATTAACAACTGACATTTTACGTTCTTCTGGGCAGCCTCTCCATTGCCCTGCTTTGCACTCCATGGAGTTCAATCAGAAAGGGAGTGAATGTTTTACTTCGCGTCGGTCGTGCTGCGGATAACAACTGTGGGGCCTTGCAGCAAGGTTTCCGCTTAGATCACAAATTGCTATGTGATAGGTAAGCCTCTTTAAAGACTCTTTTTGCATTGGCTTATTGATCAAATTATACATAAACTACAACTCCATTAAATATTTACGCCTTTGAATGAAACCTATTGAACTCTTCCTGCAACGAGCACTAAATGTATTGCTCTTTTCAGTGTGATTACTTCTCGGGGGCAGGTTCGGTTTTGTTTTTCCTGGCTCTAACAAATCCTATAGCACAGGGTCCTCATTTGACATGGACCCAATTGTTCACTGCAGCCAGGAAGAGACACCCCTCTGGTCATAAGCTTGTAGTGTTACTGCAAGGTCATCTCTGTGCAAAATAAAGAACCCTTCACAGTTTCACCCAATTCTCAAAGAGGGCATTGTATAAGGGGACACTTGCTTTCACTCAGAGCTACTTCAGAGCTTGGCTTTGTTTTGTTTTTGCTTTTACCAGTACTTTAAAAATCAAGTTTTGCTTAAACTTCCAGCAAGGATTTGGGAACCAAACTTAGGTTCTGTTTTTTAAAAAAGGACACTTTCCTTGTAGAATTTAGAAAGGAAAAAAAAGAAAACCAGTATCTGTAGAAACGTTATGTTTACGACTGCTAGGTTTCCTGTTAACATAAGATTCCATAATCTTTAAATATTTGTTCACTTTAATTTTGCAGTTCCCAAGCACATTAAAAGCTGTTTGTCCCCGTTAAGGTTGAATCGGGCTCTAAAGGGGATCACTGGCTGGCCTAGAACAGGGGAAGGTTTCATGCATTACACCTTCCCAGTATCACTACCCATTCATCAACTCCCCTCCAAAGCAACGGAGCCCTCCCCCGAGTGCCACCGGGCAATTCCTGCCAAGAAAAATCTCAATTCATCTCCGTTAGATTGCCATGGCAACCTCAACAACCTAATCCCCTCAGAACATTATGCAAATTGCGCCTTTGCTTGACCGCAACAGGCTGTAAAACCATATTACCCATGCCAAGGCGAGTCATTACGCTGAGTTTTCGGGCTGCCAATCTGATCAGCTCCACAAATTAACGCTGGATAAAAAGGGACCTGGGTTTCTGCAGGGCAGGTGGGTGTGGTTGGAGGACAGTGTGGGAGGAAAGAGAGACAGACGTGTCAGCTGCTAAAGAGTCTTGAGTCACAGCAAGTCTAAGACACTTTGTCAGGGCAGCTCTCCCCGGCTTCCACGCCTGACTGCAGCTTCATGGCCTTCCATACAGCCCTTTTGTTAGAAACGGTTGGGGGTGGGTGGGGTGGGGGTAACTAGTGTGGCAACAAAGTTAGCAGGACTCACAGAGAAAGAGACGGTCTTGATTTTCAACCCACAGTAGTACTTGCCTGCAGCCACATGAGCTTGGACTGTGGTCTCACTAGCTAAGACAGGCTCTGGAGGGTCTGATCTGATCCTGGTTGGGAGACCTCAGACAGTGCAGCCGAAGTGGCGTGGGCTGTGCAGTTTCCAGGAGAGGTATCAGTCAAGGACCTGACCACATGTGGTTGTTCCAAAGCCCACTGCATTTTCCATTCAGACCAGATCCTAGTTTGGGTAGTTAAATTCTGTCCAAAAAAATAAATAAAAAAAATAAAAAGCCACCTTCCTCTGCAGTCTTGACTGGCGCTGTTATTCTTCATTTCTGAGAACACCAGCTCAGCACTGCGGAGCAACAGCTGCGTTTCAGCCACAGATGAGCGATCACTACGTGTGCAGGGCCAGAGTCGCTGCTGGGGTAAACAAGCACAGCCCCACTGCGGCTTTGGCCGGTGGCAAGTCTGAGCCACGCTCCAAAGCACTTTGCTTTGCCAGTGCAGGAGAGAGAGACGACTGGAGGTGGTGGTGGTGGTGGTGGGGGGGGGGGGGCACGGTCAGATGCTTGTGGTACAGCCATCTTCTGCAACCCTGCAGCCTGGGCTACGGTGAAGCAGGTAATTGGCTGCTTTTACACGGTGCCCAGTTACAAAAAGGACCAGGGCAATGCAAAGGTGAGTTTAAGCCTCACCCTGGGAACCAGCACACAGATTCACAAAACCACACGGAACTCCATCCAGCTGACCCTGAATTGCATCCTCCATGAGCCCGCAGCAGGGGGAGGTAGGCCACCGGCACGGCTACCTGGGGAGATGAGTTTTTCAGTGTGCAATCCAGACTCCAGGTTCACCGCAAATCATTGCTGCCCTTGCACAGAAAGGCTGGGGCCCAGGATCTACTGTCCCCTTTCAGGGACAGAAGCTCGAGGGAGGGGGCACCACACTGCCCAGAAGCGACCTGTTGCTTCTGAAGAGGGAAGGAAAAGCTGAAGCAGATACACTGTTCCCAAGAGAGGAGGAGAGCAGGCCCTGAGCCACTACGTCCTTCACAGCACCGAGGCTGGGCTCCTTCCTCTCCAGCAGCAGCAGCGTCCCATCTGACTTGAGGGAGATGCCGCAGAATGGAAGGGCTGGGAGCGTGGGTGGGAGAGGAAGGGGGAAACGTGTATATGGACGTTCACATGGGGCTGTACTGTAGAATGCCAGAGACAAATCCAAACGGCTTGTTAAAAAAGGGCAAGGAGACAGGCAAGTCTTGAATCTCAATGAATTCTCCCAAGCCCTTCCAGGAACGTGACCAGCTACACAAGTCCCGTCTCTGGCTTGAGGTTCTAGTCAGGGCGGAGGTTGCTGAAGCCACGAAGGAAGAAGAGAGAACATTTGCACAAGTTATAAATCCTGTCCCATCAAGAACACACAGCTGGCCCTGTGATCGGTATGCTTTAGCCTCAGGGGCGGTTACAGTCACCCGCTCTGAAAATGGGCTAAACAGCTGTTCCAGCTGGGCTACCAGAACCCACAACACTCTAGGACACAGACAGGCCACAACTGGAGCACAGACAATGAAGTCGGAGGGCTCTCGTGCAAACAATATGGAGAGAGCAGGATCAGCTGTTACTGCATTAATGGACTAACCCTGCACCGTAGCGCTTTCTCTTGGTTTCAGACACACCCATCTATTGCTCCATCTTCAGAAATGGACATGGCAGAGTGAAGTTTAAAAATCACACGAATCACCTTTTATCATACGAAATACATGGAATTGGATTTGAAACATTGAAGGTCTCCCATAAACTAACTTAACACCCAAACTAAAAAACTCAGAAGCCATTTGGTTTCTAACTCGGCCAGTTCTGCCGAAGTACCGTACTCACTGATCCGTTCTGCATTACGCAGCAAGTTCAAGGCAGAGCAACCGTCTCAACCTGGAATCTCATTGCTTGTCTCAGTGTCATCGTTCTGCACCCAGTGCAATGAGAGGATGAAACAAACAGGGTAACATTTTACACTGTACTGATGCCGGCACAGACACTGCAATACTCCACAGCCCAGGATGTCATTTGTCCTCAGCCAGTTCCTTTCCCCAAACCTTGTCTTCGCTTTAGTGCAAGTGAAGCTCCATTTCTAATGGTCTAACCTTGCACTGGCTTGACCACCCACAGATACCCACTTGAAATCTTGGCGCGCACACAGCCTGCGTCAGTACAGAGAACGTCGGAGCACCCCTCCGATACACCTTCAAAGCCAACTACGGCTACAACCCAAGCAATTCCAGTGCAATTAGTACCACTGGCATAGAAACAGTCATAGCACCAGGTCAATTAGCCTCAGACTATTCTGTAAGAATATAGCAGGTTAGCAACATGCAGCCAGCGAAGGCACCCAAGCCAGACTGTTCCAACATCGCAGCGGACTCTCCTCCAGAACAGACACGACATCACTGTGCATCTTACAGCAAAAACTCTGACTGGAAAGGAATAGGATTTAGGATACTATAAATACTGGATCAAATTCATCCTTGGGGTGAGTATGTCTGCTGATGTCAGGGGAGTTGCCCTGGGGAGGAGCACGCCACGTGGAATTTTGATCCCCACGTGGATCGGGTCCCTCACTGAATTCAATGGGGCTGGGGGGCGCGACGTCGTCATATGTACAACTGAGGGCAGAATTCAGTCCACTTTATTTTACCAGTCACAATTTAAAGAAGGCTTTGCCAAAATACTGGCTTTTTCCATAGCCTGGTGTTTAAACCCTGTAAACTCCACAGATTACTAGGGTAGTCTCTTGCGATATGCTCTGCTGGTCACACTGTAACGTGGAACCAACGCTATTCAGTGACTAAGAAAAAACGGAGACAAAAAGATGTCCACAGGAAAAAAAGTCTTCCTAAATGATCTTTCAAACTCCCGTCTAAACTTGGAGATTCTCTGGTTTAAGTGAAGCCACGTTTTCACCTTTGTTGAAAGGAAAGGTCTAGCTTAAGAAACATTCTCAACTACCCATAGCAGACAATTCAGATTGGTCTGATTTTATATCATTTGCTAGTCAGTAATCAGGGATTTTTGTTGCTATCTGTGCCCTCCCACCCCATGAAACCTTAATCAAAAAGGGAGGGGTGAATAAATAATGCCAGTGAAGCACTAGAAGCATTTGTTGAAACCAGGATATTGTCTCTTTAAGCACATGAAAATAAGGTCCTTAAGCAGTGTGGTTCTCACTCTGGTACACAATTATGGGTACTTTCAGCTGTCTAGCACTATTTCAAGTGCTCTCTCCAAACAGGCTGTCAATGGCATGTTGAAAGCTATTTGCGGCTGCTATCATTATTAGCAAAGTGGAGAGCTTCACTGATGAGAATTAAATTTAGGGAGGGGGTGTGGAGGGGTGAGCCACAATCCGCAACAGCAGGAGGCAAACAAGGCTACCTTAGGGAATAAAGTTCAGAACAGGTATCTTTAGATCTGCTGCCAGGATTCCTGACACTAATACAGAAAACAACAGGAGTTAAAGGTGGGAATTCATGAGCCAGCTGTCACTAAGGGTTAAAATAGCTGGAAACTATTTGTTTCTACCTTAAGATGTCAGAAAGTATCATAATAAGCAGTTATTTGGCTTCTTAAGTGTTTAGCGAGTTATTATCTGGCACGCCTTGCTAACAAGAATGATAAAGTATACCGTGTTCTTGGAATATTCCAGAAGAAGCAGGATTCGCTCATGAAAGTGTCAATATGGTTTAAATGTGTTCCAAGGCCAAAGTCTTAGTTTAACTCTAAAAACAAGAAATGCTTATGTGCTGAGCTCTTAGCCATCAAGACTAGAAACTAGCGGTATTTACCACCAGGCGTTCTGTCTCCCAACACATGATTAGTTGCTTTTCTGGATTATTCAATTAGATTATTTCATCCAAATCTTTCTAGATGATAAAAAGCAAGATAGGACCAATAAAATGGATGCAATGCAAAATTGACATTGGAAAGAAAAAAAAAACCCTCAATAAAACTTACCGGGCAGCAAATATATATTTAAATCCTACGCAGGTAAAACTTGTATTTAAGAAGACTGAATTTGGGTAACATAGCACTTACCACAAGAGATTGTGGCAGACACTAGGAGTAATTCCCTGAATCATATGCAATAGAGTGAGTTGTCACTTCATACATAATTCCTCGCATGTAGCCTATGGAGTCATTCATGAAATCACCTTTATTCTTATTTCTCTTTGTGATTTGGTAAAGAGAAAAAACACACACACTTTTAATATTCAATGTAGAAGAGATAATCTGTTATATAAGCCTACAGACAGGCAATCCCCTTTTGCTTAAAGATGAAGTATCCATCAGTGTTTGTCTCAGGCAGATGTAATCACAAGCAGTCAAGTCTGGAGGGCAGGACACTGCATGAATAATTCAAGCACTCCAGTCTACTTGATTGTGTGCAGATAAACACAAGTCAACCGCTAAACAGGTCAGCTGATAAACTTGTTTGTTCAGGACTAGCCACCCTCAGCCAGATGCACCCAGGACCCACACTGCAATTAGTGGTAGGATTTATTTTGTAAAGCCCTTGCAGTCAGGAAGAGTGACAAACCCTTTTAGATTATACTCGCTCTTCTCTCCTGAGTTCTCACGCCCTCCCTCCCCCTTGTCCTCTTTGCTCATTTCACCCAATTCTGAGATTCAGAAAACAGACTATATGGTCATTTCAGCTGCTAAGGCAGGGACAGTGGCTCTGTTTTTCTGAAGCATCAAGCACACCATTGGTGATCAAACAACAAAAACAGCTTCTCCTCAGAGACCCTGTCCAATTCTAATATAAGGTACTGGACATACAGCCACCAGTGATGATGAAAGCAGCCAAGAAAGGTTCCACTCAGGAACCATTTGAAGAATATCCTTATTTAGACCTTTAAAATGGAGGAACACAAGACAGGGAACACCAGATCCACCCAGGCTTCCCTGTTAGGGTTCGCTGTTTTTGAACAGTGCCCCAAGATGTAAACACTTGTACATAACTAACATTGTTGCACTGTAATAACATCAGTATGCAAAATTCCACCAAAGGGAAGAAGGCCTTTTACTCGCTCACAAAAACACAAACTGTAACACAGCTCGCAATGTTACAGAAAACGGCAGTCTAGCAACATACCCCAACTCTACCCTACAGCTCTGCCACTAGGCATTTTAAAGAGACTAGCCAGGATGAACACCTCATTCAGTTTGCCAGACTAAATGCTGCGAAAGAAGGTACATTTCATTTTATGTCCCTGCATACGTCACAGATTTCCAAAAAGAGGAAAAGAATTCTAGCACACGTTGTGGAGGTAGAACGTATCCTGTAATAAAAGCAGCACGTTTTGTTTTGTTCTACGACCCAAAATGTATTCTCATAAAAACGTTCAGGGTCTGTTGTCCTCTTGACAGAGGTGTATGACTCCCATTAGCAATGGGATATAACTGCACCAAAAGGTCCCAACACCCAAAGAGATCTACGGAGAAACTCTATCCTCACAGGTCTCTTCGGCTTTATAAAGCCAGAAAATGCTACAGGCTCCCCAAAGCACTGCACCACAAAGTCCATCTGAACAACCTCACAGGTCTTTGCATTTCCCCCTACGCAGGTCACTATCCAAACACGAGGACACTTAGCTATATTAGCTAATCTACAGCTCTCTCTCTTTATATGAATGCATATAAAACTATCAAAATAAGTCTGTAAATCACAGTGCATCTTTGCCAGGCAATGATCCTGTCAGAGGGGAAGCAGCAAAAGACAAAAGTATGGCTAGTCAGCATGGGCAGAAGAAATTTTGCAAGACTAAACCCAATGTAAATTATTTTTGTCACTGTTTAAATAATTCTATATACCTAGCAAGTCTGTATGAACTGAAGGGGAGAAAAGATAAATAAAGCACGCACCACTGTGTATTTAAATAACAACATGTATTGAATCTAGTCTACTAGCAGTACGTTGTTATTTAGGAGAGCGTCAATACGATTTACATTGCTATTAACAAAAACACTGAGTCAAACTGGTTTGATTCATGAATTGCAAAGATGATGTCACCTTATATCTATCTGAAGTTCTTAGAACTACTTTTAAAACCAATAAGCAGCAGCACCGCAAATAATCAGGTCTAATCTCAATAATAACTTCATTCCTTTAAGTTTTACCATCATGTGCCCAGCCTTTAGGCTCTTTAGCTTTAATCTTATCAAGGTAGCACATCACATTCTGCAACAGTCCTTCATGTTTTCCCTTTAGGCAAATTATACATTAGAGCAGACAAAAGTTGCAAACATTTCTTCACCTTCCAGATGTAGGATGTAAAACATGGCATTGAGCCACACTGCAGTGGCTGCTAAAATCCTACAAGACAATTTGTTCTGAAGTCATACATTCCAGTGCTGTATTAATTAGAAGAATGACCTTAAAGAATGCTGAGTTGCACCAACAATCAAATCTGTATTAATTAGCTGTGTTTTTCATGTTTAATCATATACACAAGATGTGCTAATCCGGGTACACATCTCGGTTTGAGAAGTTCACAGCATTACTTTCATCTCTCCTTGTAAACAATTAAAAAAATCTGAAATCTTCCCTAACATATGCAAAAATGTTGGACTTCCATCAACTCAGTTTCATATTTACTCATGGTCAACAGCTCCACAGGGGTAACACCAACCATTTGACCAGTTAGCTTTTATTTATCAAAACCAGGACTTCATTTTCATGGTTCAGGGAAAGGAGACAGGATATGGAAGAGAATCACTCACCTGTTTGTGCATTTCAATATTCAAACCATATGACATTTCGTAGTACTGGGGGGGAAAAAAAAAAAAAAAAAAAAGTATTTTTCATTGATTTTGCATAAGACCATTATCAGAAAAGCCTCCTGGACAGAACTGTGCTCAAAGCATATTAAACAAGGAAATTTTAAATCATAAGTAATAGCCACATGCATGTAGAGTTTAAGAGACACACACGTAACAAGGGGATACTCCTTTTCTCGTTCATCTATTCCCTATAAGTTAGTTAGAAGAAACAGGACAGCAGCCTACCCTTCCCCCAGAGCTGTGTGCGACCAGTATGTATAAGTTCGAATAGAAAAGTTAATATACTGCAATTTGGCAAACATCTTGTAATTTTTCCTTTAAAAGTTATTTCTGCCCTGTGTCCTACATCTCTTCTTTTGCAGTCAGGGAATGGTCCTGTACTTCAAAAATGAACGTTGGTCACGCTAAATTGATTAGAAATACAAATCAAAAGAATCACCTCACCTACTGCCCCTGTAATGCAACTAGAGTGAAAAGATTTCTGTAGCAACAAAAGAATCCACTTTCCTCAAAGCAACTGGGAGAGATGATGTCGTAACAGGCCTTCTCTGGCCTCAGGCAAAACAAGGAGCAGTCTGACCCCTGTCTCCTAACATCAGAAGTTAGTCCAAACACTCCAGGGTCAGCAAGTTGCAAAATGCGTGCTTACAGGGGGCTGAAGTTTTAACTAGGCAACGATACAAACACGGATTCTTGTGATACAGAGTCAGCCGAACTCCTGCCTCTAAATGCTTCAAAATCCTCTTTGGGAGTGTCAGGGGAAGAGGGTTAACAGTAGACTTGTATTAGGTTTCCAATCTTTTTAAGTCTGCTGTCCTCAGGCACAAGTCAGATATTTGGTAAATATAAAGGGAGGACACAAAATGATCAATGCCTGTCAAAACAGGGCAGGAACACTGGTCACCAAAAGTATTGTTTTTCTCCTTAGAGGATGGTTCACAACCCGCCAGGCAGATAACACTGAAGGGACAGCTGTAATGTTTAGAGATAGGAACCATCCGGCCCCAAGCAAGGCATAGAATGAAGACAACTTGTTCTGAATGGGCAATACTCATTTTAAGGGTCCCGCATCACCACCACCCCCTGGCCCATTTCACTGCTCCATCATCAGCAAATGCCATGTGCAGTCGGATGCAAAATCTGATTAAAGTCTCTTACCATAACATAATGGCGCTGCATTTCTGTCTTTTCGTTCGCAAGCTTATCATATTCCACTTTAAGACTAAGAGGATAAAACAGAATAAATATATGTTTAAGAACCCGCAGTGATGAAGTGACAAGTCAAGTGGGGGTGGGGGGGGGGGCGGGGAAAAGAGACACCATCTTGAGTAACACTTCTTAGAAGCACATCACCCCAGATCAGTAGGTTTTTGTTTGTTTGTTTTTGTAATAGCTCCTGAAATGTACCCCTTAGTACTGCCAGGTTTCTGCTCAATCAATGGCAGGCTAGCAGACGTCTTGCAAGCTAGAAAGATGGGAAATTTCAGCAGAACAAGAGGGTAATTTTTTTTTCTGGGGGATTCCTCATGGCAAAACAGTAACCTTGCGGGGGTGGGGGTGTTTCTTAGAATGGATGAAGGGGGGGGACGGGGGACCCTAGTGACAAACAAAGGTTCCATCCAGCAGGGATTTGGAGGGGTTACTAGAGCTTTTCCGATAAGCCCAGGAGGCAGAGGGTTAAAAACTGGGGCAGTTCCGAAATGACAAACAGGGAGGAACAAAAGGAGCCTTGGCTGGCGATTGATGCTAGTCAACACAGAGCCATAAATTGCTCTTCTAAAGACATTTTAATACATGCTCTAGTGTGCACTTAAAAATCTGTCATTAAACATTTAACCTTTGCTAAGCAGGGGAGGGAAGCAGGGAGGGAGACAGGCAGACAGAGAGAGTTACCTGTGATATTGGGCTTGCAAAAACTGGAATTCATCCTTAATCCTATCGCAGGACTCAGCCACTGTGAATTTGAAGCCCGGCTGCCCAGGCTGGTGGGGAGCCTAGGGGTACACACAGACGGACAAGGAAGAAAACAAGCCGTTTACAGACCAGGGGGAGATACCTGGCCCTCCAGTCCCTTCCCCAGGAGCCAGCCCGCCCCCAAATAAACAGGCTCCAACAGGGGTCCGAGATCCCCTCGCTACCCCTGAAGTTTCCCAGGCTGGGTGGCAGGGGCGTCGGGGCGCTTCCTGGCACCGGGAGAGCCCCTGCTTCCCCGCGAGGCTCCTCGCGGCTGGCTGCTCCCTGGCTTGTTTGTTTGGAGACGCGGAGCCCGGGGGCACACTCCGGTCTCAAGGGTGCACAAGCATCACCGCGATGCACGGACAGATTGACACACCCATCGCCTCTGCCCCCCCCCCCCCCATAAAGATCAAGCGTGGGGGAGGGAAATAGGTTGCAAGGGAAACGCCCGGGGGCAGCGAGGACTTACCGGGTGCCTGCCTTGGGGGTACATCGCAGGAGTTCACCGGCCCCCAAGTCACTCCCCCACCGGCCCCAAGCGCCTTCTGCTCTCAGGCGAGCCCGGGCCGGGCCGCGGCTCGGCCACGAAGCTGCCCCGGAGGGGCCAAAACTGGAACAAAGGAAGAAGCGGAGTCCCGGGCGGCGCGAGCTCGGGGCGCCTAGCAGGCGGGCAGGCTCGCCAGCCCCGGGCGCAGCAGCCGGGCTCCCCTCGGGCGAAAGGCGCACATGGCGGGGGGCGCGGGGCAGCGCCCGCTCCTCGGCATCCTGCTGCCCGCTCCCTCCCTCCCTCCTTCCCCCGGGGGGCTGCGGGCTCCGGCCCCCGAAGGCGGAGAGTCAACCCAGGCTCCGCTGCTCCTCAGCCCGCGGGGCTGCCGCCCGCCGCTCTCCACGATCCAGCCCCGCTGCTCGGCGCCGAGAAAACCCCCAAATCCTGCGGCCGAAGAAAAGGGTCGGAGGGGGGAGTGAAGGGGGGGGGCGCCAAAGCCAGGCCACTTCCCGGGCGACGCGTGCGGGCAAAGGGCGAGCCGGGCTCCGCCAGCCGCTCGGGCTTGGCTGCGAACTCCCTCTTCCCGGGCGCCCGTTCAGCTCCTCGCCGGCCCCATCGCTCCACAGCCCGGCGGCGGGGTCCGCTCCCGAAGAGGGCTCCTCGCCGGCGGGTTCAAGCCGCGGGGACCCCCGGCCGCCGGGAGCCGGAGCCCGGCGGAGAACACATGCTCCCGAGGAGCGGCGGCGGCTGGAATCCCCCCTGCCCCTCTCGCCGCGGCCAGCGCGCCCCGGGACCCCGGCGATGCCACCCACAGACTCCGCAGGCAGGAGGCAGCGCACGAGGGGCCGAGCCGCCGCCGCGCGAGAGCGCTCCAAACAGGGAGTGAAGTGTAACAAAAAGCAGCCCCAGCGCCCGCCGGCCGGACCAATGGCAGCGCGGGGAGCCCACGTGGGGCGGGGCAGCTCGGCCGGCGAATGGGCGCCGGCAGCGGGAACGTCACAATGCCATCTTGTGTCGGGAAGGCGCCCTCGGCCCTGCCCCGCTGCTGGGGGGCTGTGGCCGGCCGGGGAGCGCCCCGCCCCGCTCGGCTGCCGCGCGGGCCTGGGGGCGGGGGGGGGAGCCCTCGGACACGAGTGGGGAGGCGGGGACACGGCCCCGGGCCGGCTTGGCCTTGGAAAGCGGCTCGGCCGCTGCAAAGCCGCCCCGTGTGCACGGCTCGAATTCGGAATGTCCCTCCGGGCGGGGGGGCGCGGGCCGGGGGGGGGACACCGTCGCTCTGGGCAGCCCGTCTGCCGCGAGCCCGAACTCCGCGGCGGAGCAGCAGCAGCAGCCCGGGGGTGGGTTTTGCTTTGCCCCGGGCCTGCTGCTCCCGCTAGCTCCGGGTCACGGGGGGGAGCGTGGGAGCCCCCCAGCGCCGGAGCTGTCGGGGACGATGCGCCGCCTGCGAACGAGCACCCCCCCCACGCCCCCCCCGCCTCCTCAGACAGCAGCTTAGCGGGCCCATTAGCTACTAGAAAGCGACCAGGAGCGCTCCGCCCCGTGCCTGTTTTCCCTTCTTAAGACTTAGCAGCGGTAAAATGGGGCAAGAACAAGGGGGGGGGGGACAGCCCTCCGCACCGAGAAAGGCTGCTGGGGACTCACAGGATGGCTCCCCCCCCCCCCCCCCAAACGACCAGCCAGGCCCGCATCCCCTTGGGTGCTTTCCGCCCGCTGCTCCTACCAAGGGGATGGGCCCTTTCTGCCAGCGCGACCCGTTTCCCCTCTTCCTCCCCGTGGCGGCTTTCGGGTCGGAGCCGCTCTGGTGAAGAACTCGGGTCACGCTACCCACGCACCCGACCGGACTGGACTGTCCCGGGGTTCACACGCCCTGCAAAGCGGTGTTTATTGTAACGGCTGCGGGGGGAAGGGGGGGGGGGGTTGCGCCTTTACATCAAACAAGAGCCCAGCCGCGGAGGGTCCCCCCGGCAGAGGGTTGATCCGCAGCAGCCTTTACACGCACCGTGTTTGCAAACTCTGCTTTCGAGCCTCTCCCCCTTCTAGGCCGAGTAAGTGCAGCACCCAGAAAGGCAGAGCGGGGATTGGGGCCCACCCTCCTTTTCCCTCCCGGCAGATGGTTCCGAGGTCCCGCAGGGACACGGTCAATGCCGTCCGCTCGGCAGATGGGAACGCTCCTGAGTCAGGAGAAACACGCGTGGGGCCGGCCGTCGGGAGCCCTTTTGTGCCGGCCGGGGGCCAGCCTGGCCCGCAACAAGGCGCTCTGGGCTCGGGTCAGCTCCCCAGCCCGCCCCTCGGAAACGCCCGGCCCAGGGGGCTGCTGGGGCCCGGCCCCCTCGCGGAATAATCCTCGCCGTGGGGCAGGCGGCGGGCCCACCCCCGCGGCTACTGCGGGGCATCCCCCCGCCCCCGCGGGTGAGCTCCGCCCGCAGCCCCCCGGCCCGGCCCTTTCCACGCGCGGAACAGGGGCTTCGGCTGAGGCCCCGCAGGGAGACACACGCGGGGCGAGGTTCCGCCCACGCGAGAATGAGCACGCGCGCGCGTGGGGGGGTGGGTCTTGCACCTGCCCTGGAGGGGGGTGGGAGGGAGGCGTGCAAGCCGGGCAGGGCTCAGAGCAGCCCCCGCGTGCAGGGCTCGGCCCGCCCCTGCACGGGGCTCGGGGCTCCGCAGAGACACCCCCGGCTCGGCGCCCGGGCAGCCGCTATTAGCACAAAATGGCTCCTCGCGCCCCACGTCACAGACCCCACCCGCCCAGCCTTGCCCCCACGTGGGGACCGCAGCGCGCCGCCGCCCCCCGCGCTTTAAAAAAAAAAAAAAGCAGCCTTCCATCAAACAGATCCATCCGACCAATCGGCAAGGGGCACAGCCGGCTGCCTTCTGTCCATTGGCGGAGGCCGCCCGGGCTGCCACTCCAGCGCCGGGCTTGTCAGTCAAAGCCACGCGGGGGCCGAGCGCTGACAAACGCCGCCGCTTCTCAGCGTCCCGCTTGCAAATACTGCTTGGAATGGCTGCTTAATTAGCTTGGAATGGCTTTTCCTTCCAGCTCAAACAATCTGTCACTACCGTGCGGGGAAAAGGAGCCATGCATAAAAAAGTAAGCAGAGGCTAAATATCAATTTGATTTTGTGTATCAAAGGAATATTTTATTTTTCTCCCTAGTAATGAAACGTATCAATTTAAATAATAAAAGGGGAACGCACGAAAGGGAAAGTCGCGCGCGCACCTAGGACGCGCGCACACCCGCACGCCCACCAGGCAGATGTCGCCCCTTGCAAAATCTGGGGTTTGGGGAGAAATGGGGGGCCCGAGACCCCAACACTGCGGGAGGCGGTTGGCCTGTGGTTGCAGGGTCCGGTTGCTACTTCCCAGCCCCAGAAAGGGGGGGGGGAGAGGACCCCCCCCCGCGCCCCCGCGTGCAGGTGTCAATTTGGGCCTCCCAGCGCGGGCCGCAGTGGTTGCCCGGGGAAAGCCGGCTCGTCCCTTCCAGCCTGCCGGGGAGCAGGGGATCCCAGGGGGCCGGGCGAGCCCCCTTCCTCCCCGCCCCGTCGCCTGGGGCTCAGCACGGGGGCCCCCCCCCCCCGGATCCTCGCCTCGCAGCAGGAGCCGCCCCCGAAAGGCAGAGACACCGCGGGCCCCGGACACGGGTGGGGGGGGGGAGGGGAATGCATCCGCCGGGGGGGGGGCCCTGAACCCAGTGATGTCCCGACGCCTCGGCCTCCACTTCCCATTGGCTGCCTCGCCCCTGTGTAGGTTACGAGAAGTGTCAGGGTCCGTCGCTACGGGAGCGCTGCCTTGTCATTGGCCGCTCCGTGGAGCACCTGGGAGTCCGCCCCACGTGGGAGCCGAGTTCCTGGCACAACTCTAAACAAACAAACAGGAAAAAAAAAAAAAAACCCACCCACCCCTCCAGCCGGTCCCCAGAGCGGGAAGGAAAGCCCGGGCTGGAGTCCCCGAGCCCGGGAGCCGGAGCGGCAGCAGCCCTTGCAAGGCCGCCACCTGCTGCCTGCGGTTTATCTCCCTGCCGCCTGCTCTCCCAGTGGCCCCTCCAGCCTCTCTCAAGCTGAGGAGCTGCAGCCAAGCCCGGCGCAGGGGAGTCAGGAGCTCTGGCTGCCCTGGCATCCTGGGTGGCTTTGGCTGGGCGAGATTTGTACTGGGGACTGGTGTCCGCATCACAAGCACCTGCCGGCTTGAGCTAAAAGGAGCCACTTCACTGGCTGGTAGCAGTAGTAGGGTGTTACCCTGGAGGGGAGGACGCAGCAGAGGGAAGCATGGAAGATACTTTGCCGGTATTGCACAGGAACTCTGAAAATCAGCACCCTCCCCTTTTATTGAGGTGCCTTTAGGTTTGAAATAGTGTCTGATCAATGCTAGGTGGGAATATTACCCAGCAAAGATGATAAGAGTTGAAACCCACCCCCCCAGCAATGACATATTTTGTCATTGGTAATGCAGGAGTACTGAGGGCTATCCTGAAGTGTTCAGATCAGCCCAGCGGAAAAACTACCCTTAGCCACATTCAGTATTCCCCAGTATCTGCAAAAGATACTGACCAAGAACAGCTTGCTTCACAAAGCTGGAGAAGCTTCCCTGCTGCCTAGCAAAGGAAGTAATGATTTATGATAAATCCCCAAATAATTGCACTTTGTCCTCAGTGCTTGCTTTGGACTTGCACATGTTTGTTAATTTTTCACTAATAGGGAAGGTTAATTGATCTTACAGCAGGCAGGCTTACGGTATCTGCAGCTCCTCCGGAAGGGTCCCTTTGTTTTGCTGAACTCAGTGGGACTGAGCGTGTTTCAGTCCTTTGGGCTTGGTCCAGCAGAGTCCGTGAGAGCTTGCTGAGCAGCCTCGCTTCCCACTGACTTTGACTGGAGCTGGGAGCATCCCGCACCTTGCTGAAAACAGGTGAAATAGAGTAAAGTGATTGTGCTTTCACAGAGCCTGATTCTGCTTCGACTGAAGACAGTTTGATTTTTTGCTATTGACACTGGTGGGAGTAGGATCAGGCTCTTTGCTGCGAATCAAACATCTAGACTCTAAGGGTATTAGAAGCAGGAAGAGCTCGCTTACTAAACGAAGGCCTGGATCCCACAAACAGCATAACCCTGTGAGCAGATAGGTGCTTGCAGGATCAGGGCCTAACATGCAATAATAATAAATATTATTTGTATTACTGTCTCCTGGACCAGGACACCATTGTGCTGGGTGCTCTACAAACACAGAACAAAAAGACAGGCCCTGCCCCCAAAGAGGTTACACGCTAAGTAGCTTTCCCTGTGTCCCTGTCCTAGCATCAGGAGATCATATATAGTACTTGCACATCAGGTCACTTTCATATAGGTGCGTAAGGCCCTGATCTTGCAAAGTGGACCCGTTGACTTTAGTGGGGTTCAGTGTAGCTGTAAGGTCCGCTTGTGGGATTGGGTCCTAAATGTGGATTTAGACAGATGATTTTAGGAACTCAGGATTGAAAGTTTTGGCCTTAATCTCTCTGTGCTTCAGTATCCCAATCTGTAAAACAAGGATGTTATTTCCCTAGCTCCTAGGGATATCGGGAGGCATCACTGATTGAAGAGCTAGTCTCTTTAGGAAAAGTGGGGGGAAGGGGTGGGAAACAAGATGTTTTTGCATTGAAAGTTAGTTATCACTGGCTTAACACATTACACAAACCGCTCCATGGTATTTACTAGCAATTCTGGTTTCTATTTAATGATTTCACGAAAATTATTATTATTTTCATCACTTTCTCATTTCATCTTAGCTCCAGTCCTGTTGAGATGCGGTAAAGTGACCAAGAATGTCTGTTGCTAATTGATACTTAGCACACCAGGGCCGTACTGAAATGGCAGATTTTTGATTGTAGGTTATTAAAATTTACCTGGTTCAAAAAAAGCCATTGGAGATGGAAGGAAGTGTTCTAATTCACATGGATTTAAAAGTCTATTTAAATGGGTGCTTTCATATCCTTATTATAAATCAGGCTTTCCCCCTACCATTTTCCCTGTACATTATTTTTCTTTTTCTGTGTAGTGTTTTCATGTGACCAGACAGAAAGTTAGCATGAAAAGAAAATCTCACATTTTTAACTGAATGTGTTGTGTGCGTCAGATGGCAGCTTTCAAAACAATAACAATAAAAATAACAGTTTTAACTTTCACTTTTTCTGCCTAAAGGCACCCCAGCGTTCTCTCCTGTGCCAAACAAAGTGACATGGATTCTGGGAGGGAATCCTACACCCAGGAAATAAGAGGATGACAATGTGAATTGTACTGTCAACTTGTTTCTAGTTTCTTCTGGGCTATGAGACTCCTTCCATTTCAGATTTAGTAGTAACATACTGTTTCCCTTAAACCTGAAAGCTCCTGGGTTATTGCAAAGTCAAGCTCTGAGGGTTGCAATATGAAACAGACGTGATTATCCCACAAGTGTGACTGGAGCATGGGAAGTCACATCTTCGGTTCTTAAGTCTACACAAACAGGGCTGAACCCGGAAAAGAGTAAGGCGTCCGAAAGGTTCCCCTTCTTTTGCGAGAGTGTGTAAGCACTCCTGACATTGAAGGAAGAAACAAAACCAGAAATAAAACAACCCCAACTAGCTCTCTGCAGAGTGCACTGTTACTGGAGGGTTCGGAAAGGTTTTTCTTTGGTTGAGTCAAGCAAGAGGTAGTGGATGTTGGCCAGGATGAGGTTCTGAAGATACTCAGGGAACTGACAGAGGTAAGAATGGCATCTGAAGGCCAAGGCAGAGTGCAAAGAGAGGTTGAAGGGGTATCCAAGGAGAGTGCTTACGAAAGAGCAGGACTTGCCGGGCGCACAAGTAGGTGACGATTCTCTTCCAGCTGGATATTGATCTCAGGAGAGAGAGTGAACAGGCAGGATGTGGCACAGGGGCTAGATGTCTGAGATAAAAATTCAGCCTTTAAGTAGCTGAAGCCCATGGCATGCCAAGACTCAGAGTATCCCACCTGGTCAAGGGGATGGTTGTTACAGTTTTCCACAGACAGAGAAGAACCAGCCCAAATGGCTTATTTTGGATTAAATAAACTGCAAACGCACAATGAAGAGCAAACATGAAGTCTACGTGGGACGGCGGCCACCAAATGGCAACCAGAAAGATGCTGTAGAAATGTAAAGGCACAGCCCTTGGAAAATAACCGCATAACAGTTACAACCTACACACACCACAGATGTCAGTGTCGGAAGATGGAGATACGGGGGGGATCACTCAGTGTCTTTTAGTCTCTGGAGAGCTGTGTCCATACCTGGAGAGGGCGTGTGACAGTCTGCCTGTGATTTTGCATAATTGCTGGTCTGGTGCTTGACGCTCAGCCGCGTTCCAAGTTTGGATTGAAGCACGTTGTGAGAGCTGTGTGGGGGTGTTTGCTCAGCTCTCATCTAGCCTGGACTTACAACCAGTGCACCAGAGAGAACTTTACAGAGCTCAGGAAGGAACAAAGACAGAAAAAATGGTGGTTCGAACGTGAGGGCCAGGATCAGAGGCGTAACTGCAGAAGAAAAGCACCTAACCAATTGCCTGCGCTCATGCAGCCTTCAGGAGTGAGTCACTTCCATCAAGGAAAAGCCAGCATGTTCCAGTCGTACAATGGCCTAATGTTAAACCCAGAAAAGCAAGCTCTGTTCTGCCTGACCCCTCCAAGCACGTGGGGAAAGGAGCCGGGAGCAGACAATGGGTAAGAGCTCTTATTTATGCCCCTATACTGGCAAAGGGGGCAGAGTTCACACATCATGCTCTCCAGGGGTTCTTTGCGCCCGCACCAGTCTTGTCTACACATACAGCGCCACTGTGGCACTTAGTGAAGATGCTACCTACTCCATCCAACAGGAGAGCTTCTCCCATCAGTGTAGAAACTCCAACTCCCCGAGAGGCGGTAGCTGTGTGGATGGGAGAAGCCCTCCCATTGATACTGCACTGTCTACACCAGGAGTTTGGTTGGTATAGCTGCGGTATAGTTATACACCCACACACGTCTGTAGTGTAGACCAAGCCTTTGATTACTCTCAAACAAGTGGGCTGACACCCAGAGCCATCCACAGCTGCTCTGCACCCCCATCCTCTCCTATTACTTCTGTTCTCTGAAGCAGCAATGTGCAGCCTTGTATTTGGGATTTTTGCAGGGGCCGCTGGGCAGACTGAATAAGGGCCGAGGCAACACTCAGTGCACTGTTCTCGTGACAAAATAACCCTTTGAGACAGAGAGCGTGAGCATTTTTTCCCATTGGCAAACGGCCTTTGCATCGTGAAAACATTTGCAGCAACAGGAGTGCAATAGCCGCTCCGGCACGGGCAGGTGCTTTCACCAAACGGGACACCAACCACCACCTCGTAGGTAAGACACCTACTCAACTCAGGATCCTTCACAAAGGCCTGCTGAAATCGTTCCCTCAGGCGGCGGAGTCATGGCAACAGGACATTTCAAATTCACCACTGGTGTGGAGCGAAAGCCCTGGTCCAGGCTTCTGCGGGAGAGTTTGGAAAGCCCTCCAACCAAAGAATGGAGAACCAAAAGTGTAAGGGCCAGATCCTCAGCTCGTACACAGCAACGTAGCTCCATGCAGTCCCTGCTGGAGCCATGCTGAATTACACCAGCTGAGGGGCTGGCCCAGACGCTGTACTTCTGGTGTAAACCTGATACTCCGTTGGCTGTATTGCCCAGTTCCTGGTTTACTCAAGCATAGTGTTGACAGTTTTGTTATTTTGCACGAGTTGTACTAGCCTTCAGATTCGTGTTTCTTCTCGTCATCCCTAAATAAGCCAGGTAAGAGTCAAACCACAGCTCCATCAGTTAAGTTGATTTGCTTGTTAGGATGCAGCCAAGAGAGGCTGGGAAACAGTGTAATAGATCCATAGATGCCAAGGCCAGAAGGGACCATTGTGAGCATCTAGTCTGACCTCCTACGTAACGTGCCCCACACTAATTCCTAGAGCAGAGCTTTTAGAAAAACATCCCATCTTAATTTAAAAATGGTCAGTGATGGAGAATCCACCACGGCCCTTGGTAAGTTGTTCCAGTCGTTAATTACGCTCATTGTTAAAAGCCCTATAGAAGTCCCAATACATAAATATCTATTATACATACACACAGACATGGCGGGTGAGGTAATTTCTTCTCTGTGGAGCTCAAGAGCTTGTCTCTTTTACCAACAGAAGTTGGTCCAATAAAAAATATTCCCTCACCCGCCTTGTCTCTCCACTATCCTGGGACAAACACCTCTACAACAGCGCAAACAATGCACTCACATGCACGGCGGCGTGCACATACACTAATCTGAGTCAAGTTACTGAGTCCGTTCTGTTCCCCATCTCATTTCCTGACCAGCTTTAATAGGTTAGCTCACCAAACATAAAAGCCCCGTTCATTGTATGCAACTGTGTGTACACAGCCACCACATAAGGTAGCTTTATTGTTGACAAGTAATTCCCAGCCCCAGTCAATAGGACGTATTTACATTAAAGGTGACACTATCTGCCCTTCCCATAGGGCAAGACCCAGCCTGCCAAATTTCCTTTAGCTTTCAAGTTTATCTAAACAAGGACTTCAGAGCTGGAAAGGCAGGGGAAAGCATACTAATGACCGACAATGGAGGAGAGCTAAGAAAGCTATCAATCAAGGCAAGTTTATTTTGCTTTGTTTTGAAGTTGAATTTTATCAGCTCTTGGTAGTAAAGCTTTACAGCCTCTCACAGCAGAGAAAGTACAATCCTGTAAGTTCTTCATGCACTAAAATCCCAGTGAGAGCTCAGCAGAAGCTCTGCATGCAGGACTGGGCCCAGAATTTCCAAAAGCCTTTTCTTCCATGTTTGCTTTATTGGTATTTTGAAAATTTAAGAACAAGCCTGAAACAAAACAAAAGAAAACAAAACCAAAGCACTCCAGCTTGCTGTATAAATCTGGGGTTTTCTATGCAGAGTGAACAGACCCCTTTAGAGTTTAATGACAATAAAAGAGAAGCAATCCACCTCATATTTTCCCATTTTCCTACCTAATAATAATGCCCCACTCTTATGTAGCACTTTAGTAATAATACCTTAGATCGCTGACTTAGCAGGAAGAATCCTATACTGCTTTATGGGCCACAGCTCTGATTCAGCAAGGAACTTAGGCATGTGCCTCACTTAAAATGCAGTGGGACTTACCTGAGTAAAGTTAGCCCCATGCATAAGGATCTGCTGAATCCGGGCCCAGAGCTGCAGCACTTGCCCAATACGGAAATGCAGCCAACTCTGGGGTGGAACATGGCAGCCATTCTTCACAAGTAACACTATACAATAATTTTCAGCAGGGGAGGTGAACATCCTCTACGAAAACTATAGGGCTTACCCTGAACTGCAAGACATCAGGGAACAAGGAGAGCAATTACAGCTGAAAACCGGGAAAGCATCCCAAACAAATCTGTTATAATTAACAGCTAGAAGAATAACACCAGTAATACCATTAACAGCTTCAAAAGCCATTTGCAACATAATGTCTATAATTAGACAACATACAGCAAAGACTGAGCTGAGCTATTCACTCTGAAACAAACCGCAGGTGATCGTTGGCCCTCCGAAGAGCAGCCAGTCATGTCCCTAGAGAAGCGCTCAGGTTGAATGTCTGGCCGTGTTTACACGCTGTGCAGGAGCTAATGGAATGTAGCTCAAACAATTGTTACTCCAGAACCACACACAAACATTTGGCAGAAGGTTCACAGCAGCTATAAATGAGATCCAGAAGGGTGAACGAAATCTAACGCTTCACAGTCAACAGTTTGAAAACAAGACAACGATGCTCCAGCGCACGTGTCCCATATAGAGCCGACCCAACTGAGAGTCCAGCAGAAGTAAATCAATTTCAGACAGCATCCGAGGCACAGCGTACCACACCACTGAGATTTTCCAGTCAACTTCCCTCTTTACTTTTAGGGAATGCTGAAGGCTCCGATTGGGACTGAAAAATAAATCTAGGGCATCCAAATTCCAGATGCAGCCTTGCAGGATATGAGCACCAATGAACCTGATCTCCTCTTGGAGTCCAGCACTTTCCTCTTTCTCAGCACTCCAAGAGCTGCAGCAACGACGACAAAACACATTTGTGAGAACGCTTTATCCAGGAAGCGTTGCTCTTTGGACTTCAGGTGTAGTAATGATATTTGAACTCACGTGTACTGTAATGCTTCTCAGCTGAGGCTTTCCAAGTACTTACCAAACAATTCAGCCTCACAAGGTGGCTGTGAGGGAGGGGATGTATTATTACACCTGGCATTTCATAGATGCGTAAAATGAGGTAGGGGTTAAATAACTTGTTCAGAATCCCCATGTGAGTCAGTGGCAGCTGCTGGGGACACACTCCAGGAATCCTGGCACCCAGTTTTCTACTCTCACTGCGGCTGCCAGTGCCGAGAGGTTCCATTTGAACGTCCTCAGCACAATTCCATTTGTCCTTCACTGTGTCTTTGAACCGTGCCTAGATCTCTCGATCTGAAGGTGCCCGGTGTGCACTGTCACGCTCGGCGGAAGGCCCACTGTTTAATGTCATGGGTAGCGTAAGAAAGGGGCACGGGATCGAATGCTGAGAGCACAGGCAGGTGAGTCAAGAGATCTAGATTCCACTCCTGGTTCTGCCTGAGACTTGGACAAGTCACTTAGCCCAACTTTTTCAAGAGCAGCCCCTTCTCTTTAGGGCCCAACTTGAGACACCCAACAAAACAAGTCTCACCTGCCCATTCTCTCCAGGGGGGGTAAAAATATCCCCCAGCCTCCCACGGTGCTGAGAAACTTGCTTTGTTAGTGTTGTACAGTGCCTAGGCATCTGCAGATGGGCGGCACCATTCCAGGTGAAAAGCTGGAGTATTTACAATGGTTCGGTGGATGGGGAGGGGCCGCTGCATACACACATTTGAAACTGATCGCTATGCCCGGGCCTTGCACATGCTGGGTTTTTGTTGTGGTTGTTGTTTTAAAAAAAACAATGTAGAATTCTCAAATGTACAAATAGTTTTGATGCAATTGATTAAAAACAATCCAGCCGTCACCTCCTACAGTGCATGAAACTAACGTTTTGTTTTTAAACAGGGTCTGGAGATATCTTGTCAGTACATGACTCAATTCAGACCCTTGAGAACTTTTGTAAGAGCAAACCTCTCTCCTGCAGCCGGCTAGGGAAGGTCTGAATTGAGTGGGGACGTGTGGAGGGTTTGAATCTTCTCGGGGGGCATTGCATGGCAAGCCAATGTAAGCCTACAGGGTAGTCTGGCAAGAGCAAGGCTTTAATGGGAGAAGTATCCACTGGAAGGCCCACGATGTGTACACAGGACATGAAGTAAGCTGCTGTCCTTGTGAGGAACCGGTGTGTGGAGGCTCAGCAACAAGGTTAAGATCCATGGAGACAGAGAGGGCCCTCTGCAGTGTCACTGTGCTTGCTATTCCCAGGCCTTTCCACCACTCTCAGGGCACAGATCCCAAGCCTTATTTTCTCAGTTGGTTAGCGATGTTGTGTACACACCTGTTGGCTTTACCCACCTCTCTGAGCCTGGAGTCATGTGCTCCGTCATTTTCAGTTTGGCTGCAGCACCAGGGTAAAAAAGGACGCCGTTCTCCACCCAGGAGCATGCATGCTCCCTGGCAGATTGGACGCTTTGGTGGGTAAGGTCCGACTTTATCAGGGAGGAGTATCTTGGTGGACTTAAATTCAAGCAAAATAAGCTACTACGGTGGGCTTTCAAAAGAGCAGTGGGTACAAAGGGCTCTGAGGAGCTAGGCTTAAAGCCATCCTGAGCCACCATGTTTATGCTTCAAGCTGCTGGACTTCCCTTGAGCTGAAAAACTAAACTCCTTAAACTGAGAGAACCTTCTGCAACCTCCTCAAACAACGGGAGAGAAAGGAAGAAAAGAAAACTGGCAGGAGCCGGCGCTACGAATTTTGATGGCCCACAGAGCTAGATTTCCTTTGTTTCTGGCAGAAATGGAATTAATTGCATCTGAAATTCCCACACACTTAAGGAAATGGCAGTAGACTGTACACAGCAAGAAACTGCATTCAGGAAGAAAGTGAGATGCTGTCCCTATTGTGTTATAACAAATCAAAACACCCCTCTGCTCCCCCCAGTAGTCATCAGAGTTGGTTGCAAGAGGAGACACATTCCTCGTGAACTTTTTGACAAGGGCTGGGGTAAATCCTGGGCTTGCAGTCAAAGGCAAAGCTCCTGTTGACATCAGCAGAGCGAGCATCCACCCCAGATCCTAATGTTGCTCATAAGAGCACTCCCACTGAAGCCATTGGGGCTAATCATGGGATAGCTGCTCACCAACGGGAATCAAGGGTTCACATTCTGATCTTCAGGTTCCACCACCTTCATTCCCATTGGGTAGTACGTGCTTCTGGCTGTTGTCCTATTGATTTCCACCTGAGCAAGGGCAGCAGAATCCTCCCCTCCCTGCAATGGCTTTCGCTAAAGAGGAGTGTAAAGCTCCCATTTAAAAGGCGACCAGGCTGCGACACAGTGTTATCCTTGCTCAAGCTGCTGCTTTCAGTAGGTTCAGAGCTCTGAAGGGATGCACTGCAACAAATAACGAATCTCGTGTGAGCCGGGAGAGCTGGCTCCTTTCCAAAATCCCAGTGGAACTCAGAGCTGCACCCAGAGAGAGGACGAGGGATTAGCATGGACACGCATGCAAAATGGAGACCATGGAATGAGCAAGTTCTCTTAGAGAGGAGAAATCACCCCTCTCCTAGTATTTCAGGGGACAGTGGGTTTCCTCGCCTTTAAAAAAAATTCACCCCCTAGGGAAGTGCCAGAGGGGGAAGGGCAGGCGCAGAGGGAATGTAAGTTCTAGGGTCTGATTCTTATTTATACTAAGGCCCCTTTACATCACTGCGGCACCACCAAGGGGCCTGAAAGCTGGAGTAAATCACATTCATACCTGTTTTATGACCCTTTGATGCTGCCAAAGGGGCCTTCTGCTCCACCTTTACTAAGCACCCACTATTTCCTCGTCCCTCGAGCGGTCCCTTCAGGCAGGGTTCGTTGCACGTCCACTCATGAAGGTCAGTCGGTTGTGGCTGGGATCTTGCTGATAGAGAGACACATTGGGCTGGGCCCTGGCAGTCTTTACTCCAGCACATCAGACAAGGTGAAGTCAGTGGGAGTTTGCTTGTGAAAGGACTGGGTTACTGGGGCCTTCTGTGGCAATGCCAGCCACAAACATTGCATGGCAAATTCCTCTTCAACTCTGAGAATAGCTCAGGGCTGATTAACCACGCCATAGCAACTTCCTCTGGCACTCCAGTTTGGGAGGCTGTTTTATATGCATAGGATGTCTTAAATACAATGATTGAGGCATGGAAGGTTTAAGAGGTGTGTTCAGCACACACATAATACCTGTATTACCAGGCTTTTCAATACACATATTTACTGGGCACCAGCTTTATCATATATGAATCATAGAGCAGATTTTGCTTTTTTTAATGCTAGCCTCCTAGTCATATAATAGGTCAAAGTGACCTTGAAGAAGCCATAATGGTCCATCAAATTGCACACAAGTTAGTGATAGGAGAGTTTACACTCTTCTACTAAGGATTCCTCCCCCCCCCCCCCCCCCCCCCAGTTTTGTCTTTTTAAATTGCCATGGAACAGAAAGAAAAATTCTTACCTATAAAATTCAGCTAAGTATCTTGCAAAGAAATTATACCTTTTAAAACATGTGTTAAGTGAAAATCTGTCACTTCTGCCTGCATTTTATTGGCAATTAGAGATACTTTATTTAGGGCCAGATCATGCCCTACATGAGAAAAAGCTTACCGAGGGGACTAGGAACCCTGTAAGGTTCTGCAGTTTAATGCAGGAACATTTTTCTGCATTGACCTCAATCTCTGCTTTAAATAAAAAAGGCTTTAGAAGCTTAACGCAAAGATACGCTTTGACTGAATCACACCACCACGCAGCAGCGACTACATGATGGAGCGCTGCTGGTAGTACCTGCATCTCTCCACCCCGGCACCATTTTTACCCTTGACATGGCATTAGTGCAGGTTTGTTCAGCTGTGCGTAATAATGTATGTCACGTGGGACACCAGAGGAAGACTTTAGTGGATCGTGCTCTTCTGCTGACCTTTCTTGGTCTTATGCTTCAATGTCCAAAATATTTTATTTGCATCACATAAGCTATATATCTTTTATATAGGTATACTGCAACCTCGGGTCATACACTATTCACCATGCTTTTATATTACAATCCTTTTCCTCTACCATTTGGCTGTCTCCATTTTAAGCTCTTTAGGGTAAGGCTTGTCCACTAGGAAACAGATAGCATGGCCCAGTGGATAGAAAACTAGACTGGGACTTAGGAGACCTGGTTCTATTCTTGGTTCTGTCCCTGCTCTGCTGGGTGACCTTGGGCAAGTCACTTCCCCTTCTGTGGGTATGTCTACACAGCAGCAGTGCTTTAATGTAGCTGGGTAGTCGCGGCTCCAGCGCTGGGAGAGAGCTCTCCCAGCACTGTAATAAAACCACCTCTGCGAGTGGAATAGCAACCAGCCGAGCAAAGAAAGTTTCAGCGCTGTAAGTGGCAGTGTAGACAAGGCCTGTGCCTCAGTTTCCCCATCTGAGAAATGGGGATTTTGTGAGGTGCTATTGATGAAAAGCACAATACAGGAGCTAGATATTATAACTATAGCTCTGTCTGTGACCCAGTGTAATGGGACCAGGTTCTTGGTTGGGCATTATGGAATAGAAATAATAATGAGTGGGGTGTATAGAGAAACCAGTGCATTAGCCTGAGGCATGTCTAATGGGAGGGATCATGGTGTACTGCTGACTTGGTGAGTTTATCATTCTGATAAAAGATAATAAACAATCTGTTAGCATGCTGGTCCCCTCTGTTCAGGGTGCACAGACTGTGGATTTGTAGAGCTGTTTAGGTACATTATATAGATTCCCCAGCCCAAGTACTAACTGGGAGTAAATTATTTGGAAACCTACTATTTCACCAGAACAGCCATTCAAGTAGCCTAATACACACATTAGAGTCTGTTTGCACTTAAAAGAAGTGGGAGGTATTAAATCAGCCTTTGGCCAGATAGTCATTGTATAAACAAGAGCTGTTCACTCCTACTTGATAGCAGCGATAGCAAGAGAAAAGAAAACAACCCTCCAGTATCCTGACCAGCCTGACACAGCAGGCTTTAGGTTGGGTGGGGGGAGCCAGAGTTCATGACTGTCTGGGCTGGTGTTTGGTTATGTTGCATCAGGGACTTTCCGTATCAGTCTCTCGCTCTCTGTAAAGATGAACTGGGGCGGCTGCTTTGCTGCCTGAATTCAGAGATGCTTTCAGATCCATTTAGTAGTCATTTAAAATACCCTTGACCAGGGACAGCATAGGGGGTTGAGACTGCAGAGTGCGGGTGGGGACCACACTAGCTTTTCTCTTCATGGGACCCAGGTTCGACTGACTGGCTCGAGGCAGAGAGGGAAAGGGTGCGGAGGCCTCAGTCTTGCCTGTGAAAGGCCTGTCATGTGGCCAAATGCTCTGGCTGTTCAGGAGAGGCCCTGGGCCGCTGGGTCCTAAGTTAGCAACCTGGCAACGCTACCTCCCACCTCCAGCAAAGCCTTCCTGGCCCTGGCCAGCACTGACACCCCACCACTCCCAAGCACATGAGCGAGATTCCCCGCCTGGGCCGGGTTTTAAAGTCAGGTGGCATCTGCATTAGTTGCACAGGAACACAGAAGTTTTGAAACTGGGATCCCAGATTGTTTAAAACCTTTGTGGCTCACAGGGTAGGTGGCACTCGAAGCAACACCATACCACCGGTGCAGCAGGTTTTGTGCTGGTGGAGTTACGTCAGAGTAGCAAAGCCAGCAGCAAAATGGGGTTTTAGACCAGGAAGCACAAAGAAACACCGATGATCTGATTCTTCCCTTGCTTGGTCCCTGTCTTTGGGGTTGGCTTTGTTGGAAAGCGGGCGGAGGCTCAGCCATGGTTATCTGGGATTCCAGAGCAGTAACATCTCACACACAAGTATCCCACAGAGAGAGAATTGAGCTCCCCTTCTCTGCCCACAGGCCTTCAGGCCAAGGTGAAAGGATTTCTGTGACTTGGGAGACGATGGGACAGGGCCTTGGCTACAGTCAAATCACACAGGGTGCATTGTTTCGGGGGGGGGGGGGTGCATACAAAAGCTTGTCTTTACACTCCTCTAATTCAGCTATAGCTGTGTGCAGGGCTGGTTCCACTAAACCAACTTAGAGCAGCTGCAGGGCTGCTCTAGCGTGTGGCGGCTGCAAACAGCCCCCAGGGACCCACATTGCAGCCAGACCTCACCGTCATGCAGGGGCATCCAGGCCATGTGTCTTTCCCCGCTGTGTCAGCCTCACAAGGGGGAGTCACGTGAGAGCCCTGACATTGCCTTACACCAAAGACTCCCCTGAAGCTGGCTGTTGCTGGCACTAAGCCCAGACTGTGCTGATGGTTCAGTGCAAAGCAGCTGCACCGTCTGGGTTAATGCGTCCACTTCACAGAATATCGCCCGCTGGCATCTGGCATAGTGTGATGGCCCCCCGCCAGCACTGCATTGGGAATCCATGGGAGTAACAACGGAGTGGCTCAGGCTGCGTGGGGCAGCGCTCTGCTGTTGTGAAGGTTGGTGCTCAGGCTAAAGAATACTGGATTGTTTCCCCACCTCCGGCCCCCAGACAGTATTTGCAAGCCCGTGTGTTAATGAAACGTATGAGTCATGGAGAGCATAAGAAACTGTTTTCAGTTGACTTCACTCACCACTTCCTTTCCTCATATTCATCTCTCCCAGCAGCCCACTTATCGTCCCTTTGGAGCCGTGCCCACCACGACTCTCCCCTGATAGGGCCCTATCTCCAACAGGCTCAAGTATTCAGCACCACGATTGCTTCTGAGCTTGCCCA
The DNA here is from genome assembly GCF_015237465.2 of Chelonia mydas. Classification (NCBI taxonomy): domain Eukaryota; kingdom Metazoa; phylum Chordata; order Testudines; family Cheloniidae; genus Chelonia; species Chelonia mydas. The sequence goes on from NC_051250.2 coordinate 81,056,484, forward strand.
CTCCCTTAGTCAAGCACGCACAAGTTGTTCTCTGTGGCTAATCAAATGTCAAAACCACCTACCTCTGTGATTTGGAGAGCTTTGAAACAGGAAGACAGTTACCACGGACACAGGCGAGCAGCACACAATCGTCTGGGTTTATGACTGCAGAACTGGTGTCAGTAATATTTCAGTATTGGGAGCAGCTCCACAAGTATTTGTCTGGTAACAACTATTTTGCAGTCTCCTTTGATAGGAATAATGACTATTCAAATCCCTGGCAGCGAGGCCCTTGCTTTTCCACAGCCAAGGCTTCTCTCTCTTCTCAGGCAACCGTGGATTCTCTCTCTGCTGCTGCTGAACACTAGAGGGCATTGCTAAATGTTTGGGGGGGAGTCACAGACTGCTCCAATAATTCAAGGGTTATTTTTTACTGTGCCACGAATCAGTGACTTTCAAAGTAAACCTCTGAAGATTCTACACCTGGAATGAGCTGGCACCAAGTTGGCTCGAAGGATTAGGAAAGCCCCTCGCAGGCAGCTAGCATTATTGGAAACTCCGCTCGGAAAGGTTAAACAAAGGGGTGGAATTCTCCGAGAAGTCTGGATGGCAAAACCGTAGTGTAGAGACAAGGCCTTAGGGTAGAGGAGGTAGTATGAACTAACAGTCAGTTGCTGGTTAGTTTCTCATCCTTCCCTCCTTATGCAGGAAAAAACATTTAAAGGCTTCAATCCTGCAACTGGTCAGATGGTGGAACTGAAATCAGCATAGCTATTCCTAAGGGCAGAGATCCACCTGCATGGGGCCTCAATCTGTGTTTACAGATCAGCTGTACCTTCTTCCGGACGGCTCTAACCTCACTTGCCAAAGAGATCCACTCTCTCTCTCCTCCATGCTAAAGCAACCCTGAGCAATGTCTGCAAAGGATCTCCAATTAGTCAGGCCAGACATCCACCAGACAGCTGACATTTATACAGAGGGGTCTAGTTGGGGATTTTTAATTGCCTTGCCCAGTCTAAAGTTTGGGGACTAACGAATTCAGTGTGCAAACAAACCATTAACATACATTCTCTTCCCACCTCCAGCATTAAGCAGAGATTGCTTGGGCACAGGTGGAAGGGACACAGTCAAACTTATTTAAAAAAAAAACTAATTTAAAAAAATGTTAATTTTCTGATAGTTTTCCCCCTCTCACTGCACTCGCCACAACAAACCCTGGGGCTTCTTACAGGGAGGAGGATTTGGTCCTTGGAAGAGAGGCGTGGGCTGAGTACAGAACGGGGCAGGGAGCCCCTGAGGTCCATCGTCTCTGGGACACGGGTCAACTGACTTCAATACTCTGCCTTTGTTTTGGGGCTAGTACCTACCTTCCCACACAGGGGAACTGGAGGGGTCATTAACATTTACCAGAAAGCTCTCTGAAGAGCTGAAGGGCCAACTGGCTGAAATAAGAGATACTGGGCTCACTTTTCAGATGTGCCCAACATCTGCCAGGTACAGCTGAGTGTAACCTACAAAGAAGCCATGTGCAGCTCTCCAGTCCTGGGACCTTCTGGCCAGTGGTGGACCAGCAGTGCTCTGGTCATGCCATCTGTCACCCAGGAGCACTCCCTGGTCCGAGGATTCGGGAGGGGGATGGTTGGAGACAGTTTCAGCAGCTGCCTGACACCCAGTGATCCCCTCATGGTGGGAGAATGTCCCTCTGGAGAGATACAGCCCCATTGTCCCAGGGGAGGGGCAAGACAGAACCCAAGCCAGGCCCAGGCCTGAGAGCAGTGTTCCCACTTTGCTACATCGAGCAAACCTTATACGAGAGCCATTCCTGGGGAATGTTTTTCCTCAGAAAACTGGGTTCTCAACAAAATGACATGTTTCATGACCAGAGACTGCTTTCGGTGAAAAACTGAGACATTTCATCAGAGAAGAGCTGGCGGAGGAAAATGTTCAGGGTTTGGGTTTTTTTAAATGAAAAGTCAAAATGTTCCTGCAGAGAACCCCTGCTTCTGAAACAGCTCCGCTGTATCCGTTGGCGCTCAGAAATACCCCGAGGGCTCCCAGGGGTGCTGCCCCTTGCTGGGGTCTGCTGATGGAATTCAGTTGTTCCTTGGCCAGTGACCCCCCACCCCCAGGGTTTCTAGGTATCAATTCCTTGTTCTCCTTTCCAGGTACTGCAGGGCCGGGGGCCAAGCTGCCTGTGTTAGCTCTTATTTAGTGGGTTCCTCAAGTGACAGGGCAGCAAGCCACTTCACTTCTGGCACCTGTGCTCCCAATAGCCACTTTAGGAAGATCTCCCGCTTGCCAGGTAAGCTGATGGGGTCTTCCTGCACCTACCACAGTTACTATTCAACCTCCGAGGAAAGAAAGCAAACCCAACCTCTAGTGCTCTAAGAGCCACGGGACTGGCAGTCTGGCCTCCAGAGTCATAATTTATCTCAGCTGAAAGCTAAACTCAAGCTGCTCGCTAAAGCTGCCAGGTGAAAAGAGAACTTTCCATCAACTTATGCCCTCTTCCCGGCACATCTTAAAACCTCAGGAAGGATACACAGTACAAAAGATGTTTGCGGGCTTCTGTTGCTCAGTCTGTTGCTGGTTTTGAAATCGAAGCAGTTCACTCTTCAAAAGCCTTGAATCAAATGTAAAGGGTGCGCAACACATCAATCTCCAGCAGGAAGTATCGATTCCTGTTGTCTGCTGTCAGCAAAGCCATTTATGAAGATTCAAGCAAGCCATACATAATTTGCGACAATAAACAGATGGAGCCGCAACCCTCCCTAAAATGTCTGTGGTCGGAGAGATCAAAGCACCTGCCTGGCTTCATTTGCTAAATGAAAGGAGAAGCATCAATGTGTCAGTGTGAGTCTAGTGTCTGTTTAGTGAGAACTTGTCAGTTGGAAGGTTCAATTCCTTCCTTAGGGTGAAGGAGAGGATACATGCCTAGCAGTTACGGTCCAAGAACTGAGTTCTAGGCTGAGCCTATGTGACCGTGAGAATGTTACCTAGTCATCCCTGCCTCCGTTTCTGTGTTGGTTCAAGATGGAATGTTAGGCGCTCTTAGGAAAGAGATAGAAAATAAGACAGAAAATTTCATAATTCCACTATATGCATCCAGGGTGCGCCCACAGCTTATGTACTGCGGGCAGTTCTGGTCGCCCCATGTCAAAAAGGATATAGTGGAACTGGAAGAGGTTCAGAGAAGGGCAACAAAGATGCTCAAGGGACTGGAACAACTTCCGTACGAGGAGAGACTAAAAAGATTAGAGCTGGTCAGTTTAAAAAAGAGACAATTAAGGGGGGATATGATAGAGGGCTATAAAATCATGACCAGTGTGGGGAAAGTGACTAGGGAAGGGTTATTTACCCCTTCCCACAATACAAAAACCCAGGGGGGTCACCCCACAAAATTAATGAGCAGCAGCTTGAATACAAACAAGAGGAAATGCTTATTCACACAACACACAATTAACATATGGAACTCATTGCCAAGGGATGTTGTGATGGCCCAAAGTAAAACTGGGTTGGAAAAAGAATTAGATACGTTCCTGGACGATAGGTCCCTCAATAGCTATTAGCCAGGGTGGTCAGGGATGTAACCTCATGCTTGGGGCGACCCTAATCCTCTGACTGCCAGAAGCCAGGAGGGGAAGACGGGATGGATCTCTCCAAAATATCCCTGTTCCGTACCCTCCCTCGGAAGCTCTGGTACTGGTCACTGTCAAAGACAGGATACTGGGCTGGAGGGTCCACTGGCCAGTCTTATGATTGTCACATTCATCTGCCTCACAGGGGCCTAATTCATGAGCAATTCAAATAAGAATCTCAAAGGACTTTGCCAACATTAATCAACTTGGATCTGTGAACATTTTTAACCAGAGGGAACCCATTGTCCTTTCGCCTTTTGCATTTAATACCCTGCCCAGACTTCAATGGACTCGCTGATGTAAAGGGTTCCAAATAAAGAACCGGTTGATGCTCTACAGCCCAGCAAACTCTATGAAATGCTTTCATATCAAGCACGCAGGGACTTAATTTAAGCCTGAGACAAGGAGAATGTTGTCAGTTTGCTTTTAAAAAAATGAATAGACTTGACTGTTTGACCACCACTCATGAGAGAATGCCACAGTCTCCCTGTAAATTTGGCAAGAGGTCTGACACTTGTCAACTTTAGTTTATAACTGAAGACAACAAGCAAGCTTTCCTGAGAAGAATGATGCATGTGTGTTTAGGTGTTTGTGCTCGGAAGAATGCGTGGCAACAAAAGATCAAGCAAATACTTGGGGTCACTGGATCATGAATGGCTTTATATGTTCACCGGGAAGTTTTAAAATCAATTTAACCCTTTATAGGGAGCCAATCCATTGCCCGGAGCAGGAGCGAGATATGACATTGTGGTTTTGTGAACAGCAGCAGTGTTATTGTGGAATTTTGAACCAGCTGAAGTCTTTACAATACATGACCAGGAAGGCCCCCGAACATGGGATTTGAACAGTCAGTGCTGCGGAACGTACCTGATCAACCCGTGCCCAAGCAAACTAGTGACCATCAGAGATGGGCAGGTTTAGGTCTGAACATAAGAACGGCCAGACTGGGTCAGACCAAAGGTCCATCTAGCCCAGTGTCCTGTCTTCCGACAGTGGCCAATGCCAGGTGCCCCAGAGGGAATGAACAGAGCAGGGAATCATCCAGCGATCCAGTCTGGCTGGTGTTTCCTTTGCCAGGAGCCTAAGAAAATCATCAGTATTTGGTGCAAGTGTCTTAAAGGGCCGCTCTCAACCACCTGTCACAAATTCCTCTGGAAGAAGGGGTTTCATGGTGCCACACAAGTTTCTGAATGAAGACGCTGGAGCTCTGTGAACATACTTAAAATGAAGAAAACCCACAAGCAGAAACTCAGGCTAATGAGGAGAACTGAAGCCTTGCTCCGAGCTGAGTTCTGACGCATTCTGACACATCCAGTCGCAGATGCATCCGAGCTAGCTTGTCAACATGCTGCTGCTAATTCTGGCACCTGCAGGAAATGCCATGTAAATCTCAGCATGCAAACGGACATCTAACCTCTACCGATGTAAGACACTGCCCACTGCAGAGACTGAAGGATGTCTTTGAACAGGTGTACAGCCCTATGATGACTGGTTCTTGCAGTCAGGAAACAACCATTTCTTACTTCTCTGAACAAATTCAGAGGCTTGGCCCACTCTCTTCACCTACTTTTGAAGATAAACCAGCATTAACGTAGGGTGGCTCCAGTTCAGGGTTCCCATGACAAGTCCCAGTTCACAGGGAATTTCGTGTCAGTCACACACAACTGCACTGGGCCAGACGTGGCATACAATGTCCCAACAGAAGAGTGAGTTTCTCTCTTTCTGTCTACTTAAAGAAATCAAGTCACCCACGTTTACTGAGCACAAGCCAGAAGCGCGTGTGCAAGACGTGTGAGCGTGTGCTGTTCTTTTAATCCAAAGTTGCTTTGTTTAAAAAACAAACAAACACCACTACCACCACCTCAGCCCACAACGTGAATTAAGGCTACGGGCTCATCTACACAGGGAAATTAACCGGAATAGCTATTGTGGAATAGCTTATTTCTCAATAGCTAATCCGGCCAATTATCCCACATAGACAAGCCCTTAGAACAGGCTGGATGAGTCTAATGGCTTTCACTAATGCTCACTCCTCCTCGCTTGCCTGAGGGGTCCGTGACCTCCATCTCCTCCCCCTCTGCAGACTGCCAAAGCAGGCCAGCAGGTTGCTTCCCTTGCCCACTCATCCCAGCCACCATTCCTGCACCCCTACACGAGCAACTCGGGGCTCCACGTGGGTTTCTTTCCACTTCACCGGATCTGTCCTGATGCAACCTGCCTCTTTCTCCCTTCACGCCAGCCTAAGGGAGCCCTCAGGAGGAGCTGGCAGCAGGTAGGTTTAATCCGTGAGACAGCCAGGGCAGGAGGGTGGTTCTGAGCAGGGGCGAGGCAACGTAGAAGTCGGTCCAACCAGGAGCACCCACTTGTCCTCTTTCCAGCAGCCTCCTCCCACTCCCAAATCCTGTACGTTAGCCAGTGCTCTGGGGTCAGCACCTAATGATTAGCCAGGTCCCCAGAGCATACTTCCCTTTTGTCGTCTCTAGGAAAGGGTTTAAAACCAGAAAATGTTGTTTAAAAATTTCACTTAGGCCACAGACAAGCAGGGGCCAACCTGAACGTCTTAGTGCTTAGGGCCCCCACGGAGTTTGGGGCCAACAAGAAATGAAGAGCCTGGCAAGGAGCCTGTGAGATGGCTCTGACCAAATCACTAACACAGCACTATCTGAATCCTCATGAAATCATCTCCCGCTCTGAAATGCCTGTGGTTGCATCTCCTGTCACTAGCTTGGACCAGTTCCAACAGGCCTCTCCAGTGAGCACTCTGGATGTTTCAAAGCACAGCAAGGAGACATGTATGTAACTTACCTCCACTTCCACAGGAGGGTGCTCCCTTTTCCCTGCTCAGATGATGGCAAACCTTTGACTTAAGCCCACAGCAGGGAGGCTATTCCCATTGATGCTGACAGTTCCAGTTGATATCCAGCCTTAGCTTTGCTGTGGTCCAGGTCACCACTGAATATGGGTTTGGTCATCTCCACCCAGTTGCCTAACGAATGCTTGTCTGCATCACTGTGTAGTGGGACCCAGTGGGCCGTCTCTACTCAGCAGCAGTCCCAGGCTGGGGAAGATAAGGGTGTTGCAGGCTGTCTGTGACATGCAGTGTCAAGGTGTTGCTCTCCAGTCTGCCTGATGGTGCTATTGCTCCCTAGCAATCATTAGTAAGATCTAGTCCTTGGAGTACGTTTTTATTCAGCAACGTAAGAGCTCTTGACAGAGCTTGGCAAGTCAATTGAGCAAGGCGCAGAACCTCCATTTCCATCCTAATCACTAGCCCATGAGGTGCAGCTGTGTGCGCACTGACACGTTTGAAAAAGAAGAGTCAATCTGGGATTCCTCTGCCTAAGGCTATATCTACACTAGCACTTTTGTCGGTAAAACTTTTGATGGTCAGGGGTGTGAAAAAAACCACCCCTCCCAGACCAACGTAAGTTTCACCAACAAAAGTGCTGGTGTGGACAGAGCTATGTTGGCAGGAGAGGCTCTCCCGCCAGCAAAGAGCAGCTGCTCAGGTGACCTGACAGCGGCCCAGTGATAGCAGTACAGCTGTGCGGTCTGTAGTGTAGACACAGCCTCAGGCACATGGCCACATCACCACAGTATCTGGGTGTGACGTTCCCCTCTGGTGTTATCTGGACCGGTGGTCTGCTAGGCCTCTCCAATCCTCGACTCTGGGAGCCAGCCTGACCCTGCTCTGCTGTGAGAACCCCCACTCCTGGGCTGTTCACGCACAGCCTCTGCATGTAAGCTGCTTCTAGCTCCCTGCAAGCGAATGACACTAAGCAATATCTCTGGTCCCAGACACAACCCTAGGAACTTCCGTCTTGTAGTGTCCGTTACGCCTGCTGGACGCTCCAAGCTTATATAAGTTCGTCAATTTAACAAAGAAATTGATATGTACCAGGCTTGTTATCCCAAAAGGAGTCTCTGACACACTTCAAACCAAACGCACTGCTTCAGATAGAATAAACAAACAGATTTATTAACTATAAAGATAGATTTTAAGTGATTATAAGTCAAAGCATGACAAGTCAGATTTGGTCAAATGAAATAAAAGCAAAACGCATTTTAAGCTGATCTTAATACTTTCAATGTCCTTACAAACTTAGATGCTTCTCACCGCAGGGTGGCTGGTTATTTTTCAGCCAGGCTCTCCCCTTTGATCAGCGTTTCGGTCACTTGGTGGTGTCTGTAAATGTAGGTGGAAGAGAGAGCGCATGGCAAAATGTCTCTCCCTTTTATCATGTCCTTTCTTTCCTCTTGGCTTTGCGCCACTCCCCCCACTTCAGAGTCAGGTGAGCATTACCTCATTGCAGTCCCAGACTGCCCAAAGGAAGGGGGTGACTCCCTCCAGGGTCTAACAGATTCTTTTGTTGCTGCCTGAGCCAGTGTCCATTGTTCCTGTGAGGTTGGGCTGGGTTTGTCCCATCCATGCCCTGACGAGGTGTGAACTGCCTCTCTGTTCTTGGAGAGTTTTTGCATGGGCTTGCTTTAAGCCATGAGGACACATTTTCAGCCTCATAACTATATACATGAAATTACAACCTATAACCTCACTATAACATTACTAAAAAGAAAAGGAATATTAGTGGCACCTTAGAGACTAACCAATTTATTTGAGCATAAGCTTTTGTGAATGCATCTGATGAAGTGAGCTGTAGCTCACGAAAGCTTATGCTCAAATAAATTGGTTAGTCTCTAAGGTGCCACTAGTACTCCTTTTCTTTTTGCGAATACAGACTAACACGGCTGCTCCTCTGAAATATAACATTACTGTAATAATTATATTAACATCACTATAACAACCATGCTCAGTGCATTCTGAGCCTTCCGAAGACACCCAACATGACAAACTTTGCACTGGATACCACACAACCATTTTATAAAGATGAACATGGGGGTGTAGGGTGTTCCCACGAGGTACAGAGCATCACACTGGGCACCTCACAGTCTTTAATGCATTTAGCCTCACAACACCCCTGTGAGTTAGGGCAGTGTTTATCATCCCCAGAGGAGGAAACAGAGGCACAGAGACACTAAGTGACTTGCAAAGAGTCTGTGGTGTAGCAGGGAATTGAACCGGGGTCTCCCAAGTGGTACTCTAACCACTGGACTAGTCTTCTTCAAATAACCTGTGGAACCTAATATGTTCCAGTATTGGTGCTAGAACTAAGCAACCGAGAGACCTGCCGAGCCTCCAGCTGCAGAAAGCAGGTGCACCACGTCTCCCTCTCTTATCCACCCCATCACTGTCTCCTTGACCTACAGAGCCCCAGCCCTGTGGGGCAGCGTTTGGGGAGAAGGCCATTGCTCTTCTCTTCAGGTGCTTTGGCCCCCAACTTTGACCCATGCTTCTACCCCCTCTGCACCAGGTAAGCCAGGACAGCCTATGCCTCAAAAAGCAATAGTTGTGTTTGCACCTCAATTAGCCTCAAAAACGGTGGTTAGGAGTGCGAAAGATTTTTGGTCTGAATGCTGTCTGTTCTGGAGAGACAAGGTGGGCGAGCTAATATCTGTTATTGGGCTAACTTCTGTTGGGGAGAGAGACAAGCTTTCGAGCTACACGGAGGCTCTTCTGCAGGTCTGGGAAAGGTACTCAGAGCATCACAGATAAATACAAGGGGGAAGAGACAGTTTAGCCTAAGTAGTTAACCCATATTCTATCTAAGGGACCATTCACGGTGAAGTGGCCCATTAATTTTCTGTTCTGTACCTAAACTCCCACATATAGACTGGCTAGACCAGACTTTCTTGCTGTTCCCTGTATGTCATTGGGCAGAAATTCACCCTCACACAGCTGGTCTGGTACAAGGGCCAGGAACCACTTAAGTCCCACTTCAGTTCATAGGGCTGAACCTCTTAAATGGTTCCTGGGCCTTGGGAGATTTATTTACTTTTTGGATCTTGGCCGGGACCTTCTGCCATCCTCTCCCCCAGGAAATCCTTGACTTACTGAGAGCCTGGAATGGGTTTTCCCACAATCCATTTTTGGAAACAGCAGATCACTTGTGCAGGCCTTAAAAATGTCTTTTTAACCCAAGCAACAGTGCCTGTGCATTCAGGCTGTCTACGTCACAGCAGATATCTTGCCAGCCCTCTCTCCTAGTGGAGTCTAGTTTAAATAGGTGGCAGAGGGGAGTATTTTAACAATCACGTCCATTACTGTAACCTTTTATGTATGTTAGTGTCGTCTTTTTTTTTTTTAAAGGGCTCATCATTCCTAAAAATAGCTCTGAATCATTAGTTACGTTTAATTGACGGTGCTTGGAATGCAACCTCCACAACACACAAACCAAATGGAAAATGACATACCATCAAATTAATGCTCCCAAACCATGATAAATGACTGGTCAGATGATGAATGCTTCTATTTCTTGGTTTAAGCGAGGATGCTGCAGCTTGGGTCTAACATTTATCTGCGTTATCTGTAAAAGGTCATGAGTGTCCTTGAAATAAATAGGACGATTACCCTAGCATTATGCCTCTAAATATGCTGCAGCCTCCAGCGTCTGCTGAAACACCAGTTCCCATGTCTCTTCAAGACTAGAGAGAAAGGTGCTGAAAGCAGGAAAGTTACAAGGCCCCATCAAACAGAATTACTAAATAGGAGAAAGCAGGAGATCAAAATGCTGCCTTAGCTATATCCCAGGCCTCAGACAGCACAAAGCACGGCTCAGTTCCTTCCTTGCCACAGGTAAAAGCAATAATGACCCACAGTGAGGTCTCTTTTGGCTCCATTATTCTTCACGTCTCAGAAAATCATTCCCTGATGACACATCTGTGGAAATTGGTTGTCAGACCAATAATGGATTGGATTGGATTTTTGACATCTGAGAGAACTCATTTCTGCACTGACTATTTTATTAAACTGTTAAAAGGCATTTCTTTAATATTTTCAGAATACACCTCGACCCCGATATAACGCGACCCGCTATTACACGAATTCAGATATAACGTGGTAAAGCAGCGCTCCGGGGGGGCGGGGCTGCGTGCTCCAGTGGATCAAAGCAAGTTCGATATAACGCGGTTTCACCTATAACGCGTTAAGATTTTTTGGCTCCCGAGGACCACGTTATATTGGGGTCGAGGTGTATAAACTTTTAATGGGCTTTAGTCAGCTCACTGCTACTCACCTTGAAATGGCACCAATTCTCTTTTAGGTTCAAAGTATTCCGACTCATAAGATACCCCATGTCATTAAAGATAATTGACTCTTTGTGTGTGTGTGTGTATTCAAAGGAGGCCAAGCAATCAATGAGCGCAGAAACTGAACAGCACTGTCCCACCATTCCCATCTGTGCCAAGAGCGGATTGCGTGGGTACGGGTCCTGCAGGCCTGGAGGGAGCTTGGCTGTTCTCTTTTACAAAGAAGACTTTCGCTTTTCTGAAGGGGAATATGTAAATACAGATGTACCCGGAGCGCATTAAAGTAGTTCTTGGTGATGCCATGCTCACTGATGATTAAACCTACAAAGCAAGATCAATGAGGTATGCAAACCATACTGCATTCACCTGTGCGGCCCAGGGTTTCGGTAGCTGGTTTCAACAAGAGCTGCTGTGTGGAGATTAAAGTCTCTCTTGTTTAGCAGCAGGGAAAATGCAAATGTTCTTCAAACAAGCTGTTAATTGTTAAGCCACATTATTTAAAGGTAATAATCACTGGAACACCTTGTACTGCTCAGTTGAGAGGCCAAAAGTTCTCTCCGGTCAGACTCCAGAAAGAGAGGGATGGGTCTTGTTTACAGTCTCTGTCGGATGAAAAGTATTTGGCTGAGAAGTGGGGCACGGGGAAAGAAAGGAGGCGATGGAAGCGTGAAACAACGGATTAGAAGGAAAGGGCACTGGCTCCCCTGCTCTTCCTGTTCATCTCCATTGCTTCAGACCCCCTTGCAGGAGCTGAAAAACAACATGTCCTTCTTGGCCAGTTTGTCAAGTGCTGAGCCATCTGTTTCTGCTGGCACAAGGGCCGATGCTGTTGGCTTGGCCACATGCTGGTTGGTTTCTTGACTAATGGCATTCTGATGAGGAGGAGAGTGTTCTTGGCTAATTGTTACTGGAGCATGGAGGAGCAGAGTGTGCTCTGCCCTTGTGTTATGCTGAGACACAGACTTGCAAAATGTAGATCGAGATCCAGATCAGGATCCACATTTTCTTAACATTCGAAGGTTTTTGGCTCTGGGGTTTTGGTTTGGGCCCAGCTCTGGTGGTGAAATGAATAATCACACAAGGAAGAAAGAGCGAAAAAGGAATATTGTCAGTCCTTGCAAAGCCAGCAAGAACCAAACCATACACTGGCTTCATAAACTCTGAAATGAGGTTATTTCCCCCTAGAACAGTCTTTTGAACAATGGCTTTCCATTTTAATTTTCAGGAAATATAATTCTGTCCCAGGAAAACCATACACAGCTCCAGCATGTGAATTTGGAGGTTCCCCAACTCTCATGGAACATTGTGGGCCTGGGAGAATGTACCAAGCTTTTCGAGTTTGTGCTTATATTCCCGGCAACAAAAACACTTTCTTCCAGATTTCGGAGGCCTTCTTCTTAAATATATGTTTTCCTATTGGTTGTAGAGCTGCAGTCTTATAGCTGGAGCCCAAACCAAAACCCAATAGCCAAATGTCCCCCTCCCCACACTCCCTTATCCCAGAACCCAGGGGAAGTTCTGACCCAAGTCCATGTCCAGACCTGAACTCTGGCACTTGAGCTCCTCTTAGATAGAGAGAGCCAAGGCCCCTGACCAGCAAAGCATGCACCCAGCGTTGATCACATGAGTAGACCCTTCATGAAGAGACATGCAATGGGCAAGACTTTGCTCTCCGTTAGCTCAGTGTAAGTCCGGAAGAACTCACATAAAGTCAGTGGCATTACCTTGATTTACAGAAGCATAAATAAGAGCAGGAGGGGGCCTAATGAATTTGGGGGCCTCAAGAGCCCAGTTGATGTATCTACCCGGCAGAACAAAGTGGGCCATGGCACCACCAGGACTGGCTCCTTTTATGGCACTGAGGTTTGAATGGGCCATGGGGAATTGGCTACCCTCTCGCACAGGCAAGGGGACAGAGGCTCGTGCTGTCACTGCCACGCTGGGCCTGTACAGCGGGGAGATAAGAGTCCTTCAGTGCCCAATCCAGCCCTTCACACACGCACGCACACACCCCACTACATTCAGAGTATTTCTCCACATGCTCCCTTCTGCCAAGTTCTTGGGCACACCCAGCCCTGCTCTGCACCCATTCAGGGACTCCCGCCTCCCTGGACGCTCCTTCACTCGGGCGCCTGTTGGAAACACGCCGCCTCTCTCTGCCTGCCCTGATTCGGCTCCGGACACAGCCTCATGGCGAAGGCCCATTGGGCTCCAGCACCGCTTTGGTCATTCTTCCTGGTGGAGATGGGAGTGTTCCCCTTCATTTTACCCATCTCAGCGTGGAGTTGGGACGGGTAGACTGTGGTGGGGGGACAGGTTGTCTTTCTGTCAGCCATTGCTGCATATAAAAGCATAACCCACACTAGCACAGTCAGTCTCTCTGTCCCGCTCTAATGGCTAGACTACATCTCGAGGCTGCTGACTGCCTCCACACTCAAGGACCTGGTCCTTCAGCTCATTCGGCAGAAGCCTGTGCTTTCTGATCAGAGGTCCTGAGGCCAGTCCCCATGGCCACCATTACCGTGGAGATGGACACCATTATGTGCAGAGACGTTCCTCCTTCTCCAGATTCACACACTTGCCAGAGGCAGACTCCTCTGTAAAACACTGACTAGGGAAAGCAGAAAGCCAGTGCTTGGTAACTCATTCAGTGCTGTCTGTCAATGACACGTAATTGGGAACACCTCCCCTCAGGGCTCAGTGGTCTCTAGAAGACAGTCACCCCTCGGTGCTGGGATTGCTATTGATATGGCCTTGGTCAGCGCTCTTACCATGTTGGTGCTGCCAAACAGGAGACCCGGCTTCAAGCCTTGCCTTGGCCATCAGTGGCAGGAAGTGCCGTGGAGACAAGGGAAGAGCCAGCAAGTCGCGAGTCCCTTGGCAACAACAGGGATGCTGCGTGGTTGAGTAAGAGCCTTGTTGATGGAGCTCTGAAGGGAGCAGAAGGACAACCCTGGTGTCCGGAGTGGGGTGCGAAGGGGTCTGTAGACAGAAGGGGAGGGAATATGGGGTGTGTGTGTATAAAATAAGGCCTTCTGACTAGACTCAGGTTTAGCCCACACCCAGTTGCTGGGCGCCCAGTTTCCAAACCCCATCATGCTGCCCTTTTCATGCAGTGAAGTAGGATCCATGAAAAAAAAACTTGGCAAGATTGTAATTAAGCTTATGAACAAGAGCGACATGACTGTGTTACGGGCTTGGGCAATGCAGTAGGCCAATATCAGTTTCTTCTTTCCTGTCCCTCAGCTTTCCTCTCTGCTGGGGTACAGAACAGAGTTTAATCTTTTCAGGGCTTTGATCTAGGTCTCTCTTATACAGAGTGCAGTCCGAGAGACCCAGTGACACAAAGTCGCTAAAGGAAAAATATCTACTAACTCGCTCTCTGTGTAGCGATATGTATATCAATACATGACAGTGTACTTAAAACCCACAAAACAATTGCAAGTATTGTGAATGTAACTCTCCGAAGATCGCACTTTCCGGGTGCTCTCCCCAAGCATTAGTACTTCTTACTGTCATAAGTTCAGTGCAAGATATAATTATGCACACACACATATGTACAATCCCTTAGAGCTCTTCTCTGGGAGGATTTCCCCTTCCCAGTCCCTGAGGAATGGGGTCCGAACCCTCGGTAGGTCATGCCAGCTCCTTAAAGGTGAAAAACAAGGGATAATGCCACTGTCTCCTTCAAACTCCCCTTAAGTCTTTGCAACAACAATCTGCAATTTGCTCAGCTTGCAGAAAGTGTAGTCTTCTTCTCCAGTGAGGTGAAGGAGCCTGCAGTCTAGATCCAACAGAACAGGCAAAGTCCCTGGAACACAACCCTTAAGCAGATTTTTCTGGGCCCGTTGCTGCTCCACCACGGAGTTCTTCAGTCTGGCACCTACTCCTCCTATTTATAAACTTCTCTTCCTCCCCTTCAGTTCCCAGAGTGACTAGGTGTGTCCTGCAGGCTGCTTGCCCACAATGGAAATCATTTAAGTAGTGTCAAACACCTAGACCATGCCACACCCATTTTCTGGATGATTCTGGCCCATCCAGCTGAGTGCCCCGGCTCAGCTCTGGCAGGTCTGCAGGCAGGCAGAGCCCTCCAAAATAAAACCAAGAGCCTGTATCCTGCCTACCATTTATTTCCTTATCCACAGCACTGAATGCTGCAGGCCAAGGATGTGGGCTACATCGGCATCTCCTGCGTCTCCCAGTGCCCTGACTGCTGCCTGAGCAGAGGCCTTATTAAAAAGGGTTATATATGGTCAAACTGGGGTGGGAACAACTGTCTCATACCCTTCCTCTGGAAAGGCCCAAGTCTGTGGGATAAAGCACTGCTAACCCCAAGCATTCAAAGATCATGCAGCAGGCCTCAAAGAACTATGAAGGGGCTTCAAATCATGAGCTTTTAACAATACTTAATGTTGGGTTCATTTGTCTTTTGGTTCCTGAGCCTCTGGGACACACATGGGTTCGGTTTTCAAGCTTCTCTCCATAATTATGAAGGCTAGAAACTTACTGGGGTTTTTAAAATGAACCTTGAGAGTCTCGTGTATTCACATGACTCATGGAGTAGAGGTGAGCAGAAAATCACCCAAATAGCATGATCAAAGCGTGAGAGTTGGTCACACTGAGAAAGGGGGTCTGCTGGTGTCGGCATCATGTGTGTATTATGCTGCAGAGCTATCAGACCAGGTGGGCTGCTGCAGATTGCCTCTTGGTGATAACTGTCCCCTGCCATTAGCTTTCCCATGTGATGCATGTTCAGTTTGTTCCGTTTCAGCCTCGGTCATGCTTTAAGATACACTGATGAAAAGAGCTAAGAGCTAGGCATTACTATCCCTATCATTGTGCACATCTCACTGTACGGCCAGCAACTCCACAGGCTTTGTGCATTTGGATGTCAGTCTGGGTTGGCCTGCTCTGGAACAATGGTTGTTTCAAATGGCCAAGAGTGACCGTCGTGTAAACACGGGTGCTCACCTGTCATGCCGATCTTTCTCCAAAACTCATTGTGCTGCCAGCTCCTTGCTAAAATCATATTTGATTCCTAATATCAGCTAGTCATTTTGGATGCTCTTGGTTGACACTCTTGTAATTCTCTTGTATTTTCTTCCATTTCAACCACGCAAGGCCCATTTTATCTGGTTAAAAAGAAAAAAGTGGCATCCCTAATCTTGTCTTAAATTGGCTCAAGTTCTGTCCCCAAGCAGTTTATTGTTAGCACAATCATTCAGTTTTTCTTATTGACTCATTATACATCCTGTATAGTGCCCAGGATGACACCACATTTCACAGGCTGGAAAGTCCCTAAATACATGGCTTAGAAAGTCAGAAAGCAGAGCTGATGGCTTGGGGACGAATGATTCTATCTATAAAAGGTCTTTTACTTCTAGGTTGATGGCTCAGATTCTACCTTGATTGGAAGGGACTGAACTTGCAGCTTTCACAAAGTAGCACAAAAGCCGTTTCATCAATAGTAAACATAGCTGGGTATTTTGGTTATCCTGACCTTAGAAGACCCTTTTGCTGAAAGGCAGATATAAATTGCCATTCGCAGAGCAGCAGTAAACAACCCCCTAACGCCTGTGTCATGTCCAGAACACCACACGGCTGCATGTCCCTGCATCGTGTGCTTGCATCGTCTCCAAGGCTTTTAATAAGAGCACAGAATTCCACTTACAGCCAAGATTCTTGGGTCAGCTTTTCAACCCATATTTTCCTTTTTGGGTTGTTCCCCCTATTTCAGGTATTCTGGGGGTGTCTGCTTTTGATTAACACATGCTACAAGCACAGTCTGGAAAACTGTTAAGTTCACCCATGACCCTGATTGGGCTTGATGCAGGAATCACTGGGTGAAATCCTTGAGTCCGGGCCATATAGGAGTTCAGATCAGATGATCACAGTGGCCCCTTCTGCCTCAGAACAGACACCTCTACGCTGGGTGAGTCCCCTCCCATATCTGCAGAGACAAGTGTTTGGACGTGTGTTGTCTGGTTGGTTTTGGGGTAGGGGGCGAATGTTTGAGCTGTGATCCTTCAGGGACCTGCAGATTTTTCAAAGGGCTCGCCTGGTGTCAGGAGGTGCAGTAAGAAAAAACGATGACTTCTCTGTCGGGTAACTGTTGTTCTTTGAGGTGTATTCCACATAGGGGTGTGTGTGCCCAGTGCACCGAACCTGGAGAACTTAAGCCTAGCAGTGCCTGTAGGGGGCGGCACTTGCCCCCCTGTGGCCCTACGCCTTCCCCTGGCTATATAAGGGCGATGCTGCCCCGGCCCCCTCAGTTCCCGTCACCCCGAACGCAGAAGTACAGCTGGAGAGGGGATGGAGGGTGGGGTGTGGAATACACCTCTGCATCACAGCTCAAAGAACAGCTCCAGCACGGAGAAGGAACCGTTTTTCCTTCGTCGAGTGGCTGCAGCCGCGTATTCCACGTGGGTGCCTCCCAAGCAGCAGGAGCGGGGCTCAGCGGCTGTGGAAACGGGGACGGCGGGCTTGCCATCCCAAAGTTCTCCTCCGAGCTGGATGCAGTCGCAATGACACAGTGGGCTGTGAACGTCCGTCCAGAGGACCAAGAGGCAGGACCGCAAATGTCCAGTGTAGGCCCGTCACTTAGCACCGCCCTCGGCGTTGTCAGAGCCCTCGGGGAATGAGTTTGCGCCCTTTGAAGAGCCGCAGTCTGAGCTACCTCGTACGCCGTCACGACGCGGGAAGTTACCCACCTGGAGATCGTCTGTCAAGAGGCCACTCGCCCCTTCGTTCTGTCCACATCCGAAACACGCGGATGAGATGAAGAGTGGAAAGGGTTAGTCCTACCCAGGCAAACAGCCAAAGGTGGCCTGACATCCAGCGTGTGAAGGCGCCGCACATCTGGGCTTGGCTGCTGCTCAGGGGAGAACGCTGGTAGATATATAGCTTGGTTCAAATGAAGCTGAGAAACCACTTTAGATAAAAGCTTAGCCACAGGGTTACTTTGTCTTTGGCAAATGGCGTGTAAGGGGGTTATTTTCTATTCTGATGTTCTGCAGCAAACCATTCACCTCCATCGCTCCGTCCACTCAAAGCATCTTGCAAACTTTGTCTCATTAACCCCTTACAACAGTCCTGGGGGCTAGGGAAATATTGTCCCCCTGCCACCAAAGAGAAAACCAAGGCACAGAAAGGCTCAAGCCAACATTTTCCAGCCGGGCATCTAGAGTTAGAATCCTCATTTAGGCACCCTGCGAAGAGTGGCCTGATTTGGCAGAGCTGTGGAGCGCCCCCTGAACTCAAACATGGAGCTCCACAGCTCGGAAATAAATCAGGCCCCTCATCTCAGTGCCTCACAATGGACCAAGGGCCTAACTTTTGGCCCCCAATTTGGAAAAGTGTGGCTTAAATGATTGCCCGTGGTCAGGAACAGATCCCGTTCTGCTGGCTCCCAGGGCTGCGATTCGATCCCCCGGCCATCTGTCCTGCTTTAGGGACTTGGATTCATGTCGGAGCAATCAGCAGATGAGCCCAGTGGCGTGGTCTCTCACACTGTTGTCTTCTAATTTAACACTTGTCTCTTGCTCAGTGTTACTCAAAACACAACTGCCGTACCAAGAGAGTGCTGCTCAGCTGCAGAGGAAGCAGGAATGGCTGCTGAGGAGACACCGGCCCAGATGGGTTCACCTGGGGCTCCTTCCCCACAAATCATCTCCTTACGTTGCAAGTATTTTGTCACCCTTGGCTGGTTCTCCGGAGAGGGCAGGCTGCCGCTGCCGCGCGGGCATGGACGCTCACCCTGCGGCTGGCGCTGGGCACGCCGCGCTGACGTGTGACGCAGGGGCAGCGCTCGCAGAGTCCAGACAGAGGCATTTGTGCCCTGAGTCACTCAGCAGGGACTGGCATGGGAAGTCACTTAGCAGGGACACCTGCTGGCACTGAAATAGCAATAACTGAACTCTCCCACAGGGAGCCTAATCCAGCCCCTCGCAGCCTCCTTTGCCTGTGTTCCCTTTGCTATTCCCGAAGGTATTGGTGCCTGGATGCGAGCGCCTTAGCTCCCAGCTCCTCTTCTGCTTTTCCTCCCAGAGGGTTCGTCCCGAAGTTCATACACAGTCCTGGTTCCCATCGACGTCACGGGGAGTTTTGACGCTCGCTGTGTTCACCAGTGATCAGGAACGTGGCTGTACAGTCACTCAACACACTGCCAGGAAAGATGATGGGCTGTGCAGAAGCCCTGGCTTAAGCACAAAGCGTTTGGGCAATTTGGGCAATTAGCCTCAATCCAATTACCATTCCTGCGCTGGTTTTCACTGCTCTCATCTGATCTATTTTAAAGCTCCCCCACTACACCAGCCCTTCTGGACTGGCATGACTTGGACACTGACTAAGAAGGGAACTCAGACATGGATTTTTGGTGACATTCTTTGGCTTTTCAGCAGCCCTAAATTTAACCCAAATGGATCACGTTTCTAGCCTTTCAGTAACTCAGCCCTACACAGTTCAGGGGTTACCTCACCTGTGGGAGCAAACTGATTTTTGCTGGAGGCCTGATACTGATCCAAATACACCTAGGACCAAATTTTCCAACTTTGTGGCCTCTTTTAGAGTTGCACCAGTAATTTTGCACCCAGGCTAAGACCTGTGTTTGCCCCCATAAATCTGGCCACTCTCAGGTTCAGAAGCTCCATAGGCACATGGCTGCAGACCCGTGTGCAATCACCACGGGAGGTACAACTTTAGAGGCCAGGCTAAAAATCGGGCCCTTTACATTAAACCAAAGACTGATGGGACCAATCCAAGAAGGACGACCATTCTGCCCACACAGTGCACATAGAACAATGTCCTTCTCCCAGACAGGCACTGAGGCGCTGACTAAAACTGGCCCTTTGGAAGTGGCTCTAGCCCAGTGTGTTGTGGAAGCTAGAGGACGGCAGGTCCTGGGCCACAGCTGAACGTGAGCCGAGATAGCGACTGGAATTTCTAGCCTGGATGAGAAATCAGGCAGCCAAGTGCTGCCCATACAAGCTGCAAGCAACTGAAAGATGTGTCAGGGCTGAGAGACCCGCAGAAGAGTGACAGGCTAGGAGAGCGGTGACAACGCTGGGCATCAGCCCCTTTGAGTGCTTTTAGCGCAAACTGGTGCAGTACGTGTCCACTAGGGCATCACCCATGTCCTAGTGTGAAAAGAACGCCCTGTGCTGTCCGTGACAGGAACCTGACGGTATTCCCGGCACAGTGGTCACAGGTATTGCACAGAGCTCTTTCTCCTGCCCCATTTCTGCGGGAGCAAGAAACGCTGCAGGCTCCGAATTGACCACGTCGGTTTCTTGAAAGGCGAGCCGAGATCTCAGTGGATTTTACAGCCACAAGGTTTCTTTGTCACAGACTAGCCAGGTTGAGAAAAAGCCCTTTAACACTCAGCTCGAGACCATTTTTCGTTTAGTCTTCTTGATGAAAGGCGAGCGTTGGGGCTTCTGAGGCTTTGACAGCCGACCCTGCTCCCACCTGAACCTTCCTCTGACGCTTATCGGATCCCAGCACAGCCAGGGAAATAACAGCACGAGGGTCCCGCAGTTTGTCACGGGGGCTTCTGGGCGACACCGCCACGGGAAATATTTGCTTCAGGTGAGCCCATTATTTTAGAGCTGAAAATAAACAAGGAGTGCTGGGAAGCAGAGACATTTTCTCATCTCCTGCAAGACCTGTTCTCATCTGGAGCCTGCATCTCCCCACGGGCAAAGGAAGTCACAAGCTCTGTGAGTTTAGAACAGGCTGGGGAAATAACGGCTTGTTTGCTGGTGGGGTTTTGTTTGTTTGTTTGTTTTTTGGATGAACAACGGCTTTTTGAAGGAAACAACGGTTTTTCAAGGAAAATGTTGATTTCCTTTGAACTTTCTGACGAAAAAAATTAAAATTTTGGAGTGTTTTCATTCTTGTTTTAAACAACCTCCACCCCACCCCCAAATGTCCACAGGAGGTTTTGGGAGTGGGGAAGAATTACAAACAATTTTTCTGTGGGGAAAAAAATGGGCATTTTTTGACAAGCTCTACGTCCCTTCACCCCACGGAGCCCCCGTCCCGCATCACACTGGGCTCTGTGGGCTGCCAACTCTGCAGGAGCGGATGGGGCTGGGAGACAGCTGGGCCCTTTCAGGGCTCCCCCTACAACAGCCTAAGGCCAAAGGGACTTGGGCAGGCTTTCCCCTTCACGGTGCAGGTCTTCCCTTCAATAACACCCTGGCGTCTTCTGTACTGGAAGGGCCCCCAAAGACCTCCCCCCATTTGCAGGCTGGTAGCCCTAACCCTAACCCTGAGCTGTGAGAGTGCACAAGCAGGGGCTGTGCTGCAGACCCAGATGGCAACCTAGCACTTACCAGGTTGGAAGACTGGCCCCATGGGGGCGCTCTCTGCTCTCCTGGGGCAGGGCCAGGCCCCTGGGATCCCAGCGCCCGTGCTATAGTGTGGCTGGGACCCTCACTGCTCATCCTAGGGTCACCGCCACCTGCCCTGAGTCATCCTACCATGCACCAGCAGGATGGCGCTGGTGCTGGATGCACTTCTGACATGTCCCCTGAGTGACGCCTAGCAGGTGGGGTGGGATTGAGTCTCAGTCATTCATTATAAGATATGCACGTAGAAGGGCGGATCCTGCTGTCAGTAAGAGGACAAATTCAAGAGCGACTCCGGCTCTGCATCTAGCCGACTGGCTTTCCCATGCACTTATGGAGACCAGAGCTGTCCCAGTGCCTCCTTCCTTTCTGGGAAGACTGGAGTTTCAGGAGGTGCCCATTTAGGCCCTCAGCTCAGCAGAGTCATCAGCATCCCTTTGAACTCAATGAGATTTACGTGTGTGCCTAAAGTCAATCACCTGCTTAAGAGCTTTGCTGAACTGGAGCCTAAGGGATCCCAAGCAGAGCATCCTTCCCCTGCGATGGCGCAAGCCATACGAAGCAGGCAGCCAGTGCTGTTCAGGCCGACTGCGACACCTCTTTTTGTCAGCTTGAGGCTCTTTACTAAACACCGAAAGGAATTTTCCTTTCCTGCATTAGGCATCTGGGGCCTTCCTTCGAGGAGGAAAGAAGTTGTATTAATCAAAGCTTCCCTGAAATTAGACACAAGATTTTGGTTAATCGAGTACAATGTATTAAATCACCAGCAGAACTACTCGCCTGTTACTTTTGCAAGGAATTACACTTCTATAAAATTAACCAGCATGAATCTTAAAGATTTACATGGTGCTTTTTAAACAGTTTTCAGTATATTTCAGTAGTTAATAAAACCAAATGCCGCTTTGTGTAAAAGGCAATAGATTACAATCGAGTGTATTTTACTAGCACTCAGTGTGTTCATCCAACACCTAATACGTTAAAGTTGGAATCTATGAAAAGCACTTTGTGGAGATTAAAAGCAGATTTATCACAGATGTGCCTCAACATTATGCTTGGCTTGAACCATTAGACTCCTGGAGTTTAAAGGTTAGACTTTAATGACTTCAAGGAAATCAGTTACTTTTTAAAAAGCTTTAAATACCTAATGAAGATACTAATGCCATTTACAAAAATAAGAAAGGTTTTTTAAGAACCAGTCACAGAATGTCTAAGTGGAACACATTAATGTCTGCTTTTTATAATCACTTGGAAACACATGTATGCCGAAAATAGCATTTTAGCCCTCATGCAAATTATAACTGGTAATTTACTAGATGAAAGCATTTGTCACAAAATGTGGGGACGGTATTCTTTTTACATGGCGACAGTCTCCAGTTCTTCAAATGCCGATCGCAATTAATGGATAAATTGGTTAATTGATCGTTTAATTCTGATTTGTCCAGGGCATTGCAAATGTAAAGAGCAAACTAAGGGGGACAATTGCTGTTACTGACTGACTACTGAAACTGAACTGGGGCTGTGGGTATCAGTTATTAAACATTCCCAGAAGCAAACCTTCGTATAACCAGGGAAGAACAGACGACTCCATGAAGTCGACTCTGTGGATCTCATTTAACTGAAAACGACTTAGGGCTGGATTTTCAAAGGTATTTAAGAGTCTAAAGATGTAGGTAAGCACCTAGGCCCAGGAATGCTGATTTCACAGGACGTTAGGAACCTAAATACATGTAAATAAATGGGCGTTGGGTACCCGGTGCTTTTGAAATCCCCCTTGGTGCCTTTCTGCATCATGGGCGTAAATACGTTTGAAAATCTGGCGTTTAGGTACTGTGGAGATGAGTGCTACCAAATGCCTGAGGTACACAGGCAGGTAGGTAGGGATTCATGTCTCCAAGGCTCTATTCCCAGCCTAGTCACTGACTCAGTGGGTGTGTCTACACTGCATTGTCAGCCCACTGTAAACTCAGGTTTGAGCCCCAACCCCCCTACCATCTACACACAAATCTGTTTGACTCTGGCAAGTGCTCGGACCCAAGACTTGGACCCACTTGGGGGGATGGGTTCAAGCCAGAGTCCCACAATGACTCAGGTCCAAGCCCTATCATTGGCCGTATGGATGCAGCTCAAGCCTCAGACCTGAGTCAGAAGGTCTGTGCCGTGCAGTAAGGGGCTGCGAGACCCGGGTCCAGCAATGCAGTGTGGTCACTCAAGCATGGGCTTGGAAACAGCTCGCCCACAGGATCAGGTCCCAAAGCCCTACATTTACAATGCAGTACAGACATACTCAGTGTAACCTGAAGCCAGTCTGTTACCTGTCCTGTGACTCGGTTTACCCATCAGCAAAGTGAGGTGTTCTGGGCCTCAGAGGGATATTGTGAAAAATAAAGGTCCCATCCTGATCCCCCTGAAGTCAAAGTCTCATTGACTTGAATGGAGCAGAATGCGGCCCAAACTGTTTTTAAAGCACTTCGCACTCTTCAGACGAAAGGTGCTGCAACAAGAGCTTATTTGTTATTAATCACCAGAGCTGCTCGAACACCTCCTGTATTGTTAAGCAGTGACGGGGGGACAGGAGACCCCATCTGAGCGGCTCCCAGGGAGCAGGAGGAGGGCTATCAGCTCAATTCCTTAGCTGTATTTATTTTCTTTACCTGCCATGAATTTCTTTACACCCGTAATAAAAATAAGCTTTCTGATTTCTGCTGTTTGCTGTTTGCTGTTTATTCTAAGGCTTGCCATTTATTGGTGGGAAAACAGACCCATCTGACTGAGAAGGACCCATTTTGGAACTCAGGTTCATGGTTTCGATGTGAAAATAGCTATTTGCCTAAAGCAAAATTTGGAGTGGGGACGGGGGATGGGGAGGAGAGGGGGACACAAAATGATGAAGGTTCTCACATAACATTCCCTAAATGAGAATTCTGATCCCTTTTCAGAGTGTAACCTCAGATCCCAACAGAAGGCAAGCAGACAGCTGATACCCTCTGACATCATAGCCTTGAAAACCAAATACAGCCAAGACTGAACTACGTAGAACTGCTGATTTGCAATGAAAATATTTGAGGTCATCTGTGGACTCAAATGGCTTATGGTCCCTGGAAAATTCCTCATTTAGTTCATGACAGGAGTTGACTGGAGCCTTAGGTTCTCCTTATCCTCTGTGCGTATGAGTCAGTCTGTATACAAGGGCTAACAGCCTTGACAGACTCAGAAAGCATCATCATGGATCAGCAGTCTCAAGGTCAATTGCATCTCTGCCCTAACGCACTGAACAGGATTCTTGCCCAAGATATCTGACTGCACAGCTCATCAGAGCCGGGGAGCACAGCCTGCTTGCCTGAGAACAGCGACGGGTGAATCAGAGTTCTAACCGGGACTCCTTCAATGACTCACTCCGGCCATGGGCAACTTCTTGGTTTCAGTTTCCCCATCTATACACCCAGGCTAACAGTTACGCCCCCACCTCCTAGGGGTGTTGTGAGAATTAATGTTTGCAAAGTGCTATGGGAGTGTGAGGCCCTATTATTAGCGCTATGAAGGACAAAGTTAAACAGAGTCTGCAATTCCTCCTTTAATAAGTGCCTTATGCATAAGTTTCCTAGCCCGGACAGTACTTCATTGGCGATAATTCCAGAATCATCAAACCAGAGAGTTTAAGGCCAGAAGGAACCACCCGTCTACCTACTCTGACCTCTTCGCATCGCAGGCCACCACCACCACGACACAGTCCAACTAATAAAGAATGGTCAGTGCCTGGAGAGGAGCTCCACCCTACCCCCTCAGCCTTCTCCCCAGGGCTGTTTGTAGGTGGGTGTGAATATGAAATGTCAATGCATTGGCACATCAACCATTCACTGACTAAAGGAAGAAAGTGTCGGGGCCAACTTAAGACAGGATGTGGGCCATACAGTGCAGGAAAGGGAGACCTTTTTCCTGCCAAAGGAAACTTTGGACTCAGTCTGCTCACATTTCTGGGTAAAAGCATCTCACCTAGGAAACCAGCCAGGAGGCAATCACGGCCAGCTCTGAGCCAAAGCACCACTCTGACCTGTCTGCTCCGAACACTCATGCATGTGGAGAACATGTGGCCTTTGCAACTTGGCACCCAGTGGGGCGTCCCCTTCACGATGGATCTGTCAGCACCGCAGGCCTTGCCTTCTTCTAAACTTTCCCCCGCTATTGCTAACCCCAGCGCTGCTTCACTGGCAGAGGCAGGAGCACTAGTGAAGGTGTCAGAGGCCACTGGCATTTACACGATGTTAAGAAGACCTGCTCAGAGAAGGTGTAAACACCACTGTCTGCAGGAGCTTTGTCTACACTAGAGCTACTTCTGCTGCAATCAACAGTAGAGCTGAACCAGGGTTAACAAAAGATACATATACAGCCTCAAACAGCAGCACATGCTAACACAGTGCCAGCCCTGTAAGGTCTAAGAGATGGATTTTTGATGCAAAGGGATCTGTGAAGCCAGCTGTGGCCAGTGGTGGTGGGATGGAATGGCCGTTCTTCCCCTGAGTTCTTTGTCTTGCACTGTCTTCTCAGGGGGCATCTTTAATGTGGCCATTGACATTGTCTCGGACAAGCAGGTCTGAGTCAGCACGAGAAATGAACAGTGCTACACTTTTCTATTTGCAAAATACATACTATGAACACGGAGAATTTCCATGATTATACATTTGCTCTTTTGAATTGCAAGCTAGAAGGCAAAGCAGCGTGTTGAAACAGAGCCAAGAAATCAGAACACCGAGACTAATACGTGACATCTACAAAGACCCCAACATTTCTCGCTAAGACATTCCAGAAGAACCATTTTTCCCCCTCCATCTTTTTGGATACATTTTTAATCACCTGGTTTCCCCTTTATCAATGCCATGGGGAAAAAAATGCATCTGCATTATTGGACATACAATCAGGGTGATGAGATGTCCCGATTTTATAGAGACAGTCCCGATTTTTGGGTCTTTTTCTTATTTAGGCTCCTATTACCTCCCACCCCCGTCCCGATTTTTCACATTTGCTGTCTCGTCACCCTCCATACAGTTGAACTGCAGTCACTGATCTTAAATATCTAACATTTAATTTCCACCCTTAGTCAGGTAGTTAGATGGGTAACTACTAAGATTTGCACTTGCAATTCATTTTAAGATGAAAATAAATAAAGGCCTTTTTTTTTTTGCCGGAGAAAATTACACCCACAGTCAGGGAGGCTGTTCAGCAAGCTATGTGCCTTCTAAGTACTCCTGAAGCAGCTGGTAGCCCTGGAGACTAGAGCTGAGAAAATGCACCGGGCCTGATTTTGATAAGTAGTTTCCATTTTAGTGGCGGCCAAAGCTACAGTTTAGACATCTGGGTCTGCTCCAGCTCCCCTTGTAGTCGATGGGAGTTTTCCTACTGACTTCAGCGGGAGTTGGAGCCTGTTCCTGCAAATCAGGGTCTTAGATCTCTTCTTGGTAACCTCTGTGCCCAGCACTAATTCTGGGTCTGCCCATGGATGCCTTTTAAAAAAAAAATGCTTAAATGGCTCAGACATGATGAGTTTGATGCTTGGATTAGAACTTGGACACCAAGGGGAGCACGAGGAAGGGATGCAGAGGAAAACAGCCAATAAAAACAAGGTCAGAAATGGCAAAGAGAACAGGTGGACTGGGGACCAGGTATGGAGAGACTGCAAAAAAAAAGAAAAAAAAAATTCCAATTGGAAAAATGCAAAGAGCAGATCAAACTCGTGCAGCCCAGCCAGCTGTGCCAGCCTCCCCGTTGGGGATATTTCTGCTCCTTATAGAGAGCACAGCTTCCTTCTAGCTAAAAACACCAAAACACATTTATTTTAAAGAGTGTCTAAAGCTGATGACCTTTGCAAACTCACCCTATACATGCAAGCCTTCCGGATCTGAAGAAAAGAAAAGCCTCCCCCTGCATGAAGCTAATCCTTCCCTGCTGGAGACATGAAGCTTGTAGCAATGGGAACAACACAGGCTGCCAGAATGCAATTTCCCCAGGCCTTCTGTTTCCCTTTGGCCCTTATTTCTTAGCCTTGAACACGAGGGACAGCCTCTAGGGGCCAGAGGGTAGTCTAACCTCTGTGCCCATCCACGCTTTTGGTGAGGCAGGCGCTTTCAGGGATTGGGTTGAGAGCGCCGCACGTCATACAGGCCAGTGAACGACCTTCAGATGGTAATGGTGACTTTGGGTCACAACTCACCTAGGGTGGCATTCAGCTAGTTCCCTGATGCCTGAGCCAGCAAGAGCAGTCCTTGGAAGTGATGAGTCCCCTCAGGTCTCAAGTCTAATCAGTGAGAATGGGGGGTATGGATGCTCAGCCCCGGAGGGCATGAGGCCTTACGTTTACATACATGAATGCTGAGGGTGACCACCTTTTTCAAAATGCAAAAATGGGACACATGGCCCCGCCCCCTGCTCCTCCTCTCCTCCTGGGGCCCTGCCCCGCCAGGCCGGAAGCGGGAGCTGGGCAGTGGTACGAGCTGTTCAGGGAGCCCGGGCCGCTGTGGGGAGCCCTGCAGCCCAGGGCAGGTGGAGGGCGAGGGTGCCTGACAGCAGCCCCCGGCCCCCATCCCCGCCCCTGGGATGCGCCACCCAGGGCAGGTGGAGGGTCTGGGACTCCCCACAGTGGCCCTGTCTTCTGCTCCTTACTACTGCCCTGCTCTGGCTTCTGGTCTGGTCAGGAGTGGGGCCTTGCGGAAGAGCAGGGGCTAAGGTCCACCTCAGACCCCCACCCACCCTGAGCCTCGGGCAGGCACGGAGCGGCGTTGCAGGGCATCCTGGGTGAATGCTGCCCCGGAGTCCTTCAGCCCGGGACTGGGACTGGAAATGTTCATTTCGCGGCTGTTCTGCCCAACTAGGGATGGGTGGCACTTACAGTCACCCGGGCGTGTGGCACAGGAATCTGGAATCAAGAGGTCTACGAGGTGTTTTAGTTTGGTTTCATTGTATTGGCCTCCTCATCTTAGCCGCCTTCCACTTGCACTTTCGTGGTAGCTGCACACGCCAGAACATAAGTCTCCTAAGAGATTTTGCAAAGCTCCCTTCCAAATTCTTAGCCCCCCCCACCCCCCCTTCTACACATTTATGTAGGTGTGTAGACAAGCGGGGTGGCAAACACTGCACCCAGGCAGGCCGGGCCAGAGCCCAGCAGCCCAGGTCTGCTGTGAGCAAGCGCTGACTCAGGTGGTGTGGCAGCTATCTCAGTCCTTCGAGTGTAACCGTGTTCTCCTCCCTGTGCATCGCCGTTGGATTCATCTCTCATATTCAGGTGACAGTTCGCAGAGCCACCTTTTGTTCTAGAGCCACCTTTTGCTTTTTTTTTTTAAATAATAGATGAGCATTTATATTTACTCTTGAAGGTGTTATCAAGGCAATGAAAAGCGTGTCACGATTGTCAGCGTTAATAATGATGAATAAAGTGCATTCCTAACACAAATCCTCCCCCTGCTCACTGAAAGCTAATGAGATAATTAAGAACTGCGGAATCTCCTGTCAGAACAGGATGAAGATAGCTTTGTGGCTTCTGTACGGTGGAGTGTTGCTCGGAGAGGAGAGGTGCACCCTCTCCTCTGGGAGTATTGTCCAGAACAGAACAGTTCTGTAAAACCAAGAAAGTTCGCTCTCGCTGATTGCAGGTGCAATTCACCCCTGAGCAGACAGCTTGCACGAGGGCCTATCCTCCATTTAACACTAATCGCTGCCCCTTAGCTAACTCTTCTCATGAGTACATCTCAAAAGCGCTTAACAAAGGAGGTCAGTATCCTTATCCCCATTTTACAGATGGGGAAACTGAGGCACAGAGGGGGAACGTGACTTGTGCAAGGTCACCCAGTGGTCAAGCCAGGAAAAGAACCCCACTGTCCTGATTCCCAGTCCAGTGCTGCACCCACTAGACCACATTGCTTTCCAAGTCTCTCTTCCCACTGAACAGGGATGACTCTCACTCTGAGAGCACACTAATGGCAGTTCTGATCTCAGCAAAGCCAGTGCCCTGGATTTTCAGAGGGAGGGTATTCAATACCCTGTGAAATCTAGATCCCTTTTCATGTGTCTCAACGTGGGCACTGAAAATTGAAGGCGCCCAAAGTCACTAGTCACTTGTGACAATGTTGGACTTACTGGATGTTGCTGAGAGGTACAGAACAACCCATAGGACCGATCAATTACCAGAATAGCCCCCTGCCTAGTTCTGCCCCCATATACTGGTCAAATATCAGCTAGCAAGAACCACTGGTAGCCTTTTGTGCTTTGCTAACTTATATGTTGCAAGCTTATGATGGGTTTCAGAGTAGCAGCCGTGTTAGTCTGTATTCACAAAAAGAAAAGGAGGACTTGCAGCACCTTAGAGACTAACCAATTTATTTGCGCATAAGCTTTCATGAGCTACAGCTCACTTCATCGGATGCATTATGATGGTGAAAGAAGCATTTCTGTGCTAACGCACGACATGGGTCTTTGCACCAAGTTAATGCTGCTGTTAGCAAAACACAAGAGAAAAAACAAGGCGTTCCACAGCCTGGCAGAGCAGTTTCCAAAACACACACTTCTGGCGTTGAAGGGAGGGGAAGAGCTTTCCCAACCATTTAGGCTCCCACAGTTCCAAGTCAGGAGGTAGTGTGGGTATGTCATTATATTCCTCAGAAGCATCTGCTGCTGGCTGTTGCAGGAGACAGGGCTGGATGGGCGATGGGGCTCAGCCAGTTTGCCAACTCCTAGGTCCCATGTACTTTGCAAAGGTACCCTTCAAATCAGGAAATAATCAGAGCTGGCTGGGAAACTGTTTTTCTGTCCTGTGGAAATTTTGGAGAATTTGAACATTTTTCCTGTTCCAAATTGGGACAAAAAGTCAAAATCCCCAAAATTTTCACCGACTGAAAATCTGGGGCGGAAAAAAATCAGTTTGTGTTATTCAAAATGCTTAATTTTGATCATTTTGAAAGGTTTCAATTTTGGTCATTTTGTGTGACCATGAGCTCACATCTCTAAACAAAAAGTCTTGGCCAGCCAGAACTTTCCACTTCCAAAGGGTTGAAAGGAAACATTCAGACGATCTGACTGTTCTTTCCAGTTGAAATGGACCTTTTTCGACAACAGGTTTTGGCTTGGATGAGCTGGCATTTTCCAATAAAAATATATTTCACTGAAAATTTGCTGTCCAGTTGTAGCAATAATATCGAGGCCCAGGGAGCAGCTCTGAGAGTCCCAACCCAAAACCACAGCCCTTGCTGTGTTGCCTTAGGTTTCTGTGCTAGTTGGGAGGGTTTAGACTTTGTGGTGAGGGTGATGAAAGTATAAGAGAGACATGGCAGGTACCAAGATAACATGCCGCCTGCACTTTCTGCTTAATCCCCTGCTTGGAGTTCCCAACAGCCGCCAGCAGCTGCGTTTGTGTAGGCAAAAATGGTGGAGAAAAGCACACACAGCGATAATCACAACGCCCCTGTCTGTACACCAGCCTACAGCTCATGCACGCAGAGACACAGAACTCCCCGGCTCTTTCGAGGGAGCTGTAGCCTCAGACCACCAGCAAGTCAGTGCCTCCTTTAGTCCTGACAGCACCCAGGGCGTGAGGCAGATTCTTTACCCCGGTGGCTGTTTCCAGAGAGGGAGAGAAAACGCACATTTGAGCACTGCTCCCTTTCCTATTGAAGGCTAGATCCAGCCTTTGTCTTTCAGCAGCAGCCTATCTTGCCATACATCTCTGATTCTCTGTTATGCCATTACTTTCATATTATTATTAGTCATTTATTTAGCATTTGCATATTCGCTGAGCCAAGCAATAGTGTTCTTAGTGGCCAAGTGGAGCTCTCTGAGCCCACTGCTGAAATTCACTAATTACAAATTTTCAATCTTTTTTCTTATCATAAACCAAGCAAATTCTGGGTGCCAACCCACATCACAAACACAAAAGTGCTATAGATCCTGTGACAAAGTTCCTCCTCTACCTTGGTGGGTCTTGCGCTTATTGGCAGATTTGCTCGCCTTGGAGCTTCATGGCAGCCCTCAGTTTGGCCGTTTTTCTGAACCCACAGTCCAGGCTGACTCCTCCTGTGTCTGACCAGGAGTTGGGAGGATTTGGGGGGAACCCAGGCCAGCCCTCTACTCCGGGTTCCAGCACAGGGCCCTGTGGAATGCAGCTGTCTAGAGTGCCTCCTGGAACCGCTGTGCGACAGCTACACCTCCCTGGGCTACTTCCCCATGGCCTCCTCTCAACACCTTCTTTATCCTCACCACAGGACCTTCCTCCTGGTGTCTGATAATGCTTGTACACCTCAGTCCTCCAAGAGTCTGCGTTCTCACTCTCAGCTCCTAGTGCCTCTGGCTCCCAGCTCCTCACACGCACACCACAAACGGAAGTGAGTTCCTTTTTAAAACCCAGGTGCCCTGATTAGCCTTCCTTAATTGATTCTAGCAGCTTCTTGATTGGCTGCAGGTGTTCTAATCAGCCTGTCTTTTTTAATTGTCTCCAGAAGGTTCCTGATTGTTCTGGAACCTTCCCTGTTACCTTACCCAGGGAAAAGGGACCTACTTAACCTGGGGCTAATATAGCTGCTTTCTATTACTCTCCTGTAGCCATCTGGCCTGACCTTGTCACAATCCTAAAAGAAAAAAGCCAAGATATTTACCCAGTGCATGGATTCCCACCTATTAACTGCAGAAACAGTGTTGCCAACTGGACAAGCACTTGACTGGGACTCAGGAGATCTGGCTTTGCCCCTGACTTGCTGGACAGCTTTGGGCAAGTCAAGTCTCTGCTCTGTGCCTCAATTTCCCCATATATAAAATGGAGATAATCATACTGACCTCCTCTGCCATTCAAAAGCACCATACAAGAGCTAGGTATTGTTGTTATTGCTGCAGTATTCCCAGCACACAGATTTTCGTGTGTTATGCCATTACTGTGCTCAAAAGGTGGAAGGCAGAAGTGGCTTTCAACACCATTGCCCTCCCAGGGTTCAGAGCTGCTCTAACATTTTGCTTCCCCTGGCTCTGCATGGGCCCTAGGAAGCAGGGAGTGGCTAGACCCCACTGTGCTTCAGCCACGACCTGCTCCACTGTTCCCACCCCTGGCCTGCCCCATACATCAGGAGATGGGAGAAGGGCTGGTATAGAACCCTTATTGCCAGCTCCTCACCAGCCAGCAAAAATAGTCTCAGGGATCCATTTCAATCCTTTTAATACCATCAAAGTTCCTGGGGCTTTGCACGGAGGGGTTGGGCCATGATTGGGCCCTTGATTAATTATGCCAGCTCCAGAAAGGGTGCTCACTCCTGGCATGCCTTTAAAGAAACTCAAGAAACTCAGGTGTCTCTCACCGCCCCATGAATTTCTTGGTTGGGGGGGGGGGCGGAACTGAAGGAAAGTGCAAGCAGAGCCTAAGGTCTCATCGTCACATCTACTAGCCATCATGCCATTTGAATCAGCATGCCAGGCCCTGGAGACCTTCATCTGGAATGCAGCACGTTTTCGGAATACAGGCCTCCTCCACGGTATCAGAACATCATTGTAAATGTTCTCCCCGGCTCCGAAAGGAACGCTTTCTCTCTCTGTCGTGTTGGGAGCCCATATTTGTTCAAGGAACAATTAAGAATTCAGTCGACTCCCTCCAGTCTCCCCTCTCGGATGCGTACGTTAATGAAAGTCCAGGCACTCCCTGTTAATATTTCCCTGCCCGTTGGGCCTGTAGTGCGCAGTAAGAATGAGTGCTTTAGCTCATTTATGCAAATTGAAATTTGCATCAGTCCATCATTAGGCTGTAGCTCTTATTTTAGACGAACATGGTTAATTTCAGAGGGAAAATTTAATGGAGCATTTCGTTCATGTGCAGCACGTCTCTGACACTTTATCGTCTTTGGAAGTATAAATAAACAACGGACAAAGCCCGAGTCCCCTGTAATTCTCTTGACTCACTCAGAAAACCAAACCAAACCGTTTGTACTAAGAACAGGCATGCAAAAGTCAGGAGATGCAAATTTACCCCTCATTAATTGTTGTATTTATTCCATGATGCCACCTGTTCCTATGACAGGCTCTCATAACAAAGACTTCTCACAGTAGATTAAAGAGCACCTTTATCATTATTCTGAAAGGTGTTTCGCACGGGAACATTAGTTCTCCTACATTATTCTTGCATGTTATAAAAAGTGTCTTTTTAAAATATTAGACAGCAATCGAGATTAATTTAAACCACATCAAACATGCATTGCTGGTTTGTTTGCATTTTCATTCCCACCGACACGAGTACTCTGGTACACGGCTTTAGATTTGATGCATTAGCCATAGACCTAATTAAATGGTGCATCCCTGCACGTGAATAAATCCAGCCTTTATTCTATTCTCCCCACAAACTAAAATACTGTTGGGAATAATGGTAAGCAGGGGTCTTGGGGTACATTCCGTGACTGTATGGAAATATGGAAGGACTGGAGGAAGTGCGGATCCCAGGGCCTACAAATGCAGATGGGCAGCTAGTGGGACTGGCAAAAAAACCCAAGAAGATGAGCTGCCCAACACCCAGGGACAGTCACTTCTGTAAACTCCAGCAGGAACCTATCTTCATCTTTAAGCACTTGAAAATCTCTCCCTCAGTGTTCAAATACTCTAACCAGGGGCTCTACAGCAAATCCTAAACTACCAAGGTGGCTGAAGGAGGAAAGAAATGGGAGTTGAGGCAATGCAGCGACCATCGCGTCTTGCACCTTGTCTACACTGGCGGTGTTGGCGTGCAGGGTACCTGTAGCTATCTGCTGCAGTGAAGAGTGGACAGCTCCACTAGGCACAGCGTGGGTGTGTAGAAAGCCCATGTGGGTACATACCCGAAGGCTCTGCTGGGTCTGTGTCCTGCTCACGTAAGCAGTGCGTCGCTGTTTATACGCGTGTGCTGTTTATACGCGTGGGAGTGGGGGCGTGCAGTGTAGACATAGCCTTGGTGATCACCAGTTCAAATCCAGCTCAGGTCAGAAGCCCCCCTGAGTTGTTTGGGTCTGACAGGTGTTTCATGACTCATGTGAAATAAGTTTGGTAATTACAGTTCAGGTTTTAGTGGACAGGTGTCTGAAATCACAACACTCTCAACCAAACTGGCAGCCTCAGCAGAGACGCCAAGGAGTGACGGCCCTGGAGACATTATCTCCTTAACCCTGCCGAAAAGGCTTGAGTCACATTACTGGGGAAACCTCCATTCTCGGGGGTGGATATGCAGCACCTGTCTGGTAGCTAGAGGCGGTGATGAGCTGCCAAAATCTTAACAAAGAGTTCCCTCCTCACCCCACGAGGGGGTCATGGCCCACCCCCGCCCCCCAGGACTCCTGCCCCATCCAACCACCCCGCATTCCTTGACGCCTTCCCCCAGCCCCATCCACCCCCCTTCCCTGCCCTCTGACTGCCCCCAGAACCGGGCAGGAGGGTCTCGTGGGCCACCGTAGTGGGTGCCCACCTCACCCCTAAGAGCCAGAGGGACCTGCCGGGGGGCGAGGTGGGGAGTCCCAGAGGTGCTTACCTGGGGCAGCTCCCAGGAAGCATCCGGCAGGTCCCTCTGGCTCCTAGGGGCAGGGGAGCGTAGCTAGGGGGGGAGCAGGGGGAGTGGCCGCTCCCCCACAGATCACATCAAAAGCACCCATGGAGTCGGCACCACTTTTGGCCGGTTAAATTTAGAAGCCCTTTTAGAACCGGTTGTCCCTCACGGGACAACCGGTTCTAAAAGGGCTTCTAAATTTAACAGCCGGTTCTAGCGAACCGGTGCGAACCGCCTCCAGCTCACCACTGGCTAGAGGACATCAGAGCTCTCAGCCTGGCACCTTACAGAAGCCACAGGGCCCGAAAGTGAAATTCTTGGTGAATTAACCCCTGGATCATTAGCTGGCAATTTTGCAGTTTATGGAGCGGACGTTGGGAAGCTTTGCAATCTGTGTGCAGCAGTAAATGTAAAACCCAAAGTCACAACCATTTCCCTGGGGGGATGGAAACTTTTAATCTTCATTCATTTTCAGTTGAAATAATTTCTGCAATGGCAGAAAGTTTATAGTGCTTTTAAATATAAATAGTGCCTTCTTTATCAAGTGACTGAGCAAGGACTTCAAATTCAGAGATTATGGTCATTTGGAACGGGAGTATTTTATCACTGAAAATCACAGCCCAGCAATCTCCCCTTCTCGCCGCCCCAGGGGCTGCACTCAACATTACTTCACTTAACATTCAAGCCACATACTCCTCATGGAGGATCTATCAGCCAGATACCTGAAAACACATTTTCAACTCCAGCGAGCAATTGACTTTCAAAGCTTGTGATGCTTGTCAGTGTGTCTCCTAGGGCAACAAACTCAGGATAGAAGGATGTATCCATGCTTTCTCCAGGAGAAAAATAGCAGGGCGAGAGAAGATGCAGGTTGGGTTTTAACATTATTTATGGGCTGTAAAATATTCAGAGGAAAAACCTTTGCAAAACTTTGATCTGTTTTGCTGCACAGACATTGTAGTTCACGCCCAGGGACTAAGCATCATTTCCCTTGTAGTCTTTCTGGCCCAGGAGTACCTTGTGGCTGTGTCGGCCTGAGTGGCACCAGCTGGCCATCCTGGCAGTGCTAGCAACATCAAAGATGTCTCTGTCACCGCGTTGTTCGGCTTTCACAAGAAAACCCGTCAGTTATCCTGCAAGTTGGCCGCGCAACGGGCAGGACTTGTCAGGACTTTTTCATCTTCCAAACTCCTTACAGCCCCCTGTGCGATCACTGCGGACCAGGCGCTGAGACGGGGAGGCTGGAGGCCACCGAGGGGTTGCTGCCGGGGCAGGACTAGAGCTCAGGAGTCGCTGGTACCTGGGCCCGGGTTCAGATCCCCAGCCCACACCTCTCTCTCTGGGATGGTAACGGAACAGCATCCACTGGCTTTGAGCTGCTGTCTCCTTCTGATCATCCGACCCCACGCTGGAATTGCTGGCAGGAGTGATCATAACAAGAGCCCTCCCTGGGGATGGGGGGAGGGAAACTTCAGCAGAAACTGGGGGAGTGACTTTGGCTTCCCCTGACAATGGATGTCCTTCAGTGCAGGACAAACAACAAGCCTGAATAACGATTTAGTCTCCTTTTTCTGAACACATGAATAATCGCAACACCCCACCCGCACTCCCGGCACAACACAGCCCCACGCCAGCATCCACCGTCTTGTCGGCATGCCGTCGCTTTGGGCGTGGAAGGAAGTGGAAGCTCCCTGGGTTTGCTCCACTGCTGGTACCCACTCAGCAGGCCGGGCAGGAATCGAGATCACAGACATTGCACCTTTCTGAAAACCAGGGACTGGAGGTTTCTGCACAGGTGTGCAGTGTCGTATGCCTAAGCAAAAGGTGAACGTGGCTGGGCAGGGAGCAGAGAAGAGCCTATATTGCGGTACTTAGGGCTCTCCGGGACAGGCACCAAGGCCCAGATCTGCAAAGATATTTCAGCACCTAACTCCCATTGAAGCTCTTTGAGGATCTGGGTCCAAGTTGCTCTTGCCTAGTAGCAAAACTAAAGCCTAAGTTTTGACCCAGGGTATCTTTCTCACTGCACTTCTTCTTGTGCCCTGCAATCGAAGCCCAGCTATTCTAATAAAGAGTTAGAATAAAGGACGTACCACCTCAGGGTTGGCTGCTTTCAGCTCCCGGTACACATCACTGCAAGTGCGTTGGATCCTAGACATTGGCTGCCTTGTGAGAGGTCAATATCAGATCAGTTCCATCAGATACCGATATCAAACGACTTCCGGTCTGCCCCACCGCATCACTGCTGGAGATGGGAGACCTTGCCTTCAGGCCTTGGGGAAAAAATACCTCCCATTCACTTTGCATTTTATTTACTAACTAACCACCACCATTTAGCTCACAGTCAGCCCGTCTTGCTTCACTAATCTCTCCTCCACCAACTCCCGAGCGTACACGCTGAAAAGCCTACACTTTGTGCCAGCGGGAAGTCTGAGGCACACAGTATGCGACAGAAATCCACAGAGTGGATAAGAGATCAGAGAGGAGAATTTGACTCAACCACTGGCCTGTAATTAGTGGACCAGAGTGCTTATTTTCTGCAAGCCACTTCTCCCAAATTAGTGTTTGGACAAAATCTGTCCAAGTGCAGTGTAAGTAGTTGTTGCTCTTTATTATCTGTATTGCGGTGGAATATAGAAACCCCACCCCTGCACCAGGGCCCCACTGTGCTAAGCACAAACACAGGAGACAGACAGTCCCTGCCCCACCGTTCTTAGCTGGTGGTGAATCAGGATCCCCCATTGAAACCAGCTGGACCAAGCTGCGCCAGTGTCTCCACAGTAGGATGCGTCCGGGAGATCACCCGGCAGCACAGCTCGATACAGCGGCTCCGACCTGAGCAAACACTTTACCTCGCGGTGGTGAGAAACGCACCAGCTCCAGTTCCCAGAACAATCTGCTCTCATTTTTGTGGCCTTTTGACTTCGACGTGAGCTGGCTGGTTGTGTCTGCAGTGCAGGTGTCTGCCAAGGGGCAGTTTGCACATGTGGTCGCGTGGACAGAACTGCACTATCTGCTTTTCCGTTGATGCCACAACAAGGAAGGGATTGTGCGTCCCCAGGCCGGCAGCTGTTGCCTGTTTCTCACTGCCAGCGGGCTTGGAATGCTTCTCAGAACCAAACAAACATCACACGTTGAACCAAAGAACCATCCTTCTGGTTTTTTAAATGTGCTGCATTCCCGTCCTCTCCCTCTCTTCCCCTAGCCTCAGTCCACGTGCGCTCCATGCACCCCTCCTTCCGCCCCCCATCCGCCCCCCATTAGTGCTCTCTCTCCTGGCCAGTCTTTCCACTTAGCTAATCCCTTCCTACCCTAACCCCCCCCATACAGTTAAAAATACCAATGCCCCAGCCTCTCTCCCTCTTGCCCTGCCAAAAACCTCACATCACTAACAGGACATGTTCAAGCCATTGCTCTGTCTGGATTGGTGTTATTTATTGGGATTACTGTAGCACCTGGGGCCCCCACTCATGGACAGGGCCCCAGTGCCAGATGCTGTACGGACACTGCACCAAAAGACGGTCCCTCCCCCAGAAAGCGTACAGTCAAACATAAAAGACAAGACAAAACAGGTGGCTGCAGACAGAGAGCACAGGGAAACAATGGGACAATCGTAGGCAGCAGGACAGGCTGTTGCACCAATACTCCAGTTGACTCAACATTGCCAGTCTTGTTTTGTGTGGACTGCATCCACACAATACATATACTGCCCGTGTGGAGGATGTCACGTGGGCTGCAGCTGTGTGCCGACTGGCTGCAGGCTGAGAACCACTGCACTAGACTGATCGGGGGTCACCTCCTAGGGCTGCCTCTTTGACAGCGGGTTAGATGCTGAGCGTGAAATCCTGGCCCCACTGAAGTCAAGGGCAAAACTTCTATTGACTTCACTGGGGCCAGGATTTCACCCTTGATTTTCTCTGTGCCTCTATTTCTCATCTGTAAAATGGGCATAGTAGTATGCCTTTTCTCCCAGCCTGGGTCTGTCTGCTCTCGGAACAACTTACCAAGGGTCATGGTGGATTCTCCATCACCAGCAATTTTTTAAATCAACATTTAAAGTTGATTAAACGTGTATTTCTAAGAGATCGGCTCTAGTTCAAACAGGAATTCATTCAGGGAAGTCCTATGGCCAGTGTTATACAACAGGTAGACTAGATAATCACAGTGATCTGTTCTGGTTTTATAATCTATGTATCGTCAGTGCATGGGCTGTCTCTTACTAGGAGTTTACACAGCGTCTAGCTCAGTGAGGCTCTGATCTCAGCTCTACCATGATACAAATGATGGCAAATATCTCCCCATAACCGTGGGCCATGCAGATCACAGATGCAACTAGGAAAGCCATTTATTAGTATTCCTGGGTTTTCGTTTAATCTGGTGTCAACAATTTTGCCTGTAGGATACATGTACAATTTATAAATACAGAGAAACAGAAATGTCTCAGTACTCCATTTTAAAAAGAAAACGCTATCAGAGATAAACAACTCATTTAATTGTCCACATCTTTTATGAGGGTCAAAAATGTAGGGAACCAAACTACAGTTTAGGCTAGGCCTTCCCGTTTAGTAACTTTAAGTGTCATAATGAGAAACATGCCAAAGCTTAAGGACATAAAGAGACTAAATAGTCAGGTAGCAGGTATTCAGCCCACAATTTTTAAACCAATCATTTGCAGCCAGGCAGATTGAAGTAATAAGCTCTTCAAGAGGTGCGAACGTTCATACCCATTGATCTGAGGGGGGTGTGAACCTTCCAGGCGAATTATGATCACGGACATGCCAGCTTTGCTATTCACTTCACAGCTGACGGCTGAACTCTCTCCACTTGTTCAGTGCAACTAGATGTACCTGCTACGTCTGGATGTAACGAATCCGTTTGACTATCCTCCATTCCTAGCACATTTCTTAAATATTCCTCTGCCCCAATTTCCTGAGCTCTGGATAAAGACCAACTGGCAGCCTCCATCGTTATGTATCTTAGCCAGCCTTAACAAGGTCTTGCATTCTGCTGCTTCTCTGCCTAGCATATATAGAGCAGTCTGGATTAGTTCTGATAGTTTGTGCTTTAATTCCAGACTCCGGGTCTCTGTGATTTCTTGTTCGGTTTGTACTGATGGCTGGGAGGACCATGACTGGACACATGGCATCGTGAGAACGACGTAGCAGGCCATGCGCTGAAAATCCCACAGGCCCCCACCTGCCAAGAGTCCAGTTAGCTTAGTAAGAGAGCCTGATAGTTGGGCTTGAAGTGGGGGACTGAGGGCCACTTGCAAAGGACAATAAATTGGGTTTGTGCCCTTCATTGTTTCTTTATGACGTATTGATCTGGCCATCTCTGGTACATCTCTGGCACCCATCGCCTAGTATCAAAGCACCTCGCACTCTTGAATGTATAAAGAGGGTGTGGGCGTGGGAGCCTAGGGGAGAGGGATTGTTGGACTTTTGTGCTCTAGAAATTCAGGTCCCTCTCCGCTGACAGACTGAGGACAGGAGGATGAGTGCAACACTGACATCCCAAGAGTCCAGAGAATGGGCACGGAGCCATGGCGAGGGGAAGGGACTTCCGCTAATGGGCTTCCAGTCCTTTGGTTGTGTTTGTCACTGCGGGTGGGATAGAGCTAGGGCCCAGATTCTCAGAAGGGCTTTAGGCACCTCACTTTCATGGAATTCAGTGGGAACTGGGCACCTAAATACCTTGGAGGACCTGGGCCCAGCTGGATATAGGTCAGCTTCAGCCAGAGATCTCTCACCAGCATGGAGCCCCCTGGGCTGGGGCGCTGCTCTGACCTCGCAGCTCAGCAGGGTCCGAATCTGGTCCCTGGTGAGTAGTAACTAGACTACCTAGAACCTCGCCTGCATCTTATGAGAGCATCAACTGTTCTTTGGGGCAGGGACAAGCTTTTTGTTCTTTTGTCTGTACAACGCCTAGCACAGCGGGGTCCTGGTCCATGCCCGGGTGTCAGACACTACCACAAATGACAAATATACAGAACAACGGCTGTACCGGGCTAGGTAGACAGACCAGGCTGAATAAATGCAATACAGACTTGGGAACACTAGAGAAACCAAGGAGCGTCTAGTTTACTACTAGGCCAGGCTCTTCTGGCTGGCACCTTCTGAACAAACGTCCCACCTGCTCTGCATGAGCATTCAGGATCCAATGACCGTTCTGCAGCAAGAGGGGGTGATGCCACGGCTGCTTGCAGGCTGGGTACCCGTCGGCTGCCTTCTCCAGCCGCGAGTGTGGCTGCACTCCAGTGGCTGTGCATACACACAGAATTAAAAGTGCTTTGGGATGCT
Source organism: Chelonia mydas (assembly GCF_015237465.2). Lineage (NCBI taxonomy): Eukaryota > Metazoa > Chordata > Testudines > Cheloniidae > Chelonia > Chelonia mydas. The sequence goes on from NC_051250.2 coordinate 81,097,408, forward strand.
TAAAGCTGAAGGCTCTCCACCAGGCTGCCCTCGCAGGGCTCCCAGCACAGAAGTATCATGGTTTCCAGCTGAAGGAAAAAAAGTCCCCTCTGCATAAATAAACAAAGACCAGCTTGGGAAAAATACTGCGTTGAATTGTGCCTGGTGACTTTGTAGTGTCAACTGATGCTCACTAAACGTTATGTGGAAACTGCTTAACTCACAAGGTTATAAAAAAATGGGGAGAAAAATGAACAATAAAAAAAAGAGCCCAGGTTTGCCTTTAAGCTGCTGCGTGGAACTGCTGACAAAGCTGCTCCTGACAAAATCCCAGCAGGAGGGGAAGAAACTGTCTCTTTGCTCTGCCTGTCTCCCGCTGAACGAGGCTCACTTTTAATGGACTGAATACATACAACATACAGCTGACAACAAAGATGTTAGACTAACCTAACAAGAGAGTGAAACAGAAACAGCACACAGCGAGTAATTAGAATCTAATTAATTTGCATTTCACAAGAGACTCAGAGATGTCAGGGGGGAAAAAATTCCCAAAGATTAAAGGCCTTACAGAGCCGGGAGAGGGGTGAGTGGAACATTCAGAGCGGATGAAACTGACAAACAGAAACCGCAGAGCCAGTTGGGATGTAGAGAATTAAATGGCAGCAGGTGTGAAAGTGACAGGACTGGGAGCCCCCGTGAACAAGGGTGGATATGGGTCAGCAAAATTACAACAAAAATATCAAACCAGCAACTTTTCAAATGTTTTGCAGCATTCCTTCGTTTGCGGTGTTTTCTCCCCCTCCCGCTGGATGACTTTGCCAGAGGATAAAAAAAGAAAGGAAGACGCCGACAGTATCACAAGCACATCAAGCTACCTGAACCGGGTTTGAAGGGAAAAGAAGACATTGCACAGACTTTAGGAGCTCCACCAACAGAATTACGGACTGTGACTTCCCTAGCTAAGACAGTAGCTTCCCAGAATTAGTGCTCACAATACGTTCAGCACTCTATTTCTTAACGCTGGCTGCTCCGGTGAGGCAAGGGATTCGGGAGCTACATAACATCAAGGGAAGATTTACCGCTTATTGCGAGAATGATAACACCAGACAGAAGAGGGTGTTGTCAGAGATGCCAGAGAGGCCACACGAGCCCTAAGGAGAAAAATAAAAACCCATCACACCCCTTTTTGCCACATTATTATCATTGCTACATATTGACAGCTGTCAGGAACGCCACGCCAGCTCCTGGCATCGCTGCCCTGCCTGTTTGTGTGAGCCACTTCGGTAATTAACTGCTTCCGTGAGGTTGGGGCGGTCTCCGGGGAAATTTAAGATCAGCTAAGTTCAAATGAAACCAAAGCTGTGTAAGCGTCATGTTTAGGAAAGGCAGGTAATGCCTGTGAAAGACCTGGGTTCTCTTGCGCCATACCTGCCTGAGTCTCAGTGGATTGCAAGGTATCAGTTCCCTTGGGATTTACAGGACTAATTGTCATGATTCAACACAGTATCTTGGCAGCAGGGAGGTGGAGACACACCTTTCAAATGGTTTTTTAATCTATGGAGATGCTCTTTTGGGATACACAGGGAGATTTGAATGAAGTTGTTTGTTTTCCTTTTACGTCCAGTTCAGTTTGTAAGACTCGGCAGAATGGAACTGGCTGCAGTAGGGTATGTCACGTTTCCTAATCAAGTGAGAACGAGTTTGCTTGGTGCAGAGCCCAGGCACTCCAAAATGGAAGACATCTGCTGCAAGGGGAGAGGGGGTGGTTAGGGAGTCAGGGGTCATTGTCATTTACAGGCAGGCAGGCAGGCAGAAAGAAAAGCAGCTAATGCTAAGGCTGGCTTCCATTTCACCCGCCAACTTAGAGTTTCCCGATTCAAGTTCCAGGATCTTTATTTCTTTAATGTCCTTAGTCATCATCCTCACACACCCTGTGTTTAACCAGCCACTTGGAAAAATGTTTGTCTCACTAATTATTGCATTGTGGATGTAATCATTAAGGAGCAGGATGACTGGAAAGACATGATCGAACAGCACATTGCTGTCCTGCTGATTCTGCTCGGGATCTCCCTTGGCCACTTAAAGATCGCTCCTGTAGCAGCAGCTTCCAAAACTCCCTTCTCACGCACACCAGCCATGACTGTGGGTTCTGGCCACAGAATGGCTGGGGTCAGTGGAGGTCGCAGTAGCAACAACCAGAGGTGACGAGGGCCTGGTCAAGAGCTTAAGATGCGAGGATAGAAGTAAATGGTCAGATCTTAGAAACGTTGGGTAGGATTCGGACTGAGCCTGACTGTGAGGTGCAAAGGAGAGAGGGAGTCAAAGACGACCCTCATGTTATGGGCTTGGGGGCGGAGGAAATGCCAGAATTTCAGTTACGGAGGAGGCATCAGAGACGCAGGCTGAGGTGTGGAGAGCTAGGTCTGGGGGTCACCAGTGAGGAAATGGCAGCTGAAACTGCCTGCACAAAGGAGATCACCCAGGGAAAGGGCCTAAAGGGAGCAGAGGACAAGGACCCACCAAGGTAGATTTGGAAGGAGCAGCCAGAAGGGTGGAAGCAGGAGAGGACAGAGCCAAGAGAGGGGCGAACAAATCACCCCGGGCAGAAACAGCCTGGGGGTTAAGGGGGATTGAGTATGGACCATAAGCCCGGAGATGTGGCCAGCAAGCGGTCACGTCTGTGGCCAAAGGAGCTCCATTGGTGTGGAGAGGCCAGAAGCTGGATCAGAGGGGCTCCAGGATGGCACTACAGGAGAGAAATGCAAGACCAGAGCTTGCTGGATGAGCTCGGAGGAAGAGCAGAGGTGGGAAGGAAACTGGAGAGGGAGATGGGGTCAAGGGCTGGCTTTCTGTCTACACTGTGATAAAAAATCCCGTGGCACCAAGTCTCAGAGCCCGGATCAGCTGACTCGGGCTTGCGGGGCTAAGAGCAGCAGTGTAGACATTTGGGCTCAGGCTAGAGCCAGCTCCGAGACCCACTCCTCCCTTGTGGGATCTCAGAGCCAGGCTTCACTGCTGTTTTTAGCCTCACAGCCCGAGCGCCCAAGTCAGCTGGCCAGGGCCATGCATTGTAGCCGTACTCCCAGGGCAGAGAGAGGCTAGACCATGCTTGTATTGTGAGGGGAAGGAGAGGGAGAAGAATGGGAGAGTCTGGGAAGCGTATCCAGCCACCATGAGGGCATGCGGCCAGCAGGTCAGGTGGAGGGGTTGGAGGTGAAGAACATGTCGGGGGGGAGATGAATCCTAGAGGGGGAGGGGATAAACTCCTGCTTGCACCAATGTCAGCCTATAGCAATGGCCCAGCGATCCCCCATCGGACGGCACTCCATGGGGTGCCACATTCTCACGCCATCATGTCTGTGCAAGCTGCAGCTGGCTCCTCTCTAGGGTTATTTGCAGCATTTCTAAAATTAGCTGGAGGTTTCCTGATCAAAGCCCTTGAAGGGCAGACATAACACTGGGGGCGCTGTGCCGGCACATTGCAATCAAGTTACGCATTCTGGGCTATCCCACGGGTTTGGCTGGCCATGTCAGCGCTTCCTTCGGCTCACACAGTCAGACAAGGCCTGGAATACAGGAAAGCCCCTGGTCTCTTATCTGGGCTCCAGAGAACAGTCATATCTTCTGCTGTGTACTACCCGGCTAGTCTCAGGCTCTTGGAACCCTGAATATAAACATTTGCTCATGTTCCAGCTATTGCTAGAACCAATTTATTACGTTCTTCCCTCCTCGTATGGCAGAAAACATTCCAACGCACACTGAGAGTTTGGGATGTGGAGTGGTTTTATACCTGGCCCTCCACTTCCATATTTTCACTGCATCAACGCTGCAAAAATGCAGATGGGTATTGATTTTTCTTGTGGGGGGGAAGATCAGAAGAGACGCATTTAGCCCAATTGGTCCTTATCTTTCGATGGGGGTTAAAATACTGATGATATGAGAAGGTTTCTTTCTGCCAATACACTGCAGTCCTGGGCAATGCACCGCAAACACTGTTCAAGTTACAAGAACCGTGATTTGGCGCAGCAGAGCTGGGGGGATCTCCAGGCAGGAATATGCATTCTTCTCCCATTGCATGTGCGCGCACACACCCCCACGTCCCATTAATGCTAACGAGAGCTGTGCAAATGCACAGCGGGGACAGAATAACCCCCTAATTAAATAGAAAGAGCTAAAGAGACCTCCCTCTCATTCCAGTGCTCTCAAGGGAGGCTGATTCTGCCATATCACAGTTTTAGATCAGCATAAGGCCACTGAAATCAACTGAAGTACTCCTGCTTTACACCAGTGCATTTCCAGACCTTAGGCCGGGAAAGGAACATGATTTCATCTCTTCGGCCCATTCCTGTGTAGTCCTTACTCAGACAAAACTCCCACTGAAGTCAAAATCTTCAGAAAAAACAAACCGGCTGCTCTATCTGAAGTTAATGGGAGCTTTGCCAGAGCAGTGACTGCAGGATCCAGCCCTTCATTTGTAGTCTGAGTGCTACAGAAATGTTGCCACAAGATGAGGAGGTTGTGAGTCACCTAACCACCAAAACCATCGTTCCAAGCCCTGTATCACTCACAGGCTGGGCAGGGAACACACATGCATTTATGGCTTCATGTATTTTTCTTCACTGCCCATTTAAAGCTTGCACACGTGCAGCCTTTCAATCCTTCAGCAAAACTGTGTCTGCCAGAAACCGACCGCTCTGACAGGCAATTCCTCTCACTCCCAAACATGATGGCTCAAAACCCAATTCTGGATAACGGCTGGGTTGTTTTCACATGGAGAAAATTAACTCAGGAGGCTTAGTTTACGTAGGCCTTTCCCCCAGGTAGGTAGATAACGGAGCTTTGGAAAGCTTTAACATTCGTTATTCTCTTTATCTGTTCCCAGAAACTTCTCGCCACCAGCAGCAGTCCACACGGAATCCAGGTGAGCCCATTCACCTGCACTGTGAGATAAATAACCCTCATTGCCTCTGGAGTAAAACATACTGCGTTCGGTGTAAACCCACAGCGAAACCTGGGAAAGAAAGACTCTATCCTGTTAAGAGAGCAGGAGGTTCAGCTGGGACACAACCCTCAGATAAGCACGGGCAGTGTCACTGTCTTTATGAGGCCCTGAAGGAAGCCTCTAAAGTTCCAAGATAATGAGCTTGAACACAGGAAGACTGAGCTCCCTGACAGGGGATGACTAAGGGTGGAGAGAAAGGGAGTGAAGGGGGCCCAAATCAGCAATCTCTTAGTGGAATTTTAATGCAAGGAAGTGGCTAGATAGCCAAGCCTTGCTGTGGAAAGACAATTATACCCCACAGCAAAGACCATCACTGGCTCTTGAGAGGCCAAGAGACATCTCCTGGTGCTATCAGTGGCAGCAGAGACCATGAACACGGATAACAACGTGCAGAAGCAGCCTATAAATGCAAAACACTAGGCCCCTACCTTAGATGGGTCCCTGGAGAACATCAGAAACAATTTGTGCTGGGCTCGAAACAGGAGGGCCCAAGTCTCAGAGAAAGTTGTCAGAGGAACAACTCAGAGAAGTTGTCAGAGAAATTCCTCTGACAATTCTGCCACTGTCACCAGCTCAATTACAGCACAGTCCTTCAGAGACATTTGCAAACAAAATAAGGAAGATGAAAGATTAATGCACAGTTATCCTGACAGCCATCAGTTAGGCTGTGATATGTTTCTGCCTCAGGGATATGTGGCAGACATTATTCATAGTTCCCTTCTCACTTGTCATTATACAAATCTCAAGCAATTATGGCTTAAAACTATATAAAGTTCATAACTTTCCAGTGTGATTTGCCTGTAGATTTGTTAGTTCAGGACAGATCCAAATTATACAATTTATGAAACCCAATCCACATTTTAAACCTGAATATGTTATGGCAGAGATTAGAGATTCACAGTGATAATTATGCTAATGTTGTGTGGATGGAGAACTGGCAGCAAAAAGTTGTTCTGAAATGTCTATTTATAGGGGGGGGAATCTTGCCATCTCAAGGCAAACATATGGGCTACCAAAAGCAGACAAATTAAAATGAAAGATATTTTTTAAAAGCAATTCAGGTCTGTGCAAGCTTACAGTGTAACAGGTCGTTTATTATCATTATTAACTGTTATTAAGGTCATCCATTATTTAGGTCACCCGACACTTCCCATTATAAGACCCCATTTTCAGTTACTTATAACTTTGCTAAACTTTAACTGTTTGGGCTGAAATTTTCCATGCCATGCGTCTGCCTCAGACTGAACTGTTTTTGGAAAATTTCAACACAAAAGTATTCAGCCATTTCCAGTAATAAGGCCAGGGAAAGTGCATTATGTTGCCTATGTTAAAAATTCTTGTATTTTTTTCTTTGGAAAGCTCTACCATTCTCCGTGCTTTGAAGCAGGGACTTGCAATTTGGCAGGGGGATGGCCTACGAGGCCGGGATGTGCCTTTTGCTATCCCCGTGAAAATCCACTCAGGCATGGCAAAGGTATGAGCCTCTGAAAAAAGCAGTTTGCACATGCTCAGTAGAGACTTTCTACAGTGTTGCAACAAAAAACTCTGAAGATTCTGTCTGTACTGAGCATGCTCCAGCCCATAGCTGCTGTGAGCCATACAGTGTCCAGACTCGGGCACTTGAAACAAGAGATAGATGTGCGGGGGGGAGTAGATTGAGACAGGAGCTTTGGAAAGGGGGAGAGTGTGTGGAACTGGAAGCTGGGCAAGGAGACTGGGATGGGGATGGGGTTGAGAAGCTGGAGGAGTGGGGACTGGCTAGGTGAGGAGAATGGGACTAGGATGAGGAGGAAGAGACATGTTCGAAGAGATGGGGCAGGAGGGTCAAGCTTGGGAGGAGATGAGCGGAAGAGCTGATACCCACTAGAGTACATTCCCTGCCAAACCCTGCAACAGAACCCAAGATTCCCGAGTCTCACCATTCCTCTGCTGCCAGCAAATATCTATGAAACCCACTGGACAAAAAAAATAGTCCCAGCCCCCTCTAGTGCTGGACAACATAGAGGATGATAACCTACTACTGCTACCAATTACCCCCTTAGCTGAAGTGACAGAAGTCTGTATGGTGGATCTAAAGGTTCCAACTCTGCCGGTGACTCTTGTAAGTGCCTATATGAGGCCACAAAATGGAATTTATTTTTCTATTTGCACTATAAAAAAAACCTAGGAAACGACACACAAAAAGCTACATTAAAAGGACATAATTAAGATTGCACAGTCAAGCACTTCAAAGTTAGGCGATGCCAGAATTTAAGTTACTCACAAAACCTTAATTTGGCCCCCTTGTGTGTATGCATTGAGATACACTCTTTGATTGCATGATCACACAGTGCTTTTTCTCAGGAGCCCTGCCTCAGTCGGCACCCTGCCCCAGGGATGACTCGGAGCTGTGTAGTGAAGGAGACAGTTTGTAACAAAAGAGGTAGGGTTCCTACAGACAGAAGTTGGAAGATTCATAGTGAATGAGACAGGGGATTGCAGGAAGAGAAAGGACGGGTTCCTGGTTAAGACAGTTGACTGCTGTCAGGGAACTTGTTTCTATCTCTGTCTATGCCACAGAGGCCTTGTCTGATGCTGGGAAAGCCACTTAAACCAGACTTTTCACAGGCGGTCACTAACTCTGCATTCCTCATTTTCTAGGTACCCAGCCTCAGACCCTGGGTCTGATCTACGTAAGTGCCGAGAACTCACAGCGGCAAATGAAGTCAATGGCAGTTGAGTGCTGTATAATTGTAAGTACTCTGAAAACCTCTTGTCCTAGGAGTCTCAAATTGGGCACCCCAAATTAGTGGACACTTGACCTTAATCTCTCTGTGCCTCAGTTCCCCAGCTGTAAAACGGGGGGTGTTAATAATATAGCTCACATTTATTAATGGTTGTGAAGCACTCAGCTGCTCTACTGATGAGTGCCACTGAAAAGCCCAGGAGGAAATTTACAATTCTGCCTTCAGAGCAAGGTTTGAATAGCATGCAGTAATTAAGGCCTGGGGCCACACATTGAATAATGAGGAGGAAAAAAATATTGAAAAGCTGCTCATTAACTGAGCACCGTCCATCCTATGCACTGAGTGAGGCAGGAGTCCTGTGGAAAAACCTGACCGTTAGTATTAGGGTGAGGATCACTTAATTTGCAGAATTATGAAACAATGAGCAAAAATCTACTGTAATTTGTTCACCTTCCAAAGTATAGTTCTGGCATCTGCTTCCTGCAGTGTAGTGCTGATCATGGCACAAATGGTATTGTATTTTCTCTCTCTCAGCAGGTTGTAAGATTCAAATTTTTAGCCTTCTTCTAAATTATATGGGCCATCAGTCAATTCTTTGAGATGTTTTGAGGAGAGATTTACACAAACACTCAAAGCTCAGTAGACCCAGCGCAGTATCTTTTATACTGAGCAGGAAATAAATCATGGATTGGTTTTTCCCCTATATAGCCCTGCAGTTTCTCCCAGACACATTCCAAGCTGGAGTCACAAGGAAGTTATTTACCAAGAAAAACAAGAGAGTTTTTGGTGCCCTTGATTGACAGACCGTGTTCAGCTTCTTGCAGCTGTGCAAGGAAAGGGGAGCATATGGGAAGCTTCTCCCACTCCTTGCATCCCTGTGCAGGGCTCAGCCACAAGCCATGTCATTGTGGTCTCTTGAGAATAAGGACTGCTGCTAGCTACTGGCTCCCATGGCATTAGCCACACTGAGGGTGGCTGGGTAGAAACAGGGCCACTCCTCTGCAGCGGACATCAGAGACGAACGCATCCTGTGCCCTCTTCAAAGACAAGGCAACAACTGGTCCCCTGGAAACTCAGGGAGGCAATTAAGTCAGTGGGAGCAGGAAGAGGTGCTCGGAGAGGCAGTGCGGTGTACTGGTAGATGGAGGGTCTATTCCTGGCACGACTGTTGACCTGGGCGAGTCACTGTACACCTCGATTTCTCTTCCCCTCCTTTGTCCATTTAGTTCACAAGCTCATCAGAGCAGAGCTTTGCTCTTACCATGGTGTGTGTGGGGACAGGGTCTAGGCCCCAGGGCCATCGGTTCAGCTGGGAACCTCTAGACACGGACCTGCTGAGACCACCTGCCTCCAAACCTCCTCCAGCACAGGACCTGCCTTTGAGGCACCGCCGAGCATGACATTTGTCTCTGTGATCTGTCTGGAAGAGAAAGGGTCTTGTGGAGGGGGCGGGGGTGAATTGCCACAGAAGGTGTTGGTTTTATTTTATTTATTTATGCCCTTTTACATCTTCCCTTGCAAGCCAGCCCAACCCAGCACACCAGACAAACGGTCCTAATATGCCATCAAAAAAACAGGTGCTTTCTTAAATAGACACCTGGTCTTTTACTTTGGATAGGGAACCCTGTGCTCATAATAACATCGCCCTGACAATTAGCAACACGAGAACTTTCATCGCCAGGCCCAAATTGCAGGCCCTGGAATGGAGACAATAATTAGCACTCAGTTTTCTAAACATATTTATTGAACCCCACAAATTCTCATTCTCAGCCTGCTCTTGGGAGTGTAGCAATTTTCAGATCATAACAGGATCTGAATGGGAAGGAATGATCAATGTGCTCTTTAGAGGAGTTCTGACCAATAGAAAAGAGACTTGTATCGGACACAGCCCCTGCCAGAGAGACCATCCAGTTCAGAAAACTGATCCGCCCCGTGTGCAGCATACATGGATTGCAATTCAAAATAGGGCGAATGTGAGACTTACCGTGGTGCATGCTCCCATTGCTGGCCCTCTGCTCAGGAGTCAACTTCACCCTGCAGAAAGTCAGACTGGCTACACCTCCAGGGAAAAGCAGAATGAGGCCTTTCCCCATTCCTGACTCAGCCCTCCATAAAGAGCCCTTTGCTGGGTTTAGATGTCCAAGCAGGAAAACTCCCAGTTCACTCCCTCCGTCTGGAGTGCCACCGCCCCACACTCCAGAAACCTGCATGGTTAAAGTTAGCGTATTTCAATGTCACAGGACTAACACATGGACACCTGTCGAGTTACAACCCCCCGGGGTTCCGGGGATTCCAGTTCTAAGTAGTAAAATATGCACATTCATTTAAAACAGGAGAAAAAACAATAGCTGAGCTAGCCTCAGGGTAGCTCTACCTAATGCGCTGACAAGTTATGCAGAATTCTCACATGAAAATGTGCTTGCCCGTTCATCCGGGTTTATCATAGCAACGAGAGTTCTCTTACACTGGCCCCTTCCCTCCTGCCAGCATGGCTGTCCTAGGCTGGCCTCATGCATTAGCTCAGCCCAACCCATTTGATGAGGAAATCACAGGAAGAGGACATTGCTTGCTGCTACGTTTCCATCCCAGCATGGTTCCATCCCAGGATGGGTCCAAAGCCTGGCTGGAGGCTGAGAGTCCTGTCTCATGGCTGATAAAGCGTTTCCTCTTCTGGGAGCACCATCCAGACAGTGTTCTGAGGGACACCTGCCATAGCCCATCTGTCCTGCTGGCTGGGTCTAAGCTTAAAACCTCGGGCCCAGAAACAACGAAATGCGGAGATGAAATAAAGGATCCTTCTCTACCTTCTTTGTGCCTATTTCCTGACCCAGGGCTCACGGACAATGTCTTCTGCAACTCTACCTCTGCTGTGACACGCAAGGCCCATGAAATGAAAAAGGCAAAGCATTGCACCATGGCGCTGCTGGAGTTAATAATGAACAACGCTTTGCACGGGTACAGAAGGCGTTCATCTAATGATCGCCGAGAACTTTCCAGAGAATACTGCAGCCTCCCAGCACCCCTCAGGGAGCGACCCCTATGATACATAAACAGAAAATGGTGGCACTACACGGTCCCCATTGGGCACCAATCTTCTCTGCTGGCGATTCCATGCCTGACCCAGTTCTCTCTGAGATCAGTGGAAATACTCCCATTGACTTCCATACGGAGGTCAAGATGGTGCCATGGCACCGTGCCCATCTTCTTCAGTCCATGGCCTTGCTGCTAAAAGGGCTAGCAAGCAGGCGCCCATTAGTGCCAATGGGAATGGTGCTTTTGTTCAATATGGGCACCCAGGAACTGGTTATGGGCACTGAGCTTTTGTCAGGTGGGTGAGTAATATCTGACCCTGCAGCGGAGAGATGCTGTGTCCCATCGCCAGCCACTGCGTTCGGCCTTAGCTGAAACTAGCTTTCATTGTTTTGTTGAAACATGGGATCTGGCTGGGCTCCGAAAGGAATGACCAGGTATCAGTGCTAAATTAGAAACACCCTCTATTACTATCCTTACCTCTCAGTTCGTTTTTCAGAGGCAGACAAACCTTTGGGACTAAGCTGCGGTATTCCCCCGGGGCAAAGTCGTCCATTGGTGTTGGGGATGCATGCAGGCTTGGTCAGGAGACAAACCCTGGATGCATGGGAAGGTGACAGGCTCCAGGGGGCTGCAGAAGGGCAGGAAGTGGGTAAGGATTCCCACTATGGATTTACCATGCCCCGGCATCAAAATGGGCCGGTCAGCTAGTCACATCTTCTCTGGCAAACAAGGGCTGCTCTAGGAGCAAGGCATCTATGCAGCTCTATTGTAGGTACTCGTATGGCACCTAGGCACTTAACTCCTACTGATTCCAATGCTCAAGTGCTTTGAAAATCCCACTAGGTGCCTAAATGCCTTTAAAAATTTGTGCCTAAGTGACTTGCCCCTGGCCACACAGGAAGTATGTGGCAGAGCAGGGAATGGAACCCAGCCCTAGACTAGTGCCAATGGGGGTAGCCTTCCTCTCTAACCTCTCCATTCATATGCCGGTCAAGGTGGGCTCAACCCAGCCCTTAGAATTCCACACATCAGAAGCTACAGGGCTAAACACAGTTATTCTCTCCCAGGCAAGCGGTGATCCAGTGACTATTTTTTGACAATGTAGACACACCCCTCCCCAAGCGTTCCTACGATCAGTTAGGTGGGACCACAGATGTTAATTGGTGAGCATTAGTGTGTCGCTTTTCAGATTCCCCTTCTACTCGAATGTAATAATATTTCAAATTCTCCCACAATACGTGTATTTAAAGACCTGAGGTGTGCATGTGTGTGTTGGCGGGAGGGGGAGGGGGAGTAACACCGTTTGATTTGCTGCAATGAAAGATGTCTAGTTCTAAGATTATTAAAATCTACCTGCTGCACAAATCAAGTTCTTCCATTATACTGTCAATAGAATATCCTCATGCAGAACTGAACAAGCGTAAAAAAAAGTACAACCGTAATCTTTTTAGAAGCTTCTTTTTTGTGCTAACATTTATGTTAATGCCAATTTCATCTTTGGCTCATCAGATCAACTTAAGCATCTTTCTCTCTCTCTCTCTCTCTCTCTAGTAGATGAGAAATAACTATTTGGAGGCCAAAAGAAAAGGAGTACTTGTGGCACCTTAGAGACTAACCAGTTTATTTGAGCATGAGCTTTCGTGAGCTACAGCTCACTTCATCGGATGCATAGCATATCGTGGAAACTGCAGAAGACCACGATATGCTATGCATCCGATGAAGTGAGCTGTAGCTCACGAAAGCTCATGCTCAAATAAACTGGTTAGTCTCTAAGGTGCCACAAGTACTCCTTTTCTTTTTACGAATACAGACTAACACGGCTGTTACTCTGAAACCTATTTGGAGGCCCAATCTTGCATTCTGTGTTCTGGCAAAAGCTTCCATTCAAGTCAATGAGAGTTTTACCCATGTGAAGAGTGCAGGATAAGTGCCTTGCTGGGAGGTTTTACTAACCCAGTGTGATGGGCCAGCACAACACAGCATAATTATGGAATGGGCCATGATACAGAGTCCAGAAAAGACAAGCAAAGCTTATTAGCGGCATTCACATGTGGGTTGAGCGGGCCGTGCGCTCAGCAGCCTTGTGCGCAGTGTCCAGAAAACAGACCCCAAACCAGCAACATGTCTTCAGTCGGTAGCCCCAGCGAATGATCACTGACCGTGACGTCACCTATCATCTCTGCTGTTAGACTGGTAAAAGGGCAAAGATCACTGGGGCAGCCTTTAGTCCAGCAATAGGAACCCTTTGGGCAAATAAATGCCCAGGGCCCAATTCTGCCCCCTTTACTCCCATGAAGTAGTTACCTTACTCCACACGTTGTCCCACTGAGCCCATGGGGACTAGCAGAGCTGCCCTCCTGCTTTGCCCAGTTGGCTACGTGGTTCCACGATAGTGCAGATCCAGATTTCAGGAGCCAAACCCTCCGCCCAGCTGCACCCATCCCAAGGGGCTCAGCAGAGCCCCAGCAACTTCCACGGGAACAGGCTCCGTGACATCCACGTAGTGACTGACCCTCTGCCCGCCCCAGCGCGTGGCCACTGCTGCTCCACCAAACCCTCTGCAGGAGAGGAAACAGTGCACTGCACACAGGGCTGAGCGCCAACCGGGCAATCGGCTGCCCCTTCGCAAGGCGACGGCCCTCCCGAACCCCACCCTTTCATCACAATCCACACAGCAGAACCGCAAGGTGGGCCAGCCCCTCAGCTAGTCTGAATCAGACTCCCCAGCCCTGTGAGAGGAGCCCGACACGCACAAGGTGGGCTGGGTTTGCCCTCAAAATGCTTTAGGTTGACATCAGAAAAAACAAAGGACCCGTCTTTCCCCCTTGCAATGCTAGCTGGGGCAGACGATAGAGTCATTAGACGACTATCAGATTCCTGTCATCTGGAGGATAAAATTAGAAAAATCAACCAATTCCCAGGAGCCCGGTTAAATCAATACAACTTCCAGAAAGGAGACCAGGCACAATGCGAGGGGCAGATAAAATAAGACCGAGGCCCCCCTACGTGGGCTGATATCAGCGCAATGTTTCAGAACTGGCAGACACTTTTGCATCATTTATCAATTACAAGCCGGTTAGTTCAGCAGGAATAACAAATGGTAGGGCAGTTTGCGACTAGTTAAGTGGCACAAAGGTGAGACGGGACATTTGAGATTCCGGGCAAGCTCAGAGCCTATTTCAGCCTGAAAATCTAGGAGCTCTGGCACAGCAAGGACAGAGGTAAATAAGACCAGCACATTGCATGAGCCACATGGCAGCCTGGTCTCCGCGGCTACTGCCTTGCGGGCTGCATTGTGACCTCATTTATCTCTATCCCTGCTGGGGGCACACACCACGGCGGGAGGGGCACCAGGTGGCGACGAATGTCCCCTGACTTTAATGATATGATTTTTCATTGCATTGCATCCCATCGATTTTACACGATGGAGGCGGAATAGCCAGGTGTTGAGACTGCACTGCAGGCACTCGCGAGCGGATTCGCTGTTCCACCAAGTGCCCTTTCTGCTTCACTGACAGCGTGAAGGGGCCTCAGGGAGTGGAAACAGCTCCTGGAGAGAGCAAGTGATGCAGGTGGCCCTGTGCTGCCCCTCCTCGCTCCACGCAGCCCTGGGGGTAGACGTGTGCTGGAGAAAGGCCAGAGTGCTCTGGCTAGTCTGGGCTCTGGGGAAGTAGCTGGACATTAGAGCAACCCCTGCGGCTGTTCTTACTTTTGCCAGGGGCTGTGCGGCTCCAGAAGCAGCCCAGAGAGGCAGAGATGGTATACCCACCCTGCCCCCCGGCACGCACTCTCCTCGGACCGCATCTCCAAGAGGCCCGGCGCAGATGTGGCCTTCAGAGTAGCAATCTGTCAGGCCTAGTACGTAACCTGTGGAAAACAAACAACGTCCGTCCGGAGTGGGACAGCGGAAAGCAGGGCAAGATTCCATAGCCGAGCAAGGCCTCTGGAGCTGCTAAAGCCTAGATGAAAGCAATTCTGTTTTGGGTGAACTATCAGTTGATATGCAAAGCAAATAACTCAGAAAATGAAATCCAATGCTTCCCCATTAACTCACTGAAGGAGACCCATGGAGTCAAGAATTATAAGCACTAACAGTGCTATCTTGCTGTCCCAGAAAAGGAAACACAAAGGTTAAGGGTAGGTTACTTGAAAGAACAAAAGTGATAAAATCAGAAGCTCTTATTCTGAGACTGATTCTTTAGAAGGTTATGAAGCACTTCCTTCCGATTCCCTTCTTTTGTTCTTCTGTCTTTATTGCTCTGACTGTACCAAAGGCTAAGGGCACTGCTGTTTGGTTCTCATGGAAAACAATAGCAGTTTGTTTGGAGGATGGAAGGCTTAACGCTGCAGAAATAACCACCCCCTTTTCAAAATGGCTTTTTCTAGTATATTTCCCATGTAGTCGTGAACTGAAATCCTGCTCTCTTGTTTTAATGTTGGCTTGCACGGATATTAAAGCCAAGAAGTTAAGTGGTGCGTAATTATGGGATTGTAGTTGATAATTATAATCCCACAATGAAATCAATGCTTTGCAATGAAGGCCACAAAGTCCGGATGGTTTGTAGCTGGCTTATTCCTAACGCCATAGAATTTCCTGTTAAAGTAATGAGAACCTGAACCAAGGATTTAAAGAGCCCAATAAAAATATCTCAGCTCTGTTAACGCCCTCCAAATATCTGCGCTAGAGGAATTCACTTCAGACTGTACATTTTTTATGGAACAAATGTTATCTAAATGATACATGTACATGTGCCCCCGCACAAACACACAGTTTAGTTAATAACAGACCACGTTCCATTTCAGATGTGTATCAGTTTTCTGTAATTGTTTATAAAGAAATGGACTAATGATTCCATCTCCTCCCCATTTTAGCATGGATCTATACTTATCCGTTACTATCACTTCTCTGTAGCAGCCTAATACCACTGTTCACTTTATATCCTAGGTGCTTGATTTATTAGGTAATTTGTTCCTTTGCTGTGGTGCTGGCCTGCCTGTCATCCATATAATGGAATGATGGAAGTGCAAGCTATAGACGCCAGGCATTAAAAACTCGGCAAATATGACCTAGCTAAGCTTGATGTCCAGAATCAATCCATAGCAATTTTTGTGCGTTTGCTTTGCCTGGGAGGAAAAAAAATGCTCAAAAGTCAGACCTCAGTGTCTGTCAGTAAATACTCTCTGCCATATTGCACCTGACCCCGCTAGACAGCGGAGAGAAAACAGAGAAGAGATCTGGCTATTTGAGTAATCAGTGTGCATGCTGCACTAAATGGAGTAGTGGCCCCTGTCGGAAGACAGGATACTGGGCTAGATGGTCTCACCCACTACGACCATTCTGCATTCTCTGAGGCTGGCTAATGTGAAGCGTGTGCATGCTACAGCATCCCCGCCTAGCCCCAGATCCCACACCACAATCTTCCTGCCATCCAGTCCCTGCCACTAAGCCACACCCTTCTGTGGGGCTTCATCTGGTGGATCTCATCTTGAGTGGGTTTGGTACTTGCCTGCCCCACTACCCCAAATGGTGGATCGACTCTGCAGGGAGCAGCTGAGTGACATGCCAACTCCCTCTGGGTTAGCATTACAAACAAACAGACGAGAGGACAACGCCTTATGAGCATTACAAACAAACAGACGAGAGGACAACGCCTGCTACCACCTGCAGAAGGGACCCCACTACTGGAGACTAACAATCCCGTTTGGAGGAGTCCTGGGCTTTTGCAGACCTTCAATAGCGTTTCAGATCTAAGGGGTGGATGACACTCTAGTTCGGGTCTTACTTTATCCAAACCAGGCTGGCCAGCCAGTGATTCGGAGACGCGCACGCACTTTTCAGGGCTCATCCCAGTGATGAATCATTGCTCCATCATCACTAATTAATCTCAGTGTTTCATGGTGGGAGTTTGCCATTTTGTGTCTTTCACCAAACCTTCCTCTCAGATGAGAAGGGCCAGAGAGAAGAGACCCACACAGACACTGTATAAAGAAGCTGAGTGAATAATTCAGCTAATTGAAGTGAATACTTGCAACTAATTATTTGTGAGGATTTTCTCCTTTTCCTCCTCTTATTCAGAAATTGCCCGCAACCTGATTGTGAACATCTCAAATTTATTCTGAATTATCTGTCAGTTTCTGCTGTGGCGGTTCAATGACAAGACGGAACACAGCTTTTAGCAAGCAAGCGAGCTGGTCTGCTAACGGGCTGCTGCCTGTCAGCTTTCCACCCTCTCCTTTATTCTCTCTCTCCCCCCGCGCATTACATTCTCCAACAGATAAAAGGAATACACTGGCTTTGTTTAACATTCTTATTTACCAATTTCTATCTACCGCATTCCTTGCTCTCGGGCCTTGAGCCCAGTCCTGAGAGGCTTCCCACGGTTCATGTCATTTGGGCGAGATTCCATGGTTGATGCCCTTGAGAGGAGCTGTGTGTGCACAGGTCCAGCACAACACGCCGGGTGTGCCCTGAATGTTGCCAAGCGCATGAACCTTGTATGAATCCTACATTCTGCAGTCGATAATTCTTGATCTACAGATAGTTTGGACTAGGATTAAAATACACCATGCAATTCACAATATACTATAATCTATGTAACTAGCTTTTGTAGTTTAAATGTATTAAACTTAATCTGCCATCACAGGGTAGCACAAGTGTCCAACTCTCCAGTCACATGCACTTCATCCTGAATTGCTTAGTGATATGAACCATCCAATCAGGGAACAGAAACCAGACACATGTCATACGGAACTAACCCAGGTGAGCTGATTGTGGGATCTGGTGCCATGCCATTCAAACTGCGTATACAATCTCAAAAGGTGCGTGATGTGAGCATCTGAACGCAGGACTCTGTTTTCTTGAGTATTCTCGCTAACAGGGCTCGAGTTTGAGGATGCTCCCTGGCAACTCGGACAGGGGAGTCAATACAAATTTGCTTTCAAATTAGAACAAATAGTCCTAGGATGCATTTCCTGCCGTATGTTCAGGGCACACGCACGTGCTCACCTTCTCCCATCCCCCCCCACGGAAGAGCAGCAATCAGCTCCCAGCTGTGTTAGATTGCATCATGCTGTAGCTCCCCTTGGCGTGGGGTCACCCCCGTTGAGTCTGTCTTATTGTACCAGGGGTGAATTTAGCATGTGGGCTTTCCAGGTGCAGGGGCTCACCCAGTCAGGTAACCTCAAAAAGAACAGCACCAGCACCCCTCTGCTGAGCAGCTGTGCACATCTGGGAAGGAATGAGTTATGGCCGGAGAGGCCACCCCAGACTTTCCACACCCATGGTCAGCTTCTCTTGTGGGTGGGACATGTATCCCTGATCTCATAGCTGGGTAGGTCATTAGGGACTTCCCAGCATGGGCCATTATCTTTGCTCCCCGGGGTACTTTTTCCTCCCATTCTTCCTGCAGCAAAATACAACGGCAGCATTTTCCTTTAATACCTAGATGGCCTCATTATGAAGGCCAGCAAGGGAGGAAGTATGTGGTTAAAGTGCCGGACGGGGGGTAAGGAGATCTGGGTTGCTAGCACTGTGCTACCACTCACTTGTCTGTCTTAGGCATTTATATGCCCTGCCACCATAGCCTCTGGGAACCGCACCGCCTCCGCGTGTTTATAGCCTCACACCCGCCCCAGAGCGGGGCAGTGCCATTAGCTCCATTAAACAGAGGGGGAACCAAGGCAGAGAGAGACCAAGTGACGTGCTCCAGATCACACAGGAAGTCTATGGCAGAGCAGGGAGTTTACCCTGGATCTCCTGCATCCGCGGCAGGCACCCTAACCACTGCACCATCCGTATCCCCCTATATAAAACAGGGATCAAAATCCTGACCGGGGTGCAGCATAGCCTGTGTTAATGTTTGTAAAGGGCTGCTGCAAAGCCTCGGTGTAACCCTTGGCCAGAAGGAGCGGAGGGAGTGCTAGGTAGTCACGTCCCTCTGCCTCGCATATACATACGAAGAGCTGTACCGCGTTACGTGCTAAAGCGACACCGCACTCATTGCAAACCCCACCCAGACACCACCAGAGCACAGAACAATTCTCCCCCAACACATGGGAACCATCAGCCAACAGCAGCATGGGGAGGGACTCATGTTGTTACCATAAACACAGCTTCTCTATAACCTCGCTTCCAGGATCCTGCATGGTTCAGTCAGCAACGCTGCACAGTGCAAGGACCCCGGCTCGGGGAGGGATGGAGGAGCTGAACCTCCGGCCTGCAGGCAGTGTCCAAAACTATGCCCTGAACGAGGTTTTGGAACCAGTGTCCCTGCTCCTTCGCTGACGGCTCCTGCAGCTCAGTGTTCAGCCACTGGACCATCGCGCAGCAGATAAGAAATGAGAAACGTCGAGGGCTATTGAACACGGCACGTTTTTCCCGTGGCTCGGCACAAGGTTATTTCGCACAGATGTTGCTACAGTGGTGATACATTGGGAACATTTGCACGGCTCAACGACCCTCAGGCTCACACTTCCACCCGTGCAGCGAGATGCTCCAGTGAAGCCACGCCGGCCTGAAATCTGATTGTAACAGGCAAAACGGTGGGTTCTGGGCAGGGGAGCAGGTTTATTCTCGGCGCTGCTGCTTTTACCTGGCCACCTTCCTTTGTTGTTCTGCTTCTCTCTCCCCAGTGCATGTATTAGGGCGTTTAAAAAGGAAGCAACAGCGGATTTTAAATTTTGCCACCTCTAATTCAGAAGACCGCAGCAAAGATGGCCAGGAAGGATGGAGATGCAAAGCAAGCTTTGAGGCCCAGGAATCACTGATGCATCTCGCTGCCCAGAGGATCTCCCATGCTGATAATAATCCGATCACCATGGGAGTGGATGACAGCGGCAGCTACAAAACCTCCAAGGCGATTCAGAGGTGCGCGGTCCTGGTTCCCAGTGCATGTAGGCATCTGTGTGTAGTGCTCATCCCCGCCGGCAGTGATGTTCTGTGCAGGTGAGGATGAACGCCTGAAACGGCCTCCAGCAAAGCACCATGCACGCCCACCCAGGGGGACAAAGCAGCCTTAAGCCTCAGTTCCATTATGCCAATTGATATTCTGAGGCTGCCCATCCCCACAGAGGGACTTAGAGCAGTTCAGAGGCTGCTCTCACTTCCGCTCAGGCAGCTGAGGGCTCCCTAGGGAAAGCTGGACAGAGGAGAGATCCCTCGCAGTGCAGGTGTTTTTCAGGGGCCCTTTCTGCACCGTGTAAGGTGCCGTAATGGTGCCCGAGTGGGGCCATGCCGCGTTAGTGCTACAGATTGGGGTTGGTGTGGAAGTGGGAAGCCCCCCAGCATGTACACATGGGGGGTGAGAGACCTTTGGGAAGTTAGGGCATCTCTCTCTCTCCCCTGAATTTTGTCGCCTCTTCTGCTGATCTCTGACTAATTAGGGGTTGATTGGCGGGAGCTGGAGCAGGTTTGCTGGACATTTGCTGTTTGCTGGTGCCCACCATGCTCCTATTCACTGGAGAGCACGCTATGCCAGCAGGCAGCCGGGCTCACGGCAAAGGCCAGTCTCCCAAACGGCAGGACGGCTCTGACCGGGCAGCGCTCCACGGGGGGCTGCGAGGAGGGGCAGCAGGCCAACTGGGCGTCCAGGTGAGGAAGGCTGGCGTCTTACACAGCACGACCGGGACACAAACCTGTTGTTGGGACCCACTTCTGAGAGGGACCTGGGTGTGCACTTGGAGAAGAACGCTAGGCCACCGTCCCTGGGCACAGAGGGACCTAGACAGGCTCTCTGGGGCTTCATTTCTGGCCCTACCCCCGACTTGCTCTGGGCCTCGGGCATTTCATTTTGACCTCTGTATGTCAAAGAGCCCACTCAGATTGGGTGCCCAGCTTGATTTTCAAATGTGCTTGGCCCCCACCGGCTTCAGCTGGAGCTGCAGGGGCTCTGCCCCCTCAGAAGCCAGGCAGAGGCCTCTGAAGTTGTGCCCCTGGAAATCGGAGCCACCCAAACTTAATAGGTCTCTTTGAAAATTTATACCTCTACCTTCTCCAGCTCAGTCTCTCCCATGGGGACAACACCACTGATGCCTCGGGTGTTGGGGGAAGGCCTTTAATGTTTGGATGGGGCTTTGAAGACGGGGAAAGTGCTTCATAAATATTAAAAACTTTTCCCAGGCTTGTGGTGCTCTCCCTACTTTGGGACAAACTTCCCAGCCCTCTTGGATCATCCACTTCATCACACTGTAAAGCCGCCTCTCTTTTAATCTCTCTGCAAGTTCCTTGTTAAACAAACCTGCCTTACCGACTCACCACATTTACGATTGCAGCTGAGATTAGGACCATGATGCGCACAGAAGAATGTCAGAAACGCACTCTGGGCTAAGGGCTTGTTCTGCCTTTCCCTGCCCATGCTGGCCCTGTGTTATGTGACTGAAAAACAAAACAGGAAGCAAAGAGAAAGGAAAGTCTGATTTCAGCATTTTTACTAGCCTGGCTGCTTTGACTGTGGGGCCTCTCAGAGAGAAGAGAGAATCACGTGGGTGTGACCAACTGCCGGCGCTTACCAGGCTTCAGAGAGAAACACCAGTGACTAATTTAATGGAGATAAGCCATTTTGAAAAGTCTCGTTGCTTCGAAGCTGTTCTGTCTCTCGATAAACGCTCATTACAAGGAGCAGGGAGCACCCTGGTTATGACTCAGTCCCACTCCAGGCAGAGCACTGCCGCATTGCAAATGCAGATCTTTGAAATGAAATGGAAAAGGAAATGAACACCTCTGGTGTAAAGACGTGCAGGGCCATGCTCTCATTTACATCCGTGCAACTCTGGCCTAATTCCACTGCACTCAGTGGTCTCACGACAGCTTGGATGTTCACTGGTGGGGCTGCGAGCGGAAACTGGGCCATAGTGAATATGCTAAAAAAGGACCGGAACTGTGACAGCTTTGAACCCCCTCAACATTTTGGGACCCAGCTCTACACTTTGGGCTTTATCCTGCTCCCATTGACATCAGTGGTTGCATCTCTCATTGGTTTGAGCGGTCAGGACCCAACTGCTAATGGCTAATCTCTGGAAGATGCATCCTCAGCCAAACACCAGACACCAGTCCACAGCTCGAGCCCATTTCGAGCCTGCATAACACTGACATCTAGCTGGCTAGCGACTTGGAGGTTGCTGGAACACAACCACCTCCTGTGCTATACAGGGTAGGGAAAATATGGCACACTGCATTTGTCTGGGCGCAGTTTGCATTTTTATTGGTCTACACCTAGATTTCAGCCTACAGAAAGGTTTTGAAGAGGATCATTTGCCATCAAACCTTTAATAATCCGCCCACATAGTACATTTAATTATTGTTTTTACACATGCAGAGCCAACATGCCTAGAGCATGCAATCAAATATTGCATGCCATTCCTCATGCATGCTTTGCCAGTGCGTGTCGCCCATGTTGTTAAGTTACCACTTGTTCCCAAGGCCACGTTACCCAGTAAGACTCATTCTGTTAATGACTGGAATCTCCCCTCCTTTCCATGTTGTTTAAGACACATACAAGTTCTAATCGGGGCTTAATTTATACAGTTTGGCTGGGAGCCACACCTGCTTCCACTTAGACAGTTAGGGACTAAGGACAGACAACCTGACGGAGAGAAAACCACCGCCAGCCTGACCTTTCACGCAGCTCCCAGAAACAGCCCCCCACCCACATGCCTCTTTTCTCGCCCTCATCCCCGGAGGCCCCCCCATCATGAATTACGGCTAATACTGGCTTCCTCCCACCCCACAACTCTCCCACCGGTTTCCATTGCTTCCCCCTCTCCTTAACCTTTTCTCTAGGGTATTAATCTATCCCCAATCCTTCAATCCACCAATAGCCCCCTGGCTACCTCACTCCCCACAGCTCTCCAATTAGCCCCAAAGCGCATGTTCATTTTTACAATCCTCTCACTCTCCTGATTCCCCCACTCTAAGGGCCTTCAAGACATACCCCTCTGCCCCGTCCAACATCCTCCGCCGGGGGGGATCACAAGTTTAGTGGCTGGATTTGGCAAGACCTTCCTTTCCCCAAATGAGTGGCTGTTCCACCAGGAAGGGGACCTGGGCAACTGATCAACAATTCTTCAAATGAAATGTTCCTCCTTGCCCCCGATTTTTTTTTTAAAAACTTGCCTTTTTTCCAGAATATTATTTGCGGGCAGTTATTAACAGAGCATGCGCGGTGCTGCCTGAAATATAGACGCACAGAGATGACCTGTCTCACTCTGCTTTGGCGTCTGATCAACACAAACTACAGACCCCAGAGGTCCGTACCGTGCAGGCAGCGAAGGGACGGAATAGTGTGTAAACACATGAGTCCGTTCAGATTACGCTTCATTAAACTTCCCAAGATCGGGTTTATTTTTATATCTGCTCCTTATCTCGAAGTGTTTCCAGCACAGCCTCTAGCGCTGACAAATTATTTTGGCCTCCCTGGCCGCTCTGTTCCTGGGACATGGAGGCATCTACCAGGCGCGGACCTTGCTCTTGCTCAGCCTGGGCATAACTTCGCTGCGGCATGAAACCGGCAGAAGGTGCCTGAGCCAAACCGCAGTGGAGCCATTTGGAGTCTTTCCGCTGACTGTTGGATCAGGCTGGTGGGCTGGCCGGTGAGTGGTGGCATCCCAGGGTGCAGCCATTTTGCAATAGAGATGGACCGGACAGAGTAGGTAGATGTTAGGTACCGCTGAGCCTCGCGACGCTCACAGAGCTGAGACCAGGACTGTTATTAACAGCAGTACCATTGCAGGAGCCCTAGTCATGCACTAGGACCTCCCAGCGCTAGGCGCTGTACAAACAGAAAGGACTGCCCCAAAGCAGCTTGGGGGCTTTGCTCTCCTAGTTGTACCGGCTCATTGATTTCCCCTAGAGCTGGAGGTGGGAGCTGCAGGGCTTTTCACTTCATTTTGGTGGGTGGGGTGTCCAGTGCTACCCAGCTGCTCAAGGCCTGAATCCTTTGTTAGCAAGCCTCCTTTGCTGGGCCCCAGGCAGACAAATGCTTCTGGGCCCCCACCGTCACGAGCCTTGCGGGGCCGGGCCAGCTTTGGGGTGGACGGCGGTAGACGTGTGTGTGTAGCGGGGGGGCCAAGCGACAGGTTGCAGCACAACTCAGGCAGGCTAGGCCTGGCCATCCCCGCCAACCGAGGCTGGTTTGCCTGCGTTAATCTCTCTGGTCTCCCTCCCTCCTGCCCTGCACTCATCACTACTCTGCTCCTTTCCCCTGAGAAACGATTAGTAATGGATGGGATCCTCCCTGCCCCTCCGCTTCCCGCCCCTCCCTTTATTTGGTTTGTTCACCTTGATAAAGTCCTTGGGGCAGAAACCCAGGCAGCCAGACACCTTTATCAGAGAGTGAAAATTAAAATACACACTGCCGGGAAAGCTCAAAGGCTTGTTCTAGTTTCCTGCTCCAGGCAGGTTTGCGGACTGGAAGGTGCACTGTAAGCTCGATCTAACCGGGAGTCTCTCAGGCACGGCGTGGCACGTGCTGCGAGGAAGGCATTGCAGTGGGACTCCCGCCGCAGTCAGAACGCAGAGAAGGCATGAGGGTGCCTCGGCAGCGGGCTGGGTAAAGAAGTTACTATACTGACCCTCCGAGCTGCATACGACAAGCTTCAGAAGTCCGAGAGCCTGCGCGTGCCTGCCGGGGCTCATGGCTTCGGCTCCACTCCTGCTGAAGCCCCCGAGACCCGCCCCTCACTGGGCAGAAGCCCCTACCCCGCCACCCTGCTGCAAGGCAGAGGTCCTGAGCTCCCCCCCCGCCCCCCCGGCCCAGTCTGGTAGATGGAGAATGCGGGGGGCCTTCCATGAGCAGCACTTTAACTGTAAAAGAGCCGCAGGTGTCTCACGAGCCACAGTTTGGCCACCCCGGTCTAGGGTAAAAGCACAGAGAAGACCAGATTTCATGGTCCGTGACACATTCTTCATGGCCGTGAATTTGGTAGGGCCCTGTATAGAACAGAACCAGGAGACAGGAGATGAAAGCGATCAGATGCATAGAAAAATTATCACTTGGAGACAGGTCTGCTAAAGCTGGGACTGTTTTAGACAGCGGGCAATAAGTTGGGACAAGGAAGAGGTATAGGAAATAATGGATGGTACAGACAAGGTCAACAGGGCATGTTTACTCACCCTTTCACTCTCATTACAAGAGCAAGGGGAAATGCAACACAAGACTCTGCAGTTAAAACTGAGAAAGAAAGTGCCCTGGTTTTTTTGAACCACAACACCCACATAGCCTCAAGAAGATCTATAAACTCTCATGCGTCAGGGTATAAGCCAACCTCTGGCTGTCTGGGGTTAGGCAGAAACTTCATCTACAAGCAGCTTATTCCAAAACTGTCCATTCTGGGTTGATGGTTTTTTGTTTTGTTTCCTCTGGCCACTGAGAGAGACAAGGTCTGGCTGTGCTAGAGAGGTCCCTGGGTCTGACCCACTCTGACTGCTCCTATGACCCGACTTTGCTGGCGGTGTGCTCTTTCGTTTTCCCGCACAAGTAATGGCAAGTCTTGAGGGGATTGGAAAGACCTGCTTTTGTTCTCTTCATGCTGCTCTTCTACCTCTTTCTGTCGGCAACCACGCTCAGTACGGCTCACTCCTCCACAGGGCGGGAGGTGCATTCTCACACCACCCCTCCTCTCTGGGTGACTCTGCTTTCCAGGCTCTGAGCAGGGGAAGCGAGAACACTGCTAGCTACACCTTGCCAGCCCCTTTCTATGGGGGAGGACACTAGAGGAGCATAGTGTCTTATTGTCTCCTCCGTTTCGTAGGGGGCTGCGGCTAACCTTTCTCTCTCTTTCTTCATCTACCTTGGGCCGATTCTGATCTCCATCAGCAGGGGGGCTGGAGCTATTTGTATAGTGAGGGTGCTGAGAGCCATTGAACCAAACTGTAAACTCTGTATACGATGGAAACTACTTCAAGCCAGGGGGTGCGGCACCTCTACTTCCAGCACCAGTGTCCATCAGTGTAAATCAGGAGTGACGCCCGTGAAGTCAACGGAGCTACACTGGCGTACATGAGATTAGAATCAGACCCCAAACTTTAAACATGGCACTTTGTCTCTGAAACCAAACGCTTCTTTGTAGGCCCTTTGAGATCAGAGCCGTTAGTCACTGGCACCTCTAAATTAACGGAAAGCCGGGCTCTTCCCTCCAAGCACTACCCTCGCTGCAGCAAGGAGAGCGGAGAAATATCAGAAGGCACCACAAATCACTGTCTGGACAGGCTGCATTCACAGCGCAATCCCTCCAAAGTGCTGCAGAACACGCGATCTCTATTAAGAGTTCATTTCCCTTCTAATCCATTTTATTTACTCCCACCCATCAGGTGGCGTGTAATCCGACTGAGTCCAGGGGAGAGAGAAAGGCCGAATGCAGCCTCAGCTGCGAGCGTATTTATCTTTTTCTCCTGTTAAGAGAAAGAAAGGGACACCATTAAAAGGAACGTTAACTCCTCGTCTCTAAAGAACACCTGAGGCCTAGTTCCATGCTCCCAGAAGCAGTGAGTGAGCAGGTTCTCGTTGTAGATAGAATTACCCAGGGTTTCCTTACAGACGCAAGAAGCGAGTGAAGCGCTGTGTGTTTGAATCACCTGGACATGCCACTGGGCGGAAGACAAGCAGCCACTATCCACAGGCTGGTGGAAGAGATCCTGGCCAGACACTTGGTGGCACTGGTAGCCAGAGTGAACAGGGTGAGGAAATGCATCGTGGTGACACCCTGTAGTGGCAGGTGTGTGACCCACATTTCCAGTGGAGCTGGCATGCGGTTGCTGCTGAGCACGTGGGCGTCACGAGACAAGATAATCACCAGAGCAGGTCGCTGCAGAAGGAGAAAAAGAGCGACGCTCGGGCCAGCTGACGGAACTGTGTAACCATCACGCAGACCTGCTGCTACTGCTTCCTGGCAAACTTAAAGACGGAGTTAAATTCAGCCCAGGTGTGAGTGGGCGCCACTCACTGAACTCTAGCCGTCAGCGTCTTTATTCTTCTCCCTCTTTTATATGACATGGGGTTTAACACGGGAGCTGTGTTCCTTGTGTAAGGGGACTGTTGCCCCCTTACTAACATTCGGGGGGGGGGGTTAGTTGCTAGCTCCCAGTACTAAAAATGGGGAAGGGTCGATGGGGAATCAGGACCCTGAGACTGACAGTCCCCAGGAACAATGGGGAGAGGCCAATGCTCCAGGTCAGCCTGAATGACAGGGCGGGCAGGCTAATCAGGGAGTCAGGAGGCCAGGGGGGTCCCGTCCTCCCTGTGAGCTGGATTTGCCTGGGTCAGACAGAGTGGGGCCGAGCTAAGGAGAAAGCAGGGGCCCGAGCTGAGCTGGGGAGCAGAGCTGGGCCAGATCCAGAGGGACCGGAAAAGCAGCCCTGGGAGCGGAGCTGCAGCCCCAAAGCCAGAGGCGCAGCCCAGAGAGAGCAGACCTGCCCTGGGAGCGGAGCTGCAGCAACCAGAGCCAGAGGGGCCAGAGAAGCAGCCCAGGGAGCTGAAGGCAGAGCAGCAGAGACCGAGTGGTGGAGCTGGGGCTGGAGCTGTCCGGAGCTGGGTGCGGTGAGCAGCTGGGGAGAGCGAGGGGGACCCTGGGCAGCGGGCCCAGCACAGGGAGACGCCTCCGCCAAGAGGCTCTGCAGGCCAGGCTTGGATCGTAACCCCGACGGGGCGGGGGCGAC
This sequence comes from Chelonia mydas, assembly GCF_015237465.2. Classification (NCBI taxonomy): domain Eukaryota; kingdom Metazoa; phylum Chordata; order Testudines; family Cheloniidae; genus Chelonia; species Chelonia mydas. The sequence goes on from NC_051250.2 coordinate 81,124,796, forward strand.
ACTGGAAAGAAGGGTCCTACCACCTAGAGCCTGAGAGCGTGTGGCCACCACCAGAGCGAGTGTCCAACCCACAGCATCCCTGCAGCACAGCCGGGCCCTGAGCAGGAGGCCTGGGACTAACAAGGAACAGACTGTGAACCGCCCTGACGTTCCAGAGACCCTGTTTGTGATGTTCCCTGCCACAGAGCGGGGTGATGTGTTTCCTTTAACCTTTCCCATTTTTCCTTATCCTTTTTAAAATTAATTGTTGATTAAATAACTTGCATTTGCTTTAACTTGTATGTAATGGTCAGTGGGTCAGAGAAGTGCCCAGGGCAGAGAGAGTACCCCAGAGTGGGGACACCCTAGCCCATGTCCTAGGTGACCACAGCAGGGTTGGGGGTCGAGCCCCCCAGGAATCCTGGGCCCAGCCTTGTTGGAGTTACAAGGACTCTGCCAGACAGGAGAGCGAAATGAGAGTCCTCCAGGGCAGGGAGGCCACTGGGTAAAGGAAGTGGGAGCGAGGACTCAGATCCTTTCGCTAGCCCACTTCACCGGGGCCGTGCAGAAGCCAGGAAAGTTCCCCACAAGAGCGGGACTATCCCCCGCTTACACTTAGCACCATACAATGGAGGAGGCACTTTGCAGTGTTTGCAGAAGGACAAGCTCCGTGCTCCCGATCGGCTGCACAGTGACACTGGACTGATACCCTGACAAATTCGTCTGCTCCTTAGTCTGCTGCTTAGTCATTCCAGTTACAATCCCTCCCACATATGACATCACAACTGCCAGCTGGGATGTCACAAGGGACAACCGTGACATCAAATACAGTGGTGACAATGGAAAGCGGCATTTAGAGCCAGAATAAATCTAGGCCACCGTGATTGGGGAGCAAAGCCAAACCATGGCTACCATGGTACTGAATCCCTTCCTGAGATTCGGGCCTCAATTTTGCACTGCTGAGCGCCCACTTTGCACTGACCCCCAGCATGGCCTTACAGCCCTGGTAGAATTCCCCCCAGACAGGGGGATCCTCTGTGGATGTAAAGGCAGTGTAACAGATCCGTTGTTGTGTACATGGCCAGGGTCCGTTTATACCTAGCTGACCTCCTGCTGCTCTGTTGGCCCCTCTGGCTGCTGGCAGCTGCCATAAGTTAGTGCAACCTTCAGGCCAGTACAAGTTTAATGGCAGTGCAGCCAGCCCCTTTACACCTCCTTCTTCGTCACAGCTGAGGATCTAGAGCTTTGTCTGTGTCCAGAACACAACTAGAAAATAGGCCCCTGGGGACTGCGTATCCAAGGCAGAATTGAAGATGTACAAGCTGGCTTGGATCAGTGGATTTGAGTCCAACCCCTTTCACCCATGTGGGATTAGAAGGAATTCTGAATCAGAGTTCTGGTTTCGGGTTGTTTCTAAATTAGGAGCTCAGGTAGGAAATAAGTGGGAGGAACAGACAACCTTCTAAAGAACACAGCAATTGTTACCATGCAAAGGTCCCTAAAAATAAGAAAAGCAAAGAAATATATAGCACCAGCAGTATTCACTCGCAACAGAACAGCTTCCAAAGTTTTCTACCTGAGGATGACGACAACAATGATGATTCTTTCATTCAAAGAGAGATCCCAGAACACACACGGAAGAGTTGACTTTCTGGTCTGCACGCCTCAGGGTCCCCACTACCTTCTACCAAACCCCCACGGTATAACCAAAGTCACAGAAACTGAGACCTGGAGGCCTAACACACTGCCACTCGATACACTACCATGGGTTGTGATGTGAGATGGCAGCAATTTGCCAAAAGAAACAACTCCATCCCATTAAAATGGCGCTCTCGGTGGTGTATATGGCAAACACGGAGGCATTTAAACTGACAGTGAACCAATGGCGCTGGTGCTCCTATGAGGTGGTTTATTCCGAAGTGGCCTGGATACATGTAAACAGCCCCAAGTTATTGGTATTGCCTAAGAGATGTCCCACATTTGTGTATTTGTGTTCCAAGGCTGCCTAGATACAAGGTTTCAAAGGATACATAGATTCTTCCCATCAGCGTGTTAACTTACTGTAGTGGCTCAGTAAGTATGCCGTGTAATGTCCTTCTGAATGTATGCACAGTTATGGGGCCATTGAATGTTTTGTTCTCATTATGTGTAGTCCCCATCATCCTGCTGCTTTCTCACTTGTGGGAAAGACATTCCAGCTAGAAAGCAGTCTCTCACTGGCTTGTGAGATAGGGCAGGGCCAGCGGGGTATGGGGGTGGGGTTAGGAAAAAGGAGGCTGGTTCAGGATTGGGGGCTTTGACTTTCCCCTAAATTGTTCCAGTTCCCTGTATGTGCAGGTAGCTCATCCAGATGAGCACCCCATGGTGAGCACTCTCCACTCCATTCATGACCGACTGAATCCTTTCACCTTTGCCATTTGTGAGCTGAGACCCACCGAGACCCTTCTTCCAGGCCGAACCCAGGGGGAGCAATTGATTCAGACTGGGCTCTCAATGACCGTTGTAAATCTGGAATAACTCCACAGACTTCCAACTAAGTTACTCTGCATTTACCCTGCTTTAATTAAGAGAACAATCTGGCTCTCTGCTCATAGGTTCACAGTGAAAAAAAAAGTAAGACTTAATTGTACTGATTGCTTTTAATTGCATTTTAATCTTGATTTAATTTACTTTTAATGTATTGTTTAATCTGCATTTTTATGTCTTATATTTATTTTGTTGCTGTGCCATGAAGGCTGCTCTATAATTAAATAAGTAAGGATGTTACCTGCAAAAAGTCCTCCGCTGTTGGCCTGGTTAGCAATTCAGACCCATATTCTGCTTAGTGCCTTGACTGCAGAGAGCAATAAGTAGGAAGAGTTTTGGTTTGCTAGGTGAGCATGGGTGGGTGAGGAGGGAGACAGAAGGCACAACAAATACATTAGGCAATGAAAATAAATGGATGGGTGAGAGAGGGAGGATTAAACCTTCTGCATGCCCACCGGATGTTGAGACACCAAACTCTGACTGGGTTCAGGAGGCAGTTCCACGTGGAAATAATTGCAGATTCACTTATCATAACATTGAGAAATGAAAGAAAAGACGACAAATCATTAAACACACTCATTTTGGTAGAAAGGTCTCCACCTCTAAAGAAAACCTTAAAGGACTGTTTGATTTGAATCCTGTTTATTTTTGCAACCATAATTTGGTAGAAATTCTAGACAAATACAGACATCTGCTACCTGACCTTTCTCAGCAATGGAATTCCAGTGGATCCAGCAGGAAAGACACCATGACTGGGGGACACTTTGCAATCCAAGACACCTTACCGCAACAATAAGCTCCTCACCTAGCTGTCTCCCTCTGATTGTGTCCCGTGACTTGACTTTGCATTCTTCACAACAGCTACCCCAACCACAGAGACAAAGAGCCCCCGGAAGTCCTATCAGCCAGCATGCTTTTTTACCGTTCGCTGGTTTATTTCAGGTACACGCCTCCTGCCTCCCCTTGCTTGCTCTTCATGTCGAAACTGTGACCCAGTAAAGAGATGGGAAGATGAAACTAAGCAGATGCAACCGCCAGCCCTCCCCTCACACCACCAAGGAGAATAACATACTTTTACGACTGTACAGTAACAGACAACGTCAAAGCAGATGCCCCAGTTAAGTAAACTCCTGAGCTCAAGACAAAGATTGCATGTCTCAAAGACGTAAACCAGTCTCTTATGTGGTTATTGGGAAGTGTAGATAAAAATGGTACCAAATGTGATTATGTGTAGAGCACTTAAGGCTGCGGGGGGGGAGGGGGGTGTAAGGCCAGGCTTGCTGGGTGGTCTGCTCAGTCTTTCTAACCCCCTAACGTTGCATTGTAGGTGCAGCCCAATGCAATTGCCATAAAATGTGGCAGGAACTGATTACAGAGGGCAGTGTGGGGTGGGTTTCTTTCTAAGTTATTGTATATCCTACAGCAAATTAAACCGCTAATCACAGGCAGCTTGCCCTATGGCCCCCACTCTCTTCCTAATTAGAAAAAAAGAAAAGGTTAACAGACCGGGGTGTTCTGACTCCGATTATTTATATAGTGACTAGCAGCCGCCTAGGGCCAGGACAGCCAACAAGCAGAGTCAATCACGCACATCTCTGCTCGGTGGCCAGCAGTAATTATCACTACCGGAGCCGCCAGGCTGTCAAGAAAAGGGAAAAGACCAACCTGAATACAGGTAAGAGAAGCATCCAATTCACACCCAGCAGCGCATGAGAGTCAGGGAGCCATTTCCAAAGGCCGGGGCCCCCCAGGGAAGAGTCTCCAGTTGATCTTAAATGCTGCAATTTGAGGGGAGAGGGAGACATAGAATGAGAGGCGGATTCTAACCATACCTTAGACCTTCCAATTCCACAGCAGCCACACAGGGCATGAAGATCGCGGCCAGACCAACTCATGTGGCCATTTTCTGAACAGCGACTTCTCCCAGTTCTCCCAGCCCTGCCCTTTTTAAAGTGTCTTTTTAGGGCTTGTTACCACTTGTATTCTGGTAGCATCCAGAGACCCTAATCAGGGACTGGGGCCCACCGGGGTAGCCGCCGTACGCACACATAATGAAAGGACACTCCCTGCCCAGAGTTTTTACTGTTTCTAATTATACAGGGCGACTTAGTGAGGTTGGAATCCTTATAGCAGAGATTTTTCTGTACTACAAGACTGTCATATATAGAGGCCCCAGATAAGATCATGGCCTCATTGTGCTAGCTGCTATACAAACATACAGTAAGAGAGTCCCTGCCCCAAAGAGCTTATACCCTAAACAGACAGAGGGTGGGTGGGGAAACTGAGGCATATAAGGGAAATCAACAGGAGATCTGGAAACAGAATCCAGGTCTTCCAATGCCTCATACAGTGCCCTACCCGCTAGACAAGTGGTTCTCAACCAGGAATCCGGGGCCCCCTGGGGGGCTGCGAGCAGGTTTCAGGGGGTCCTCCAAGCAGGGCCAGCGTTAGACTAGCTGCGGTCCAGGGCAGAAAGGCAAAGCCCCGCTGCATGGTGCTGAAGCCCAGGGCCTGAGACCCACCACCCGGAGCTGAAGCCGAAGCCTGAGCAGCTTAATTTCATGAGGCCCCTGTGGCGCGGGGCCCCAGGCCATTGCCCGGCTCGCTACCCCCGAACGCCGGCCCTGGCTTCTATACGCAGAGAACCAGCTGCTGTGGCCCGGGGGGCCGTGGGGGGGGGGGGCAGAAATAAAAAGGTTGAGGACCCCTGCACTAGCCCACACTGTCTGTCTCTGGGCCCTTTGAAATAATTTTGAGTGCTCTCCCAGCTGGTACAGAGCAAAGCAGAAAATCTCAGAGCCTCGCCCAGAGGCAGCACACAGGGATTGACTCCGAAAGCTGCGACAGGCCTCTGCCTTCCCCAGCCTCAGCGGCCAGGCTGAAGTGACTGGTTCTGTCAGATAGCCTGGAGTGCTCTCGCCTCTCGTGGTTCCTGTCACCTGCGATGAGCGAGCGCGCGACGCGCTATCCAGCTGTGAGGGTCACTGAGCCTTCTGCTCTTGGCGAGAACAGCCCTGGCCACGCTCTGGGAGAAATGGACGTGTTCAGGCGGGCCAAAGAGAGAAAGGTGGTGAATGGCTGGAGGGGTGCCAGTGGCCACAAGCTGGGGCTGCTCTCCACCCAAACTCAGAGACACCAGACCAAACTCGAGTGGCTAGCCAGACCAGAGGGAGGAATAAACAGGCCAGCAATTAGGGAGAACCTCAAGAGAGGGATGAAATTCCAAGCAGCCCTCGTCTGTCACTGTGGAAGCTCAGGAAGAAAACAGGGAGGTTATTCTTCATTGGACAGGAAAATAAGCAGCAATAAGTGCTGTGCTAAGGGGCCCATCGATAACAGTAATAATATCTCGTTCTTATATAGCACTTTTCATCTTTGATCTCAAAGCTCTTTGCACAATGGGGACACGGATTCTTACCGGCTTTGTAGATGGGGAAACTGAGGCACAGGGAGGGGCAGTTGGTTGCCTAAGATCACCCGGCATGATAAAAGCAATGCTAGGAAGAGAACAGAGGGCTCCTGAGTTGCAGGCCACTGCTCTCTTCCTTAGGCCACATTGCCTCCTCTGCACCTACCGCCAAAGTTTTTACAATAATTACATTAAAACCCCCCCACGTGAAACTCCTAGAGGTTTTATTGCTGACTCAGTCTGATCATGCTCTACAGAAGTTTAATTAATTGACGCTCAAAGCTTCCAGAACAAACCTGAGCCAAGTTTTGTCCATTAAATAAAACAACATTTTCTGGGTTTTTCAGGAGAAATTCAGCAGTGTTATTTGAACTTTGCTTTGAGGATTTAGAGTCCATTCTAACCTTTAATTAGAGATTGGTGTGACCCAATAGCACAGCTCCAAAAAGCTTCTGGGACACTGGTGGGTTTGAAATCAGAACGTGGCCTGGAATCAGCATTTGCTATGTCCCCTCTCTTTATCAAGCACCAGACCAAAGCCTAGCTCCAGACACCCCTGAACGCTAGGATAACAGTCCATTTACCAAATCCCATTCTCCTGCCCAATACCCTCTCGCTCCAAAACTCAGAGTGAAGCTCAGGGACACACCAGATGGCACCAGAGAAAAATGTTCATGAGAGCCATCTGCAAGGGACAAAGGCTGCATTGGGCACCTCAGTACGCTGCCGCTCCAGAGCAGAGATCGGAGATTCCCCTGACTGCTCACGTTCCAGGCAGTTCTTTGGCAGTATTGGAGTTAAATGATGTGTTCTCAAGGTCTGTCCTGAAGGATTTCTCTCTCACTCCCCACAGGTCCTCCCTCCTCAAACACTTTTAGTTAAGGGGCTCTCCAGAAACTTTAGCAACTTTATTGCTTTGAGTGTATTTTTATAACCCTAAAATAATGGCCCAGCCCATTCGAGGTGAGCTCTGTGATAATCCTATTGGAGTATGCCACAGTGATTTGAAAGGAGTGTACATGACTAGTGCTAGTGCCAGAAATACAAAAGGAATCAGTAATGATTGGGCTATAAGTTTTAAAGTGAAATCATTTGTTTAGCATTGGCCTGTTCCTGGTAGCCCTCTGGCATTAGCACTCAATGTACAGCCGCGAATGGGTCAGGCCAACCTGGCGTGGCAAGCCGGTGCGTGGCTAGGATGGGACCCGCCCATTGCCCAAACACTATTTGCCAGTCAAGTTTATTTCTTTCTTTCTTAATGTCGTAATTACCAAGACTCTTGGAAATGCCTTAGTAAGCAGATAAAAGAGCACGCGAAATTGTACACACAGGGTACAAAGTACAGTCACCCGGGCTCATAAACCAACAATATCACAGTCTGCATCTAATGTCTGAGCTGCTCATCATGAGGAGTGTTGAGATGCACCAAAAATGCCTCCCCAAAACCAAGGCCCTGGGTTTCAGTGTGTGCACGCAGTAAAAGGGGAACATGGGTCATGACAGGCCGTGTAATGCTTACAGGAAGAGGGCTCGGAATCAGGACTCCTAGGTTCTCCTTCCACTTCTGCTACTGACTTGCTGCGTGGTCTTGGGCATGCCACCATTTCTCTGTGACTCAGTCCCTCCCCGCCCCCAATTGCTAGCATAGGCCCTGAGGGCCGCAACGGTCTGAAAAGTCTCTTGGAGAACCACACGAGAGCAAGTGCCCGGCGACACAGCCAGAGGCAGCGAGCCGCCGAACCCGGGCTGACACCCGCAGGCTCACGCGCCGGGGCTAAAAATAGCTGCCCAGATGGTGCTTTGGAGTCGCGCCTCAGGCTGTGAATCCCATGCCCAGCCCGAGGCTTCAGAGCCTGAGCTCCAGCCTGAGCCCGGATGCCTCCACGGCTATTTGTAGAGCTGTGGTGCACATCCGTGGCGGTAGACCCAGACTCCGAGGCTCGCTGCTGCAGACTGACATACTCAGAGGCCCAGCATGGGAGATTCTTATAGCCATATTTCTACATCTAGCAAATGGATGTCGTAGCCCGACCGAGCCTAGAGCCTATAAAAGGGGAACGTTGGCTCGCTCTTCTCTGTAGAGTACAGTGATTTTAAAAACAGCCCGGGATTCAGCTAGCGAGACGAATACTGAAACTATAGTATTACATCAGCACATGCTACATCCCTGCCTTAAACACAGGGTTTAATTCTGTTCCCCACTTTCGGAAGGAAATAGCAGAAATAGAAGGACAATAAAAGGCGTAGAAAGACCAACATTTCAAATCTATTTGGAGAATTTCAAAGGGAGATGAACAGCAGGGGAAGTGATGGGTCTATAAAATAATGAATGGCACAGAAAACGTAGAGAGGAGGGCCTACTTGACCTTTCCCATGTCAACAATAAGGGAAACCCCCTTAAATGTGAAGGAAGCCAATCAGATGCATGAAAAAGCTGGTTTGCAGTCAATACTCACTCAAGGTCACAGATCTTTATTAGTCTGTTTATAAGAGATCTGGACTGACATCCTCAAAAGGTGGCTAGCTCCCACTTATTTCAACGGGCGTTAGATGCCTGAATTCCTTTAGAGGGTCTGGGCCTTAGTGGTTATTAGGAGGTGTGCAAAAATTCTGCATCCAGCCTCCAAGGCATCCAGAAATCAGCTTTGGCTTGAGTTCAGCCAGGTGACCAACTCTTCCAGCCTCAGTCTGTTCTTCCCCGGCTGTGCCGGTTGACCTGCCAAGCTAACTTAGTGCGCTGCTGGGACACTCAGTGGGGGATGTTCTTGTCAGGGCATTGCCGCAGCTCTTCCTCTGGCTGCTTCTCGCTGACAGTTAACTGGTTCTCACTCTCTTTGGGCCCACGGTGTGTGGCAGGCAGAGGCCATGCCGGGTCCAGTGAAGCAGAGATTTTGTAGGCATTGCTCCAGAGTTGTTTATGCAACCACTTTGCAGAACCTCATTATTCACGATTTTATCTTGCCACTTGATATGCTTAATGGCTCAAAGGTGCCGTTGACTACATTTTTCCAGCACTTTGATGTGCTAGCAATAACTTGTTTCTGTTTCACAACCATAAAGGTAGGTGGAAATCATTACCCTATGTCAGACGTGGGCTTTGGCCTCTGTTGGCGGGGTGCTGGTTCCAGGCTTAGTGTTGCAATTGGCGGTATGCAGAACATGCCTTTGAATACAGTGAGCAAATTTCTTGGTCGGCGAGAGCTCTGCTTAACAAAACTTCAAGAGCAGACACATCTGGAACCATATTCGCTTAGACACTGCTGATGCCAGCCAGGTGTTAGTCAGGCTTTGCCAAGTGCTGCTTGCTGGGAGGTCGACAGGCTTGTTTTAAGTCCATAGTATGAATTCTTTGTATGGTGGTACCATCCCGGGGCCTTTAACAGGACCTCAAACACCACGTGCTATAGTCTGGACATGCACACTTTGATCTAGAGTGTCCCATTTACATCCACATCCCAGAATCATGTCTGGGACAGATCTCTACTGCCCCAGGAGGGGCACTTGCTTGGAATCTTAACTATGTTTTTCTGAAATTATGCTGAACACAGCATCACCTGCCTCTAAACCATGAGTGTCTGAACGAGTGCGGAACCTGTTGTTGCCACCCATTGTCACCATCAGGTAGTTTTTCTAGTATACATTCAATTTTTCCTATCAGACACAGCTCAGTCAAGGAAGCAGATGTCACCTCAGCTATCTCCTCTGGAGGGTCTGTGCAGCAACCATCACATAACTGGCTCTCATTCCAGCCTCTCTATTAGTTAAACGCTGGCAGAGCAGGAAAACCCCACAGCCCAGGTCCAATGAGAAACAGAGCTGAGCATGGCTAACATGCTACATCCTTGAGATTTTGGGGGATTTCATGCCTTCTTTCCAGACTGTCTGCAGGCCACACACCAGACACAAAGTATGCTACCTCCATAGGTGTACATCCTTGAGAGATTCTCAGAGAAGAAGGGGCATTTTCTATTTGGAATAATTTTTAAACCTTCTTCTCAAACTTTTCAAAGCTAGGCATCACACAGGTCTTCCTGCCCCCAGGTCAGTGGGCTCCTCTGCTGAGGGCGCTGTTCATGTTGTTGGATGGTAGGCAGATGAAATAAAAAGTCAAAGCAAAACGCTCCTGCAGTCTAAGGAAGGCGTCAGCTTGAGTTTCTACCAGCAGCATCCCTTGGTGGCACAGAGCTCTGGCCCTGTGGTGCATGAACTTCTTGATTCAGCAGAGTACTGATCCTGAAGTCAATGGGGCTTCAGCACGTGCTTCAGGCCTTTGCTAAACAGAGACCTTCGTTAATTACAGAAACTTTCAATATTTCCATTGGCCATTCCAAAATAGAGCAGAATCACTCTTTACAGCATTCCTGCATTCTCCTCCTGTTTTATTCTAACACTAAGCTGCATTAACTCAGTGTTAGATTACATCAGAAAAATACCAGAAATGATGAAATGGCGGAACATTAAAAAAAAAGAGAAACGTACGGAATTTCTCTCCAATGGCATTTTAAAACTGACGTAAGATTTCTAGACACAGGAGGCTCAAACCAGCCAGATGCTGAGTGAGCAGGAATGAACATGGGCTTAAAATTACACATATGTTCAAAATGGTGGGTTTAGACGGATTGGACCAGAGTGCCTGGCACTTTGTAGGAACAAGCCCTTGTTATGCCCCAGGCCCTGGTTATTCATGTGCTATTACGGTTAAAGTTCACTGAGGAATTAATCATCAAAACTGCATCTTCGGCTGCAGAGCCCCATGGGGGAAGTTCCAATTTCCAGTGCCTACGCTGCCTGGCAAACTCCGGCAATGTCAACTGACAGCTTCCGCCAACACTCAAATTAACTTCAAAGGGTAAAGGAGTCAGCTGGGCCTCTGTAGCATTTCCATCTTCAGTTAGCAGAGTTCTGGACTCCTCTAGGCACAGTTCAGTAAGACAGGAGACCAGTTAATAAGCTCCAGAAGAGTCCCCCTCAGAACACAAGAGCTGGAGGACCCACATTGAACCTGTCCTGGGCTAGCTGTAGGATAACCAGGATATCATCTGGTTAAAGTAGGGATGCTTCACATGTAATATGCTTGCCAGTAACAAAGGAAATCAGTGGCAGAAGGATGGTGTCTGTTCATCTGCTTGAGAAGATTACGGAGAGGCCAATCTATAACTTACCTCCAGGATCACCAGCCCTCCGGCTGCTAGTTTAGTGGTCCGATGGTAATTTCAAGATTGGTTTCTTTGTCTGGATGGCAATCTGGGTGAAGTTCAATGGCTCATTTCCCCTTCAATTAAAACAGATTTGCAGCGTGTTCATTTTACCATCTTCACATGCAGGATGAAGTGTCAGGATTGTAAGGTTTGGACTGTACTCTGAAGTGCCACAGTTCCTACCTGCAGGGTACTTCATTGACCTTTCCAATGATCTGCCCTTGGACAGGCTCAGCTTTCTATCCCTTGCCCTACAGGGGAGGAAGCTAACAATGGTGGGGAAATGAAAAGGTCCCTCAGTTAAAAAAGAAAAAGAAAATGAAGAAAATATCACAACAAAGGCAAGTCTACACTACAAACTTAAGTCAACCTAAGTTACATCAACATACAGACACCACAGCAATTGAATCAGCTTTACACATCCACGCTACTCTCCTTGTGTCAGTGGTGTGTGTCCTCACCAGCACAGCCTGCACCGCTTTACCTATCAGTGTGGGGCATTGTGGGACGCTTTCTGAACGGCAGCAATGGGCCATGTAGACATGGTGTTGCTTATACTGACACTACGTTGACTTAAGTGCTACGTCTCTCATGGAGGTGGAGTTATTAAGTCAGTGTAGTGGGTGAGTTATATCGTGGGAGCTACATTTAAGTGTAGACGCTTACAGAGTTAGGTCGTAACACAGGTCTAAGACATTGTATTATCAGGTGTGGACTACGTTGCCTTAGAATTCTGGTACCTTTGGTTGGAGACAGATGAGTGCACTACACAGTTCCAGTTTCATGAGGACTAAGGGTGCTGGAGTAACATGTCAGAGGATTTCCAAGCTGTGGAAGCAGCCATGGATTATTGCTTTGAGGGGCAGGTGCTGTTGGGAATTCTGTGCCTTTACAAGATTGTGCAGGGGTGCTTGAGGGGCATTCCTGGAAGTGGACAATAAAGTACTAACCATATTTGTTCAGATAAAAGCCATGAATTCGCTTAGATGGCATTCTTGGTCTTTCATTGTCTGGGAACAGTCATACCCGTGCATGTGTTTGCAGATAAAGATTCTTACCAGCAAACACTCATGTGAATATTCCGGAGCACGTGGTCCATACAGGTTTCCCTGGAAGCATCCATGAGGCAATGGCTGGGACTCGGATTTCGCTCCTCCTACTTATAAACATTTCAGCCATCCAATCAAGGAGCAGAAGCAATACCATATGACCTGGGTGACAAATTGCACATCAAGAATATTGTGCATTAATTAGTGGCAGTGGGACCAGTTCGCCCCAGAAGCTGAAATAGGGTTTTGTAAACTGTCTAGACAATTTCAAAACAAACAAAATTAAAATCAATAATTCTCAAGCAGAAAAAAAGGGCCAAGTTAGCCTCATAAGTTATTCCTGATATATAGTTCATGCCGCTTTCTCCATCACCAAGGGGCAGAGCAGTGGCTGGCACAGGGAGAAGAGTCCGAGAAGCAATGGTGATGCTTGTAGGGAGATAGTCAAGTTACAGGGGAAGCATCCATCCATTCTGCTCAGCATATTGTGTTCCCTTGACGGGGTGCCTAGGTTTGGAGAGGAAGTGGAGGACTAGAAAAAGGCCTGAAAATAAAGAGACAGATCTTCTATGAGAGAGGAGGTGCTTCAAAAGGGAAATGAGGCCTGGCAAAGACACACCATAGAGGCAGCTGGCAAGAGAGAGCTGCGCCTGCCACCCCACTGCGCTTGGCGCATTGCTCCTCGAAGCCAATGTGGTTTGCAAACGAAGGCTATATTTGTTTTTTCAAAACCTCAAACCTCCCCTCCCATCAGCATGTGACAGCGACAAGCGAGGAGGGAAAATCTTAGTCGAGTAACCCCCGAGCGCTGCCGGACCGGGAGCTGGAATGTTCTGACCCCCATCGGACACTGCTGCTGCAATCTGAAGGCAAAGGCTGCCATGCTCACAGCTGCCTATTCTGCTTTTGTGAGCTTCTCTTCGGTTTCATTTCCTGCTGTCTTGCAGCCTCGCTGGCTTTCGTTTGCCCTCCTGCGTTCTGTGACACCAGAGTCCCTGCTATAAATACATTGCCCCATGCCTTGTACTGTGTTTCCTGCCCGCCCTCTGCTGCAGTGTGAGTTTCTCTGCAGAGTTCTCCTGGGAAAGTTCATGCACCGATGCCCACAGCTGCCAGGCAGCAGCAGCGTGGAGAGGTGGCTTGTCACCACTGTCCAGGAAACAGATTCTGCAGGAGTCGGAGCAATAGGTGGGCTGGGCTAGGAGTCTGGAAAGCACCAACTCTTGGGCCTTGTGAGCCTTTCCAAACCATCACACGAGCAGTTCCAGCTCCTCTGTAGCACTGGTTTAGCAGCTGGTTGGGCTGGAGGCATTTGCTATTTGGCAGCTGAGGTGGGTGTGGTCAGAGTGGTTGTCACTCAAGGGGAGGCAAGGACGGTGTCAGCGGCTGGCAGGGAGCTTGTCACTGAGAGGGCAGGGAGCAGCTGGGTCACGGCGCTGCCTCCTGCGGGGACGGGAGGACTGGGGCCCTGAATTAATCTTGCAGGCATCAGAGGATCACAGTGGGCTGAAAATCAGAGGGGGCAGGACCAGGGTGTTGCTGGGAAGGGGCAGGCGGCAAACCACTGGGGCCTAATGCAGTCACTTACCCGCCACCGGCCCAACCCCAACCTTACACAAAGGTTTCATTATTGTTTACAGTTTTGAGAGAGAGGATTCAGGATCTTTGGATCCCAGAGAGGCCCCTGGCTTCCTAGAGTTTTACAGACAATCCTCAGTTGCTAGAGTCCCTGAAAGTTTTGCTGGAGGAAGCTGGCACTTCAGTGCTGCCGGCTGCTGATCTGTGGGAAAGCCTGGCGGCTTTCAGACAAGATACACGGAGAGCTGAATATCTCAGGACACCGGCTTTGTGGGGCTCTCAGTCTGGGTTGCACCACCTTCCGACGGTGGCGCAGTCCATCCAAGACTGAGACCACAATGCTCCAAATAAGAAAGTGGCTCCTCTGAGGACTTAAGGAAGTAAATATGGCAGTGTCTGAAGAATTATGGCCCATTCTGCAAAGAGCCCCTACTCCAGAGAGCACTTAAGCACATACTTCATGTTAATTACATACTTTTCTTTCCTGCACAGGGATGGATTTAATCCCATGTTTAACTGCTTTCCTGAATCATGGTTTATGTGATTCCTGGAGATATCAAATATCTACTCCACTCTACTCAGCTCCTTACCAATTGTTTATAGGAATCCAGAATAGCATGAGGTGCCTGATGCCTGCCATGAGTGCAGGGGATTGGGCTAGAAGACCTCTCCAGGTCCCTTTCAATCCCACGATTCAATATCCGCTCCAGTGCTAGGTACCAAAAGCCTGTGCACCTTCCCCTGCCCCTCTAAAAATTGCTTCCTGGGCATGAAAATAAGTAGACCTTTATCTTTCCCAGGTTTGTTCTCCTGTTATGGGAGCAAACATTCTAAAGGAAATTCTAAAAGGGCATTATTGTATCTGAGAGCAGACACATGGATCACATCTTTGAAATCAGTAGGGGTAGCGGCAAGGGGTGTCTTACTCCAGCATGTAATCAAAGACAAGAATGCCAGTTTCAGAGTAACATGGTTTCTTTCCTTTGTATTAAAAAGTTGGTTTTTACTTCAGCATTTTGTTTGAAGCTCCCATGTAACCCTACAACTGCTTGCTTGTTAAAGCTCTTGAGAAAGCAGTGTTGCATTTGGAATTATAGGGACCCAAAAGGGTTGGAGAAAAGTCACCTGGCCTGTCATTTACTAAAAACACAAAACAAAAACACCCCTCAGAATTATAGGCATGTTTCTCAACACTTCACTGCTGCTGAGCGACCTCCAGTTTAAGAAATTTTGCTCTGCAGAGATCTCACAAAATGGCATTGATGGCAGACTCAAAGCCTTTGCAAAGAGTCGTGTTAGAAGCTGGCCTGCTGCAACATGGCTGAACTGAACTGGCCTTCCGGCACAGAGTCATTTTTTCCATTGCATTTGCATAGCTGTTATGTTTTCTCGCAGCCTAGCCCAAGCCGTCTTTCCCTCCACGCAGCTTCTGCTTCACAGTCGCGTGTGAACCAAAACCAAGGCTGCATGTGGTTTTCTCCATCTACCAGAGGTGCACCACTGTGGTCGTGGAGGATGGGGCCCTGGCCCGGAAAGCAGGAAGTCCTAGTTCCATTGAGTTGTCTCAGATTATGTGGTCACATGACCTGTGTGTGGTTAGCAGCATCTGACCAACTCAAACAGGACTTTGAAAAGCTCCCTTGCACCTTAGCCTGAATGTCAGTGCAGTTATTGTGATAAAAAGGAACTAGCTAACCCAGAACCTACTCAGTTCAATAGAACGGTGTTGAAAGGCGGGACAGGGGTTAAGCTAACGGGGCCACTTTGCTCCTCCTTTGAAATGACCAGTTGCTAAAAATAAAGGCAGCCCTCTTTCCATACTGCTAATGATCAGCAGACAGTCATTTGAATGCACATCAGGTGGTAGGTCTTGTTTTGTTTGTGGGTTGTTGGTTTTTTATTTTCTTTTGTTTTTTTAAGTACTCGGGCACATGTGCAACTTGACACGTCACCAACAGACCTTTCAAACCAGAGAGGTTTTTGTTTGTTTGAATTCCTCAGGGAACATGCAATGCCAGCAATGCACTCACACACCCAGAAAATGTAGCAGGCGATTTTATAATTATGCCAGGGAGGGCCCTGTCCAAAGAAAGGTACAGGCCTACTTATAAACTAGCCACTTTATTTTAGGCTTGAAAGTCTTCAGGTTTTGAGTTCTGGGTTTTTGGTGGTGTCTGGTTTCTGGTATAAATTACACACTACGGTATAGATCCTTCTAAAATATGGCTTCTAAATTGAACTTGCCTGCTTAAGAGGGATATTTTTCCATTAAAAAGAGGCCTGTAATTTTCATGCGGCTGTGGAAAGAGAACTGTCAGTGTCCCTTAAGGACAGCAGCCTGAAAGTTAGTCTCATTTTGAACTCTAGGGGAGGGAGCAAGCATCATGTCTGACCCCCTGCCCTGTATATCACAGACCTTTCAGCCACCCACCCACCCAGTCAGTGAGCCCAATAATTTGTGTTTGCCTAAAGCATCTTCCAGAAAGGCCTCCAGGGTTCATCTGAAGACACCAAGAGCTAAAGAATCTGTCACTTCCCTTGGGAGTTTGTTCCAAGGGTGAAATCACCTACACTGTTCAGACTTGTGCCTTATTTCCTGTTTGAATTGGTCTGGCTTTAACGTCAGCCATTGTTTCTTGCTCTGCCTGTCTCCACTAGATGAAAGGACCCTTCAATATCTGGTATTTTCTCCCCGGGAAGGTCTTTTTACACTAATCAAGTGCCCACTCAGTCTTCTTTTCTGTAAGCTTAAGAGACTGAGCTTTTTAAGTCTCTCACGGTCAGGCATTTTTTCGATCCCTCTGATCATTTTTGTGGCTCTTTTCTGCTCCCTCTCCAATTTTTCAACATCTTTTAAAAAATGTGGACACCAGAACTGAATGCCCTGTTCCAGTCTCAGCATAGCCATATACAGAGTTACAAGTCACGTCCCAACTCCTCTGCCCCTGTTTATACATCCAAGGATCACATTAGCTCTTTGTGTCACAGCATCACTCTGGGAGCCCATGTTGAATTGCTTGTCCACTATGACCCCTAAATCCTTTCCAAAACCATTGCTTGCCAGGATACAATCCCCCATCACCTTCATTCCTTGTTCCTAGATGTGTTTTAATACAGCCAAATGCAAGATGACACATTTTGTTTGAATGGGCCCAGCTTACCAAGCCATCCAGATTATTCGGTACGACTGCCCTGTCCTCATCATTTGTTACCATCCCACCAATCTTTGTCTCATCTGTAAATTTGACCAGCAGTGATTTCATATTTACTTCCAGATCATTGAGAAAAAGGTTGAATAGCATCAGACCTAGTACTGATCCCTGCAGCAACCCCCCACCCCACCCCAGAAACACCCATATGTGATGGTGATTTCCCATTGACTATTTTTGAGATCTGTCTGTCAGTTCTTAATCCATTTAACATGTGCTTTGTCAGTATTGTATAATGCTTTTAAATCAGAAAGCCATGCGGTACTAAGTCAAACACCTTACAAAAGTCTATTACATCTACGCAGTTTCCTTTATCAACCAAGCTCCTCAAAGGCTATTTGCCATACAACTGAGCTGACTGGCATTAATTATATTTCTCTCCTTTACATTCTTTATTAAGTGAATCCCATGTCAGCTTCTCCGTTATGTTGCCCAGGATTGGTGTCAGGCTAACCGGCCTATAGTTACCCAGGTCAGCCCACTTGCCCTTTTTGAATATTGGGCCAACATTAGCACTGTTCCAGGCACCTGGAATTTCCCCAGCATGCCAAGATTTACTGAAAATGAACATCAGCAGACTGGAGAGCTTCTCTGCCAGCTCTTTGAGATACAGGCACAGAAAAGCCAAACTCACTGCAGCAAATCTACAGACAGGGAATAAAGTGATAGGAGCATCATGCAACTTTTACATGGTTAAGGACCCAGTTCTGCAGCTGGCCCCACCCGCACCAGAATGGATTTGACTGAAGAAACAGGGCCCAAAGCAAGAGTAAAAGCAAAATCATTATTTATTATTTGTACTGTGGTAGCCCCTCACTGCAGGGATCGGGCCCCGCTGGGTTAGGCACCACGCACCACACACACAGTTCCTGACCTCCGTAAAGGCGAGATGAAAGAGGATTGGGATAACTTTTGCTTATCCAATGCAAGGAGGCCTGATGGTTTTTAGAAACTTAATATGAAGCATTTTTAAAGGCCAGAATTCAGATGCGTCCTTGTCAAAGGGTAATGCCAAGCCAAGCACAGCATAGGAAAGCAAACGGAAGGCTATGGCCTAACTGCTTCTGTGCACTAGTTCTCAGGGTTTCACCCAGGGCCAGAGGAACCTGTTTTCCAATGACAACGGCTCTGCACCTACTCCATTTCCGTGGGATGGTTTGTCCTTGATCGCCGTGTGTCCTTAGGATGTCAGCCCTGCAGGGCAGGAAAGCTGCATTTGTCCCATCTCTCCTGCTGTACACCTCCTATGATAATGCTGGTGAACGGCCAAGATACAGTGGAGATTGGGAACAGGGACAATTGCCCGTGAACATTCATTCAGATTCAAAAGCCAGTTCCATTTTGCTCATGTTCTTCTCATGACCCTTGCCTGAATATTCCAGCCTCGGCCTGACTAGTGGCAGATATTCAGAAGGTTAAGCAGAGTTTTATGCAAAGCTCATCCAAATGATAAGGACACCTTCAGAGATTGGAAAGCGAGATGCATCTAGGGCAGCGGGGCAGAAGAGTTGGTTGGTTGGGAAGGACAAAGATAAACCCAGGCATAGCACCTATTCTGCATCTAATTTTAGCTGCTGCCACATCTGGTGCTGTCCTCATACTTGTGGGTCTGCTCCTCTTTGCTGCATGCAGCGACAAGAGGCACCCTTCAAAAGCCTGCTTCTGCTCCTGGAGCATTTCCCCATTTTTCCTGCTGCTGTGAACAGAAAAGGAGGCAGGAAATGACAGAGATGCCACTCCGACTGGTGACGAGGGCAAAGCCAACAGGCTGGCCCCCAGCGCTGTCTGCATCACACCGACCTTGTTATAAAGCCGTGGTGCAAACGGACAACAAAGCTACAAGGTGACTCATTGGCCTGAAAAAGTATTTCTTCCCACTGCTGCACGAGTGACACTTCCAGCCATCGAGACTACCACAAAACCAATGCCCCGAATGGGGCGGCAAGGAAAGTAATTGGTAATTACAGTTGCACATACCTTACCCAAGAAGGAGCAGATCAGTTGCAACACCCCCCATGTATATAATATGCATTTATACAGTGCTAGCAACTAACAGCATCCTCGAAAGTGCTCCAGATAAAGTTGTCATTAGCAACAACAAACAATATCAGCCTCAGCCATTGTGGTAGGCTGGATTATTAGTGCTGGAAAAACAGCTCCCTTAACACCATCTGAACCAGCGGAGATTCATCTGTGTCTAATTATCAGAAGCTTCATTCATCGGTTGCTTAGCTAAAATTCTCTCTCATCATGGAAAACTTTGCTCCAGGGGCTAATGCCCAGATCCAGTTGTGTGTAGAGCACCCTCCGCTCCCAGGAAGGACTGTGGGGACCGTAGCATGCTGCAGAGCCAGGTCGCTACATTTTCAGACAGCCTCAACTTTAGCACTCCCGCTTTTATTGGTGTGACCAGACACAGCAAGGACACACCTATTTGGCCTGACTGTTTGTCCAAATCTGGTTGTCCATCAGCCAGCCACCTAATTTTCACACAAAAATTACAGATGACCTGTTTCACGCAGGAGGTGGATGTAGGAAGGGTCTGAGAGCTGAAAATTGGACCTAAGACAAAAAAAAAACCAAAAACAAACAAAAAACCCTGTTTACTGCAACTTAAACAACGTTTCTCTGGCGGGCAGGGGGAAAAAATGAAATTATTTTTTTTTAACCCACAACCCACAGAAGGCCAGGGCCTTAAACAACCATATCTCAATTTCTGTTCTCTTTCCAGCTCACGCTTTTATCAACACTTATTTATCTCACACCATCAGTGCTGGAAAAGCAGCACTCATATTTCCACTTAAAAAAAAGAAAAAGAAAAAGATGCTGAATGCAAGACATGCCATCTCCCTTACTTGAAAACTACAGTGTGGTACAAGGAAAAGATGTGCTCAATTGTTCCAAATTACTTCCTCAGACAATTGCATCTTTCAGGTACACTTTGGTGTTTTTCCCCTGTTCTCAGTAAATCAGAAACTTTCTGACGTGATATCAGTTTCTGAATCTACTTTGCTTAAGAAAATGTTGCTTAGAATAGCTAATAATCTCCCTTTCCTGTTCTCTTGCATTACCTCTGGTGGTGAATTCTTCCAAACCTCCATAGCACCCTCCCCTGCCCCCATTGCCATACATCAACCTTAATACATCAATAGGAAATAAAATATGCCCCAGGATGTGACGGCAACCAATCTCGCACAACCATAGAGTTGAAAAGGAAAAGGAAAGGACATACTTTTCCGGCCAGGAAGACGCTCAAGACTCAGATGTTCCACAATAAAGTCTAATCACTGCAACATTTAGCACCACCTTGCAAACTTCACTGGTCACTCATTTCCGGTTAGAATAGGCTGACCAGAGAGCAAGTGTGAAAAATCAGGACACTTTGGGTTTTGTTTTTTTTGTGGGGGGAGGGAGGGATAATTGCATTTCTAAGACAAAGCCCCTAATATTGCAACAGTCCCGATAATATCAAGACATCTGGTCTCCCTAAATTAGAAACCTGCTAACTCCCATAGACTGTCTCTCTTTGTGACAACGTGCAAGCAGCTTTTCCACACAATTACTGAAAATGTTGTTCCCAGCACCTGCTGGTGGACAGTTTACTCTGCGCTCTTCAGAATCGTGTTTCAGCAACGAGACAGTCAGAGGTCCTACCTTCAGCATTTTGACAGGCTGACATGATTTTGCCTGGCAGGTATCAGAGGGATTACGTTAGCCTGCCTGAATGAAACAATAGCCTTCTGTCCCATCCTTGGGTTCAAAACTCACCTTGCTCCATACTGTACAGGGACTAGCGATGGTCCTGAGCCACATCATTCAGGCCCAACATCGGAGAGCAGTAGCCCTGGTTGGGAGTTGGCTTAACACCTTCTGCAACAAAGAGACCATTTTCAGTGGCTCAGCTTCTTCAGATACCAACTTGAGTTATAAAGGGTGAATCCTAAGCAGCAAAAACAATGTTTACAGCCACAGTGTATGGGGTTTTTTGTTTGTTTTTTTTGGTTTTGCTTTGCTAATAGAGACAAATTTTAAGCCAACCTCACAAAATAACACAACACAACCCTCTACATTTGCACCTCCCTGGTTGTGTACAAGCACATTCCCAAGGCTGCACCTTCATTGCCATGCACTTTGCGGATGCATGCACAGATCCAGTAGTTCAAGGTCTTCCCAACTGACATGGCTCTTTGCACATGCCACGCTTGTGGGCACTATTTCAGAGGCAGATTCGACCTCTTGGAGAGCTCCAGCTGGAGGGAGGAGCTGCAGCACAGAATTGGACTCAAGGGGGAAAAAGGTGACCTTAGGCCACTTTTGAGCTACCCAGATTCAGACCAAAACAGTCCCCAGCATAAACTGGAGCAGCTCTGGGGTGTCCCCTCTAATTTCGAGCAGCCTTTCCTAGGCTGTCTGGGGCTGCATGCATCCAGGATCCCTGCTGAGAGTTCTAGGCACACCCTCTCCCACCTACAGCATGTCCCTCTGCTGGGACCTGCCAGGGGCTGGGGGCTGCACAGGGCTGCTTATCTCAGTCCTATGGTGCTTCTGCTTCCAGGGAATCATCCATGGTGGTTCCTTTATGGCCCCTGTGCAGGCTTTAGTGCACGGAGGCGGTGCCTGCCACCCCCATGGATGCCCATGGGGAAGTGGCTGAGGGCTCAGTGCAGCTCAGCATCCAGGGTCTTCCACAGCACCAGACACGGTCGTGGGAATCAATAACTGTAACTGGTTTGTCACTTGGATCGTGTTTATTCACAGAGAAGAAACAATGCTGTCAGGACAGATGGGTTTTTAGCTTAAAAACAAGGTGCCCCACAAAGGAGAAACAAACAAGCTGGAATTGTGCCCTTTTTTACTTCTTATGATGAACACAAGACATGAAAGACTTGGGGCCCTTGGTTTTTTAAAAGGATTTTCCCCTTCCTCTGCCCCCTGCTAGTTTACTCCTCTGTGGAAGACACTATGGTGGCTGGAGAATTATTGACGTAACAAGTTCACAAAAAAGCCAGCAGGGTGGAAGCTGAGCAATGGAGATGGGGAGAGGTTTTTATCAGACTCTTTTAAACTCTGAATTTTGTTTACATCGCTGTAATATCAAGGGCGAGCTAACATTTTGGCTCGAAGGGCCATCAGCACGCTCATCCTTTCAATTCAGGGGTAAGAGGAGACAGTAAACTCACTCCCAGACACCCCCGTTGTTCTTCCAGTACAAAGGCCAGGCACAGCAGTCTGGATATTTCTAGAATAAATAATCATTTAAAAAGCCTTTCAGGTTTCCACAATATACAGAAGCAAAATATGATCTATCTATCCCATAGTCATGTGTTTGAACAGCACCTAACACACGGGGGCCCGATCCAGGACTGAGGCCCCCTACCTCCTACAATAAGACTTTAATAACAAACCCTCAGCAGGCCACCTTTACGGGAACGGAAGAGGGAGAGAAAGAGAGGATTCCCCTGTAACTATCTGCGTTGGACGGACCCCCAGTGGGCAGCTAGTCCCTTCAGACTGCACCCTCATTCCACAGTCAGTGCGCGGAAGCTGCCGGGACTCCGGGCGCACAAAGCTCTGTGCGCGGAAAGAAGGAACGTGACCCAAATCTGCCCCCGCCCAGCTTAAAAGGAAGCTGTTGTGAGATCTGAAAGGCTGCTGCGCACCTGCTTGCTGGCCTTTCGTTCTGGTTTCAGCGGGGCCCAGAAGAGAAGGCAGCAAGAGCTCCCCAGAAGGGCTGCTCAGTTTGCAGGCTGCTCCCAGCCTGGGGGACACCAGGAAGTACTGTGATATTTCCAACCCCGGCGGGTTCCAGGGAGCCCTTTCAGAGCAGCCACAGCAGAGTTCTGGTGTCCCGCTAAAAGCGGCACACACATCCGATGAAGTGGGTCCAGCCCACGAAAGCTTGTGCCCAAATCAATGTGTTCGTCTCTCGGGTGCCACAAGGACTCCTCCTCGTTTATGCCGGGCAGGGTTACTTCGCAGCTCTAGGCTTTCCTGGGTTGATTTAATCTGGGGTGCACAGTCATCTGGAAAGAGCGAGGGAAGCATGCCTTTAACGCACAGCACTTCCAAAGCAGCCGGTGTATTTTTATCCCATGTCGGCTTTGAAGAGGAAAGGAAGGAAAAGCTAGAGCAGCACACTCAAAACCCACAGATTTGGCGGAGACCTCTTAGCCAGCTGGCCAAATGTTTTGATTGCCACATGCATTTAAACACGAATAATGAGCAAATTCATGAGAGTGGAGCTGGTAAAGTATTACAGCACCACTTCTAATGAACCGTCAGAGTTCAGAAAGATCTGAGCAGAGGCTCAGTTAATGCAGAAATACCGTGTGGTTTTGGTTTTGTGGCTTCCAGCTGATCTCTCTCTGCTGCTCTGGCAGCGTCTGTATTCTTTCCGTTTAGCCCACAACTGTCAGCTTGAGATAATAGTTACATACTGTAGTTTGTGCCTCTTGAGGAACACAGACATCTTTACACAGTCTCTTGCCCTGCCTTCTCCCTGCAACTCTTCCCCAAGAAGGCACAGGCAAAGACGGTTAACCAGATCTCAGTTTCAATAGCCGGCAAAGGGGAGCGATGCCAGGATGGTGGCATTGATAGATAGCGATGACAGAAAAGTACCCGCTGGCAGAGAGACCAGGAGGAAACTGAAGGCAGGAGCAGAGAGACAATGATACATTTCAGAAGGTGTCTTAGTTCACAGGAAAGGAAAACATTTGTGGGCCTTTGGCAATCCCCTGAGTTTTAAAGAACAGGGGAGGTATATTTTTTTTAGCAAGGGGAACTGTACTCAGAATTCCCTGCAGGCCATTAACACCTGAGTCACACGACAGGCCGGGAGGCCTGTGCTGAAGAATTCAGTCACGAAGGGCCAAGTTTTAAAGTCCTTAACAAGGCAAACCTCTTACTGGAGTCAATAGGCCAAAGCCTGAGAGGTGCTGAGCATGCACGTCTCCCTTTGGGACTGATCCTGCAAGCTTCTAAGCACCCTCAACGCTTACTGAAGCTAAAGGAGGCCAAGCTGAGACCCTTTGAGAAACAACCACCATTAGATTTCAGAGTTAACCAGGCTGAGCTGGATGGAGCTGTAGTTTCCGTCTGCCTTTCTACCACAGTACATCAGGTCACATTCAGAAGGTTTTCCTGGCAGCCACAAGAAGGGGTAGAATTAAAATGAAAGGTCATTCTGCAAGAACTGCCATGGGGGCTAGGGTGACACTGGGTTCAGATACCACCCAGAAACGGTCCCATCCCACCCATGGGTGGAGTGGTTGTAAAACAGTGTGAAGCTTGAACAAGTAAGCATGGGGCCGAGTCTTGCAGACTTCACTCAGTGCTTTGACTGCAGGGGAACTGAAGTCGGCATGGATGTCATTAATGCAAAGCACAATGCAGGACATGTCTGGCCCCCAGTACCCTACCCAAAGTCACACTGGAAATCCAAAAGCACATTGGAGAAGAGAACGCAGATTCCCCAAGTTCCAGACCCCTCTTTCCTCTTTAGGTGGGCTGATTGTCCAACGGGATCAGGAATTTCAATTCCAGCTCATCTCTTCTTAGTCAGACGTAAGATGCACAATTCTCACCGCAATTTGTACAGCCTTAGAATGTCATTTCCAACCCATCGCTTGATGGCAAAGCAAATGAACCACAGCTGTCTGCATTACAAAATAATTGGGCATATCAGAATGTCATAAACAAAGCACCCAAACCCAGGGGAAAGAGTTCCCCCAGCTCTGTTCACTGGGTAGATGGGACCTGGAGAAGGAGCTATCCACCCAGCCCTACAAGTGGTCTCTTGCCAGCCAAAGCTGGGACAATCGTTGGAGAGAGGATTGTGATGATCAGACACCATTGAGCAGCAGCAGAACCAACTTTGTGTTAAAAATACAGCCCCAGCCTGGGGCTGGAAGCAGTGTGATGCCCCACTCTTGGCCTGTCCACTTCTCCTCCTGGCCCAGCCAGGCCTCTCCCACCAGCCAGGGCACAAGATGGGGCTTTTGTGATGTGGACCCCAGCCTTGGAAGAATGGGAGTGGGGCCAGTGCACACTCACTTCACAGAGGCTACTGACCAGCGTGAAGCATGAAGAGCAGGGCTTTCAAGAGGGCTCCGAAACCACAGCTGGGCCCAGATTTTCCGGCAGCACTCAGCACCCATTAAGGGAGCTATCTAAGTGGCAAGAGCGCTCAGCATCGAGAGCAATGGTGAATCCCCCTCCTACCCAGTGAGCTCCCTGGGCGTCGCTGGGTGCCAGGCTGTTTCTACCCCACGTCAGCAGAGGCTGGGCCCATAGGGCGGCTTGGTCCCTCAGTACCTTGCGTGGCACGTAAACAACGCCTTTCAAGAACAAGCAGTAAGTCAGCGGAGAGAAGCAGGCTGCTGTGACTCCTTTAATCCTCATTAGTGCGAATGAAAATACCAAACCAGCCACAATTACTCATCGCTCCCTACCCTGGCTGCCCACAATGCACTGCCACATGTCCGCCACCTCTTTGAAATGCAAATAGCGTTTGGATCCAAATCAGCAGTTTGTTCATATTGCCTTGGGTGCAGAAAGCACATCAGCTGTTTACTGAAGAGAGACCTTGGGATCAGAAATAGGGTAACCATATTTCCCAAAGGGAAAATGGGACACCATGCAGGGCTGGCCCGAGGAGCGCCCCCCCGCCCCACCAGCCACTTCCCCGGAGCCTCCTCCCCCCATGGGGCTGGCCCCACTGCCCACAACCTCCCCCACATAAAGCTGGCCCCAGCTGCTCGCTCAAACCCTGCCAGCCCCCCACGCCAGGCTGTCACTGGTTGCTCAAACCCTGCCTGCCCCACCCCAGACCTGCCTCTCCCCCTGCGTGGGGCTGGCATCTCCGCTTGGCCCCCCCCATTCCTCTGACTGCACTGCACCCCACATTTTTGTCAAAAGTGGGCATTTGTCCCGTTTGCTCTGGCCACCTGATCAAATCAGCAAGAGCAACCGGGACAAATGCCCACTTTTGCCAAAAAGGTCAGGACGGCCGGGACAGGGCTTAAAAAAGGGCCCTGTCCCAGGCAAAGCAGGACGTCTGGTAACCCTAATCCGAGATCACTGCTCCAGTTTCATATCCAGCTTTCTCAGGAACCCTGCGACATCAGTGTCAGGTGTGTTAATTTATATTTCCTTGTCATACAGAGTGCTGCCCTACGGGGCACATACACACACCATTCCCCTACTGCCAACAGAGGGATTCAGTTGTATCAGTGGCGTAACACTGAAAGGGGGGAAAGATACTATTAATGAGCACACACATTCGTCACAACCAAACACCACCATGACTAATACAGGAAGACATCAAACTATTGCCTGGTTTCGGGAGCGGAGTGTACCTCAGGGTATAGGCACGCAGGTATTTCATCCCAGTGCTTCTCAGCCTACCATCGACAGGGACTTCCAAGGTCTACTTTCTCCTGTTCTAGTTCCTGTAAAGCAGGATGTCCTGGAACCTTCCTGGGCTTTGGGCTGTGTCTGGTGAACATGCCCTATGCCGACAGGAGCGCCCTCCTCAGTCGCCATAATTACTCCATCTCTGCGAGAGTCGGAAGTTCTGTCAGCAGGAGAGCGTTTCCCACTGGTGTGGACAGCGCTTAGCTCACTGTAAATCACGTCACTCGGGGGTCTCTTTTTCAAAACCTTGAGCAACGTAAGTTACATTGACGTAAGCAGTCGTGTAGACCAGCCCACAGCGCCATTTGTATCAGATTGCGTAGGCCCTGAATGTCACAGGACTTAGTCCTAAATTCTTCCCATTAGTAAAAGTTTATCTAATTCCTTTAAGTCTCTGACCCAAAGCCTACTGAAGTCAAGAGAAAGAGTGATTGGGCATTGGAAGGCTAACTATTAAAACGATCTTTCCTGTTGTCCAGCCCACTCTTTTCCTCCCCCAGTGTTCAGTCTGAGCTGCTATCCTGTGGCAAGATAAGTGTTTCCTTTAATTTATATCATTTCCTTTAAGCCATTTATAGACTTCTGTCCCTCTTACCTAAGAAGTCAACTTTGCACCACAATCCACTCTGTCACTCTCTCCACAGATGTCGGGCCATGCGGCATGTTCATGGCCCCTTACTGTGCTCTCTCTCCTTACAATACAGAGTCCCTGCAGCCAGTGTCTCTGTCCCAGGTGAAGTACCGTCCTGGAACGGTGACAGAGCGTAGTGGCAAGAGTGCCCTTGGGCACTGGTAGTTCCACGTTTGGGACACATGGCAAAATGAAAATATTTACCTTCCACTAGCTTCATGCAGTGGAGCATTTTCATCTCCCAGAAGGCGGATGCAAACCCCGCCATCTCTACGGTGAACAGTCCACTAGGGGACAACTCTTTGGAGACCGTTCCCCAGCCATTTCAAAGGTGCACTTCATTAGCTAGCTCTTTATTATTGAATGGCCGCATTAAAGCAGGACTGCACTATGTGCTATATAAAACCCCCAGTCCCTGCCCCACAGAGCTTACAGATCTAGGTTAGGCGAAGGCACGTTACAGAATCTGGCCTTGAGTAACCCATGGGTACATGGCCTTTTGTGTACATATGCTGGCCCTGCTTTATCGGTATTAATCAAATCTCTTAAGAGGATGACACCACTGGTGATGTTTCCACTTTTGTGTGGAGCGCTGAGAAGCACGCCTGTGGTTTAGCTGTGCTGCAAATAAAACATAATTAATTTACCAGCAGGGAGGATATAAATAACTAAATCAGACAGTGTGACTTATTCATGAGGCCCGACCTGAAGGCAGTTCTTATTCCTGGCACTGCAGGTTAATGAGCACTGGCTCCCTTTTCTAACACAATAGCTCTAAAAATAAGAGGCGGACGAGTCACACTCCCTTGTGAATCAGGCCCAGGCGTTGGCATTTCCATTCTGGTTCTGTAACTCCCCCTCCCTCCAGTTCGGGATGAATCAGAGCCTTCCCCAACATCAGACTTAGGGTATGTCTACACTACGAAATTAGGTCGAATTTATAGAACTCGGTTTTGTAGAAAGCATTTTTATACAGTCGATTGTGTGTGTCCCCACACAAATGCTCTAAGTGTATATAGTCGGCGGAGTGTGTCCACAGTACCGAGGCAACCGTTGACTTCCGGAGCATTGCACTGTGGGTAGCTATCCCACAGTTCCCACAGTCTCTGCCGCCCATTTGAATTCTGGGTAGAAATCCCAGTGCCTGATGGGGCTAATACATTGTCGCGGGTGGTTCTGGGTATGTATCATCAGGCCCCCATTCCCTCCCTCCCTACATGAAAGGAAGGGCAGACAATCGTTTTGCACCTTTTTTCTTGAGTTACCTGTGCAGACGCCATACCACGGCAAGCCTGGAGCCCGCTCAGCTCACCGTCACCGTATGTCTTCTGCGTGCTGGCAGACGCGGTACTGCATTTCTACACAGCAGCAGTTTATCGCCTTTTGGCAGCAGACAGCACAGTATGACTGGTAGCCGTCGTCGACATAGTCCAGGGTGCTCTTTTAATCGACCTCGATGAGATCGGGGCGCCTGGGCAAACATGGGAGTGACTCAGCCAAGTCATTTCCCTTTTAAGTTTCGTCTCATGGCGATTCAGTCCTACTGGCAGTGCACTGTCTTTTAATCTACAGCCAGCAGAAGACGATGGCCAGCAGTCATACTGCACCGTCTTCTGCCGAGCACCCAGGAGATGACAATGGCTAGCGGTCGTACTGCACCGTCTTCTGCCGAGCACCCAGGAGATGACGATGGCAAGCGGTCGTACTGCACAGTCTGCTGCCAGCAAGATGTATAAAGATAGATGAAGAGGCTCAAAACAAGAAATAGACCAGATTTGTTTTGTATTCATTTTCTCCTCCCTCCCTCCCTCCGTGAAATCAACGGCCTGCTAAACCCAGTTTTGAGTTCTATCCTTGAGGGGGCCATTCAGTTTCTCGCAAAACCACCCCCTTTGTTGATTTTAATTCCCTGTAAGCCATGTCGTCAGTCGCCCCTCCCTCCGTCAGGGCAACGGCAGACAATTGTTCTGTGCCTTTTTTCTGTGCAGGCGCCATACCACGGCAAGCATGGAGCCTGCTCAGATCACTTTGGCAATTAGGAGCACGTTAAACACCACGCGCATTATCCAGCAGTATATGCAGCACCGGAACCTGGCAAAGCGATACCGGGCGAGTAGGCGACGTCAGCGCGGTAACGTGAGTGATGAGGACATGGACACATACTTCTCTCAAAGCAGGGGCCCTGGCAATGTGGGCATCATGGTGCTAATGGGCCAGGTTCATGCAGTGGAACGCCGATTCTGGGCTCGGAAAACAAGCATAGACTGGTGGGACCGCATAGTGTTGCAGATCTGGGGTGATTCCCAGTGGCTGTGAAAATTTCACATGCGTAAGGGCACTTTCATGGAACTTTGTGACTTGCTTTCCCCTGCCCTGAGATGCAAGAATACCAAGATGAGAGCAGCCCTCACAGTTGAGAAGTGAGTGGCAATAGCCCTGTGGAAGCTCGCAATGCCAGACAGCTACTGGTCAGTCAGGAATCAATTTGGAGTGGGCAAATCTACTGTGGGGGCTGCTGTGATGCAAGTAGCCAACACAATCAAAGATCTGCTGATATCAAAGGTAATGACCCTGGGAAATGTGCAGGTCATAGTGGATGGCTTTGCTGCAATGGGGTTCCCTAACTGTGGTGGGGCCATAGACGGAACCCATATCCCTATCTTGGCACCGGAGCACCAAGCTGGCGAGTACATAAACCGCAAGGGGTACTTTTCAATACGGCTGCACGTACTGGTGGATCACAAGGGATGTTTCACCAACATCAACGTGGGATGGCCGGGAAAGGTACATGACGCTCGCATCTTCAGGAACTCTGGTCTGTTTCAAAAGCTGCAGGAAGGGACTTTATTCCCAGACCAAAAAATAACCATTGCGGATGTTGAAATGCCTATAGTTATCCTTGGGACCCAGCCTACCCCTTAATGCCATGGCTCATGAAGCCGTACACAGGCAGCCTGGACAGTAGTCAGGAGCTGTTCAGCTACAGGCTGAGCAAGTGCAGAATGGTGGTAGAATGTGCATTTGGACATTTAAAAGCGCGCTGGCGCAGTTTACTGACTCAGTTAGATCTCAGCAAAACCAATATTCCCACTGTTATTATTGCTTGCTGTGCGCTCCACAATATCTGTGAGAGTAAGGGGGAGACGTTTATGGCGGGGTGGGAGGTTGAGGCAAATCGCCTGGCTGCTGGTTAAGCACAGCCAGACACCAGGGCGGTTAGAAGAGCACAGGAGGGCGCGGTACGCATCAGAGAAGCTTTGAAAACCAGTTTCATGACTGGCCAGGCTACGGTGTGAAAGTTCTGTTTGTTTCTCCTTGATGAAACCCCCCGCGCCTTGGTTCACTCTACTTCCCTGTAAGCTAACCACCTCCCCTCCTCCCTTTGATCACCGCTTGCAGAGGCAATAAAGTCATTGTTGCTTCATATTCATGCATTCTTTATTAATTCATCACACAAATAGGGGGATAACTACCAAGGTAGCCCAGGAGGGGTGGTGGAGGAGGGAAGGACAAGGCCACACAGCACTTTAAAAGTTTAAAACTTTAAAACTTATTGAATGCCAGCCTTCTGTTGCTTGGGCAATCCTCTGGGGTGGAGGGACTGGGTGGCCGGAGGCCCCCTACCGCGTTCTTGGGCGTCTGGGTGAGGAGGCTATGGAACTTGGGGAGGAGGGCAGTTGGTTACACAGGGGCTGTAGCGGCAGTCTGTGCTCCGGCTGCCTTTCCTGCAGCTCAACCATATGCTGGAGCATATTAGTTTGATCCTCGAGCAGCCTCAGCATTGAGTCCTGCCTCCTCTCATCACGCTGCCGCCACCTTTCAGCGTCAGCCCTCTCTTCGCCACTTACTCTCTTCAGCCCGCTACCTCTCCTCCCGGTCATCTTGTACTTTCCTGCCCTCTGACATTGTCTGCCTCCGCGTATTCGTCTGTGCTCTGTCAGTGTGGGAGGACAGCATGAGCTCAGAGAACATTTCATCGCTAGTGCATTTTTTTCGCCTTCTAATCTTCACTAGCCTCTGGGAAGGAGAAGATCCTGTGATCCTTGAAACACATGCAGCTGGTGGAGAAAAAAAAAGGGACAGTGGTATTTAAAAAGACACATTTTATAGAACAATGGGTACACTCTTTCATGGTAAACCTTGCTGTTAACATTACATACATAGCACATGTGCTTTCGTTCCAAGGTCGCATTTTGCCTCCCCCCACTACATGGCTAGCCCCTCCCCCACCCCGACCTCCTCCCCGTGGCTAACAGCGGGAACGTTTCTGTTCAGCCACAGGCAAAAGCCCAGCAGGAATGGGCACCTCTGAATGTCCCCTTAAGAAAAGCACCCTTTTTCAACCAGGTGACCATGAATGATATCACTCTCCTGAGGATAACACAGAGAGATAACGAATGGATGTTTGAATGCCAGCAAACATACACTGCAATGCTTTGTTCTACAATGATTCCTGAAAAAAGAAAAGGAGTACTTGTGGCACCTTAGAGACTAACCAGTTTATTTGAGCATGAGCTTTCGTGAGCTACAGCTCACTTCATCGGATGCATAGCATATCGTGGAAACTGCAGAAACTATGCATCCGATGAAGTGAGCTGTAGCTCACGAAAGCTCATGCTCAAATAAACTGGTTAGTCTCTAAGGTGCCACAAGTACTCCTTTTCTTTTTACGAATACAGACTAACACGGCTGTTACTCTGAAACCTGAAATGATTCCTGAGTACGTGCTACTGGCCCGGAGTGGTAAAGTGTCCTACCATGGTGGACAGAATAAGGCTGCCCTCCCCAGAAACCTTTTGCAAAGGCTTTGAGAGTACATCCAGGAGAGCCACGAATGCCAGGGCAAATTAATCATTAACCATGCTTGCTTTCAAACCATGTATAGTATTTTAAAAGGTACACTCACCAGAGGTCCCTTCTCCGCCTGGCGGGTCCAGGAGGCAGCCTTGGGTGGGTTCGGGGGGTATTGGCTCCAGGTCTAGGGTGAGAAACAGTTCCTGGCTGTTCGGAAAACCAGTTTCTCCGCTTGCTTGCTGTGAGCTATCTACAACCTCATCATCATCATCTTCCTCATCCCCAAAACCTGCTTCTGTGTTGCCTCCATCTCCACTGAAGGAGTCAAACAACATGGCTGGGGTAGTGGTGGCTGAACCCCCTAAAATGGCATGCAGCTCACCATAGAAGCAGCATGTTTTGGGCTGTGACCCGGAGCGGCCGTTTGCCTCTCTGGTTTTCTGGTAGGCTTGCCTCAGCGACTTAAGTTTCACACAGCACTGCTTCGGGTCCCTGTTATGGTCTCTGTCCTTCATGTCCTGGGAGATTTTGACAAATGTTTTGGCATTTCGAAAACTGGAACGTAGTTCTGATAGCACGGATTCCTCTCCCCATACAGCGATCAGATCCCGTACCTCCCGTTCGGTCCATGCTGGAGCTCTTTTGCGATTCTGGGACTCCATCATGGTCACCTCTGCTGATGAGCTCTGCATGGTCACCTGCAGCTTGCCACGTTGGCCAAACAGGAAATTGAAATTCAAAAGTTCGCGGGCCTTTTCCTGTCTACCTGGCCAGTGCATCTGAGTTGAGAGTGCTGTCCACAGCAGTCACAATGGAGCACTCTGGGATAGCTCCCGGAGGCCAATACCGTCTAATTGTGTCCACAGTACCCCAAATTCGACCTGGCAAGGCCGATTTCAGCGCTAATCCCCTTGTCAGGGGTGGAGTAAGGAAATCGATTTTAAGAGCCCTTTAAGTAAAAAAAAAAGGGCTTCGTTGTGTGGACGGGTGCAGGGTTAAATCGATTTAACACTGCTAAATTCGACCTCAACTCCTAGTGTAGACCAGGGCTTAGTGGACAACCACCACTGTCTCAAGGAGGGTGAAGAGAGCGAGGGACACCTGTCAAGCTCACGGTCTCTCCTCCAAGATGACATTTGATTTAGGACTCATGGCAGAAGGTAGGTCAGCTCTAAGGTGATGAACTGGAGATTTTCCCCAGCTTTACTGTCATTCGTCTGCAAGACAATGTGTCTGGTAATTAAGCAACATCGGGTGTTATTATTTAGGAAATCACCCGACAGCTTTAACGAGAGTGCAGTGAGAGCTCCAAGAGCGGATCTCCCGAGGTCTGATATCGGCAGGGAAAACCTCTGATGCTTCAGATGTAGAAGGAGAGAGGAAGCAGGACAAGGCAACGGGATATGACACGTCTGCTCTTTGTGACCCAAACCATTCTGCACAGCTGTGGTGTCAACATCACTGGCTACGACTCCCCCACCCCCCAGAGTCCAGGGGCACCAGGTTTGTATAATTTTTGGTGGTGCCCAGAATGGGTCCAAGCTGAGCCGTCCCGTCCATAGTACGGACCGGGGCAACCACCCCGGGACAGTGCTTTGGGGGGCCCCGCGCTTCAGGGGGCTGTGGGGTCCAAGTAGAGCCGACCCGTCCAGAGGACGGACTGGGGCAACCACCCTGGCCCCACGCTTTGGGGGCCCCCACAATTCAGGGGAACACAGGGTTCAGGGCGGCCTGGGGGATAGTGGGGAGGCCTGGCGCCAGCAGCAACAAGTGACCCGGCCCCAGCCCACCCCACTCTGCAGGCTCCCGGTGTCACTAGGGGGAGGGGGCGGAAGCCAGAAAAAGGCGGGGGCGGAGCCTTCGGGGAAGGGGTGGGATGGGGGTGGGGAGGGGGTGGAGCAGGGGCGGGCTGTGGCCAGGTTGCTCATTGCTGCCAGTGTCAGGCCCCCCACTACCTCCCCAGGCCGCTCTGGACCCCGCATCGCCCTGAAGCACGGGGCCCCCCAAAGCACGGTAAGCCCAAACATTGGTGGAGCCAGGCCACGTTCCTAAATATTGGTGGAGCATGGGCACCATGGACCCATATAACTCGCCGCCTAT
This sequence comes from Chelonia mydas, assembly GCF_015237465.2. Classification (NCBI taxonomy): domain Eukaryota; kingdom Metazoa; phylum Chordata; order Testudines; family Cheloniidae; genus Chelonia; species Chelonia mydas. Next base: position 81,158,686 of record NC_051250.2, read on the forward strand.
GCTAGTGTCATGTATTCATCAGGAAGGTGCAGTGCTCCTATATACCTTAGGGCACTGATTTACCTGATCAAAAACATTTTACTAGGACCAAAAAAAAAGTCATATTAAAAAAAGAGCATGTTCCAGCCACACAATGATAGTGAATGGAGAAAGACAGCCGTGATAGAGAAGGGGGAGCTGTTTAGAGGATCTAATTACACAAAACATGGTTTAGGGCTATCGCAGCCCTGGTCCTGACCTCATAAAGCCACACGGTGGGTGTCTGGAATTGAAGGAGAGCCTCATTAATCCTTTACCGCTTTTTTAAATTTAGCATTGGAATGTTTAGTCCTTTTCTAAGGCATCATATCGGTGGCTAAAAGGTTCTTCCTTAAAGTAGGCATTTTTGTGTAAGTGAAATGCTTTTGCTTAAACAATACTTTTCTAGGTGGAGATGGGGAGAGTTATTTTTGGTTCAGAGAAGTGTTGAAAATTAATTTAAAAAGTTTCACAGGTGGAGAAAGGTCGCTGACATTTAAAATGAGACAAAACACACCAGCACCAAAGTGATGAGAAGTTGTAAAGGCTTCAACAAAGAACATTTGGCCAGCCATCTTTGAATTATAGTGACATAAGTCTGTTTAGGTTTAATATAAAATAAGGCCATTCCTAACCAAAAACGTTGTTAAAATAAAGTGGACTGAGAAGGATCCCAAAGCCTTTAACAGATTGGCCACAAAGGCCTTACGCCCCATAGGGCAGAAGACAGGAGCCAGTTTGATACCAACCGTGTCACATGCACGTTGTTAGGAGGGGAACCGAAGAAGAGCTTGGTATTTGTTTGTTGGTGTGGTAGGCAGAACATGATTATTAATTACCCAACTTTGAAGATGGCCACAGATCCAGAGTTAACTCAGCGTCTCTCACAGAAATCATCCTGGGATCTCTAGAGAGCAGAGTGAGTCAGGGATTACATTGTACATCTCATCAGAGGTCAGTTACCGATCCTACTGCACCACCACCACCAAAGCCTGCTGCAGCGGGACCAGATGTCCCAATTTTATAGGGACAGTCCCGATATTTGGGGCTTTGTCTTATATAGGTGCCTATTGCCACGCCCACCCCCTGTCCCGATTTTCCACAGTTGCTCTTTGGTCACCCTAGTTCCCCCCCCAGGTCTCCCTTCCAGGTACTGAGCAACTCCAATGCTACTTAGCTTAGGAAGTCAAACAGCAGCCCAGCCAGAGGCGCAGCAACATAGCTCCTTGCCACTTGCCCTCCTCAGCCAGCCACCGTTGGTCCAGACAGCATCTTTTCAGTAGTGCTCTCATGAATAACGGAGCGTTAACACACTGCAGAAATGGCTGCTGGATACTCCTGATTTTACACCTCCAGCTACTACACGAGAAAGCATTCTCCTATATTGTTTGAAGTGCGTGAATTGCAATAAGCGTGCATCCCACTCACTGGTTTACCAATGAAGTGGCAGGAACAAGTTTCTTTGAGGAAGCAGCGGGCTCCCCTTTGACCTGCTCTCACTCTGGTAGTCCTTCCCTGGTTTCCCCTTGAGCAGAGATTGTCTGCAATGTGCTGCTGCTTTTTCATTTGCCAGTGCTTAAAAGGATTGAAAAGATTAGGGGATTTCAATTTAGCAGCATGTCAGACAGCTTCCTGCTTGTGAATAACATGCACTAATCAATAACAGTAGACCACAGCCCACAAAACTGCTGTAAAGTGAAAACAATAATAATAATTTTGAAAAACCCAGAGATGTGTGCTTTCAGTTTCTTTAACTGATCGCACTTGGTTAATGGTTTGTAAAGCACAGGCCAATATAAAAGTAAAATTGCCTAACTTGAACCAGATGTGCAATCTGTCATCCTAGAGGTTACTAAAGATCTCATTTTATTTGCATCTAACTCAAGGGTATTACTGATAGAGAAGGAAGAGACAAAGCAGTCCTTAGATCCCTAATCAATTGATACTCTGATCTCAGTCCTCTAATAACCTTTGCATAGTTAAAGCTAATATGGTAAGATAAGCATAGATTAAAACCAGGTCTATCAACATCTGTCATGAAAAATGTCATCATAGACAGCATAATGGAAGTTATGTCTTTGCGTTGGGGCTGCACAAGGGCTGGCTGTTATTAAAACGTGTAGTGTCAATCAGTACTCTGCGATCAGCACTAAGATATCATTGTCATTCGTCGTAGCGTGACTTTCCTCCCCCACCCCCTTCTCTTTTCACTTTGATTGGAATACAGCCTCCTGGGAGACATGAACTCATCACAAATGGCTTCCCAGGGATGGGAGCAAATGAAATGTAACAAATCTCCATTTGCAATTTTTGGAGCACGTGGCTGGAATGGAAAATTGGAATCTGGTGCTGAGATCTTTCCTTAGTGTGTCACAGTGCAGTTAATAGTTCCTGCCTGCTAAAATAAACCCATTATCACCTTCATCTTTCATTTCCAGCAGAGCTAAATAATATAGTAAAATGGCACAGCTGGTCTCATTTAGTCCAGGATTTTTCACTTTCGCAATGTATGCAAAAGGAAAAATGGTTTATTTCAGTTTTCTTGAGAGCTCTATTACACTGTAGTGAAAATGGTGCTTTTAATGTCCCGTTGTGGCACATTAAAGCTTCTGTGGTGATGCAGAGCTAATACAGGTGAGGAACTTTACACGCACACACTCAGTGCTATAGCCATGGAAAGTTTCTGAAACACACAGTTGTGTACTCATTTAGTCCAAGACTCCAGGTTTGACTCTTTAAAGTCCTTCAAGCTTTAGTTTCACTTGGGGCTTTCTCTATTTCTTCATCAAAGCCAGGATTTCTCTCTCTCTTCATGGGGAATAGGAGCTCCAGGCAAAACTGAAATCTCACATTAATGCCTACTCATACCACTAAAGTGAAAGGAAATCAATGTTTCCATGATAAACCCCAGTGTCAGTCGATTATTATAATTGGTAGGAATCTGCTCCAGCTGAAACTTGTTCCAGGATGATGATTTGATTTGATTTTGTAACTTCACAGTTGTCATCTTCAGCCAACCGGATGGCTAAACAAAGCAGAACTTGCTGGCCTGGTAGCTTTAAACAGCTTCATGTTCTTCGAATGAAATGGCAAAGCACTTCCTCTTGGCTGGCCTGCTCAAGTTCAGTTACTCCCACTCTCTCTCTAGGGACATAGATGGCTCTCGAGCACCCCACAAACATCGATCTTATCCTCACAACCCTGCTCTCCGGTTGCTCAGTGTTATCCCCCGTCACAGGTGGGGAAGGGAGTAGGTAGAGTAAGTGACTTTGCAGGAATTCCCTGGGGGATCTGGGAATGGAACCCAGCTGCAATGCTGTAACCGCTAGACCACAGGTCCTATGGCAAAACTCCCATTAATTACAATGGAGTAGGATCGGCGCTTACTTGCTTTGGCTGTTTGCTTTTCATCCCGCCTACCCTAAGGGCTTTGACTGAGGACAGGCAGGCGGGCAGTACTGACAAAATGAGCCTTCCCATCTCCTGCTGTCTTATATTAATGACCCATAACTGAAGGTGTCCCAATGCAGATTGTGACATGATTGTCTATTACACTCTTCCAGGCCAATGACTTGTGTATTAAAGCTCCCCAGTTGGGACCCCACAGGCTGCACCGTAATCTGTCTCCCAAGAGGTAGCTACTATCTGATGATCTGCTCACTAGGGCGCTACTCTACTCTGTGTGCGGAACCCCCTTTCACAAAACCCCAGAGCTGCAGCAGGGGGCCCTTGGCGAGCCTCCTGGGTCAGGTCTTTGCAGCCAATTGGTTCTAAACAGGAGGGAGTTGGTTCAAGTGCAAAATTGTGTTTGAGAGACAATAAATGTCCAAAAGCATCATGCCTGAGAAAGAGAAAAGCTGGGCAAAAATGATGGCAGAAGTCTCCCTTGAAACCTCAAAAGCCAGGAGACTCAGGGACTATATGAAATTTCCATCCTTAACTCAACCTGCTGAAGTATGTCTGCCAGTGATCCACAAAACAACAACGATACCACGTAACGTGGCTCATTTAATCAGAGGATCACTGAGAAGGGGGTAAGTATTGTAATAGTACAGAAAGGTAGATTGAGGTACAGATAAGTTAAGCGGCTTGACCAAAGCCAGGGATAGGATTTCACTCTCTGAGTCTCGATTCTCCATTTTCTGCTCTAACTACTAGTTATTCCAAGATTCCAGGTTTAAATCTTTAAAGTTCGTCTCGCCAGGCCAAATGATTATCTTGCATAATGGCAGAGTTGTGATCCTTAAGCAAATGACCCTTATGCCAGAGAGCTGTATCTTTCTCATTTTAAAGAGGACCCATTGCATGATTTTTGCTCCCTCTAAATTTATTTGCAGCTGAATAGTACAAAGATAATGAAAATATTCCCTGTTAGGACAGATGTAAAAACTAGATCAACACAGCCCTTTGCCATCTAAAATATCCCTAGATCAACAGCATGAGCCCCCAAACCCCATCGTTAACATTCCCAGGCCAAACCCGACTTTCGTTTTTCTTAACAATATTTCCCATAGCTTTATGTATGTTGCAGCTAGCTGTACTGTTAGCCTGCCATAAACAGCAGTCATAAAGCATGTGTTAGAGAGATGTCACTTGCAGGATTGCTAATGGGTGAGCCTAATGAATATGAATGGTCTCTTCATAAATGTAGTTTTGTGTCATTAAATTCCTTCACACCTCAGTGATCATGGAAAGGTTACTCAGAATTAAATGTAAATCACATATTTGCTGGTATGAGACAGATCAGCATGTCATTTAAAAAAAAACATATAATTTAATAAATGGCACAGTGTCCCCTCACTGGGATCTATCTGATAAACTCGCAGCATTCTATCATGTGGGTTTTTCAGTCAAACATGATATAACCCTGGAATTACTAGAAATGCACAGCACAAAAAGCAGTAGCCCTTAGTTCTCATCACAGCTGCGAGCCAGAAATGAATGGAGTTATTTCACCCATGCTGCTATATATAATTAAAAGATTAAGGAATGTGTTCTGTTCTGTTATAAATTAATGGACTCATTGCAGACTAAGGGGATGGTTTAGTGCCAGCAGCACCAGATTTCAAATACACAAACTGCCTTGGAACAAAGAATCCAGCACTGGAGTACAGATAAAAGACCCAGATCCACCCTAACTCTGCCCCTTGTCCTCTCCCCTCCCCAAATACCTTTGGTTTTCACTACATTTCCAAATGTTTATTATACACAAGTAGGTGGCAAGAGGAAAAGAACGATGCTTGTCAAAACCTCGTTACACAGTGTCACATTATTGCTTTGGTAAGTGCCTCACTTGCAAAATTCCACCCTGCGACCGCATAGCAATGCAACCTGAGACCGTCTTGGGTAGCTGTAAGCAGACTCCCCATACACAAACACCCCCGTGCTCACAGACAGCACCACACAAGTCGTATGGAAAGAATGGGCGTTTTCCCAAGCGCGACAGACCCGTCCTAGCTGCCCGCCAATACAGCCCCCGAGCAGCCGGCTTTAAACGGAGCTATCACATAGTAGCATGCGAGGAAGAGCTGATTAGTAATTAAACGGCTTTTAAAAATAAAACCACTAAGACTAATCCCATCAAAATTGGAGCTCCGTCCAGGCGACTCTTATTAATTATTAGCATCCTGGGTGATTTACAAGCAGTGGGCTGTTTGCATTTCAAAACCCATTTTGTTAAAGGAGTCACTTTGCTTCTGGCATAGAGCCTCTGCTGTTTATTTTGGGCAGTTCAGACTGAATACCTCCCAGCACTTCTATGCGGATGCTAATATCCCAGGCCCGGATCCTGCAAGCCACTGCCACTGGGGTTTTATGCCAGCAGAAGGCTATGCCCAGAGCAGGGGCGGGCTGGAGCCTGCTGCCGGCGCCAGGCCCCCTGCTAAGCCCCTATGCCGCCCTGGACCCTGCGTCCCCCTCAAGTGCAGGGCTCCCCAAAGCACGGGGCCCGGGGTTGTTGCCCCGGTCCATCCTATGGATGGGACAGCTCTGCTTGGACCCGTTCTGGGCACCACCGAAATTATACAAACCTGGCGCCCATGCTTCCATGCAGTGTGTGAGGCATCCAGACAGGTGATGTTCTGGTGTCTACACCCTTGTAAACTGGGCCTGATCCGAAGACCACTAAAAGAGTCCTTCCATTGGATCAGGCTGTAGTGTAAACAGCCAAAAGAACTCCTAGCCTGGAATGTGGTGTCATCTCCTCAGAGAGTCAGCTGATCACATCCATTGGGAAAGGTAAGATCCTTCTTGGTGCGCCAGCGGAAATCTAATGCTGCGTGAGTGAAATAAGCGTGCTCCGAACCCTGTTTCTATCTGCGTTCTGGAGGAAGGGTGACTTCATCTTTCAGCTCCAACTGCTCATTATTTCCCCGAAGAATTGATAAATCTAGGGTTAAAGAAGGAAAAGGTTGTTTGCTTGATGTTTGTTTTTACATCAGTATCAGGGCCAGATGGGCCATTTCCAGACGATCCCTGGGGCCTCCTCAGCTATTAAAGACAGAAATTATATCTTCATAACCCACAATATTGCTGCTTGCTTATTTATGACTTGCTCCATTTCGAGCATGTTTATTCTAGACAGGGAGCTTGATAATTTTCATCCAATCTACTTCTCATAGCTCAGGGCAAAAGAATGAAACAGCTCAATTGCAGAGCAGTTTCCCATTATTGTCAGGTAAGGGCAGAGCAAGCCCATCTCATTTCTGCCCTGCCTCAATAACAAAATGGGATTCGGCTCCTTTTGGGAGGTTTTTTTTAAATTCGTCGAGGAATTGTGGCCTACACAACCACAGAAAGGCAGCACTGCATAAATCCCAATGCAGTAATTACCCATTCAGAAACATAACGCTTTATAGCCGGGAAAGCATCAGCCAGGATGCTCGGTACGCTGTTCTTACTTGAGCTGAAATCCTCCGGGGGCTTGTAGACAACATTTAGCATTTCCAATCGCGGGCTAATAAAACTAACCCATTACAGCTGGTGCAGGAGAGCTGCAGTCTGCATAGGTTAAACACTTTGCCTAGGTGTGAAAAAGCCATTCGCAGTTATGGATTGAGGAAGGCAAAAAGAAAAGGGGGACTTGTGGCACCTTAGAGACTAACCAATTTATCTGAGCATAAGCTTTCGTGAGCTACAGCTCACTTCATCGGATGCATGAGGAAGGAAAACTCAAAAGAAGCTGAAGTTCATGGCAGCCTCCTGGGAAACAAATGACTTCCCCACCCTGCCCAGCTGGCTAGGCAGAGTTCAGTAAGACATGCAGTAAGCTAATACCTTTCCGCCGTAATCCCTGCAAAGAGCCTGGCAGGTGATTTGTGCAAAGGAAAATCCAGCTCCTCTGAAAGGAGTCTGCATCATGAAGTAATTAATGTGAGCGTACTGCGTGTGGGGACAGCAATCTGATCTCTCCCAGGCATCTGCATGCACCTGGGGGGGGGCATCCTGTCTGAGCAGCATGCTCTCAGGTACTGGCACGTACCGTCTCTATCGCACTCTGCTGTGTCGGATTTTAAATCATGCCGGCACAAATGAGATGTATTAATTAAGGGCCTGATTCTGCCACGCTGGCTCATAGCGAGCAGCCCCTTTGCAGTGCACCGGGCTGGAGGAGTCAACGGGACAAACGGCAGAGACAAGGCACTGCTCGGCATGAGTCACGCAGAACATGGGCCTTAGCGAGAGCCACGTTGCGAAAACAAAGTCTAAGAGCAAGCGCTGTGGGGCAGGAGCCAAATCTTCTCCTGTCTCTGCACCGCTCTTGGCAGCAGGCGGGGCCCAGGCTAGAGGAGGGCTCTGACTGCTATTGCAATGGACATGGAGCAAAATACAATGTCATATTAAATGCTAGTAATGCTCACCTCCCACCTTGTGAGTCACTAGCTTCAGGCTCTGACCGGCATATGAACAAGAGAGAAGCCCAAAGGTGGGGCCCACTCAGTGACAAAGACCTGTTCTCCCTCCCAGAACGTTCAGACTTGGACAACGGCCGCCAGAGACTCTGGCTGATGTTAACAGCCAGGATGGGTGGCAGCGTCAGAGAAGGGGCAGGACATGGGGTAGACAGTCTCATCCCCCGGCCATTGGGGGCACAGTTGTTTCAGGACACTGAGGACTTCATTTAATGAATCCTTGAGCTGCTGAAAACAGGCCCAGTAAAAAAAAAAAAAATCACACAACTGGGCGAAGGGACAAGAATCCTGGACTTTCAGCTTCAAAACCACAGGCCTCTACCACTTGAGGTAAAGGACACATCCCCTATTAGACAAGAGTAGTAGCAGTAGGTTCTCGATCATTTCTGTGGGCCAGCCCCTAGGGGACAGCATTGCACACTTCTCACAAGCACATTGCACTAGGAACATGATGAGAGTCTGAAATCCAAGGAAGAGCCAGGTCTACTTTTCTTTTGACCTACATTGAGGAGGTGTAGGTTGAGTCTGTGCATTCGTCTCCCTGAACTCATGGTCGGTTCATGTCTTAAATGTCAAAGCCAACAATGTTGAAAGGCTTTATTGCTTTTTGTGGAGCTGATGAGTATCTTCTATGAGGGAAAGAGTAATCTTGCAATATGAAGGAGCAGAGAGGTTGAAGGCTTCGCTGTGTGAATTCCCCACAGAAACCTCAGTACTTGCAGCAAGAACAGTGAGCAGAAAGGCAATATGAGCAGCATGGTGCTCTCACTAGCTGGGGGACAGAGGAACCGGTCCTGTGCAGGAATCTGTCTAGCAGTCTGTAGTAAATTAAAGCTCAGAAAATCCGCTTGCCGTCCTGATCAGCAAGGGGTGAAAATGCCAAAAGGACCAGTTTTTAGAAGCATTATAAGGCCTGGACAATCAGATCTATATGCTCCCGGCCAGCTGTACAAGCCAAGGCTTATGAAATTGGGCTGGAAGTTTGCAACATGGGGGAGCAGTATCTCAACAACAGTTTCCTCTTTCTCCATCTATAGCAAATCCAAGGCCCTTATACCCTTAGTATCTAAGCACCAAATAAAATGATGACACGGTGGACAAAATAATGATGGTTTCTCTCTCTCTGTTCCACCATTTGCAGGGTGTGTGAACTGATTGATGTCTGTATTGTCTGATGGTGTGTGGTCACTGTTCTTGGGGAAAAGCTCTCACAAAAAGGTGGATATTACATTTAGATCCTCCTCCACTCAGGAGAGGAAGGGCAGAAGTGATGGTCTCCAGTTGGTGAGGGAGGGCAACAATTTGGGGAAATAAGTTGTCATAAGCAAGGAACAATGTGCGAAAAGTCTCCTCAATTAATGCCCAGAAATTGCTGCGTGCAATTACAACGGCAGTTGTGCAATATGAATAAACAAGCCTGATTTGGCCCTCAGTTCTGCACATAGGTGTGTGTGCCGCTCCCTGCCATCACAGAGCTGACCACATGCAATACCTGGGCACCTGTCACAGGCGTCTCTGTTTGGAGAGCCCCCTACAAGCGCACATGCTGGACAAGGATTGTACGGAAAGTAAGACTCTGTCCTGGGCATGACCAAGCTGGCCCACGCTGGAGTTCAGCTGAGGGAGTTTGGCTTCAGCTCAGTTCGTAACTGCAACAGAGTTGAAATTGGGACCATTTTAGCGAACTTCATTCCAGCAGATAAAAGCAACCTCAGTAACATGTGCAGGTTGCCAATGGCATCCTACTCCGGTGATCTATTCCCCCATGACACCAACAGACCTGAACTTCTCAGGTGAATAATCTGCAGAACCCACAACCTGGCCAGTCACACAGTGATTAATTATGGCAAACCCTGCTCTTGCTGAGCTGTATACAACGCCTTTCTCCAATGGCCCCACGACAGTTTACAAACCCCTATAAGGCAGGTAAATGTTATTATAACACCCGTTATTTTGCCAGTGGGTGAGAGGGTGCAAATAATTTATGTATCTTGCCCAAGATCATACAGCAAGCCAGTAGCAGGCCAGGGAATAGAACCAAGGAGTCCTCATTCACAACCCCCTGCTCCTTGTGCCATCACTAACCATCATCACTGCCTCCATTAACAGGAATGCAAGCAACATACTGGGTGGCTCACCATGCTACCCAGAACCAGAGTGTTCATCATGACAGCACCACCAGAGAAAGATTCATGCTTAGAAAGACAGGGGGATTCTGGCACATGCGTGGCTACAGACGCCAGCTGGGGCTCTTGGGAAGGAGGAGCCCAATTCCAGGTCCACAGAAGTCAAACGACACCTTTCTGTTGACTTTATGGGGAGACGGATCAGGCCAAAAATAAGTTTGGGGGTTGTCATTGCACCGTGACCTCCACAAGGGGGACCTCTCTTCGGGACGCTGGCTACCGCCACCACTCCAAAGACCGAGGGGATGTGTAAGCTTCACCAGCTGCCCAGAGAGGCTGGTTCTAGCGAGTGGCTGCTAGCGCTGGGATCAAAGTCAAGGCAAGGCCAGCGTGTGGCAGGTTCAGTCTCATTAGCAGAGACGGACCCAGACTGTCGATGACGTTTGGATCCAGATCTGAACTTTGTGCCTCTGGCTCGTCTCTGCTTGGGAGTGAGTGGCACCAGCTGAGAATGTGCTGACTAAACTGAAGTGGGAGGGAATCCAGAGGGTACCTTAGCCAGAGCAGACCGCTCTGCTCAGCCAAAAGATGACTGGATCATTCGATTGCCTCCGCTTTGGCTCTGTAAGATAAGTTACCAGCATTAGCTGGTTTATCATAATACTGAGCTAAACAAACAGCAATAGCATGGCAAACTCCCAGTCATCCCAGGTGTCGGAACTGAGGCGCTCTGGGCCAGTCAGGCCAGCTCTACCCTGTTCACAAGAATGGCTGAGCTCTCTTCCCGGTCCCACCTGCTTGCCAGATGCTGAGTCTTGCCACGGTGACCGAGAAGCGGTGCTGGCTGTTCTCCTTCTATTATGTTGCTGCCCCATTTCCTGAACTCTGCTGCTTAGCGTCCGCCAGGCTGCCAGTTAGTCTGACGGGTGAAGCAGTGTGGTCAGGGCAAAATGAGGCTCAAGTTGAAAGCAAACTAGCTGTTTATTTGTGTGAGTTTGCAGTGTTGCCGCGGCTGCACAACACAGATGCTGCTTGCAATAGTTCCAACACCAGAAGCCTGAGAGGAGGCTTTGCCTCCGATTCTCCTCTGCATACTCACATGATGAGATGGCAAAGGGGTTCACCTTTCACACCACCAGCCAGAATTGCATTTTCCATTGTGCCCAGGAGCCAAAGAGGCTGATCTTCTAGCTGTCCAGTGTCGTGGCACGGCACACAGAGTTCCTTACCAACAGCACGTCCAACATAGAATGGGATGCTCTGTTTGGTTGCAGCATCTTGCATAAGGCAATGTTTGACCTTGATCTTGAAAGCACAAGGAATCCGCATTCTGCTCATGCTGCCAGGGGACGGCAAAGTCGAGCTGATGATGACCCAGTGGACCCAGACTTGGGCAAGTTTGGTCTGCTGTGAAAGTCTGAATCGGAGTCCATGTCAGCAATGAAATTAATCTTTTCTCTTTCTGACTGTCTCAAAAATGCCCAGGGCTTAATTTTTCACAGCCTGGAACATATGGGAGACGACCTGTTGGACAAGGTGACCCAAGACGGAATTATTCGTTCTCCCAGCAGATTCAGCCTTGCCGTTTCAGCAGAGGGAATCTAAGGTTCAAGGAGCAGAGCTGCTTGAGAGTTCGTAGTTTGGCTTCAAAGGATTTCATGCCCATCACTGCTTGGATCATTGGTTAGCGGCCATCATACAGCCACCTAAGCTTTATCAGAGCATCTGTAACCAGACAGAAGGCAGCCTGCTGGGCAATGACAACTCACAGTGAAGTCAATAGCAATGGCAGATGCCCCATGCCTTTGAGAATCACTTGTTTTGGTATATAAATACGGAGTTCAGTGCCTAACTTGGTCCCCTGCTTTTAAAATTTTACCCACGGCTTCCAAATGAGAAGAATTCAGCAGGAAAGTGAGGTTTGTTCCCGATTCAAGTGCCTCTGCACGTGAGATTTGAAATGCACTGGTTTAAGTTGCACTGGTTGACTTGAGATTTCTGCTCCCTGAATGGGGTGTTTCAGCTGCCATGGAGATGATACCCTTCGTCTGTGTGGAGAAGCCTTGAAAGAGCAGTCTGAGAGCATCACTTACAAGGGGCCTGCAAAGGATTTTCTTAAAGATGGAGATCTTAACCTCCTTTGCTTCCTTTCCAAGGGCCTGGAAAGGTTTATGGGTTGTTTTCCTCAAAAAGTCTTTATTTCTGCTTGTTTTGCTACACACACAGACACGCACACCTCTCAGATCTCCTCTGAAGAGGAGGGGAGTTGAATGGTTCACAAAGATGTCCTTTATCCAGAACATTAACTAGTTATTGAAGGAGATCAGGTGTTAACTAAAGTCACCGAGTTTGATTTGAGGAAAAAAAAAAATTCCTTCCCGTCTCTGCTGCTCAGCGTTCCCTCTTGACTCCATGAGATCATTATTCCATCAGATCTCCAGTCATCATAGAGTTGCCTAGGGCAGACAGGACCTGAGACAAAAACCAACCAGGTCATTTTTTAAACTTTCTGGCCCTCTTTCTCCAGCACAAGGAGGCAAAATAAAAGGGGACAATTGTTGTTTCCTTGGCAGGTCACCTTCCCGGTTCCTCCAGCTGTTCCTTGCGACTGAGAGAAAAATGTGAAGAGCCAGTTATGGCGGGAGGGTGAAGCTTTCTCCTTCTCCTAGGTTGGCATGTTGGCTTATGTCCCCTCTCAGTGCTTTGGGCCTATCAAGCATCAGTGAAGCCAGAGTCCAAGCTCCGATTTGGAGGCCTTCTGCCTGACCCCTCCACTGACCCCCATCAAAACATTCCTGCACCCGAGCACACAAAGAGCATTTCAACCTTCTTCTCTGAAGCAGAGTCTGCAGTGGAGCAGCCTGCCCTGAACGTTTAGCTTAATAACAGCAATGGCGGACTCCATCTTTGTCCTGGACCAGCAGTTAGTGAGTGCTGGCTATGATAGGCACCCACTGAACTCATCCTCCAGTTCTTCCAATCGCAGCTTATTAATGGTCACAAGCCAAAATAAAGCAGAGGGAAGCTTGACCCTCAAAACTTCAGAGGTCTGCTGGCTTCTATTTGAACTGCAGATAATTACATTTAATAGGGACTCATTTTTCCCACACTGAATAGCTGAACTATCAATCTTTCCTTTAATAATGAACAGCCTCTCCAGATCATTTACATTCTTTGTTTCTTTTGCAACACAATACCCCACACATTTATCTTCTCCTGACTTAAGATAACCTCCCCGTACAACGCCTCGTTCACAGATCTGTTTCTCCAGAGAATGCAGCAGCTTCTAATGTGGAATTGTTAACACCTGAGCTGGGTTGCGGGGGAGGGTAGGCACGATGAAAGCAATTGAAATAAGTGAAACCCCTCTTTTAGGCCCTATCTTGCTAAGACTTCGGCATGCGCATAATTTTGTGCACATGAGTAACCCCATTGATGTCAATATTTACACACATTGCATAAAATTACACACGTGATTAAGTCTTTGAAGGATCAGGGCCGTTAATAGGAATTTAGAGCCATTTTTGTAAAGCTTGTACTGAATAGAAAAAAGCTATAGGATTTTTGGAATTAGAAATGTGTGGGTTTTTTCTGGGTATGAGGGGCGTTATTCAGGAAACAGGGAAGGGAATGTATGAATAAATTAATAATAATAGAGTAAGGAATTCATCTTCAAAGTCCTGATTTGAGACCAAGGCTGAGCTGATTATAATCCCAGTTCTTCAGATATTTGGGTTTGCCAACCCTGATGTAGCAGGACTTACATGTAATTTCCCTCCTCTGATCTAGCCCTTCCCTGCTGCGCAGGGAGTTGGAGCTTCGCTAAGAAACCAGTGGCAAATTCAAATCTCCCTAAAGCAGGAGGGAAGTGTGCTGGGAGGGGAATGGAGACTGCTTCCCCCATTGTGGCTTGAGTAGATCCTTCAGAGCTCTGCTGCACAGCCTGGAGTACAGGGAGAAGTCGGGACGGCTGGGCCCCCGTTCCACAGGCATCTGTCCGCTGCTTGGTTAAGGGTGTGGCCTTATGCCATAAGATGGTGTGGGCACAATGGGCCTCATCCAAAGTCTGCTGAAGTCAGTGGAAAGACTCCGCTGGACACCAATGGGCTTCGGGCTCAGGCCCTCTGTTTCTAAAGGCAGCAGAAATAATACTCAGTGTTCACAGTTAAAAACCCCCAAACTTCATCGTGCAGAGACCCGCTGCTTCCCTTTGAACAGTGAGGACCCCACGGCCGGAGTCTGCCACTGTGGCGTAGAGCAAGCGCTGAGCGGGTCCATCTCTCAGGAAGGAAATGGCTGCGTGCAGCATGCTGTGGCATACGAGTGGCTGTTCCTGTCCACTCCTGTCCGGCTCTCTCCCTGCTCCAGCGCGGGCCTGGACACGTCGTCAGCCCTGAAACAACTCCTGGTGTAAGAAGCAGACGACCTGACCTGCAAGTTGGAGATGCTGCCAAACTCTTTCACTCTCCCCTGTGAGCCAACTGGGGTTTTTTCCAGGAAAGGGAAAATGAAATGGGCAGGGCTGTGTAATCTTGAGCAACCTCTGGGCTGCCCACAAAGCTCTGCTCAGGCTGTAAAGGTTTTCTGGTACATCTGGACAGGGTGTGATTAGGAAAAAAAAAAAAAAATCTACAGAGGTTCTGTTTCAGGCTTCCCTGTCAGCAAAGGTATCCTATCCACCCTTCTCCAACGTTCTAATCCAGTTTTGGTGCCCCTGGAACCAGCTCTCTTTGTCCTCTTGGTGCCAGTCCGGGTGGTCCAAACCCAGCCTGTTCCAGTTAATTACATCACCCCACACATGCCCGCAAGATGGGGAATGCAAAGTATGACAAGTCACAAGACGGATGATTATCAGAGGAACGGAAAGCAGGAGGCCTGGGATTTTTTTGAATCCCCCAAGCTCATCATGTGCAGTATATCAGCACCGTTTGTGCCTTTAATGTTAAGCACCTGCCAAGTACATCTCCGTGGTGCCTCTACTTTCAGAGTTGCCAAAGTTGTGGGATAAAATTGGACATGGAAAGCCTCAGTGAAAGGACATGTTGCTTTGCTTCAAAGACATTAGAAAGAAGAAGAAGAAAACTGGTTGGCCATTTTTAAGTTGTTAGCAGGACCAGGGTATGGAAGGCCGATGAGGCGAATCACCTTCCAGAGGAACTAACACCGAGGTAGATTTGATGGAATCAGGGTGGTTTGGAAAAGAGAAACAAACACAGGCTTTACTACAGCTAGCCACTGAAGCTTTCCCATCACATTATGCTCAGGCCCAGATTTTCAAGAGCGGCCACTAACTAGCACCTTGCGTTGAGGTCCCCAAATCACTGGCCACTTGTGAAAAGCACGGCTGAAAGTGATTTTAGCACATGGACATTGTGCATGTGTAATCCAACGTATTGTCTGTAGCACAGCAGCACGTCAAGGTCCCAGTGGAGATTAGGCGCTGGACGTATTCATAGCAAGAGCCAGTTCTGCCTCAGAGTTTACAGGCAACATAAACAACACAAAGGGTGGGAGGAAAGAAGTATTATTATCGCCGTGTTACAGAGCAGGAACTGAAGTGACTTGGTCAAGGTAATGCAGGAAGCCTGCAGCAGAACAGAGAAACCCAGTTCCCTAAGTCCCAGCCCAGTGTTTTAAACCACCAGACCAGCCTTCCTCGCCCTGCCCCCTTCTGTGGAGTTAGAAGACGAACGGTATAGAAAGCCCCACATACGTCGTTCCGTGGTGGACTGTAACAGCGGAAGAAGTGTCACAATTGATTGGGGCGGTGTCACGGTTAGTTGGAAGCTGGGAGATTTCCACCCCCGCCCCCCCCACTCCGAACATTTTTGATGAGAACAAATTTAAGTTTTCATCAAAAATTTCAATGGAAAATTTGGACTTCTTGTCAAAAAACGGGAAAGCCCCCACATTTTATTTTTGGCTGAAAAAAGCTGGAGTTCGAGGGAGGGACGGTATGAACAAATATTTTAAAAATGAGGAAAGCAGCCACGTTAATTTTGTCAGAAACCCAATTTTCCATCAACAAAAGTTTTTATGGAAAATGTTTGACCTCGTAGATGTATTTTAAACGTTCCCTGTGCTCTCATTTTCATCAAATGATTTGTTTTAAAGGAATTACCCAAACCCACATTAAAACAACACTGGATCCCATTTAAACCTACAGCAGCCAGGATTTCTCCCTGCCTCCCTCCCAGCCAGCGTGCTCCCCCTGATGATATTCTCTTTAAAGAGGCCTCTGAGAGGTGGGTTATCTCACATACCTTTGAGCTACATAGGACTGGCTGGGTTAGGAACAGAGTGTCAGCCTTGAAGACTTCTTTACTGGTGCTTGTGGGTTTAAGCCAGGCTCAATATTATTGTAATGGAGTGTGTGATAGATAGAGCAGTGACAGGTGGCAGGGATCAGTTCCTGGCCCTACGCTATTTAACACTTTTGCAGATGACACAAAAATAGAGAGCGTGTTAAATAACGAAGAGGACAGGTCATTGATATAGAGCAATCTGGACCGCTTGGTATGCTGGCAGAGTCAAACGATATGCATTTTAATATGGCTAAATGTAACCATGTATATCTAGGAACAAAGACTGTTGACCATACTTACAGGATGGGGACTCTAGCTGAGAAGCAGAGACTCTGAAAATAATTTGTTTCAGAGTAGCAGTTGTGTTAGTCTGTAGTCGCAAAAGAAAAAGGAGTACTTTTGGCACCTTAGAGACAAACAAATTTATTTGAGCATAAGCTTTTGTGAGCTACAGCTCACTTCATGCTGTAGCTCACGAAAGCTTATGCTCAAATAAATTTGTTAGTCTCTAAGGTGCCACAAGTACTCCTTTTCTTTTTTTGAAAATCATTTGGGGGTCGTGGTGGATAATCAGCTAAATGTCAGCTCCCAGAGCGATGCTGCGGCCAAAAGAGCAATTGCAATCCTGGGATACACAAACAGGGGAATCTCAAGTAGGAGCCGAGAGGTGATTTTACCTCGGTATTTGGCGTGACCGCTGCTGGAATACAGTGTGCATTTCTAGTGCCCACAGTTCAAGAAGGATGTTGATAAATTAGAGAGGGTTCAGAGAAGAGCCACGAGAATGATTAAAGATTAGAAAACCTGCCTTATAGTGATAGACTCAAGGAACTCAATCTATTTAGCTTAACAAAAAGAAGGTTAAGGGGTGATTTGATTTCAGTCTATAAGTATCTACATGGGGAACGAATATTTAGTAATATGCTCTTCAATCCTAGCAGAAGATCTAACAGGATCCAATGGTTGGAAGTTGAAGCTAGACAAATTCAGACTGGAAATAAGGCATAAATTTTTACCAGTGAGAGTAATTAACCATTGGAACAAGTTACCAAGGGCCACGGTAGATTCTCCATCACTGACAATGTTAAAATCAAAATGCTTTTCTAAAAGCTCTGCTCTAGGAATTAGTGTGGGGCAGGTCTCTGGCCTGTGCTATACAGGAGGTCACACTAGATGATCACAATGGTACCTTCTATCTATAAATTCCATAGTGCGGGCAGCTGAAAAGAGCCAAGGTGAATTGAAACACACTATGGCATTTTGTACTGGGGATGCCATGACCAGCTGTGTGTTCCCAGAGAACTGTATACGCAAGCAGGAATCATGCTCAGATAAATTGGTTAGTCTCTAAGGTGCCACAAGTACTCCTTTTCTTTTTGCGAATACAGACTAACATGGCTGTTACTCTGAAACCTCCTACAGATAGTTAACCCCATTTTGAACTGGGGCACAGAGGGGGCGTTGACTTGGCCAAGGTCAAATAGTGAGCCAGGAACAGAACCCACGGGCTTCCCCATTCTAACCACTACGCTGACACCATGAAAACCCCAAGAGGAGTCCCTGTTGAACCGACAGCGCTGTGTATGGAACCAAATGTAGTAACTGGGCCTGCTCTTGTCTTTCAGGGAAAGGGTGCTTTCTGTAAAGAGCACAGTCTGTTCCTCTCCGAGGCCTGCATTACCAAGTGCCGTGGTTTGCACTTCCACCCCCGCTGAGCTCTCTGCACCAAGTGTGGTGTAAGTTGGCTCCGAGATCACATCGAAGCCCTCCAGGATTCTTATAGCAGCACATTGGGCTAGTGCCATAGGATTAGGTGGCCCATATATTTTTCCTTCAGGGATTCACGTTCTTCCAATTCCCCCCCCATCCATCCCAGGCCACTTTCGGTAGCTGTACTTTAAATGGCTTTAAATAAGCCATTAGATGGGGGGGGGGGGGTGAAACACCCTTTTTGAGAGTGGCATAAATATTAATACGAATCAAACTGTAAACAGGTTAAAAGTAGGATGAGCGTTTTTGAATCTTTCCCTGGCCGAGCTGCTTGCTGGGCTGCGCGGAGGCTGCCCGTGGCTGTGGTGTGACAGGACAGTGACGAGGCGGTGACAGGCTGAGCATTGCGGAGGAGGGAAGGGCAATTCTAGCAGCAGCAGTGGCAGGCTGGTGGCAAACTGCTGTTTACTCCCTGAGCCTGTAGCTCAGTCAAACAAATCAAACTAAAACCGAAACACTGCACTCCTTGTACAGTGGCGTCTAGCAACTCCAGCCAAACGTCGGTCCTTCCGCACTGGAGGCAATCAGGCGAACCTTGCTCCGTTAAGGCTCCATGAGACCAAAGAGCAACGACAACCCTAGGGCAGGGCAAACCTTGCAGAGTTTGAGACTGTACAAACCCCCCAACAGAGGTAGAAGAAGAGGTGGATCGGTCAGTCACAGTTTGGGTGGCGTTTTGACTCTGTTCCTGTAACAGTGCAAGCATGTACGCAGCAGAGGGTCCAAATTCCCTCCTTCCTACCCCCTCTGGGGCTTTATCTTTACTGTTAACCTAAATACGAGGCAACAAACATAAACTTCCCTCCAAAACATGTTCCTGAGTTTGATTGCTGCTAGGGTCACGCCCCGCAGAACCCCTCTGTACCTAGTTCCTGTTCGCCTCAGACAGACGTTAGCACACTCTTTTGTACGCAGGCTTGTAGTTAATGGGATCCACTTGGTCTGGCTGCCAACAAGAGTCAGCAGGACAGCTCTGCCTCTCCACGCAGAGTTCCCGAATGTGGCATTGGGGTGAGTCAGCAGAACAGCGCTGCTTCCCTGTGCAGGGTCTCAGAGCTTCACATCCTGTGACAGCAGTCTCTGCCCCGTGATAGCTGCCCGTTACAGTGTTCCTGCACTGTATGGTGTATGGAAACGTGTATGGTTTCAGTAGGAGGAGACTGGGGCCCTGTCTCTTCTGCTTCCCTCGGGCCAGCACCCACGTGCTCTTCTCCAGATTGTAGAACACAGCAGAGTCAATGGCTCACAGCATTCCTCATAAATGCCCAGCATCTTATCTGAACATCACGTAGACCGGGAAGGGGAGAAATAACATCCCAAGTTATCAGTTAAAATAGAAGAGCTTCCTAGAATTTTAGCGATCTAAATTACGTAATTGTATTAATGGGAAAACCCCTTAATTTCATGAAACCTCTATAAAGGAGGGGAAATGGCAGCCTCTGTGCTGAGCTTGGAAACCCCAGGAATTATCTTCCTCCTGAATGTTTGCAGAGAGAGTTGGGGCAGAAGGTTAGTTGTGGTGAAGAGTAGCACTCCATGCCATCCTAGCACCTCGTCAAGGAGATGCCAGGTGTGCTCCCAAATACACCCGCCCTCTCCTCCGGTTCCCACTCGTGTTCCTCCTGCAGCAGAGCACCCAAAACCTTTGTTGGCACAAGGAGCCAGCGGGTTTCTAAAGAGCTCAGGGCCAGATTTCCCAGGGCTCAGCACCCCCAAGTGGCAGCAGATGTTTGAGAGAGATCAGTGGCCATTGGGAAGCAAAGACCAGACTATCCAAAGCGCTCAGCATCCAACAGGCACCCCACGTGCCTTCTGAAAATCTGGCCGCTTCCTTTGGGGCATATGCGGGGGCTGAGCTCTTTGGCAAATGTAGCCCCAGTTCCTAGATTTGCAGGCCAGGGGGGACCGCTGAGTTGATCTAATCTGACCTCCAGCGTGGCGCAGGCCAGAGACCCTCCCCCAGGGTCTCCTGCAGCCAGCCCAGCACTTCTGCTTGACTGCAGGTGCGGAGACGTTGTGAAAATTCCAGCCAGTGTGTTCAGCAGATACCGAAGCAGCCTGGACATAGTCACGGCCTTGCCTCTGGCTTGAGCCTGTTGCCACAGGAGTCAATGAGAGCTTTGTCACTGACTGCAACGGGGACAGGACTGGGACCCCCAGGCAGCCAAGCTACTCACGTCTTCATAAAGAATGTCTTTGTACCGAAGGCCCAGCAGACCCCCAGCTTCCACGACCCCATGAAAAGCAACAAGGACCTGCGACTGCTTTGGTTCGTTCATTCTCCAGACTCTGCCCCCCTCATGCAGTGGCGAGGAATCATCATCCTTCGTACCCTACAACGGCTGCCTCCATCTCCTCCCTTTCCAAAGGGAACGGGGCCCCTTTCTCTCTCTAGCAGTCGCTCTCACTTAGCTCCCCCAGAAAGCATCAAAAAGCCACTTTCTTCTACTTGACTTCAGAGGCTGCCCACTGCAGGGCTGATGCTAGACTTGTTGCATTGAACGCTGGACAATACACTCTAAGAGCATGACATTTCCGGGCTCAGCCGTGGGATACTGGCCCGCACCCCCGTGCTGGTCTTTCCTGGCCACTGGCGGACTGCCTCGTTCACGTCACTTGAGCCACCGTAACGCCTTTCTACTTGGCACATGTACTGAACTCAGCAAGCCCAGGAAGTGGCAGCTATGGAGAGACATACCGCCAGGCAAAACGGACCATGTCATTGCTGAGTAGTTCTGGCAACAGCTCCCAATGACCCAAGAGCCTTCTCGACCTCTCTGTCGCTGTGTTCCAGCTTCCCTCCTCATCCCCAGGCCCGTACCGTGGGCTCCCAGCTTCTGCCAATTTTACCAGTGAGCTTCCGTCCTCTCCTGCCACCAGACCTGTGCAATTAGCAGTTCCAAATATACCTGCCGGGCTCTTTCTGAGGGGAAGAGACTGTCCCCCAGCCTGGTTCCCCGCATTCACACTGTGCTTGGTCTTTCTTCTCTGCTTTCTCTTTAAAGGGCAGGGCTTTCCCTGGAGACCCCCTTGGCTCTTTTGAGGATCCAGCAGTCTGAAAGTCACACTTCATCGATACTAGCCAATTTAGGGGTTCAGCTGAAGCCTCCCTTTTAAGAAACATGATTGAAATGGTGAAAAAAAACCCTTGATCCCCCTGTCAATTCGCTTTCTTGTTGTTTGGCCTGCCTGCCCCAAATGTCCTAGGGCCAGCAGAGCCCGAGACCCTCCCCCTTCGGAGTCCGCTGCACTGCAGGCTCATCTGCACCCACAGCGCACACGCTGCACAGTAATGCCGCAATCTCCCGTGTTGCAACAGACTACGGGAAAGCACCACGCTCTGCACAGGAGGGAGTTCAAGCTGGGGAACGGGATTCAAATGTATTCTCCCATCCATGGGGGGCGCTGGGTAACTCCCGGTGAGAGCTAGCTCCTGAGTTCCTGGTCTTTCTGAGGAGCTCTTGCTTTTGCTCTGACAAGTGATGCTATCAGGGACAGGTCTCCAAATTCTGCACGCTGAAGGTGCTCTGGGGGCTACTGGAAGGAGCACAGGACTGGGAGCCAGCAGCTGCTGCGTGCTAATCACAGCTCTGTTGAGAGTGACCCGCTAGGTGGTCTGGGTAAATCCCGTCTCCTCTCTGCCTCAGTTTCCCCATACATGGAATGGGAATGAGGAGGATGCTGACCTGCCTCACAGGGCGGCTGCGAGGAAGGAGATCTGTGCAGCACTTTGTTGGTACTGATAATAAAATGCCCACTAACGATATACAACCAACCTGACCCACGACCCTTTTAACATCTTACCGTCCCTTCCCCCTCCAACGAATCCTGCCTCACTTCAACCTGCCTCTCCTGTACCCATCTGCCCCCCCAGTGAGGCCCATAAACATGAACCCATGTCTGTGAAATGAGGCCACTCCCGTTATCACTGAATGGTGCTGAAAGCACCATCACCAGGGTCCCCCAAGCACATTGCATGTCCAGTCCCCTTCAGTTATCTACATGGAAAGCCCCCCAGTGCAGACCCCACATCTTCCAACCACGCTGCCAGCACCAAACACTTAGTAACAGCAACAGCCTGAGAGTCGCTCCTGCATCAGACCGCACTGAAAACACACAACTGCTTCCTACAGGCTCCAGCTGGGAAGCAGATTTTGGAACAGGGCTGTGGGACTACTAGTCTAATGGCCCCTGGGGTTATTGGTCCTCCAGGACAAAGCAAGAGAAACCAGTAGGGACCAGTTGAAGGATTCTTAGTGAGTCTACTGGGATTTCCGCTCCACCACTGCATTGCCCCAGAAGGTACTGACATTACAAACGAGGCAACCGGCCGAACTGTGCAATGCACTCGTTGCTCAGCCTCTATTAGCACCCTTCCAGAATCCTTCATTTCCAGAGTCCTTACTTCACTCCTACCAACCTCTCCGCTCTTAGGGTGAAGTTTCACATACACAGACACGTGGTTAATTGTGCTAACTGCAAGCTTGCTGTATCTCCTTAGGCACAGGCCCTCTATCCGGCTGCCAAACCAAGGAACTTGGCTAAATACTGAGGACATGTCGGAAGGCGAGAGGAACACTTCTCGCCCATCAAAGCCACCCACCTGGTTCAACGGGTGGAAAACCTGACTGGACCCCTGCGGAGTGGGCAGCCACAGAAGGAAAAAGAGGGAGGAGGGAGTGCATGCCAGAGGGATGCGAAGGTGGCCCCTCCTGCCCTGTAAACTCTCTGCTTCCTATTGGCCAGCCAGAAGGAGACAGGAGCAGATTGACTCCTCACTCCCCCAATCATTAATTTAAACCCTTGCCTGAGTCTTTTGGAGCCTCTTGCTCCATGTGAGCTGTCCCGCCCACAGAGGAGCACCCCGGCATGGCTGTAGACCGTGTGTATGCGGAGACCTGGCCGATCTTTCCACAAAGTGCCGCAAAGGCCATGCAAGCTGAAAACATCTCTAGATCCTAAGTCAGAGCATGCAGGGTCAGTTTTACCAGCCTCCTGTCAGCAGGCGAATTTTACAAACCGATTGCGGTGCCTTTGTTTAAACAGCTTCCAAAGCAAGTGCTTTGTACCATATGTTTCAAGCATTCACAGCGAATACTCTTCTTTAATTAAAAAAAGCGTAGATGGCAGCAAGATACAGAATCATCAGAGAGCTTACAGGATAAAGGGAGAGAGGAAAAATCCTCTTACAATAGCTACTCTGTAGAAAACACACTCTGGCTTTTTTTTTTTTAATCTACCGTCCAAAAACATAAAATGTAATTTAGCAGAAGTCCCCTTTGCCATGTGTTATCATTGTACTATCTCTATCCGATCATCCTTGCAGCAGCTTTGCGTATTACACACTGCTGGGATTCCTGGACTGCAGTAATTCTTTCCATTAGAAGTCTGTTTCACTCCCACTTGAAGTATATACAGTATAGTATTGCTCCACCAGCATCTAGCCCTTTAACCACCAGTTCATAAATATTTGTGTCACAGCTTCAAACCCCACCAAACCGCAGTGACATTCCATTTTCTGCAGGGTGGCAGGCAACTTTCTTCAAACTTCTACATTCAGGTCATTCATCATTGAGAAAAATGTGCAATTGCTTGAGTCCAATTATAAGCCCCTATGAAATGCCAAGAACTTGATTAGAGTAAAATCACTGCCAGCCCCATACACTTCAGAAGAGAACAGTATGTGTTATCCTAGAGGGTGAAAAGAAATCACCATTTATTTACACACAAATGTGGCTAATCATAGCTGACACTATGGGAAATCTCTCTGATCAGCTGTAACGTGATTGCCATGTTCCCTTAAGGAAAATATGTCTCTCCCTTAATTAAAACAAGGCCTGAACTTGCTTTAACCTCTTGATTTTATAGTGAGAATCTGCTCTGATTTTTCCAGAGGGCTCATAATTACCCCACAAGCTGATGTCTGGCCTGGTGCAGGGCTGGTCTTTTTACTGTATTTCCCACTTCCTGAGGCAGAGTTTCCTCTTGTGAGATTAGAATTCTAGGATTCCGACTGACCACCATTTGTCTTTTGACTGTAAAGATGAAAACAAGGAAGAAATATGCATGGTTCTCTTCCAGAGCTCATGGGAGATGACCTCCCGAATCTTTGCAACCAATTGGCTTTTTTCACTAATCTGTAATTACATGAACTGTCTCCTATGCAAATCATAAAGGTCTCAATCAAACAGTGGTAACAGCTCCTCAAATATTAAGGCTGCGTACATAGAACACCCTCACATGGGGCAACCCAGCTTTAAGCTAAACATGGCTACTAAATTTTATTTAGATCAGCATCTTCTGCATGTAAACAGTCTGCCAAACTATTGTCTCTGTCTGGAGGAGCGATAGGTACGATTGTTTATTAGGGATTCGACCAAGATTTACTTTGTGCATGTGTGTTTTCCCAAATACACAAGTCTATGATTTTTTCAGGAAGAATCTAGAATTGAGGGGCTTAGGGAGGTGAATTAATTTACTGGCCCTGTGTACTTCATCCCAAAAGAAAATCCTCTATAAAAATATAATTTTCTTCTGGTTATTCATGATTGCAAAAGAATAAGATTGTTAAAAAATCCAATAGAATGGATGTCAATATTGGCAGGAATTTTAATTTCTATGTATGCCAGTTAAATAGACTGTGCACCTTCCTTGGCTTTCTTAATTTTAATTAGGATAAAATTTACTAATCTCACTGGCTTACAAATGGAGGTTTGCCAAGAGGCCAGCAATTGAGCTGAATGATATTGGCTTCCCTTTAAGAGCGTGTTGCACTTTTTGCTAAATGCTATGTAAAGACTGAGCCCTTCAACTTCTTTTTTCAGATCATCTCTTCAGTTTTTTTGGCATGTCAAAAGGCCAGATGTTTTTTATTTGAGAGCAAATTGACACGTTCAATTACATTGTGCAAACAGCAAAGCCAGCCATGAGTAAACAGGCGATGACGATTCATTGAATTTTATGGGTCGCAATAATGTTTATGTAAGTTAACAAATTTCTGCTTCATATCAGCTTACCACAAGAGTTATTCATTCCAAAAGAAGACACAGCTTGCAGCAGAGCCCCCACATTTGTCTGTCTCAAAGCCAATCAAAAGCAAAAAAAAGTTTAACCATGACAATGGTATGGGAGTGCATGTGCATGATAGTATGTATCATATTAGTAAACCAGAGTCTAAGGAGATTGCTTGTCTTGTGGTTTTTCAATTCTAATTTGATTACCCCTCTTCCCTTTCTATCATGGAGCCAGAATGCAAACAATGGGAAAGCCAAGCATTTCTCCACGGTTAGTAATGCAGATATACACTCCATGCAGTTCTGTCAGAAGGTCATGTTGATTTTTACCATAATGCATCTTCCAGGTCTCTGGGACCCCATGGCAGATTTAGCAGGACTCCTCTGTGAATCTGGGTGTCTTCACTCTTTAGTTAAGCGTATACCTAGGTTGAATTCCCCTGCCCATGAACAACGCATTCATGTTACAAACTCTTCTGGCTACTTACATGCAACCTCACATCAGACTTCAGGGCATGCCGGAGAAGTCAAATAGACTCACGGGCCACTGGCAGCTTTTATCACATCAGTCTCATTAATGCAGTTTGACACCTTGTGTGTTCCCAGACACACAGTGACACTTAGCTGAAGGTCACAGGTATGGCGCTAGGTACAGGTGATGCATGGAAGGAAGAATGGCGAAGCCCTTCGTGGGTGCAGCCCTGTGCGTGCCAAGGACACGGCACACAATAGGTTAAAGGAAGAAAATGTTCTCAGGATGAGCAAGGCCCAATAAGCAAATAAGGGAGAGAAACTGGCATAGAAAATCCTAGTAGCTCATCTTATAACTATATGAAGTGACACCCCTCCCCCCGACATCCAGCAAACAGCAATGGACTGTAACCAGCAGGGAACAGCGCAGGGGTCAGGATCTGGCCATGTTGCCAGGCCAAAATGAGACCTCAACATTATATTTACTGGCAACTCAAGCCAAAAGAGGAAAACAACAACTGAGGCCTGGTTTGCAAACACCTCTAAGCAGGGGTGGTGCCTTTTACCCAGTGCATTAGTGAGATTCCTCCCAAGAGCAGGTGTCACACCTGCTAGCAAGTGTTGCAAGCTCCAGCCCAGGGCTTTGCAAATGGCTAACACGTTTTGCATTTTACACACAAGCCCAATCCACGTTCAAACATGTGGCCCTGAATCGTCCCTGCTACGTGGTAGCGCAAAGCAGCCCTAAAGCTGCAGGATATGGTCCCTCGGGAATTCCATCTGCCTGTGGGAATCCTCATGGGGCGTGGCCAGGGAAAGGCTGAGGGTGGAGGGTTAGTGCACGGTTCCCAGCAGCAGTAATGGGCCAAAGATAAAGAAGCCACCAGGTTGTTCTTCCTCGTGCCCAGCACTCCCAGGGTCTGAGCAAATGCAAACTCAAAGTTACCATTCAACCCCCTCATCCAAATTTCTACCAAGTAGAGGGCCAGAGATTCACACCCCATGAGCCAAGGCAATAAAAAAAGCTGTCAGGTCACCCTCTTTATACAGCTGCTTTTACAAATTGTTATTTAACTCACTGGAAGTCACTGGCAGAGCAAGGCCAAGCAGCCGAGCAGGAGACGCCTTCTCAGAGGGTTTTGAAGTTTTCTATTAAAGACCAACAAATGTCTCCAGTTCAGTGAAGTCATTCCCGGGCGGATGGAAGGAATGGCTTCTGCCGGCCTTGCAGAGGCCAGGATTTGGCTTTGCTTTGCACCCTTCTGATCAGCCATGAGCTGCCACAGTGCATCCATCCCTACTGGAAAAATGCCGATTGCAACGCAAAGCGAGGTCCCTCTCTGGTCTACATTTGGTGCTGGTGGAAGATGCCCGTCTGGCCAAATGCCACTGGCCACAGAACAAGCATTGGCAGTATGCAAGTTCTCCCATCCCATCCTTCCATTGGAAAGGGCCTGCCCTTGGGGGTCAGTCCTGTGGCAGAACAGAAACCAGGGCCCTTTCATCAAATTCAGATTAAAAATGTAATGGAAAGGTTGAATGTTCTCTTTCCCAGCTCTCCAGCTGTTCCAAAAATGGGAAGACATTTTAGGGAAAAATTGAGATTTTTTGGGTGGAAATTTTAATGGCAAAGTTAACGGAACATGTGAATATTGAGAATTTTTGATCTGCCCCTTATTAGCTGCATTTAATCCTTGGCCTTTCTGTTATCACTACATCGAGGAGCCCAGTTAGCACCATGGTACCTGCGAGCTGGGCACCAGACTCAGACTAATTTTTACATCAACTAGAATTAAACACAGTCCTGAAGGGGATCCGTGCTCTGGACCCAAGTCACTGCTGTCAATATGATGAATTTCAAGCTGATCTGAGCACCTGATTAAGTTTAGCATCACCATGAAAACTAAACAGCTACTCAAAACCAGAGTGGAGTTTCTCAGACAGGTTGACAGGATGCAACAGGAAGCAAAATAAATATGATAAATAAAATAATAATACATTACTACAAAATAATAATATAGTCAAATAAATGCCAGGAGAGATTCTTTGGTGGTTCTTTCTTCATGTGTCCCAGATAAATAAATAAATACGTACACACAATATCTTCCTTCCCTAGTTACACTTCCTATCATGATTCCAACACAAAAAATGTTGTCGAACTGGAGGTTGGACAGCGTATGTCCATGTCACACATTCAGTTCTCATTGGGGAGGAGGGAAGATGGGACGTGGGGCCACCGTTAGGTAATATGTTACCCTTCCTGCATGCTGCGTGTTTGCACAGACACACAGAAATGTGCCCCAGAAAGTGAGCTGTAGCTCACGAAAGCTCATGCTCAAATAAATTGGTTAGTCTCTAAGGTGCCACAAGTACTCCTTTTCTCTCCAGGAACGCTGCTCTGGACAATCACACTTCTGGGAAAGGTCAGATTGGATTCGTAGCCAAACGCTCATTTGGGGATGGGTTTTAACCCTCTCCTTCCCGGCATTACTGCATGTAGTACAGTATTAGCCCTTTTAGATCAACTGGTGGTAAAAAGCCTCAAGGGAAACCCGTTCAGCTGTTAGGCCAGAGATGGCTGAGACAACTTACCCTTCTCTTCTGGGGTCATGTGTCATCCTAAGAAAACAGTTATCTATTCTGAAGGCCACAGAAGCCTTAAACTAAAAGGCCTAAGATAACACTGATGTGATCACACAGATTTCTGAATTAATTTATGCTCCAAGCCTAATCAGAAGTGACTCACTGGCAGCAGAGGAATATTATCCCTCAGCTAAACAAGGACTTAGTCAGGGGTGCCATGACAATGGGTCATCGTAAAGGGAGAGCCTGACCTCTTATTCCAATCAAAATTAACTGCTCTTCATTAGCACTCTCCCACGCCACACACTGGCTACATGAATATTCATGTGATTGCTTCCCAAATACAGTCATTACAAAGGAAAACAAATGTGTTGAGTGGCGTAGTTTTGTACTGCAGAGGCTGCAGCTATTGCACTGTTTGCTGTTAGTAAATCAACGGGAATACTTTCCCTGTGCACCTGCTATTTATCCAACGTAGCCCCTTCTCCAGCAGCAGCCTACCAAATGGCTGACTCAGAATTCACATACCTACTCATAAGAACGGCCATACTGGGTCAGGCCAATGGTCCATCTAATCCAGTATCCTGTCTTCCGACAGTGGCTGATGCCAGATGCTTCAGAGGGAGTGAACAGAACAGGGCTATTTCAAGTGATCCATCCCCTGTTGACCAGTCCCAGCTTCTAGCAGTCAGAGGTTTAGGGACACCCGAAGCATGGGGTTACATCCCTGACAATCTTGGCTAATAGCTATTGATGGACCTGTCCTCCAGGAACTTATCTAATTCTTTTTTGAACGCTGTTATAGTTTTGGCCTTCACAACATCCCCTGGCAATGAGTTCCACAGGTTGACTGTGTGTTGTGTGAAGAAGTACTTCCTTATGTTGCTTTTAAACCTGCCATCAATTAATTTCATTGAGTGTTTTGTGAAGGGGCAGATAACACTTCCTTATTCACTTTCTCCACACCAGTCATGATTTTATAGACCTCTGTCATATTCCACTCAGTCCTCTCTTTTCTAAACTGAACAGACCCAGTCTTTTAAATCTCTCCTCATATGGAAGCTGTTCCATACCCTTAATCATTTTTGTTGCCCTTCCCTGTACCTTTTCCAATTCCAATATATCTTTTTTGAGATGGGGCGACCAGAACTGCACACAGTATTCAAGGTGAGAGGATTTATCGAGCGGCAATATGATATTTTCTGTTTTATTATCTGTCCCTTTCCTAATGATTCCCCACATTCTGTTCCCTTTTTTGCCTGCCGCGGCACATTGAGTGGATGTTTTCAGAGAACTATCCACAAGGACTCCAAGATCTCTTTCTTGAGTGGTAACAGCTAATTTAGACCCCATCATTTCATATGTATCATTGGGATGATGTTTTCCAATGTGCATTACTTTGCATTTATCAACATTGAATTTCATCTGCCATTTTGTTGCCCAATCACCCCGTTTTGTGAGATCCCTTTGTAACTCTTCACAGTCTGTTTGGACTTAACTATCCTGAGTAATTGTGTAACATCTGCAAATTTTGCCACCTCACTGTTTACCCCTTTTTCCAGATCATTAGGATATGCGGAACAGTACAGGTCTCAGTACAAATCCTTGGGAAAACGTGCTATTTACCTCTCTCCACGGTGTTTTAGAAATCCTGCAAAGCCTGTGTCCATAGGCTTCAACTATCACGGATCCCTGAAGGGGTTAACTATAAACAAGAGTGCCCGCCAGGGTGGAGCTGTGGGAAAGGGTGTGCTGAAAGTACTCGGGTGCCACGGGGGTCAGCAATGGTCCTGGGGACCTAGGCCAGCTGGGTTCCACTTCCGGGAGTACCAGACAGAAAGCGTGCACCCAAGAACCATGCCACAGAGGCCAAGAAACACAGTGGTAGGAGCCTAGCCAGCAACCAAGGGCAGCTTACAGCACATGGGTCCAGCGTGTGGGTCCAAACCCAACTGCCTGGTGAGTGTCCGGCCGGGGGAGCTTGACCAGGCCTATGACACTGACTAAGGATGGATTTAAGTACCTAATTTTAGGCACCCACGTTTGGAAACTTTGCTGTAAGGGTTTGTCTACACTGCAATGTAAGCCCAGGGTTAGCGGGGCTCTGATCAGCTGCCTCGTGTTAGGGAACCCCGGGCTTGAGCGTCTACATTGTATTTTAACCCGTATTCAAACCTCGGGCTCTGGTGTCCCCACTGCAGTGTACAGAGCTGAGTCAAAGTAACCATATCTTAGTGTCCCTAGCACTCCACGCCCCACACAGCCCCAAAGGTGGCTGCTCTAGCCCTAGGACCGCGGTGCACTATGGGAAAACTTTACTGCCTGGCCTGCACGTTAGCAGGAAGCAGCTCACTTTGCAAAAGGCTTGATGGATTCGCTCTTCACTGCAAACCCAGGAGGCTTCTCTGATATTGTGCTTGCAGATCAGTGATCAGAAGAGAGTGGGTTACCGCTGACCTGAGCTACTGCCATTTGCCGGGGGGCAGGCTGGCTTCCATTTATTCAATAGAGTGGACTGCAGATTGTTGGGACAGAGAGAGCTAAGGAAGCTGTCCCATGGAATTGTGGGATACTTTCAGCTGATTCCCAGGACCAGAGTCAAGCAGGGCTGCGTCTACACTGCAAAGCAATAGGGTTCGGACCCTGGATCCTGGCTTAACTCGAGATCGGACCCTCCAGCCCTGGGTCTGAGCCTCGGGTTAGTGCAATTGCAGTATAGACACAAGTTGGATTAGGCTTGAGCCCGGGCTCAAGCATGGCTTACATTGTAGTGTAGACACATACCCGCAGCGACTTGCCCAAAGTCACAGAGCAAGTCAGTGACAGCCAGGTGCAAAGCCAGGCCTCTGCATTTTAAGCCCCATGACTTGAATGGGGCTCAGAATGGCAACTCCTGCCCATACTGGAGGTTTTGTTCAATAATTCCCTTTTTCACTGCTGTGTTACGGTCAAAACTAGTGAAGGATGAGTCTCAAAATAGTCAAGTTCAACAGAGAAAAGCCCATGAAAATGTGCGTGTGACGTACCAGGGTACAATCCAGACTAATGAGCAGCTGTGTCACCCCTGCCCTGCAACCTGGGGTGCCTTACCATGACTTCCTGAAGTAGCTCTCACCCGGGCTGCTCGCACACAGCCTTCTAGCATGCAAGCCACACCCTGAGTGCCTGTACAAAACTGCAGCCTGCCAGCCACACCTGGGTTACATTCAGGCTCTCCCCAGCCTTGGCATGGTGAACCCAACACACCCCCAGTCCCGGATTTCCTCCCAGAAATTTATGTCCTTTCCTGGACAATACAAGCTACATTCGATCCATTATTTCTTCAAAAGGAATAATATGCCAACTTATTATTTCAAATAGTTATTCGGACACTTCAGTTTAAACACACTGGATTAGCTAAAACAATAAAACTAGTTTGTTAACTCCAAAGAACTAGATTTTAAGGGAGTACAAATAATAAGGCAGAAAAGCCAGAAATGGTTACAAGAAAAATAAAAGTAAAACACTACCGGTACCTAACTTAAACAATGTTAAATTCAAAGAGAAGTTTTCTTACTACATGCTTTCAGCAGTCTTACTGACCAAGCTTCTTAGGTCAGAAGCCCTCCCCCAGTACAACAGTTGCTTCCTTTGTCCCTTCAAGTTCAGTGAATCAATAGGCAGAGAGAAAGAGTGGGGCCCGCTAGGGTGTTTGTCCATCCTTTTTATAGTTCCAGTCCCCGCCTTGAAAAAAACATTTCCAGTTGGGTACCAGGACACAAAAAAGTCTATGTGGAAGGATGTTCCCTGCTGCTTTTTCCTCACCTCTTGGCGTTTCCTTTTTTTCCCTTCCTGCTTGATGACTCTGTTTACTGCTTAAATGCAAATGAAGCAGAGCACACACTCCTTTGTTTGAGACACACCTGTTTGCCAACTGCAGTTTGGGCAGGGCTGTGTGGTTTAGAACATGCATTGATAACATCATAGAGAGAAATCTTCTAACCTCACATACAGTGTTGCCACACACATTTTATCAGGACAATAATGACCAGCAAATTATGAGTTTTCCAATGATACTTTACAAGGCATACCTTAGCACAAAGATTATTACACTAGTGTGTAGGGCGTGAATACAGGGGTGCATTCTGTCACAAGGAGGGGGATTATGTGTATTATCCAAGCCTCTTGCATCTATTAAACAAAGTTGGGAACAGACTGTCTTGGAAAATTTTGGCACTCCGGTGTTTGTTCTGGGCCAGAACTCAGGAATGAGGACATGCACGACACTGGAATAATAATGAGGAAAAAGTTAGTTGAAAGTTTTTGCACCTTAGAGATGTATGGTTAGAATTGGGATTTACAGCAGGAGAAGGGGGCAATTTCTTATTTCATCTACAAGTGGACCTGAAACAAAACTAAAAATCCAATGATGTGGACCTTAGTAGGCTCCTTGATAGGTGTGGGCAAGGCCCCAGAGGGGACCTGCCCCCGGTATGATTGCATGCTGCTTCCTTCGAGCCTGGTGCTGGATTTCCTCTGCTCTGGTCCTTTGAGGAGGGCCACACTGAGGTGTGAGGATCACATGGCTGGTGTAATGTGCGGAAGCTCACGCTCCCTCAGACAGTGCTGCACCCCTGCTCTGCAGAGACATCCTGAAGCCTATTTGCACATGACAGCTTAGCCTGGTTTATATCAAGAGAGCTCCTGAAAGCACCTGATGCAAAACCCACTGACATTAATGGGAGCCTTCCTATTAACTTCAATGGGCTGTGGATCAGGCTCAACACACTGTCCATCAGCCTGTCAAAAGAGAGACAGACAGGAGATTGATGGTTGTCACAGTTTTATGTAATTTAAAATAAACGTGGAATTCTTTTATGAACCCTTCAGCTTCTTCTCCAAAGATGTCTATTTGGCACTAGATTTTGCTGGTAACTATGACAGCGAGACTGAGTACAATTTAGGTGATGAAATGTAACTGCAGACTGTTTCCTTAATTGATTTCTTTTGTTTCATTCTATTCCTCAAAGATTTGTCAACATTAATTTTTATATGCTGAACACTTTGCAAAGAGTGGCCAACGTTTTCAAACGAATGAGTGGAGATGGAGACCGAATGCCTCCCCACCCACAATCCCTGACACTGCGAGGAAAATGAAAACATATGATCAGCAGAACGTTGTGGAGTTATTAAAAAGTATATGAACCAGCAGTTGTTGGCGGAGAGATTAATGCTGGTGAACATTATTATTACTATTGGTCAAGATGAGGACTTCCTGTGTTCATTGCATAGACCAACAAGCGCCACATTTCCCACGATAACATTATTTTATCTGAAGCTAGAAGTTTCTTAGGTTTCCAAAAGTTCAAGTCAACAAATCAGCAGCAACTTCCACAGTCATAATAAATCCTCATCCCCGGGAAGGAGTCATTTTTAAAATATTACAAACTCTGAACGGCCATGGCCTTTAACTGTGTGCAGCATGTCAGCCCACAACAAAGCGATAGTAACTAAAACGAACTCAACGGATGCCAAATAGTAGTAAGAACATGGTAACAAAGAACGGGATATTTTGCGATTGGATCCTATTGTGTGTTTATAAGATTCACTCTGAAAATATAGTTTTTAAAATAGGTTACATTAAAGTGCAATTATAGGTTAAGTAACTTCTTGGCTTACTGCCGAACGTGGAAAAATGTACTGTGACAATCAGATAATACAGGGATTAAGCAAGGCGGCAACAGCTACTGAAAGAGGAAATTTAGCAAGTAGAAGAATCCTGTCCATAGTTGTGACTTCATCCCAGCTGCATTGTCTAGGCCGGAAGTCTGGATTTACAAAGCCAAGAAGCACCAGAGGTTGCTGGCATTGTGAACTCTCTCAGGTTCAGAATAACCAGGGAGTTTTAAACAACATATGAAATGGAAACATTCTGAGTGTTTCCAGAGAGGCTGATCTTCCCAATGGCCTGCTCTGCCAAAAGCGTTGGGCCAATTCTTCATTAGCTAATCCCAAGCTCTCATGGAGTAGAGAGACTTCCTGAGCGTTAGCAATGGACCAAGCCATTGCTAGAGCTTCCCCAAACAAGCCTCCCTGCTTTTCCTTTTTGGGAACGTGCTCGGACATGCTAGTGCCACTTCACATCTCTCCGATACATGGCCTTTGAGAGCCAGATACCGCGCCCTTGTTAATGGGGGTGGTAACAAAGTGCCAAAGCCGCCTTCACTGAAGAGACTTCAGAGTCACAACCAACAGCCCCACTTGCCGCCGATACATTTACACACATATGATTGTCAGGGGGAGGTCACTAAGTTTAAAGCTAAATCCTCGCATCTGGATCACCATGTGTAACCAACCCTAGCATCTCTCCCTGAGCCCACAGTGACTTGAAGCCAGCTTTTCTGCAGCATGATTTGGGGAGAGAAGTCGCAGATCCCTTGCTCTTAAAAGAGGCCTTTTAGCAGATGGGCCCTTTCCCTCCCAACGTACCTTGGGCAACACACCCTTGGGCATGTGCACCAGGCAGACCAGAGGTGCAGGGTAGCCCAGCTTACCAGTTCTACATAAACCCCCACGCCTGTAAACCACACAGCGCTTGGGAGCACTAGCAATAAAACAGAATTAGGTTTATTTAGGTGAGAATAAATATGTAACTAGAAATGAGAAAAAGTGATGGAAATCACTGGTCACAACACAAAACCAAATAATAAAACGCAAACCTGGGTCCACACTTATTAGTAAGTGCCTTTCCTATCTAATAAAGTCGGTTCCCCCAAAGCTCAGCCTGTTGCAGAGCTGTCTGGTTTCCCAAGAAGCAGGATACGAATGTCCATGAAAGCACCCTTCTGCACGAGGGGTTTCCTCAGCGACTGGATCCAGAGGGCCTTTCCCTGCACTCTGTTACACTGAAACAGGCTTTGGTCTTTATTCACCACCAGGGCAATCTCCTGCCTGCTATAATGGTCCTTTTCACGTGTTTCAATCGTTTGCCATTGTCTGTGATGGTTTTCCATTGACTGTTCTGGGTCTGGCAAGGGTAGACCATAGAACCTAGCATTACCTGCTGGCTGACTAGGGAGGGGTGATGACTCCCTCTTGTTTGAATGGGTCAGCACCAAGACGCATTACCCCACTGACTAATTTCTACTCCACATCCATAAAGCACACTTTCAATATAAATACATTATTTCTTAAACATTACACTTACATATCTCTCACAATGCTTATGAACCTTGACGAGTTACAAGCTTTCTGTAGATAGCTCACAGGATATCCCTTCTGGGTCAATACCCGGCCTACAAAACATGTTTGGTGTAGTGAGTTTGTCAGGTCTAAGGAGAGAACTGTTTCCAAAGAGGGGACCCTTTGCCAAGGGGTCTCTGTGTCACAGAGGAAATCTCAAATACCAAACCAAGGTTAGTGTCACTAGCTAGAACAATCAACATTGTGTTTACAGATCTCATCTGGCACCTGTTTCTCTCCGACTCTTCATCCGTGAAAATGTCACCCAGCAAAACCATTCAGTCTCCTTGGCTCCTTCCCTGAACTTCAGACTGGTTGCCCATGAAAAGCCATGCTCTTCTCACCCTTCATCAGAGGCCCCTCAGACCACCCTGAATGTTGCCAACTCTTATGACTTCATGGCAAGCCTTGCAATATTTGGTGTCTTTCTTAAAGCATCAACTCCCAGAGTCACATGCCAGAAAGCAAACAAAAAGAATCCAAAACCGTTTTTTTTTCTTCAGTATCTCTTAGTTTCTCAGTTCCTGACTCATTATTTGTGAATACGTGGGGTTGGCAATTCCACACACTATATCATTTCCCCACTGGCCACCAAAGACCCTCCTCCCATTACACAGTCATAAATGACCCACATATTTCTAGGGTAAAGCAAAATAACTATTCTACCTACATATCAGCCAGTAGTCCAGACCTTTTACGAAAGGTTTGTGACCAGCCGGACAGTAGAGCCACATGGCATTCGTTATTTGGCTTCGTGAACATCATTCACACAGAGAAGATGCACATGTAGAAATCCCACTATCTTTCTCTTCTTGTATTATTGCAACTGGACACGTTTCATGTAGAGTTTAAGGCCACAAGGAGTCATTGTGATCATCTCATCTGAGCAGTATAACGCAGGCCAGAAAATTTCATCCTCATTCAACCCAATTACTTGTGAGGGGGAAACACTTCCATGCCCCTGTTGCAACACGAGGGTAATAATCAATTATAAGAAGCCCCCTCAACAGATTCAGAAGTTTGGCTCAAAGCATTTTTCCAAAGGCTTAGATCGGGGTAGGCAACCTCTAGCACGCATACCAAAAGCGGCACGTGAGCTGATTTCCGGTGGCACTCACACTGCCCGGGTCCTGGCCACCGGTCCGGGGGGCTCTGCATATTAATTTCATTTTAAATGAAGCTTCTTAAACATTTTAAAACCCTTATTTACTTTACATACAACAATTCTTTAGTTATATGTTATAGACTTATAGAAAGAGACCTTCTAAAAACGTTAGAATGTATGACTGGCACGCAAAACCTTAAATTAGAGTGACTAAATGAAGACTCGGCACACCACTTCTGAAAGGCTGCCAACCCCGGCTTAGATGCTAACCTGTATCTTCTGTGAATTCTCAAAATTGTTTGGAAACTGCCCCCACCAGGGCTGGCATGAGTTTTGCCTGAAAAAGCAGGGAAAGGCTCACGTCACTCCATTCCCCCGCAATAAAAAAGTGCAGGTAACCACATTTGCATTTATCCCATTCTACATTTGGAATCCCTGGGAAGTTAGCAAAAGCAGACTACTTAAGCGCAGCTAGTTCTTAGCGATATAATTCACTTTAATCTTTTAAGCATTTGACAGTATTTGCTTGAAAGAAGGAGCAACAAGTACATAATTATTGCACTAATTAAGCTGCCAAAACACAAGCATGCTGCAAGAGCACCTTTGAAACAGTGAGCCCTCGATTCATTAGCATCTGCTGTAAGCTTATTAATCACCTAACAGGCAATTAGCAAGCTGTTACTGTTTGAGACTAGTATGTAAATAAATTCTTGGGTTAATTTCTTCCTCTGATAATAAAGAAAACATTATGAAAATTAGCTAAGCGACAATGTAAATGATCTTGACTGTTAATTATATGATGGTGCTACGTGTGCAGCGGCCGCGCGCCAGATAAGGGATGTACCTCTCGCTCAGTGCACTGTTTTAAAAATAAAATTGTTGACATAGGTAATAAGAAGGCTTTCTGCATTAGAGTCACAGATGTTTGCCTTCAGCTAACCAAAACCAACTGCTGAACGACTGACACTGCAAAATTAGCAGCTCGTTTTATTTCCAGCCATTGCCGAGCTGCGTGTGGCACTGCACTGAGCCATGGATGGAGATTTGCTACAATGTCAGGAAGGGCACGAGCTGCCCCCCTTCAAACTGCAGAATGAGTGTCCGAAAAAATAAACAGAAGGCTCCTGCCTACTTTGCCTGGGAACAGTTGCATGTACCACCTAGTCCAAGCCTGAAGGGTGCAACCCTGCTGACTCCCGTGGGAGCTGAGGGCCCAGAGCACCTTTCAGGAGTCACCTTCTGGTATAAGGCCCATAAACTATGGTGCAATTTGCAGCTATCTGTGGATTGATGAGGCTATTGTTGTACACACAACTGATTGGCCCCCAGAAGTGGGCACACCTTGCTTCTGCACACGCTGACCTCACATTTACACATAGGTTGGGAGATGGGTACTCAGCTCCGTGGTTTAGCTATGCATATAGCTGTTTGCCTGTGCAAAATGGGGGCCTACCAATTTTTGCAGGCACAATCTGCTGCACACACAATATTTTACTTCACCGATGAGCTCTGGCAAGATGACAGTACAAGGCAGAGAGGCTGCCATCCACCAGCACCAGAAGTTCTCAGTTGCCAGCACAAACCAAAACCCCAGATGTGAATTCTCGTCCAAAGCTTTGGAAGGGAGGCTCAAAAAAATAGATCTGGACACTTAGCACAAAGTTGAGGCAACTTACCTGTGATACATATAAGTTCCTGTACACTGTCCAGTTGTTAAAGAGAATACAGTGTACGGGTAGCTCTGCTGTATAATTTGTATATCAATGTTGTGTTCTGTTTCCCATGTGCCAGCCCCCCGCCCCCCTGCATCCAGTGGATTTATGAGCAGTCTGTTTCCCAAACTGGGGGGTCCTAACCCAACAGGGGATCACAAGTCTATAGTAGGGAGGGGTCATGAGATCACAAAAAATAGGGTTACCATACGTCCAGGTTTTCCCGGACATGACCTCGTTTTTGGTCCTCCCATCTGCGTCCGGGCAGATTTTTGAAATACAAACAAATGTCCGTGATTTTTCCTTGCCTTCAGAGCTGGGCAGCCAGAGAGCAGCAGCTGCTGGCCGGGCGCCCAGCTCTGCAGGCAGAGCCACGGCCAGCAGCAGCTGCGCAGAAGGGAGGGTGGCCTGGTGGGGTTACTTAGCTGTAGGGATCGGCACTGATGCCGCAAAAGCCATATCCGGTACCAAGAGTGGGAGGGTGTCACTGCCTGAAATATTTTAAAAGCAAAAAACGTTTGAGGACCCCTGAGCTTGACTATGTCCTGCCCTTGGGACTTATCACGAATACGGGGCAAAAAAAATGATAAAATAGTTTGAAAGTCTTCTTACGTATATCAAAAATACATTGTAACGAGTTTGGCACGACAGTTTATTTTTTTCCTGAAAACACCCAGCTCCTTTAAGTGTGCTCCAGTGAAGCAGAAAACTAATTACAGTGAACTGTATGCCTGTTATAGTGAAGAATTACCAGCAGCAGAGGTTACTTAATAATCTTATTAATTTAAACTATTTTATCACCATCTTTTTGCCCCATAACGATGAGTACAAAAAGCACATCAAATATTTCACAATTAAAAGCATGAAACAAAAGATGGAGATTAAGGATGAGCTGAGGCACTTTAATAAAATGCCAGCAGCCCTGAAACTAGGAGTGCTCAGTGGCCTGGCGATAGCTCGGGCAGGTACTTGGGAACGCAAGCAGCTTTTGGCAGACTCCTCTAGCTTGTGTTTTTCCTCATTCCAGGAGTGACCGCCTGGAAGAGTCATCACATTGCCTCTCCCAGACAGCAGAGAACACTCTACAGACACGGCCGCCACCTTAAAATGCATCCCACAGTGTCTTAGGGCAATGGATTGCACATAGTAACTAAAGAAGTATGAGACTTGTACAGTTAACGGAATAACCTAATAAAGGGTCGAATCCCCCAGGCTTACTCCGACAAAACTCCCCTTCAGATCAGCTGCGACCTCCAGATTTGGCTTAGTTGATTGGCAGCAGGTCAGAAAACTCCAGCTCTCTCCTGACAGAACCCTAAAGCCGTTTCCTCTCTTTATGGATACAGTCTGTGGACACTTGCCCAAAGGCTGCTCTTTGTAACCTCACTGTAGGTCCCATGAGGCCAACTGGAGTTGGTGGAGTTACTCAGGGTTTACACTGGTGTGACTCAGAATACAGTTTGGCCCCAAGTAACTTCCATATTGTTGAGGGCATCTTTGCCGTCTGCACCATATGTTTCCTATCCAGTAGTGCCAGGTCCTCACCTTGAGCCATCTCCTTCTGAGCTACTTCATATTTGATCTGCTTTTTAGGTTTAAAGGACCCTGTATTTCCGGATTCTTCCACTGCCAGCTTCAATTCCAGAGGGGGAGTTAATGTGTTCTCACTGGTTTCTTTCAGCAGGCTCTAGGATGTTAGCCTGAGGTCACTGTACGTGCTGGCAAGAGAAAAAGAGCCACATGGAAGCAAGTGATGATGTGTGCTCATATTTATGCACGGTTCTGTTAGTGATGTTTTTCCACTCCTGACTATATTTTATATATGGGGAACGGCTCTGTAGCTACTGTACAGGCCTGAATGACGACGTGGTGGCTATAAACTGCTTAGAGAAAGGTTTGTAATGCACCACATGGGGGATTGAAAACAATCTGTTCAGCCGAAGCTGGCTTGCCGCCTGTACGTTCTTAGTGGCAGCCCAGCAATGCTTGATAGTGCTAGGTGTTCAGTGCCCTCCGCTCCTGCGGACTTCAGCGGGACCCAGGGGTACTCAGCCCCCCAAGGCATGAGCAGTATCTCTCAGGACTGAACCTTACTGCTCACATTCACCTGCTGAGCAAATGCACCTGTCATTCTGGCCCCCATGCAGCACAACAGCCAAGCATGAGCCTAACGTAAAGCTGTGAGGCCCTGCATCAGGGTGGCTAGCCTGGGGCCAGCCAACCAAGTACCCAGCAGCCACACCTGTGAGTTTTATTTGGCGTTTATTTTATATGGATACACCCAGTCCCCAGGGAGGGGTATTTCTGACCACATAAAGCCTGGGTGATATTTTATCTGAAGAGCCCAAGAGGGGAAACTGAGAAAAGCTGCTTGTAGTGTGACCCTAGGACGCGAGGGGGCATACAGGAGGCAGCTGGCCTGGTCACAGGCCCAGCTGGAGACCTGGTTAGGGTAAGTCCCAAAGCTTAAAAGTTAGGCATCAGCTTAAGGATTTTTGTGAATCAGGGCCTTTAGCCTTTTCTGACCTGCTCCTTTCCCATTGCCAGACAGGTCCTGATGCATGGGCGGGAGGTGGACCCCCCCCTTCAGGGAGGCTAGCCCTGCGGTCCCGCCCCCCATGGCCAGAGCCCTGAGCTCTCCCACCCCCCATGGCCAGAGAAGCCCCAGGCCGGCCCCAGCAGCCTCAGCTGCACCAGCGGGCCCGGGGCCGGAGCGGGGCCGGAGCAGGCCCAGCCCAGTGTCCCGCGGCAGCTCTGCCTTCCCTGGCTTATCATACCCGCTACCCATGTCCTGGTTGTTCTAACTTTGCTGCAAATTGTATTCCTAGAGCTTGTAGCTAGGAAAGCCATCTCCAGCCTCCTGCCTGTCTCTCCTCGCTGGAGAGAAGGCATGACACAGAGTCGTTTAGAGGCCCAGACACATTGGAGTTGAAGCCAGGACAGGCACCGTACTTCAAGCTTTTCCTAAAGACTGTGATTGTTGTAAACAAACAAACAAACAAAAAGGCTCAAACTCTAAATCTTAAGAGGTTCCTTGTCATCCTCAGTTCCAGAGAATAGCACAGGATCTGCTCCATTTAAAGCGTGATCTTCCATGTCCATTAATTTCACTGGGTTGAATTTAAGCAGTCCGCTCAGGAAATGAGGCACATATCTCTATGTAAATCTCTTCAAATAATTTTAAAACAGCAAAGCCTGATTGTTATATCAGATGCCACCAGCATCCTTCTTGCTCCTGTCAGCCGGTCACGACCTTCTGCACAGATGTCTAAGCCACAGTCTCAGTTGGTGTAAGTTGGCACAGCTCCATTGAAGTAAAAGGAACTGCACCAGCTGAAAATCTGTCAGGGAAAGACAAGAGAAGTCTTGTATCTCAGATGGGCACAAATCTGTTTGGGGCATGCTGGCAAAAGTAGAAACCTGGTAATCCTCTGGACTTCATCTATGCCTTCTCCAGAGGCATAAATCCTTCTGCTCGCCATCGAGGCTTTCCATCATCCCCCGCGTGAACTCTTCCTTTTTTGTTGTCCTGTTTAGTTCTGCAAATGGCCCAGCTCACTTTTGAAAATCCTGTTACATCAGCCAGTTTTTTCCCCCCACCAGGGCTGTTGCATCTTGGCGGGGATGCGGGGCGGGGGGGAGGACACGGACCTTTAAATAGATTCTTGCTTTTTTAACCTGATCTAACATGAAGCAAAGGCTTAAACAGATTTGGTTATAACATTATATTTTCCATTTTCAGAAGTATGCAACAGAGCTTCAGAACAACTGTACAAACCCAAGCAGACAGGAGCGAATGGCTTTTAACTGGAATTTTTGTACAATCTGTGTTTCAGTTTTCCTGACAACAGCTGGAGATCCCTTTAGTGTGATGTACTAAGAGACTATTTTGGATCTAGCTTAGAGAATGTAGCATTTGGGGCCATTAAAAAATAAATTTTTCATGTCAAGAACATCTCTTGAAGAGGGAGTGCTCATTTGTGAAAGAAATCTAGGTCAGGAAAGCCACGCTGGAGTAAAGAGCACCTGCAATGTTTCTCTAACGATGGCTTATCTGGCTGTTTTGACTGGATCCAGCTACCTTCTTCTACCTTTACCAGTCTTCCCTGGATCCAGGCAGGGCTCTCCTAAGAAGAGTTGGGAAGCATTTCTAAACATAAAACTCTACCCAATGATAACCTCCAGAGGCACTTAACACCTTTGCTGTGAATATAGCCTGCTGGAAGCCTGCTTGGCTAGAGATCAGAGCCAGTCACAAGTGCAAACCATTTGTGGTTATTCAGCCTGAATCACATAAAGGTCTTGGTGTCCCACCAGCAATTTAGCTAGCTGGATACTAAGTTTGCATCACATACCAGATGCTTATGAAAAGACCCAATGACAAATGTGTCTTCAACTCTTGGACTGGAAGGGAAAAAAAGTTACCTCTAGCTTTCCTGTGATATGTTTAATTACGCATGCAGTGCCCTGTTTGGATTAAATCTAACACCGCTCCACTCCTACCATTTGTTAGCACCCCCTCTGTTCAAACACAGATAACGAGCACTGTATGCTCTGGATAAGGGGCTAGCAAAAGCCCCACAAAATGATTGGACTTAACTTTATTTCTGAATTAAAGAGACACAGCGTCTGGCAGTAATTGTTTCCTCTGGATTTGTCTTGAGTGCCTGCTGCTCAGAGGTGGATTACAGACTCCAATACTTTCACCAGCTTGCCCACAGTGAAAGACATTGCCCAAGAAAGGAGAAAACTTAATACACAAACAGGGAGGCTCTGGCACTAAGCAAAGATGAGAAAATCGTTGGTCGGCACATGCAGATAACTGCAACAAACAGCGTGGGGTTACTTGTTAAAGGTCTGAGTCTTGTCCATCTTCTAGTACCATGGGACCAGTAAATCAGCTTACGGGTCCTTAGTCATTAGTGCAGGGAACACAGTCCAAGAGGTAGTGAGTGGCATCAGAGGTGGCTGGAGGACCCAGAATGCTGTCAGCTCTGGTCCATGTTCAGTTGATCTCCCAGGTTATTTTTATTAGTGATTTATTATTCCAGTGCCACAACTTCTTTCAGTCGAGGCCAGCACTGATCCACGTTTCCAGTGTAGCCTGCATTACGGGAATAGCTAAAATCTCGCCTGATCCTGCACTTAGGGGCTAATAAGAAATTTCTCCTACAAGCTGGGGGCTCATCAGCTTGAAGCGACAGAGGAGGAGAAAGAGCCGGGTATGTGGGTCGACCATAAGATGGCTGTGAGCCACCACCATGAGATGGCTGTAAAATAAAGGGCAAATGTGAGATTAGGGTATATTAGGCAAGGCACTACCAGTAGAGACAGAGCTGTATTAATGCCATTGTAGAAGGCACTGGTCAGACTGCATTTGCAATACCGTGTACAAATCTGGTCACCCATGTTCAAGAGAGATGAATTCAAACTGGAGCAGGTGCAGAGAAGAGCTACCAGGATGATCAGGGAAATGTCTTATGAGCAGAGACCGGGAGAGTGTGGCTTGTTAAGTTCACAAAAAGAAGGCAGAGCGAGGATGATTGATCTCTATAAATACATTAGCGAGGGACATACCAGGGCGGGCGAAGAGCTATTGAAGCTAAAGGACAATGTTGGCACAAGAGCCAATGGATA
Source organism: Chelonia mydas (assembly GCF_015237465.2). Classification (NCBI taxonomy): domain Eukaryota; kingdom Metazoa; phylum Chordata; order Testudines; family Cheloniidae; genus Chelonia; species Chelonia mydas. The sequence continues at coordinate 81,202,557 of NC_051250.2, forward strand.
TAAACTGGCCACAAACCAATTCAGGCTCGATAGTAGAAGTTTTCTAACCCAAAGAGTGGCGAGGCTCTGGAATAGCCTTCCAATAGGAGTTGTGTAGGGCAAACCATTTAATTGGTTTTAAGAACGAGCTGGACAAATTTATGAGAGTGATTCTGTGATGAGGCTGCTTGTGATGGTGGGGGCAGGGCTCAACAGCCCTGGGGCTTGCTTATGGTTTATGTCTTATGTTCTCAAAGCTCATGCTTTAGGGTTTCCGCCAGACACCAACAGCGGTCAGGCAGGGATTCTCTTGGGAGGGTTTTTTGTTTTGTTTTTTTAATCTCCTCCCTCTGGACAGCTGGGATGGCCACGGCTGGAAATGGGACATTGGATAGGGGTGGAGAGGGCCAGGGCTTTGAGGTGGCAGCAAGCATTCTCTCTTTCAGGAGTTTGGCTGGCCAGTTCTTGCTCACAAGCTCAGGGTCTACTGATTGCCGTATGTGGGGTTGGGAAGGGATTTCCCCCCAGATCAGACTGGCAGTGACCCTGGGGGATTTTCATCCTCCTCTGCAGCGTGTGGGTCACTTGCCAGGATTATCTGAATAATTTCCCTGACACTGCAGGGGCCTCGCACACTGATGCACATTGGTCCCTCCTGTTCTCTGCTGTGGCATATCACAGTCTATTCTCCTGTGGGTCTCATTTACTTTGGTCTCATCTCAGTTGTTGGGTTCAGCATGCAGGTGCTGGGGGAGCTGGTGGCCCATGAAATGCAGGAAGTCAGACCAGATGATCTTGGTGGTCCCTTCAGGCCTTAAACTCTCTGACTCTGGGAGCTCTGTGCATCTAGCATCTCGGTTCTGCAGGCAGCTCCCGGCACCTGCCTTGACAGCTGTTTCACTGTTACTAGCCACGTCCGCCTGTCCCGGTCTAGAATCTGCATGTGTGAAGCCAGGGGGAGGAGTCCTATCCCTGCCAGCATGGTGGTGCTGGGGAAGGAAGATCAGGGTGAAATCCTGGCCGCCAGGATGTCAATGGCAAAGCTCCCGTTGACTTCAATGGGGGAATGAGATCATCCCTGGAATTCTGGTGTCAGTGAGAGGAAACAGATGAACGATCACAACCCCAGAGACCAAATTCCTGCTTCGTTCCAGGGCAGGTGCGGCCCGGGCACCCTCCCAGCCACTCTCCCACTCAAGGGCTGCAGCCCCATTCTGGAGGCATGGGGACTCCACAGAGCCACTCCTGTGCCAGCCCCCTCTTCCTGTTCCTGGGGCAGCCTGCAGGGTGGGGGTGGGGGAGGAGCAGTTGGGAGGGAGCAGAAGCCCCCTGCCCTGCCACTGTGCTCTGCTGCATGCTCTTCCCGGAGTCCGTGTCCTCTGCTGCACTCGGCACATTCCCTGCTGCTGCAATGGCCCCTCTGTGAAAGCTAAGCTTGGGCCCTCAGCATCCATTGCTACTTCAGCGCTGCCTCCAGAGGCCATCCTTCAGGGAGGAGAAGGAAATTCTGAACTCAGCCAACCTCTGCCCTCTCCGCTTAGGCTGTCCCGAAGGCACCAGAGGGTGGCAGGGGTTTTAGTGATGGGGACAGATAAGATCAACAATGCGTTTCACGGAGATACCCCAAAAAGCACCGGTCGATAATGACTCTGAATGACTCCATAGTATACATAGGCTGGATTTGAACCAGTGGCCTAGAGGTGAAAGCCCCAAATCCCATGAGCCATTCCCCGAACTAGCCAGTCTCCACATTACTTCGCTCAGAGCTCTCTATGCATGCTGTGCTCTAAAGCGAAGCCAATGCAAAGGCAAGGCCACTTCACTAGGCTCAGGCTAAAGTACCAGGGCAGGCTGGTCACATCATTACAGCATCTTCAGGGCTGCAAGTCAGAAAAGAAATGGAAATGCTTTCGACAGTATTGCTTTGGTCATACAGATATGCTGGAGCTTGCAAATCAAAGAACACTGAGGCATTCTGTCGATGCTATCTTTGGCCAGTATGGACACACTTCTAGAATGTCTGGGCAATATATGTCGACAGGGGATAACAGAGAGGTCTTATCTGGCTCTACACTGGATACCTCCCCCTCTCCTCCCCCGCTGCAAAAGGAACAGCAGTTGATCAGTGTTTGATATGGAGAGACAAACATTCTTGGCTATTGTCACAAATGGCATTTTGCAGAGGCCTCTTGAGTAAGAGATCACACATCATAACGATGGTGCCAAGAAGCAGAGAAGACTCTTACTGCAGGTTTTTCTTGTATTAGTAGTTGTCCAAATTCTGTGTTTCCTGTTGAATTTTGCAGCTAAGCAACAACCTGGCCGTGGTAAGCCCTCCTAGAATGTGTTTGTGGAACATCATGTGCACAAAAACAAGCTGATCTCAGCTAGGACATTGATCCAGGGAGCTCCTAACTAAAGCAAGACATAGGGCTCTGCAGAGGGATGGCAAATTTATTACCAACCCCCAGAAAGTAATTAAGAACACCAAATACTCTGGGAAACATTTCTGGACAAACAAACAAGCCAACTGCCCAGCTGGTGCTAAAGGGGAGGGAAAACACTTTCTAACTGAAAATAGTTGGAAAGAATCATTCCGCAGCATACACTACATTTTCAAATAACTCACAAGATTCTTGCTCACGGTGGCAGTTATAGATGGAGCAAGAAGGGAGTGTTCTGACCCACATCTAGATTAGGCTCAACCTAGGTTCAAGTTCAAGAGTGAACCAGGGTCAAGTTTGGAGTACATAGCAATGAAACCGTTTAAACCAATCTCATTAGGTTTCAGCCACTAGGAGGTCAGATGACTGTATGGGATTTCTGATGTCTCAGGATGAATCCAAAATGGAAAAAAAGAAAAAGAAAAAGCTTGCTTTGGAACTGAGCCTTCTCCAAAATTATAGGAGCAAATTTGGATCCAGGGATCCAAATCTGAACCCAGCCCCAAATTGTCAGGGATCTGATTTGAGGTTTCGGTGTTAGCTTCTTTCATCACTCCAGAGCTGGCTATTTTTTGAAAGCACCCAGTCCAGAAAGCAACTTTCATCCCTACACCTCTGGAACAGCAGCTTCCCTGTTAGGAATGCCTGTTTGCTGGGACTGAAACACGTGTTACTGAGTGACAGATCAAAACATAAAAGTTAGGGGCTAGTGCTGTGCATTCTTTTAGATGGAATCAATTGGCCCCAAAAGCCAAAGACGTTAACATGCCCCTGTTACTGTCCAACATTAAACAGCATTAAACAACGTTCAGGGTTTGGTGTATGGAAATCTCAGCCTGCTTAGTACCACGGGAAACATACCGTTAAAAACCTTTTAAGCCCTTTATTAAAGATACAGAAAAGAAGGAAGCAGTTAAAGCATTTAAAATGTAAAGTGTTAAGGCTTTCATTGTCACAACATTCCTTGTTTCCCTTCCCTTTAGTGGTGGAGAGCGTTAGATGGGGAAGAAAACCTTGTTTGTCAGGACAGTTATTACCCTCTAAACGACTTTTTTGCGGGGGGAAAGAGAAAAGGTTAATTGAGAGTAACTGGAGAGGCCGTGATCACTGTGTTGTTAAAGTCCAATCCTGCTAAAACAAGACAAACACACAGAAGAGGGGAGAGAAAAGAACAGCAAAGGCAGCAAATGCAGCATCTGTCTTTGGTGCTGACTCTCACTTGCAGCCTCAGTGCTGGAGAAAGACAGGCAAACCACATAACCCTCTCCACCAGGCCGAAACCTGACAAACTTGTACCAGTGTCAGGCTGTTTAGGGCATTGCTTGTAGTTGCCTCTTTGACCACAAGCTTACAGCAGCGTTGCAAAACATACAGCCTTGGGCAGACTGTTATTAGACAGAAGGCAAAAGGAGAGGGATACAAAAGAGAAGCAGTGGTGGGGAAGGAAAAGGACACTAAAAAGTCTCACATTCCCAATAGTGTTCTGGATTTAGCTGGAGCTGGTGATGTCATCTAGGTTGCTCTCTTTGGCCCAGTCTGGTCAGGACACGTCTAGGGATTAGGACAATGAAAGCCCAATGGTGTTTCAGTGGATCCCAGGGTCCCAGGAGTGGCAGCCATGAGTGTGAGGCTTGGTCCTTCCTGTTCTCCCATCTTTCAGTCAGCAGCTGTACTCACTTCTTCTTCTTGACCCCCTCCCCCAAAGTCTTCCCTTAAGGATCCCAAAAGAGAGTGATGTGTGGAATAGCCCTTCCCTTCATTATTTTATTCACTAATTAGGCTTATTTTCCAACACACCAATTCTGGTTCCCTGCTTTCCAGTCCCGTCCCCCCCTTTTTTTTAAATTTACTGGTCGGGGGGCTTTTTGTTTTTATTAATTCAGTCTGTCTCCCTTTTGCATTTTTCCCATCACCATGTGTTGTTATAGGTTATTGAGCCACTTTATAAACTTTCACTCACTTTACACAGCTGCTGAGCTCACAATTAGGCTGAATCTGTAGGCCCAACTATCACAAGAGTACAAACCGGGAAGTGCTAGGGTCTTTGCTTGCACATCTCCACTTTCTGTGTAAGCGCTGCCTGTTGGCTGCTCCTTTGTGTCTATCGTTGATTAAATTAACATGTTTGTAATAGTTCTGGGCAGGACATTGCAGACAGATCTTCCTAGCTGAACTTTGGGAAAGAAAAGTGGCTAAACAGCTGCTTAAACACTTCCAAAAACCTTTCTGGCTGCAAATGTGACAAAGGAGGTGTGGGATGGCGGGGAGAAGACCTGGAAGGAATCAATTTGACAATGCATTTGTCAGACCTTTTTGGAGAGGTTCCTTTAACAGTGCATCATTTTTAGGCAGTAATTGAATAAAATAATTATTTATGGGCTCCAGCCGTTTAAAGTCACAACCATAACAACAGACACCATGCCTGCCCCCACGTTTTTATACTCATGTGGAAACATATCCATTCCTCTCACAAATACATTCACATGTAGGTGGGAAATGGTGCCATCTTATTTCAACTATCAGTGGCTGAGAGCCAGAAGTGCAAGGGGTCCTCATCTTCTTTCCTCATTTGCCACAAATGAGCTTTGTCAAAATATCACTCTGCTTTACAAGACCAAACAACAAGTTCCTTGTCTCCTTATGGATCTGCTTTGTAACTGGTGTCAGAGGAGTGCCACGCAGAAATGTAATATGAATGAAGAAAATCTGTCTAAGAGGCAGGAAAGTATGGGACCAGTAACTGCAGAAGAAAGCAATTTGACAGATGGACTTGCCAGCACTCCCAGAAATACCAGATCATTTATAAGCATGATAAAATTACTATTCAGCACCAGAAATATCATGAAAGTGTCAATCATTGCATGCGGATGAGCTTTGCTTATCACCGCTGGAGGTTTTGCCTTTGTTCAAACTGAACACAACCCAAGGTGCAAATGCTATATATTTTTTTTTACGAGCACTCTGCAAATAGGGAACAAAAACTTTACAGAAAATAGGCTGACATGCCATAGCCAGTGAACTGAGTTTCCGGTCCTCTTTTGGGGTTGGAAATGTGCTTTTTAGATATTGGAGTATTTTTACCAGATTAAGAAATACAGTAGTTTAAGAAGATGGTGTAACAGAAGGTGGATCCTGATTTAATAGGGCAGCCTTGATCGTGTTCCAAATGAAGTCAATAGCAAAAGTTCAACTGAACGTCGAAGCGCTTATGTGGCCCGGAACACTGCAGTATTTGAGAAACATTAATGAGAGCAAGTTGAACCGGGTATCTGCATTCACACTTTGAACAGATGGGCATTCATTTTACATTTGAAGTCAGACTCGGATCACTTTGATGTACCTTGTACATGGTGACTTTCCGTGCAAACAAATCAAAACATTGCTCTTTTGCTTTGTGTTTTACATGAAAAATGATCCCTCCTTCTCAGAATGACTCACCCTACAATTGCCATACTATGTATCACTGGCACAAAGAAAGATTCCAAATGGGAGTGTTCACAAGAACAGTCACAAAGTTTGCTGATTTGTTAAACTTCCGTGGTTTTTGGAGATTTGGGCGGTCAATGAATGCGCAGTGAGGCCCGAAAGAGTTAGAATTATATAACTCCTTTTTCTCTCTACAAACATATTCATACAGGCTTAATGGAAACAAAGCTTAGCAAACATAACTTTCACGGTAAATCCAGTAAAAGGGTTAGCATCCTAAAGTTGGCATTTACCAACATTGACTATCATTTCCCAATGAGACTGCCATGACATCAGAGGCTGCATTGTTTCTTTGCACTAAGAACAGGAAATAACTGCAATATTACAATAACATGAGTTAATCAGGGACATTTTGATGGAACCATATCCTGTTGGAATATGCAGGGTCCATCAAAATCAAAATGCTTCAGAAAATCAGGTCAATTTTGCCAGAATTTTGTTTTGGAAGTAAACAATTTCGGACAATGTTGAAACATCCCGTTTTGACATTTTCAAAACAAAGGTTTCTATTTTTCATTGTGAAATTAGTTTTTGTTTCAATTTTTTATTTTGTATTATTATAATACAACATTTAAAAAAATAAAATAAAAAAGTAATGATTTTATCGAAACAAACCATTTTGATTGACCCAAAACATATTTTTTTCAGAATTTTCCCTCACAGAGAATTTTGAAATTTTCTGTTTCATTCTGATTCCAAACAAGGCCATATTTCAAACTCTGAAAATGCCTCATGAAATAGAGCTTCCATCCTGCAGGTAGCTCTAATGATAACTATTGATAAATGTTGTCTTTTAATGCCAGCCACTGTATCTACACCATTTTGGCTGAAAACACAATAGCACATCCCTTTTCCTTTCTTTCTGGTGGCTTTCTCTAAAATATTTTGGATGCATTAATAAGAGTCAGCCGTATAATCATTGAAGGCTCCAAACAACCTCTAGTAATCAATGCCAGAGAACATCACAACCACATAATTGTAGCTGGGTTAACCACAACTATTGGTTCATTCTCATTCATGGTTCTGTGAAGGGCTTGGCCATTGCGGCATTGATCCATTAAATACTTCATTAATGAGTCACAAGCAGAACGGCATGGCCAGTTTTAAAAACAGATATGTTGTGAACCTATTGACAAGTAAGCCCAATCGCTTCATTTGTAGCTATAAAACCTCCCGTCCATCTGTAGCACTGGGGTCTCAGGCACAGTATGTCTCAAACATTGTTTTTTTCAAATGAAGTTGTCTTGTGAAATGACCAGAAAATATAGACAGTGCAAAAGGGAATCCTGCTGTGAAAAGAACTTATATTGATCACAGGAAGACTGTGTTATTATTAAAGCTGACCTTGTCCATAGACTCTTCTACAGATCTAAAGGTCATACCAAAGCAAACAGTTCCCTAATGACTAGAGATCCTTATAGTGCAGCCAGAACAGGATGTAAATATATCAATTGAACAAATGCCTATTTATACAGAGGCTGCTGTGTTGAGAGAGACCCTCTCCGCCCTCTCCGGCAATAAAAGACAGCCAAACCAAGGGATCAGAAATGCAATCTGCAACAACTTTGATCCTCCAACTGCAGCTGTCCTAGTTCAAGTCAGTGGTGAGGCTGAAGGGGGAAGAGAGGAGGAAGGATTCCTAGAACCATTATCTTGATTTGCATATTTACTCTGTGCGAGGCAGAAAGATGAGCTACAGGGAAACGTATGGTGGCTGGACATCACCCTGGCCAATCAGAATCCTGACAATCAAATATAAAGAATTAAACACAGAACGTTTTTCAGGATCACATGCACCCTATCGCTACATACAAGCAGGAAACACAGAATGCACCACTGCTCTTTCATGAGGTATGGCTTGTACTGGAATTCTTAATTCCAAGCTAATTAAGCACAAATCTGTTGAAGAATTACAGAGTAATTAAGTAGTTGGCAAAAATCTTCATTCGTGTTGGTATTCTTATTACTTAGCTCCAATCCTATCGGAAAGGGTTGGTAGTCAAGACATGACTTGTACGGTCAGCAAAATATTTTGGTTAGATAGGATTATCATGCAATTGTTCTGATTATAGCACATGGAAAGGGAATCTTCTACCACCATGTGGCTATGCTCTGATGCTGCACCCGGCACTGAAATACACTGTGTTAGTACAGGGCTTGAATAGGGGACTCCTTTAACCTTTTCAAGCACCAATGAAACATGGAAAAATATTGAGGCACAAGCATAGTCTGTTTTGGCTCATTCTCTAGAAATGCACCATGTAAGCTACCGACCTACTGTCTGGAGGCTACATTTCTAACAAGGACTGGAGAACAAACTACAGTAGTTCTTAGAAGAGAACCATGATTTAGTAGACTATGCTCAGGACCAGAGTCCAGAAACTCCTGATTTCTAGTCCAAGCTTTGCCACTGATTTGCTGTTGGACTTTGGGCAAGTCACTTCACCTCGGCTCATTTAGTTTAATTAGTTACTGCTTATCGGGGGCATTGTGCATGTAAAACCTTGCACAGTGTAAATGATGATCACCGTTATTAGCAGATCAGGAGATGGCAGGATGGGATGCTTAACTCAGGAAAATCAGCTGCCCGAGCCGGTCTGACGTGTCAATCTGTCATTTTATGCAAACGAGCAGCAACCCTGCTGTGCAAGCTGTCTTCATGGCTGCCTAGCGCTGGCCTCCTCCTCACTGGAGAACACTGGGGATGGGCTAGAATGGAAGCTGCATCCAGCCTGACTCAGTCCCATGCGGATCCGTGTGATGCGAATTCCTACAGTGGGAGTAAAAAAATAAGTCACCTGCTCCCCCAGAAGGGCTCCAAGGACACTTGGCGAGGACAAAAATATGCCCATTTCACAAGGAAATCCCCATGACTGTCGTACTGGGAAATCCCCAGACCATCTCTGCAGTAGATATGCAAAAGAATGACAGAGACTGAAAGGCACGCGCGTGTGTGTGCGTGTGTGTGCGCGCGCACGTTCGTGTGAAATTTGACTGATTTTTCCTCTACTGAGGACAAAATTAGGATCCCTATTGCAATTCAATGGGTTCCCTAGGGAGGTGGTGGAATCTCCTTCCTTAGAGGTTTTTAAGGCCCGGCTTGACAAAGCCCTGGCTGGGATGATTTAGTTGGAGACTGGTCCTGCTTTGAACAGGGGGTTGGACTAGATGACCTCCTGAGGTCCATTCCAACCCTGATATTCTATGATTCAAACACAAGCTCGTGTTCTTTCTGAATTGTCAAGTTTTTGTAGTTACAGAAGTCCTGTCTAAAAGCTGGGCCAGTAGATGTGAAGAAGAATTCTGGTTCACATTTGTCATTACTTCCCCTTGGAAGATCCTTGTGGCAAACCCATGGCTGACCGAGATCATCAGTGACCCACAGTCTGTCAGGATCTTGTGTCATCTCTGTCTTTTTGTTCTGGTTCCTTTCCTTGTTTTACAAAACACACTGGCTGGTTGCTACCAACAGCAAGGAAATCTCACTCTGTTTTCCTCTGCTGGTCTCATCTCCTTTCGATGCACTCTCTGGCTGCTGCTGGAATATCCCAGCTCTCATTTCTGCTCATGGCATTTTGTCAAGTGTCCTCTCCAGACTTCCCATCCAAAAGATAAACCAGGTGTACTTAGTGGCCCCTGCGTCAATCACTCTGTGTTTGTGTCAGCTGAGGTTGGCTTTCCTCAGCCAGGCATGTGATGACAGATGCATTTTCATCCCTTCGCTGGAGAATGCCCAGTAGCAGTAGAGAATAGGAGGCCAGCACGGACAGAGTGTTAGGATCAGTCAAATAAGCTGGCTGCACAGAGGCAGCTCTCTCGACATGCCATAGAGCCAACCTTTTCCTGTCTGGTGCTGAAATAGGGCACGGGCCAGCCCCAGAAGTCTAAGGAAGATCTTGCACAGTAACGGCATACAAATTACTCAATGAAAGGTGTTTCCACTTAGCCAACCACTGCCCAGATGACATTATTGATGACTACCGTACAGTGTTCTCCTCACAGTGTCAGGAACAATCCTAGCCACAATCAGCGCTGTGCCCAGAATTTTGCACTGCTGGTTCAATGGTATGGTTTGACAGCCTCCAAAATATCAGCGTTTGAGGTTCTTTTGCCTGAAACGTTTGCAAGTAAAAAACACTGACCGACTTTCCCCCAGCCCAGACAACTCTCCAGCACTCGGGCCAGACATGGTAGTCTTTGTCTGGATACACAGACTGGAAACGCATTTGGGAGGCTCTTCTTGTCAGCTTTGGCGAGCTGGTGAGGTGCATCCTGTGGCATCGTTTCGTCCTAAGATCTGCAGCCACTGACAATTCTAATTGTGCTCCGTCAGGTAGGTTGAATGTCTGAAAGGCACAGATGCTCATCATTTAGGATATTACTTGAAAAGCCTGAAGGCATTTGACTCTGTCCTGGGGGCCTGCTGGACCTCACAAGCTTAATGAGGCCTGGATGGGCCAAGTGAGTGGACAAAAAGCTTCCAAAGAAACCCCTTTGTGCTCCAGCACCTGTGGTCCAGAGTCAGGACTGTACCCGTGCGTCAGGAGCAACAGGAGGGAGCTGTGGCGTTCAAGATGCTCTCTTTGGGATGAGATGTAAAATCAAGGTTTTGACACTTGTGGCGGTTAAAATTCCCAGGGCTCTTTCTGGACGATTAGGAGCATTAGTCCTGATTTCCCAGACTTATTCCAACTTGGGTTGCCACCTTCTTCCCACCTAAAATTCCCCCTGTATTTTCAACTGGCTGTGGTATGGGTCATTCCCGGTGTTAAAGGGCTGTGACAAACTGCTGTGTGCTGTCAAACAGTTGACATGTTTCGCCCTAAAACACTGAATTTAAGTGCTGGCCAAAATAACCCCTGTGTGTAGCCTGTTTGTCAGTCAATATTCCTCTGAGTGCTTCGAGATGGTTTAGTCTGCATGGCTGGATAAGCATTTTAAGATACTCAGTACTGGTAAATAAGTATTATCTTTACACATAGCATGCACACGTGTGTCTCTTAGGATGAAGGCATGATAGATACAATAAGTGTTGTTGTCTCTCTTCTCCCAGTTGGGTATTCATTACTGGAACTGGAATTATCAGCGAGGCCAGCAGGCAAGCTATATGTATATAATCCTTACCACCATAGTCTGGTTTGCTTTTTGCTGTTCTACAACTCTTCAAAATGATCACCATGTTATTTTAGGCAACGTTTGGTAAAGCAAATCCACATGGCCGGGACTGCATGGCTCAGTAGTAATAATAATCATCAGAGAGAGCGCTTTTCACCTCCAGGCTGCTGGCTTTGCTGACTATTTACAGCAAGTGGCAAGGCACAATGAAGATAGGGCCCCCATCTCAAAGATCTTGCTAGACAGACCAAGCGATTCACACTTATCCATTAGAATATGTCAGCTGATGGTAACTTCATAGATTAATACTGACTGTCAATGGTTACTCACGGATGATTGCTCGGTGGCCTTCATGCAGTGAACTGCGGGTCTCAGTCCCCTAGACGTGGTCTTAAATAAAACTGGACCCAGCAAACGACCATCACAAAAAGCACTAATTAAACTTCGGTCTCCGGAGCATCCAATCCAGCACTTTTCATGAGCAATGAAAACCGTGTACACGTCCTGGCCGACAGCTGGTGTATGGGACCAGGACTACGCATCAGGCTGATGATGTAAGAGAGCGAGGCTCTGTATGCCTAGCACCAGATACCGGAAAACCCAGATGTCATTAGCACTGCATCAAATCCATTATCCTTAAGCATGTTCTAATGGAGCACAGTCAAACCTGCCCAGTGCTCAGACAAACAGGAATAAAATGAAAACGTTATACACTGAGCCGGGAAGTGCACAGCTCATCTCACGTGCATATTAATATGAATTTATGACTGGTTTTATGGTGAGGCTCTTTTCTTTTAAAGTCCCGCCTGCCTGTCAGCACAGATGCAAGTGAAGGTCCTGCTTCTGCTGGGAGACCGCTCCTTTTGAATACTAAGAAACAAAAGGCTCTACGGCATTAGATGGACTGATACAGAAATAAACATTTTGCCCCTAGACACAGAGTGTTTTAACAGGCGAACCAGAGATATTCCGAAAGCTACCCTGAGGCTAGAAATTTGAGCACACAGCCCCTAATCGTCAAGGCTCCCAAAGGAGACAGAGCAATAGACCTCTGCGCACAGCTCCATGTTCATGTATTCTTTGGCACAACCCAGAGAAGAAAGAAAGATTCTGTAATGACAATTCCTTGGGGATTTTTACCTTGAACTCCACAAACAGAGCAAGGGTTGCCGATGGAAACGCAGCGTAGCGAGAACGCACAAGAACGCAGATTATATTCCAGAACTGGAGAGGGCCTGAACATTCTCAGCAAATTACCTCCGTTAGGAGTCTGGCCATAAAAATCACCTCACAAACGAATGTAGCTTTTCTCCTCTCCATTCCCAATCAATTAGCACATGAGTAATACCAGACCCATTAGGACACACTGATGCCGGGGGAGTTATGTCATCTGCTGTAGAAATGATTGCTTAATATACCCGTTGGCTCAGAGGAATTCATACCAGAGCACAATCTCCTGAAATCGATAGCAACAGTGAAACGATATTGTTTCAGACAAGAATACTGCTGGGTAGATAAGTATGCTTGATCTCAATGCCTGTGAGTCTCTGATGCTTATTCGGCTACAAATAATACAGGGAAACGGCAGCAACAGAAAACGTTTCAAACTAGGAAAAAGGCCCAATTTAAAGAATCATCTGGTGATGAAAAATTACCATGCCCTGAGCATGGAGACGGAAGAATTCAATGCCGATTTTCCTTGGTTCTTCCCTGTCCTCTGGGTTTCTCCCCAAAAAGGACAGTGACAGTCCCACCTAATTTCCTTAAACCTGATGCTCTATGTGGCCCAGCTTTTGCTCCTGCTTAAGTCAATGGCAAAATTCTCACTGACTGAATTGGTACAAGATCAGGGACTGTAAAGCTTAACGGGCAGGCTGGGTGGATGCATGCACATGGCTCGCATAGGGTAAGGAGAACGGATTTCACTTTTGTTTGGGCTTCAGGGCTGATAGGCCAGGAGACAGCAACCGAACTCTACTCTGACCTTCTTCCCATGGGGCCAGACTGCTTCTGGAACATCATAACCTTTATTGCATGGAGATGTTTGATGTCACTTCATTTCATTCTGCTATGGCAACAATTTGGTTGGAAGAGAAATGCCCAGTTTCTATCTGCTTTGAAATATATTTATTGTTAAAAAAACAGCATAGATGTTGCCCCAATGCAATTATACTAAACGGAAATCCACCACTTTGTTCAGGAATCTCTGCACAAAGTCACTGCGGCCCCCTTACAGTCAGACTGTACCTGAACAGAATGCCTCAACTCCAATGTCTCTCAGGGACTGTCAAACACTGCAGACAGATGCCCACAGCTGGCCCCTGCTGGCTGACTTGGGCTCGCGAGGCTTGGGCTAAGCAGCTGGTTAACTGCAGTGTAGATGTCCAGGCTCAGGCTGGAGCCTGGGCTCTAGGACCCTGCAATGTGGGAGGCCACAGCCCAAGCCCGAGCATTTACACTGCAGTGAGCTGTAGACAAATGTCACTGAAAACGAGTGCCACTAATATACCCCACCTTGGCCTTTGTCCCAGGGAAGGCAGTCTGGTTCAGGGGTGCAGGACAAAGCACTGCTAATAGTTGGGTCAGCCAGAAGATTTGACTCAGACTGACCTGGGCTAAGAAACAGAGATCAGAGTTGATCTCTGATTAGCTACACTGAGGAGATTTGATGTACTTTTGACACCTCTCCTGAAATGCAGACCTTGGTATTATTGCAGAGTTTACTGCGATTGCCATTGCGGAACTGAAGTATTTATAGTAGAATTAAAACCTCTCTCAAAGCACTCAGCCAAAGGAGCGGCAAAACTGATTGCACTGCTCCTGACTCCAAGCATTCAGAAATCACCAGTCAGGCCCAGGAGCACAACAGCCCTGCCCCCTACTCAGACCCTGACCGGAGTTTGAAATTTGGCCTGGATGACTCTCTGCCATGACAGGGGGCAGCCGGGTCAAATTTGAGTGGCATTACAACCCTGTGCACCTGTTTGGCCCCCCACCTGTACAGTCCTTCCCGCACCCGAGGGCACCCACAGCCCTGAGGGAGAAGTGGAGCAGGAGGCATCAGGAACCCCCAGTGCTCAGGAGGGATGGATCTAGAGTTTTGGTGCTTCCTGGGAAAGTGGAGACCAAGGAGGAGGATGGGGTCTGGGGCTCCAAGAACTGCTGGACTCCTGGTGGGGATGGAGTTCTTCAGTATGACTGCTTCTCTAGACAAGAGCTTGGGGCAGGGGGGGGCAGGGGGGCTGGGGAGACCATGGGACAATGAGGTGGGCAGGGGATGGAAGAGCAAGCGGTGGGGTGTGGGTGGTGCTGGGTATGGAGCAGGGAGACCGCAGGACAATGCGTGTGGTAGATTAGAGCAAGGAGCTGGGTGTGGAGCAGGGAGACCGCAGGTCTTGGTGCAGCCCAATGTGGAGGGAAGAGTGAGGGTCTGGGTGCCAAGGCAGCAGGGGTACAGAGAGCTCTGCCCCCTCCCCCAGGAAAATTCTGGTTGTGCCCATGGTGAGGCCCCAAAAGATCCTGAGATTTTCAAATGTAATTTGGATTCTTTTGCATGTGCCTGCAGCTTTGGGGAACTCTGCTTTTCCCAAGCTTTTCTCCACAGCCACAAAAGCCAATGTATTTTAATGAAAGTGGATATTCTCACATAACAACAGGACTCCAGGAGCTAGGGGCATTAAATATTATGAGACTCCCAGTGAGAGCTGGCAACAGAGCGGTGGCCCTAATAGAGGCTGGTTTCCAAATTGTATCCCTGTAAGGATACTTTGATGCTTTGTAAAGCCACTAACTTGTGTTTAATCCAGGCTCGTTCTTTGGTTCGATGGCTGCTCCACTCGCCCAAGTGATAAGCCGGGGCAGGGGCCGGACTGAGAATGACAAGAAGTTTCTCCAGCACAGAGAAGTGTGGCTTTAACAGCGCAGAGATTGTTTCAGTCTTAAACCTGCCCGGTCTGAAGGATGTGCGAAGGGCTCGGCTCCCTGTGTGGGCTCTGCTGGAGGAAGTCACAGGAGCTCAGCGTGCAGCCCCAAGCCACATAATGTCTACCTGGCTGGGGGGGGGGGGGCGCAACCCCTCTAACTGGGAGCTCTGGAGCTACGCAGGGGAGCCTGCAGTCTGGGCCCCCGGGCAATGGCATGGTTCACAGAGCCCCAGGTGGCATTTAAAGCAGCCCTCCTTTGGAGGAGGCGAGCAGCATGGCTGGCACCTGCCCTAGCCCAGGTCACAGCAGCCTCTGACCTACACTCCTGCCTGGGCAAGGGCATGTTGACCTGCACTGTCCTCTTAGGGAGCCAGGCAACATTATTCTTCTCAGGTGGCATCTCCACTCCCTGCAGCCACGGTTGTCCAGCTCGGCCAGGTGAGCAGGGTATAATTTTGTGGCTAACTTGGCACAAGGGCCCCAAGAATCAATTGCAGCCAAGTTTGTCGGGTTGGACCCCTAGCCTTTAGCCAAAAGGCCTAAGCCACTAGGCCACATCCTAGGCCCTTGATTCGTTGTGCCCCTTCCTTCCGCCCACATCGCAAACAAACCGGAGCCAAGAGGCGCCATGACAATGACCGCAGCTTGCGTTTAGCAAGAGGTGAACCTGGTAAGTTTCTACGCGAAGCAGTGGGGCCTAGTGGATAGGGCCCTGAACTAGGGCTCAAGAGATCTGGGTTCTATTCCCACCTCAGCCATTGGCTTGCTGTGTGACCTTGGGCATGTCACCTTTCTGTGCTTCGGTTTACCCATCTGTCAAATGACTTCCTTTGTAAAGCTCTTTGAGATCTACTGGTGACAAGGACTATATAAAGCAATAGGTACTGATGTTGTTATTATTGCTGCGTATCTAAAGCCCACCGGCAGGGTCTAGGAAGCCAAAGGGAGCCTGTTCCCACTGTTTGTCCTAGTCTCGGGTAACCTCTGTTATTTCTTCCCCTTCTAGCTGAAAGGTGTGAGTCCAGAGAAATAGGAGAGGCTCCCAGAGGGAGGCGTTTATCTGACTGGCTGCCTGCACACAAGGCTCAACGTAATGCCCAACTGTAGCTGATCATCTCCCCGATTGGATCGGTCTTCATCCTTTAGCTCTTTGTTTCTGCTTCTCTGTCTCTGACTGGCTGGGTCTCCTTTGATGAGATGATGATCTCAGGGGGCAGCGAGAGTCCCCTAACGATGATGATGGCGTTTCATCTCTTTGTTTCATCTCTTCCCTCTATGCCAGGGCAGCTTTTCTTCAGAGGGCCCAAGAGGATGCTGACACAGTAGCAAATAATTGCAAAACAAAACTCTGAACCCCACCCTGAAGTCCCCATTTCCCGACCCCAAGGCTTGGCCTTCAGAATTAGTGAAGAACACGATCTTCCCAGTCCCTTCATTTCCCGTGTCAGTATCAACCAGAGACCCAGTTTTCCTGGAGATTGTTGCAAATGGGTAAATTATCCACACACCTCTATCGCTTGGCCTTTCATTGTCATGCAGGTCAGAGACCAGAAGGCAAGATCCCCTCCTGGCAGGAATGTCGGAGCACGTGCGCATGCTTTGCATTAACCTCTCTTACACACACTTGGATATACTCTGTGCACACCTTTTCTGTTGCCAGTTACGCTCCAGAGCACATTTTCATTTACCTCCACAGGCCTGCAAGCCTACAAACAGCAATGTCACCTTGGGCAGTGCTCAGTGGCACCACCAGCTGCAGATCTGCCTTGGCTTGTGCCATATCTTTTCTTTGGCAGGATTTACAGAGAGACCTTTCTCCCCCTGCAAACTCCTACACTGCCAGCTCCAATCCTGGTGGGCAAAATGGTACCATAGTGAGGCCAGGGCCGACCCAGATTGGCACATACCTGACTGCCAGCAGTGATGCCAATGTGTTGGTCATTTAAACAGCGCCCTTTTGAATTAGCTGGCAAATCAGGATCCCTTGAATAGAATGGGGGTTGTTTGGAGAATTGTGGAAAAAAGCTGGCTTTCCGTATGCCCTTCATGTAGCCAGTGGTATATGTACCCTCACCATGAGGGCCTGTGAGACCTTTCCAAGCCACATCCACACTAGTTTTAATAACTAAAACAGCACATGAAATGATACGCACATCCGCTCCCTTGTTCCCATTAGAAATGGGCTTTGCACTGCTCATCTCCCCACAGCGCTCATGATTAGCTAATAAATGATTAAACATGCCAAGGAAAGCCAGCTCCTTCGTCTCCTGCTTTCATCCACCAGCTGCCTGCAAGGGATTTCAAATGTCACACACAGATGAAACAGCCTCCGTAGGACCCCAAGAATCCTCTAACTAGTGGCTTGCCCAAGGTCACAGAGCCAGGAACAGAACTCAGCTCCCTGGTCCCCAACTCTTCTGCATAGCCGCAGGTCTCCATCCCTTTCCCTGCAGTAACATTTGCCAACCTCTGGAGGGGTATCAATCAGGGAGGAGCAGAGGGAAAAGCAAAGCCAAAACATAGGGTATCTGAAGAATCAGCCATGAGCACTTCGAGCTTCTAGTGAGGGACGGGCACTCTCTAAAGAGCTGTAAGAGACAGGGTGAGAGAGTCTTGTGCTTGTGTCGTGGCCTGTACATGCAGGCACCCAACACGGACGCTCACTCTTGTACAGTTGTGTTATTCAGGAAGTGATCCTATGAAATCCAAGCCTAGACTTCGAGGTGCACTGGCCTTGTGGGTGAACTTTGCCCTATTCGCCCCAGGGCGAGGTAATTGGAGCAAAGTGCCTATTTCTCCCTCGCCGAACGACGCAGCAGCAGCTGCTGTTCATGTTCTCCCAACTTGCCACCGAAACCCTGGGGCAGGGGCTGCCTGAAGTCAGAACGGTGCCATTCTGAACAGGGCATGAAAATTATTCACCTCAAAGACTCTGTGAGCCCAATATGGGTGCACCTAGTTGCAGTCCTAGGAAAAAAGACATCCTCTGGAGGAGTAGGTGTGAATAAGGAATCTGCCTTGGGAAAACCTCTTCTATGCCTGTCAGGTGAGCCAGACGCAGTGGTGTCCAGTGGGCTGTCAATTCAGTGTCTGTACAGAGCTCACCTTCAGAAACGCACCGCGCCCCATTATTGTAAGGGATGTTCTCTTCCCCTTTTTCATACCAGATGCTTTGTTATGCACAGATACAGTCACCATCACAGCCTCCTCAGTTCTATACAGCCACCCCTTAGCTTAAAGAATAATTCTCTTGGGCTCAGATTTCATCCTGTACAGCCTCTAAAATGTTCCTTAATTTATCTAACAGGGAAATCGCATGAATGGATGCCATAGAAATCAGCAGGAATGGCTCCTGAATTTGTCGCTCCTGACAGGTATGCTATTTTAATGCTTCTAACAGCAATTTTTATTCTAACAGTACGTGAAGGCACTTAGATTTCTATACAGTTCTTACTTTTTAATCTCGTATACTTCTTGCTGATGTCAAAATGTCACCAGTTAATAGTCTTACCGGAAAAAGAGTGTTTCAGATCTTGTTCTGTAGTCCACATTGTGAATACATTAGAGAACCACTGAATGATTTAAGAGAAATTCTGATACCTCTGAACACAGGGGCATGGCTAACATGCCAGTAGATAGGACGGTTTAATACCTAGCCTCTCAGCTACCCACATTTTTCTGAGGCCAGTAGGGTTTCATTAAGGGAAAAACAAAATGTCTGAAGGCAGCCTTTTTTGACATTTCCAAGGCTGATGGCTCAGTCCCTGACATGAAACCTCCATCTGCAGAACCCGAGTGGGAGTCACAAAAGCGGACCCCAGGGAAGATCACCCCTCTGACAGGGGGTGGTACTAGAACTTAACTCTCCTAGGCAATTTTTCCCCTGATGATTAATTTATTTCATGGGCACAGCAGCAGGAAAGTGGATACCTAATGCAGAAGGTTAGGTTACTGCCATCGAACGCTCACTCCCTATAAAGACGGGTTAGGTTACTATCAACATTTTTACAGGTACTAGGCAAACCAGTTACCTGTGGTTAGCGGGGCACCCTGTTACTGCTGCATAGAAATGGGTGACAGGAATTTCAGTTTTAGCAGATCTCTGTGGAACGTGAGCTACACTCATCCAGCAGGAACGAGTAGGAACACTTTTATCTACAGATTTTAATCAGCACCCTTTGGGACCAATCGTGTAGGGCACAGACTAGAAGTCAGGGTGTACATGTGCAATGACTTCTTAAATCTCCCCTTTGCGTGCTCTGAACCTAGCACGGCTGTGTGCTGGAAGATCCCCCCGGGTCAAGTTAGAACAGCCAAAGGGCGGTTGTAACTTGTGTCAGGCTGCCACAGGGGAAAAGGGTAACTGATGATCAGCACAGCTCCGGGGTACCCCAGCCATGCCCATGTCCCCTTCCCCTCGTTCTCTGCAGCAAGGAGGGGATTAGCATCAGTGCTCCTAGATCAGCTCTGCACTGGCTGAGGTTCGCTCTTGCACTTGCTAACCCTCCCTGGGCTGGTTAAAATGGCTTTGAGGTCAGATTACACTGTGGGAGCAGAGCGAGGCGGCTGCTGCATCGCTGGAGAAACAGGCCATTAACTCAACAGCCTTACTAGGTCATCAATCTCCTACACCTTTCGAGATGCACAGAGTCAAGTACCTGGGTAATTTCAAACAGAATCCCAAGGAATCTGGGATGAGGACAGGAGGAGAAGGTAACACTGTTTATTTTGTTCAGTTTATACAAGATCAAAGAGCTCCTCTCTACAGCTGTAGGCGCTCTGAGCAATATTTAGAAATACAGTCATCAGAGCAACTCCACTGATAATTATTCCAGCTCCATCGATTCCACTCAGTTAGTTATCTAACCCCTCCCCACCACACATCCACACACCCAGCAATGGCTGAGCAAGAAATACAGACGGGAAAACGCTCCCACCATTCCAATAACTGGCTATTTGCTAAATCAGATCAAATTCTGAAGGCCTTATATAGGCCAAACTGCCACAGAGGTCAACAGGACTTCGAGCTGATGAGAGACTTTGGCCACGCTAAATGTTTTCTGTATCTTTCTCTCCTTCTGATCCAGCAGAACAAACTCAAATCGGACTTCGGAAAAACAAATGAAATTCCCAAGCCTATGAGAATTTAGCTCTTGCTTTTCTCTCCGATTGAAGGTCAACTGGCAGAATCATGTGGCAACTTCTAAAATAGTGGGTATGGATCAGAATCCCAAACAGAAAAAAAAAAGGCAATGGTCAAGGACTTCCGTTTATTTACTTACCACCCCATTGAAGATATTTGTGATCTATGTCTCCATCACAGCAGGGGTTTAAGTAAAAGCCTCAGCGCCATCAGTAAACAGTGGTTAAAATAGCTGAAATGAGATGTTAACCTCACTGGAACTTTTTGGGTTTACCTCCTTATTTGTCAGCATCTCTGAAAAACTCTTATTCACAATGGGACACAATGTCAGGTAGAACCGCCCTGTGTGGGATTTAGTTAGTAATTCAACACTTTCCCTCGATTTCCTCAGAAACTTTGTTAAAATTTGCAGACTTTGCAAGTCAACCTGGGCCCAGTTAAGAGCAAACCTGCAATCTGTTTTGAAGGGAAACACGGTCTAGCAGTTAGAACATGAGCCTTGGTGTCAGCCTGGATTCTCTTCCCAAGGCGTCACTGACTTTCTGTGGGGCGTTGGGCAAGCCAGCTAACCCTGCTGTGCCTCAGTTTCCCCATCTTTGAAATGGGGACGTGTTAGCATGCGTTATACCTCTGTCATTTCCCAGCATAGATAAGCACACAGCCCAATTAATACTTGTAGACGAGTAAGAGGGAGAATGCTACAGAAGAGCAAAGGGTTAGTTTTTGGTTTCACGACAAAGCCACATTCACAATTCTGCACGGATTCAAAGCAAAATTTGGATTTCAAACCCAAAACTCAATACTAACCTCACAGAGATTAAAACAAAGGAAAACATTTGCTTGAACCCCTGTGAAGCAAAACCATTGAGCCCCAATGAGCATTGCACAGAGTTTTCATCAGTGTCATTCCAGCTCTGGAAAAGGGTCTGCCCCTTAAACAGTCTTTCTTGACAGCTTTGACACTGGCGATGCTATTGAATAAACAAGGGTGAAACCAAGAAAATTACTCTGCATGGACTGCAAAAGAGGCTCATGTTTTGGGTTTGTTTTGGTCCTATATAGAGAACAGTCTCTCTTCTAAATCACTGGATGGAGCAAAGAATCTAGAGGATATTGCATACTATAGTGTACCGCTTTGAGACAGGTCATGCATTGGGCTTAAATCCCTAATCACTCTAGTGGCAAGGAGGGTGCTACGGCTTCATCATTGGTCTTTAAGATCAGGAGACCCCATGAGCAGCAGCTCTCTGCTCTCACTCCCTGTCAAAGACACTGGCAGTCTCTAATTGTTTGTGTAAATCTCAGTATTCCTTCTACCGCGGGTCATGGAAACCAAATCTCAATGCAGCTGCAGGCTGAGGGAGGCGAGATTCAAAGGTTACCACCCATGGGTCTGTAGCACTAATTGCAAAAAGAAAAGAGAGGCAGAAAAAAGCCTATTACTTTTGCCAGGGGATTTACAAAGCATCATTTGCTACAGGTTAGCACTAGCTGCCATAACGATCTAACTCCTGAGACTACCTGTCAAGCCTCTGTGAATGTTAAATAAAAGGTAAAAGGGTTTAACTCTAACATGACATCTCTGTGCATACAGAAACAGCTCAGCTTCTGCTTTACTACAGAGGAAAGTGCACTCCAGACCCCAAATCAACACCGTGCAAAGCTGCAAATCAAGGGCCAGACATGACTGCAAACATATTCTTCGCTCTTTCCTTTCTTCTGCTACAAAGCAGATTGGAGGCACACATGGGCTTTGCTTACATCTCATTTCAAACAAAATATACAAGCATAAATAACATCAGCTGACAGCTTGAAGGCTTTCTGATCAGGGTGGAGAGGTACACGACTGATTAGCAGCACTTCCACAGTGACAGCATCGCGGGCTGCTGAACAAAGAGTAACGTCCCCCGTATCCAAATACTGCACCGCTTTGTAATTGACTGGACACTTGTTAGGATAAGACTATATCAAAGGTTAATCTACATCTAACATGTATGTGCCCCTGGGATGGGAAAATGATGTTCCTCTGTCTCTCTCATGGAGCCCTAAGGCTGTGTTGATGTTTCAGCTCATCTCTTGTGGGTTCAGACAGGGGGGCCATCAGCCTCAGAGGAGTAGATGAACCTCCCTTCAGAATCCATCAGTCCCACATTTCAGAGAAACTTCGCAGGGTCCTAGAGCCTGGGCTCCAGCCTGAGTCTGAACATCTACAAAAGAAAAGGAGGACTTGTGGCACCTTAGAGACTAACCAATTTATTTGAGCATAAACTTTCGTGAGCTACAGCTCACTTCAGCATCCGATGAAGTGAGCTGTAGCTCACGAAAGCTTATGCTCAAATAAATTGGTTAGTCTCTAAGGTGCCACAAGTCTTCCTGTTCTTTTTGCGGATACAGACTAACACGGCTGCTACTCTGAAACCTGAACATCTACAATGCAATTAAACAGCCCCTCAGCCTGATCCAGCTGGCCTGGGCCAGCCGAGGGTTTTTAATTGCTGTGGAGATAGACCCTGGGAGACTCCAGCATTCCATTCCCGGCTGTCATGAACCACTGTGTGACCCTGGGCAAGTCTGCGCCTCAGCTCAGTTCATTCCCTTGTGAAGGGGGATAGTAATATTTAATTATCTAAGGGGTGTGAGACGTCATTCGGGTCTGCAAAGCACAGGGATCCTTGAACTCCCACTTCTGGTAAGGGAATCAGAAATGTGTCTGAGTAACAAACCATCCACCTAGCCCACTATCTTTTCACTCAATGCTTACTGAAGATGCCTGGATGTGTGTTTCAGATTTCTACAGAAAGCTAGATTAAAAAGGTACCAGAAAGGTAGAGCGTAGTGCAATTAAAAACATCTCAAATATTTAAAGTGCTGTGAGAACTGCCAAGTTATATTATCTATGATGTTCATCCAGTCCCTTTTAAATTCCCAGATTACTGACTACAAACCATTGATGCTTTCAGAGAAACCAGACTGAATATCTGCGAGCACCTACACAAACCATAGCCCAGCTGAAATGCTGGTTAGCATTCATTTTACTTCTAAATTTAAAATCCTATAGTTAAAGAATATTTAAGTCAAGTGATTAATTCACCTCCTAATGCACATGTACAAGGGGAACAAATTAAGGTTGCATGACCACTCAAATATTGACATTTCCTGACTTTTGAGTGTTTAAATTTGCAATTTTTTGAACTATGTGGTGGTGGTGGGGAGATTGTATGTAATATGCTACATTTTTAATAAAAAAAAAAGAAAAAAGAAAAATTTCCATCACATGGAACCGTATTGATTTCCACATGGTTTGTCATCAAGGTTGGGATCGTTAGACCTGGGTTGAGAGTGGATGTTCTGTTTTGCAAAGGATTTCAAGATTTTGAAATTTGGCTTCATTCTAAATCAAAGCAAAACCAACAACTTCAAAATTCTCCCTGAAGGAAAGTTCTGGGGGAAAAAATTCATTTTGGGTTGATTGAAACATTTTGCTTAGACAAAACGAACATTGTTTTTGATTTTGACTTTCTTATTTTATATTATATCATAATTAGAACTGGTTGGAAAATGGACTTTCCATCCCAGGAAAAATTAAGATTTTGAAAAAAAAAATTGTCCCAAAGAGCCAAAATGTTAAAAAATTAAAAATAAATTAATTCAGTTCAATCAGAATGACGCGTTTTGATCAATTCTAAACTTTTTGTATAGATGTCATCTATTTTTAATTTTTAAAATATAAAATAATATATTTTTAAAGTTGATTAAAACCAAAATAATTAAAGCTTTCATTCCAAAATTATGGAGAGAGACACTGACATTTTTTGAAATGTTTTTTCCATTTTTTTAAAAACAAAATGTTATCAAAATCTATACGATTTCACACCAAAAAGAAATCTGTTTTACCAAAATAGCATTTTCCAATGGAAAACTATTTCAACTAATTGTTTTTAGCCAGCACTAAAAAACTGAAACAAAAAGTCATCTCAAAATGAAAAATCAAAACACTTCATCCCAAACGTTGAAACAGGATGTTCCAGCAAAATCGATCCAATTTCACAAAACATTTAGATTCTGATGGAATATGGTGCTACTGAAGTTCTTCCAACCAGTAAAATCTTCAGATCCACAGAACAGTCCTTTAATACTGAGCGCTTTCTCTACGCGGTCTGTGCACCAACAAGGATGCTTTGAGAACACAGGATAAAAAAGTCTTATCTCCTCCTCTCGGTTACAGCACCTGGCAGATGGGAGGCGCACTCACAGGGAAAGACCTGATCGGCCTCAGCAGCCATGGAATGGAGCATGCTCAGTTGCTCTGTGGAGATGATGTGCATAGGAGCTGTGAGGAGACGGAGTGTAACCAGTACAGCTGGAATCTTCAGAGAGCTTGGCTGCAAACTTTAGCGAGTCTCTACTGAGCATGTGCAAACTCAGATTTGTCAAATGCTCATAACTGGGCCAAATGGAGCATTTTTTCCACAGAAATAACAAAAGAGACATCACTGAGAGCAACATGCCCCTACCAACTTTCCAAAAAAGTACCAAAAATTGTACCAAAGCATGAAGGTGCTACCGCTGTTCAAGGAAACAGTTGTAAGAACTTTTTCAACCTGGCCAAACAGTGTATTTGTCCCTCACCTCGTTCTCAGAAGTGACTATACTCTTTTAGCTGAAGCTTTAAAAAAATAAATAGATAAAAATTAAAAATTGAGCCTGAGGCATGGAAAATTTCAGTCTGAGCAGCTGAAGTTTGACAAAGTTATAAGAAACTGAAAGCAGGGTCTTATAATGGAAAAGATCAGGCAGCCTTAACTATAGGCATGACAATTAGTGCTATCATAAAAATTTTTTGGACCAAAGCCCAATATCATTATTCAAGCAATGGGAATCCATTGGTGTTTTGTCCAAGTAGTTACGGAGGGAGGACCTCAGGGTGGGACTCCTGGAAAGCTGATGAAGAACATCTGAGTAGCAGCGCTAAGTGTGTGCATTATGATATTAACATGGTTCAAGCAAATTATATTATAATGTATCACTTTCAAATCTGGGTTCCTTAACAGAATGATGCCCAAGATCAACATGCATGCCCAGAGAATGAGCATTTACATGTCTGGGGATCAATGCAAGCATCCAGTTGGAAGATTTAGATGTCCCTTTGAAGGCTGACTTTACACATACAAACACATAGTAATTTATGCAAAGACATACTGTACACGCAAGGAGTTTGGGTTCCAGTTCCACAATGGGTAAGTGATCTCATTTTCCCCAGCTATTTATTTGGATAACATTGGCTGTAGATGATTAATACATAAGGCTGTGGTTAGGTTGAGGCCACTAGATACTTACTGAAATACAGCCTGATTTCCAGAAGCAGGCATGGCATTAATTATTAATCCTGTACAGGAGATTTGCCACTCTCACTGCACCAGGCACTAAAATATTTTCATATGTAAAAATGTATTATGCAAAAGCTAGAGTAAAGCTGATCGCTCTGCAAAGAAATGTCCCGCTTTCAAGAGGTATCATTCAGTAGGAAAATTTACAATCTTTTAATTCCATTTACAACACAAAGGGTAGCTGGAGGTGGAGACTAAAAGTGCAGAGATGGAAAGAAGAAAATAAACAGGACTTCAAGGGGGTCAGGATCAAGCCCCTTATCTGAAATTGGCGTGCTCATTAAATTCCAATCAGGACTACGGCAAGGAAAATGTTGTGTAAAGATTTCACCATGGTAAAAGCAGGAGGCATATTGAGTTATATAGGCACCATCTTGTTCTTATTTATGACTAACTGCGTTTTATACATATAAAAAGCCAGCTATAATTTGCTTATAAATAATTGACTTCTCCTAGATTAAAATCTCTTGAGGGTCTCTCAGTTTATTCACAACAAGCTGCTTCTGCCTGCCGTGCAAATTAGGCCTTTCAACCCCTCTCATCTCAACCAGAAATGTTATGAAGAGTGATTTTTTTATCCCCTATAATAACCTTCAACTAACCTTTAAACTGAAGTGAATAATTTAGATCTTATTTTCATATCAATGGAGAAGTCAAGCCAAGCAATTATCTTTTATCTGTATACTCTGTCCTCAGAGCAAGGCATAATAAAGTTTTCCCAAGTGGGAAGAATGAGAGAGAGAGAGATGGTATCTGAAGACATTAATGCAACAATGAATTATTCAATAATGAGTACAAGATCTGTCATAAAAACACTGCTTACATCTGCACAATGTTCCGGGTTTCTGCCCCGCACTCTCCATTTGGATGCTAGAAAGAGGCTAAAGATAAACATGACCAATTGGCAGATCATCTGTTCAATTAAGACGGGAGAGCAGGTGTGCGGTGCTGCATTTGTGGCATACGTTGGCACTGCTATGGGCCAAACAACAGACTGATGGGAAATACCTAATTTGCGTGACAGTGATTTAGAGCAGCTCACCACCAGGGGAGTGCTGAGGGGGGAAAAAGGAAAGCAGTTTAAAAAAAAAAAAAAAAGCAAGCTGAGGTTGAAATTCCCCACAGTGCTCATTAAAATTCTACTGAGCACATTTTTCCCAGCATCCCACTGGACTGTCCATGATGATTTTTATTAATTCATAAAATATTGCACCAGTGATTGAGGCAGATGATTACAGGAGCAGACAAACACAGGAGCTGGTGAAATATTGCATGTCTCATATCAAGCCTTTCGGAGTTAAAACACAGACGTTGCATGAAATATTAATCCCTTCTATTGGCCTTGGGCAGAGAAGGGAGGCAGGGGCAGTGATCATCAGCAGAGCTGTGTAGTAAAAGTCATTTGATAATCGGGAGAGGCACCCTTTAAAACATCATTATTAAACTACTGGACGCACTGTCCTTATTAAATCTCCTGAAGACAGATTTCCCCTCTGCTCCCAGGCTCAAAGAAAACTCCTGACAGCTCCGGAAGTTTTGTCAAAGCAGCACAAAGAAGGATGAAATTATCTTCTCACTTCTGCATATGAGGCTCTTCGTTTGATGCTGAAGCCCAACCATGCCTGAAACCAAAGACAGCTGAAGCAAATGAATCTTGTAGCCTGTCTTCCTTCAGCCAGGTGAAGCAATTTCATAGTCATCCAGCTCCGTCTTGTTTTATTAGTCATAAGATGCAGGTTTGTTTTGCTGTGTCTTTTAAAGAGACAATGCCCAGGGATTAAGAGAGCATCCTCTTTATTCCTGAACCTATTAACTTGTGGGACAACTTCAAAAGACTGGAATCCTCTCCCTACAGGAGATTATCTGTAAAGCGTCTGGCGACATGCACACGGCACAAGAAAGCTTACAAGATGCTGGGGGAGAAAAAGTTGCAGCGTGGTAGCTGGGAAAGCTCTCGCGCCTGGAAGAATATACAGGCTTGTTGCCCTCTGTGCTGGTATTTTCTGCCAAACTGATTCAGGTGGGATGAACAGACTCAGGGCTGTGGGTCTGAATGTCAAACCCTGTCTGATCTCTGAACTTAGCCTGATGGGAAAAGGCAAAAAACCATGTCGCTAAGCAAAAAAGCAAACCACAGAAGTGGAAATGGGCCCAGGGGATAGAAAAGGAGCGTGGCAGGTGAATCTCCCCCTCCTCTCCCTGGCTTGAGCAAGCAGCTTCCTCTCCTCCTGGGCTTGTGCAGTGAAAGCTCCCCCTCCTCTTTCAGTCTGATTGAATTGCTGGATAGGCCCAACGCCACAATCCAACACCGCCCTGGAGAAGTTCACAACCAGTCAGACTTTGCAGCTTTGCCCATCTTGCCACATAACAGGGAACGACCCTCTGGGCCTTTATGGCTCTTCTTCATTGCTTGCGCTCCCATCTGCCAATGGGAAAAGGAATCACACAGCCCAGGTTTGATGTCTTGAGCACACCCGAAACCTCTCCGCTTGTCACTCCCTCAATCGCAGCCCTGGAGTGATGGTAACTAGAAGACGTTCAGGATGTATCCTTGCCCTGAGGATATAAAACACTTTGTGCACCCCGACTCACTCTTGGCAGGGAGCGAATGCGTGTCTCACCCCAGCTATTGTTCCAGGCCAGAGGCTGTGTGTGTCCCAGAATCACTCTGCCCAGCCATGCACTGGGTCGTACTGAAGCTCTGTGTATAAAGGTGCTGCTCTGGGGGAAGAATGGGATTTCCTTTAGCAACCTGCTCCTATCCCTTTTGTGTATGTTAACTACTGCCCTCTACTGGGACCGGTGAGCAGATGAGAGTCCCCTACAGTGAACAAGCTAATATGAAACCATGCTCTTCACTTTTAGTTCTCGAGCAGAGATAGGGACTTAAAAAAAACATGTTCCAAGAAGCCTGGATTCTCAAGGCCTTGAAATCCAGGCAGGATTCTGCTCCCCGCTGTGATTAATTTTAGAATCCTGACCTGTCTCCATCCCTCCCCTCCCCACTTTTTATAGATACTATTTCGTTTCTGAACCCCAGAGTACTCGCTTTTCTCAGCATGAATGAGTCCTTCAGAGTTCCCTTTAATGCCTTCGGCAGGAGTTCAGGGCGTTTGGGTTGTGGTATTTAATAACCTTTCTTGGTTAAATACAACCTGAATAATTAGACAATGTCTGCAAAGGCATTGTAGGCGGGCGTGCACTCAACATTTCACTCACGCTGATGAATGGCGCCCATTGTTTCAAGGACTCCCAGGTCACATGCAGCAGCCCCCACAAGTTGAGTGACATTAACCGGCTTGTTACAAGCCTTTTGTTTAAAAGGATAAGAGGGCTGAAAAGCACTCAGACCTGAGGTGATGGCTAGCTAGATATGGTTATTCCAAAATAGCTGGTTTTATTCTCAAAATTAACAATTTTTTTCTGGGCCCTCATAACTCTTCTAATCTTTGCCACCAAATATAAGTACTGTAGAAATTGCTGTAAAATACTGTCTAGCCACATTACACATATACCTCCATATACATATATGTCTATAAAGAAAATTAACTTCAGATCAGAAAATTCAGTGACAAGGTTGCATCCGGAAACAAGAGATACACATTCAACGGCCCTCACATTGCATAAAGCTAGATATTCCACCCCTCCTTCCCACTCCGCCCAATCATGTCTAAATCCTGGTGATGACTGAGATCAACTCATCCTATATTTGCTCAGATTGGTTGGGGTCACGATGCTTCCCGTTATTATTATAATACAATTTTTCCCCCGGGAAGATCACATGCCCCTGGTGGAAAACTAGAAAATTACTGATTCCCCAGGAAAAGTCCGTCTGCTCCAGGACTGGCTCACAAACATCAGTGAAATCGGATAATCAACAGCAATAAAACACAACACCGGATTAGATGTCAGAACGAAAGTACCATTAAACATTAAATATCTTCATGTAATCTTTCCACTTAAACCAGTGATTAAACAGATGATTAAACAAATAAAGACTAATGAAACAAGTAAAGCAATCAAATCTTTATGGGGGAATGAATGGATGATTCAAGATGATATTAGAACAAATTGTCTAAAACTAATAGTGAATGTGTTGCCTTTGTCTAAGCAGCATTTGTTATGTTCTCACTCAGTTGTAATCAAAATATTTGCTTAAACTAAGATGATTCTGAACATCTAAACCATTCTCTCAACAACAACAAAATACGTATTTTTCCAGGAATCATCCATTCCTATTAGTCAAATCTTGCTTGCCATATTCTTTCGGGTTAAGGCCTTGATCTTCAAAACATTTACATAACATGCAATTTTAAGCATCTGAGAAGTGCTATTGACTTGTTCAGTAGGATTACTTATCTATGCAATGTTTGCAGGATCCAGAGCAAGACAAGCAGAATTTGGCCTGGCTTTGCTTCATTATTGAAATGTTTTGGATGGATGGGCAGAAGAAAGAGCAATGTGGTGTGAAGACCATGAAGAGGAGAGTTTAAGCTTGCTTGCATTTTATTGTTAAAAAGGAAAATCTTCCAGCATAAATCCTTGAGGTTTTGCATGAATAGGCATTATGTACACACAGGCATAAAGGTAGGCTATACCCTTCTATGCATATTGCAGCCACATACCTGTGAACCTCTCGGGAACTGTACTGCATCTCCATCCCTACTCATGAGCAGTCCCGCTGGATTACCCAGGCAGGTAAGCATTTGCAGAATTGGGCCCAAAATTAATCCCTAGCCCACTGGAGTAAATGGAAGATTCTTCTTCACTTCTATGGGCTTTGGATCAGGTCCTGAAAGGTGCAGCCTGCACTGCATCATACTGAATCTATCTTTTCCACTGTGTCTGTAACAAAATACTTTGCTTCTAGTTAGGCTACGTTGCAGTCGTTACTTTATGGTCCCCAAAATTGCTTCATTCCCTGTTTGTTTGTCTCCTTGGTACAACAGTTCCTGCATTAATACCCAGCGTGCATCTACAGCCAAATGCCAAGACCAGTATTAAGGCACATTTATGTTAAAAGAAAGGGCTGGGGCGTGAATACTAGTTGATCTGTAGCAAAGGAGGGAAATAAAAAGATATCTGAGTTTTCTATCCACTGGAAAGATAATATGTCTAGATACTGTTATAACTCAGGACACAAACCAGCCAAAACTCAAGCCCAGACTTCAGTAGGGTCTTTGATGTAATGCACCTGAAGGCACATTACTAAAAGGTTACACTTGCAGCTCAAATATTTATAAGCCAGGTCAAATGAATATGTCTAGGAGCCTCGTTAGTATCTCAAAAATTGACAGAGACAGGGAAGCATAGCTCTGAGGGGGCTGGAATCTCGGAATGGTTTCACGCCATGCCAGGAACAATTTTGCCTCGCTAGACATTGTGGAAGGTCACAGTACGTGTATGACCCAAGGATCTCTTGATGCCAACTGGCAGAGGGAAACATAGGGGTGCCCCAAAACAATGTCATGTAAGGTCTCCAGTAAAAGTCTGTGTCACACGGGTCATCAGAATTATTGTGGGATATATGTACGGAAAATATGTGAGAAGTTATGTTCTCTTGGCCTTGTAGTTAAAGGCAGGTCACTCAAAAGCAGCATGCCTTGAGACCAATGTCTCCAGACAGAAGGTGGGAGACAGACTCTTCTCTCCCTAATGGACCATTGTGTGTTGTGTGCCTGACAACAGAAGTCTATTATTGTTGAGTCAAATGCTAATGAAGAGCTGGCAGAGACTTCAGAAGGAAATTAGCAGCAAGAGGTAAACAGCAGGGCAAGGGGGACGCTATTTTCAGGTGACCATCGAAGGTCTGGTATGGTACATCTGAAGGTGCAGAGAGACATCCTGGCATCCTTCAATCTCTGAAGGTAAGTTACCAGAGGCCTTGGTCTCATGAAAGGGGTATCTCAGCCATTTTGGTATGTAACCCAGCCCTAAAGCCTGGCTGCAACCTTCTCCCTTTTATTCTCAGGGCTACGGGTCCTGGGTTCATCTATAAGGTTGCCTGGTGCCTCCACCCAAAGAAACCCCTCCTAGTGCAGAGAACACAGAGGCCTGTCCCTTGGGAAAATATTCCACACCCAATCTCAGACAGCAGTGTCCATCAGGGCACAATAAAATAAAATAGCGATCCTAATTCCCAGAGTAATAAAACAGTAACCGGGGCGTTATTAGGTCTGGGGTACTCAGGATAGGGGACAATGGAAAATAGCATCAGGAAAATAAAACACAATACATAAACTCTGCCCCTCCCAAACTTTCAGCCCATACCCACCATCCTGGGCTCCCTCCCAGCACCTGCCTGGGAAAATATTGAGTTTAGGCTCAGTCTTTCATGAGTGATCCAGCGCTGAAGTCGGTAGTCATCTCAGAACACAATATCAAAACAAACAAATAGGGATGTCAGATCGTCCTTGTGGCTCTCTGGCCTGGATTCCAATGTACAGTTAGGCTGGCTCCTGGTAGCCAGACTGCGGCTTTCCTCAGCCTCCTGGGTTTCTGGTCTGTGCTGAGTGACACTGTCCAATGTCCCAGAGATCCCCAAAAGATTCAGTCTTCCTTTGAGTCCTCCCTAGCTGTAACACCTCTCTCTCTGCTCCACTCCTCCAAACACAGCCAAAACCGAGAGTAAACCCAAACCTTTGTCGCGGAGCTCTGGCTCAGGGCCGGTTCTGGTGGCGGTGGTAGCCTGTTCTCTCTCTGCCCTGGACCCTAGGCAGCCTGGGAAATGGAGCCCTGAGCCTCTGAAGCTGTTGCTGCTGCAATCCTGGGGCTAGAGGCTCAGTGTGGCCCTTCAGGAGCGCCCTGCCTAAAGGGGTTACAATTAAAAACGCTGGGGAAAAGCACTTGGGGCGAGCTATCCTGCAGAAGACAGGGCAATGCCTTAGGAGTGAAGTGTAGGCTCTAGAAAGCATGTTATGATGTTGTTTTATATGTAACTATTCGTTTCCAATACTCTTATTTACTATCACTTGGCTCTTGTTCTTTGGTGATACATGTATTCCTGTTGTCACTGTAACCCTAGCGCCGTGCGGTGGATTAAGCAGAGAGGAGACCCTGAGTTGACTCTTGTAAGCTGGTGTGTGCCGTTCCTTTGACAGTTCTGTGAGCGTTCAGCGGATCAGGGCAGGATGCTGGAGGGAACCCCAAGGACTCGGGGGTTGGGGTGGGCCTATCGCTAACCTGCACAGACAGAGCGAGGCCTGTGGAGGCCTGGGACACCAGGCTTCTGTTGCCAGAGGCTGGTGGAGTCAGGGAGCTGACCTGCAGCAGGCACAGACGAGACTTCCTCACGCTAAGGGCAAGTGGTAGCGAGGTGCCTCACAGCCCTGGTTATCCCGGGGGAGTGTCGCAGTGTAAGCCTGGGACACTCATTCAGACATGGAGAACTGCAAGGAGACCATCACAGGAGAAAACCTTCCCCTCTAGGTCCCTGTTCAAATCTAGCCTGGGTTGGTAGCAACTGAAAATCGTTGCTAACCAAGAGCTGTACGGTGGCCAAATGTGTTTGGTTATCCTCACCCAGGCCACGGCCACCTCTGGGAGAAGCTGTGCTGGGAGAAGACCACGTTGCTTGGGCAGGGAGTGCATGTGGCTGCTGCCGGAGGAAGCAGGCCTAAACGTAGCCTGAACTCAGGGATCGGGCCCACAGAGCAGGCTGGGGGCACAGCCTCAGCTAGGCTGGGAGGGCCCAGACCCGGCAAAGCAGCTGAAAGCAGGCCTCGCCACGGTGAGCTTGCACTGGCCCCAGGCATCAGAGATCACCATAAAGGCAAGAGGTGCCTGACACGGGACTAAAAGCCGGAGGGCTCCTTGGACTATTGGTCAGTTAAGCAAGGATCACACTCTGTCATTTAAGCACAGGGGGCTCAGGGCATTTTGCTATTTACTGGGCTGATATGTGCAACTCCCTGAAGGGGGCTCTGTTTACGAACTGTGGTTTTGTCCCTGCCCAGATTAGATCTGAACATGGCACTTATTTCTAGGTTAATTCCTGCCTCCCCAAATGTCTTGGAAGGGAACCAAGAGGGTAGGGCCTAGTGGGGTTCATCACACCACATGCAAGTGGCTTGGAATTTGGGAACAGCATAGCAAATTGGGATGCTCCCACTACTGTGGCAAAAGTCTGCTGATTGGAGTGAATCCAATAGCTGTTTCAAACATACTATCTGGCCATAATATTTTAAGTAACATTAGTGTTTTGGGCATCCAATGTTTAGCTTTTATATAAAAACAACCACTGTGAATTTTATCTCTGTAAGTCTTTTTCTTTCATCAATTTTGCATACAGGAAGATCATGTTTGCTCTAAATACTTTTGTTTTTAAAGTCTCCCAAATTTTTTGAGATAAAAAAAGAAAAGAAAAGAAAAACTTTCTCCACACAAACTGTCACAGGCCTGCAACTGCCAAATAAACACAAACAAAGCTCTTCCATCAGAGCAGTTACTTAATTAAGAGGAGAAAGAGACAAGGCACCCAACGCACAGATAATTACACACATTTCTAAGGCAGCAACTCCAGCGTACATGAGAGGCAGACTGTGGCACCCTAATGCATATTCATCAAAAGATGTAACTGCCGGGAATGTTTTGCGAGGAGACAGCAATATATTCGTGGAGCATCTCAGGTTCCTTTTAGAGAATTTAGCATTTGCCCAGATTTTCTTTTTTAGCCCCAATTAAATTTATAAACAAACCAACACACAAAAAAGGCCCAATTAGATTTGAGTCAAGGCTGAAGAATGTGTCGGGGTGGTTAATTCACTCTTCTAGGCCTCGTCTACCCTGGAAGAAATGGGACGAGTAATTCACCTCCCATGCAACTCCACCATTCGATGGAACAGTGGAAACTGTAGCCTGACAGACATGGGTGGATTTGCTACCTTGCCTTCTAACCCAGCTCACAGCAAGGTTCAGTGACCCAGCAGTAACAGCTCCTCAACTCTATCTACACTAGAGCTTCAGCTGTTGCCACCCCAGTGGAGCCTGCACTGGGGGTGAAATACAGGTCCCACAGATGCACTCTATAGAACTATCCATCAGAGCTCTCAAGGGGCTTTGCAAACACTGAGAAAGCCTGGGTAACAGTTGCAACCTTGAATATGGAGTGAATGGCACAGCTTTATTATCTAAGGTTTTATACTGCAATCATCATCACAGCTAAAAGGACAAGGGAACTGGCTCCAAAACCAAACCTAACCATAAAAAAGACAAGCCCCTCCTTTCAGGCCAGACCTTTGACTAAATCTAGACACAAACTCAAGCCACGTCTCTAAAGGTTCTGAATGTTTGGAACTGTTTTCATTCTGGGTTCCTGTACCATGAAGTGTCAGAAATCTCATGACAAAGTCGCTCCTCATCTGATCCTGTGACACAGAGACCCCTTAACAAAGGGTCCCCTGTTCTTTGCAAATATCTCTCACCTCAGACCTGACAAAGTCACTACACCAGACACGTCTTACAGGATATTCATCTATAAAAGAACAACATGGGAGGTATCTACAGAAAGCTCATAAACTGTCAGGATTCATCATCACTGCAAGATGTATGTATGGAAATATTTAAGGAACAATTTATTTATACTGAAAGTATGCTTTATGTTCTTGAAGTAGACATCAGTCAACAGAAGATAATGTGCATTGGTGATGGCCCATCTGGGCAAGGGAGAATTGTCACCTCTCCTTGTTTGGTCGTGATGCAATGCAAGGCTCAGTTGTTTAGCCTTGCACAATATGAAGACTTTGAAAGGGAAACCGTCAGAGGCAACAACAAACCATCAAAACAACTTCAAAGTAGAAAAGAAACTTTACAAAAAAAGAGGAGTTGACCCTGTCTGTGAATGGCAACGAAAGGCTATTTTCAGTATAACACAGCAGAGGGAGAAGCACTCTGTATCCAGTCATTGAGAGAACGAGAAAAGGACCTTTCATCGTGTTTGGATCCTGGTTCTTGAGAACCCAGCCAGCTCTGCAACAGACTTAAGGGGGAAATCTACTTAACTAGGTGGGAACTGGAACTACTGATAAGTGTAGTCCCAGGGTTGTGTTTTATTATTTGGTTTTGTGTTGTAACCAGTTGTTTCCACTAGAGTCTCATTTCTAATTAAATCTTTACTCTCTCTTAAATCAACCAAATTTTATTTTAATGCTAGTGCTCCCAAGTGCTGTGTGGTTTACAAGAGTGGGGGTTTAAGGTAAAGCTGGTAAATGGGTGCAGAGGATCTGGGATTTCTGTGCATGGCCAGTGTCAAGCGTAGGCTATCACAGGAGTGTGATTCAAAAGGGATCAGAGACTGGGCGGGGACAACACATCGTTAACCTGCATGGCAAAGTTAGGGTTGGCCTAGCCCAGAGGAGGGTGCTTGAGTGGCTGAAGGGCTGGTGGTGTTAGGAAGCCGACGCCCAAATACCACAAGACAAACTTCCTCAAGTTGGAGACAGGGGGTAACGAGGTGACTCATAATCCTGGCAGCCTCAAAAACTATCACAGACTTTTGCAGACACAGCTTTTGCAGACTGAGCTTCTTACTAACTGCTAGTTATGCAGCCAACACTAAATAGTTCAGATGAGCTTTGGAGGCATATGACACATGGATGCTTATCTAAACCTAACCTCAATTCCAAAGCCCTTGTGGTCCGCCCATCACTGGCTCATATGTTCTCAAAAAGTAATACAAGTAGTAAAATTTATCCTTGGGGTCTATAGCAGACAACTGGACAGCACCCCTGCCTACACCAGGCATATCCCTAAGGTGTTCCACAAGATCTCACTGATTTGCCTACAAACTTTGAACATTTTTCTTCTTTGACTCCTCCCTGAGCTGGATTTTTCCTTCTCTCAGTTTCCACTTGCATGTTTCTGGTGTTTTTGCTTTAAACAAGTATTTCAGTCAAAAATAAATTCCTTCCTCAGCATTCCTTGTGATGCTGATACCTTCTTTTGCGGCCCCACCTCACCCCCACCTTTAACTTAATCTGAGATGCTTAGACTTCAAAGATGTGGTTTCATTGGGAACTGATACCCAATCACCCTTATCACAGAACTGGCGCATCGGATGTCACATTCCCCGTTCCATTATCCGGAGTTTTAAAATACAGCTTGCACATTGAAGCAGAGCAGTACGTACAGTGGAGTGCACTCAGATCCCTTCACCTTTAAGGGAGCCCATTCCTGTTGGTAGAATATCGGATCGGTAGATGTTCTGAGTTAATCTGCTGCCAGAGAAAGCCTCTCCTTTCCCCCATGCTAATTCTACATAGGCGATTTCTCCCAATGAGGTTGACAGGGGAGGGGAATTATTTAAAGCAGCTGCTTTCCCTGTCTCTTTAACATTCAGCATAGCTAAGTAGCCAGAAAGGCCTGAGCCCAGATGAGAATAACAGCTCCTGGTTATGCAGGTGAAGAACCCATCAATCATAGAGTTAGAGACAGAGACCTGAGCCCAACACTCATAGGCTTGGGAAGTTCAGAATCCAAACAAACTTTGGGATCCAAGTTGCACAGGTAGGGTGTGTTCCAAACCCTACTGAAGTCAATGGAAAGGCTTCCCCATTTTGGTCATCACTAGTGCATGAGTGAGTCCCAGTCAAGGCTGGGACCTTTCAAACCGCCAGCACTAAACCCAGCCCCTCCTTGTATGCATGGGATGATAGCATGAAGTGATGTATGTCCTGGGCCTTTCAGATTTCAGCTCCCTATCTGCAGGAACAGTAAAGCCACTTGGGTGCAATCCAGCTCCTTTCATCTGGGATTGAAGTGGATGTGACGTGGCTGACAACCGGGATGAATTCAGAAAAGGGTCAAAGCAAGCTAGCCAAAGAAAGACCAAGGCCAAATTTGGTCCTTGGAAATGCATGCAAGGATCTTATCACACATCAGAGGGTAATCAGCCATTGTTAGGAAAATGACAACGGGCTAAGTTCTTGCAGGCAGGGATCCAGCCAGGCAGTAGTTTGGGTTTTTTTGTTACGGCATCTCAGGGTGTGTTATCGCCTGTATTAGCGCCTGGAGGAGATTGCCTGGTTTGTCCTGGATTGCCGAGTGGGGCTGGTCAAATAGTTTCCATCCAAATGGGTTTTGGATGGAAAATTGAGTTTTCAATGAAAATTTGATTTTGGGGGTGGGGGGGAAGGGAGAAGAGGAATTTTCAACCTGCTTTGTTACTGAGGGCTTAGAGAGCGAGGTGACCCACTCATACCAGGAGATCCAGAGACCCATGTTCAATTCCTACCTCTGCCACAGACTTCCTTTGTGACCTTGGGCAAGTCACTTAGCCTCTCTGCTTCAGTTCCCCCTTGGCACAAGGGGAATGACACCATTGACTTGCCTCACAGGGGTGATGTGAGGATAAACCCATTAAAGGCTGCACGGCGCTCAATAGGGGCTATCGTTTCCCAGAGTAAGTCTGCTGCCTACCTGGACCTTCCCATAAGGTGAGCAGAGAAGGAAATTAAAAACAACAGAGCCCATCCCATGGAACAGGCTGATGCCTGAGCATGCCAGTGCAGCTCTCTGGTACACAGACACCTACCCTGTGCTTATCTCCCCCCAAAAGCTGCAGTAACCGTTTTCCCCAAAATTCTTCCATCCCCTATGTCCACCTAAGACTAATTGGGTTCTTTCGCTGATGACCTCACCCCCATCCAAATTTAACGCTCAGCATGGCCAATGGCCAGAGAGGCCTTTTATCATCTGCTTCAACCCCAATGCTGCAAGACTCTGCTGTGCGGTGAACCCATCCTCCAGCTGCTGAGGATGGACATCTCACCCACTGGGGCCTGCCCTCACCACTCCATGCACCAACGGGGGCGGGGAGTGTCACTGAAGGGGGGTGGAAGGTGCTGCCTTTGCCTGACGGCCTGGGGAGAAGGGAACAGGCCATGTCCCAAACTCAGGTGTCCCTGTGAAACGCTGAAAATGTAAGGGGTAACGGTCAAACCAATCTCTCCCTACACACAGGTAGAAGAAGCAAGGGAGTCCGAGAGATTTGAAGGGTGATGAGAAGTTCGATCGTTGTTAAAGTGGCTCATCACCCCGTCTTCCTCTGTGGGACTAGATCTCCCATGAAGCGGCACAGTGGAACACAGGAGTCCCAGGATCTCGATGCATTATGGGAGATGTAGTCTAGCCCAGAATCCCCTCTCATAGGGTATGTTCTCACCCGGGGCTCAGGATGAGCCAGCCTGGGTGTGAGGAGCCACACTGGTAAACTCTACTGCAGTTACTGTGTCCTCACTGATGCCGCACGTGTGTGATAGGGGCAACGCCAAAGAGAGCCTGAGTTAACTCTGCAGTGCAGACATACTGGCAAGAGGGTTCTCCCCATTCCTATCTGCTGGCCTTCTGGAGTTTGACATCAGGTGCCTGCCCCCTGAGGTCCCTGCCTGGCCACTCTCCGTGCACCACTTGGGCATTATCCTTCCAGACCATCTCTGAACTGCACCTAGAGACCATCTCCACTTGCTCGTGTTCCACACCATGCATTTCCTTGCCTTGGGGTCCCGTCCTGACACCAAGCGGAGGACGTCCTACCACCTTGCCAAAGTGAGGAACCCGGGTGGGCCAGCCTTTCTTCTACCACAGATTCCCCCCAACACCTGTCCCTTCTGCAGCAAGAGGGAGACCTTGGTGTAGGTGTACGGCCAGTGCACCGAGTTGCAGCCCCCTTTCCAGATCTCCAGAACCTCCTGAGGAGGTTCCAGCTGCACTTACCCCTCATCTTTTCCATTACCCATTCCCTGCCCATGGCCCGTCAGAGTCTCAGGGCCTCTCCATAGACCTCCTCCTGGTGCTGGACAAGATAGCCATCCATCAATCCAGGAGGAACAAGCTCAGCAGAGGGTTCTCTGCAACGGTGGAACCTACTTTCTGGCCTTACTTATCGCACAACTCCAGGCCGAGTTCCTCTGGACAGTGTCTTCTGGCTCCTTGGACTCCTCCACAGAGCAGCAAGTGCTATCTAGAGGTCCTCAGCTCTATGACCCCAGCTGGGGTTCCCTTGTTTTCAACCTATGGCCTGCATGCCTGTTCCTTTAAAAAAAAAATTATTTAATGATTTGTTCCCTCCACTCCATCTTGTCCTCAACATTTAGTTGATTCCTGGCTGTGTGGCTCCTCCCCTGTTTGGTAGGCTCCGCCCACTCTTCCAGGATTTCAGAGAGTCCCAGAGAGGACAGTCCAGGGATCTGAATTACAGCTCCCCTCTGGCAACTGAAGCAATGCAGGCAGACCCAGCTCCATGCTGAAGCGAACGGAGACAAAACATTTTTATTTGCTTCCACAAACCAAAGGGAAGCATGTCGCCATTTCCAAATTGACGTTTTCTGGAACTTTCCATTCATTGACAAATTTCCATATTTTGACTTTTTGTCCCTACTTAGGACAAAAACAAATGGCAAAACATTGAAATTTCTCAGGGGATGGAAATTTCTGACATATATCCTGTGTTGGACATTGCAGTGACCTGGCTACTTTCCCATACAGTATGGGTGTATCACATAGACACAACAGACTAAGTTGGAGATGAATTGGCTTCCTTATCTTCTTTTCTGCTTTCACCAGTTTCTGTCGCAGCCTCATCTCTCCCCACACCATTTTTGCCCAGAGTGGTTTCCATTCCATTTTTTAAAACAAAGAGAGGGACAGGGAAATGCCCCAAACTCTTCAAGCTCAGGAGGCTGTCAAGAGACCTGTGGAAATCAATGGATATTTTCACTGGAACAATTCAGTGTTACAAAGCCAGGCTAGAAAAGAAAAAAGGAAAGAAAAAATCTTTGTGAAAACGGAGTGCCATCCCCTACGCATCTGCTGCTTTCCTAACATCGTTAGACGCCAATTTCCTTTCAAAAACACAACCACCAAACCGACCACGTACTTCACAGACAATGGCCTCAAAATGGCCACATTTAACAACAAGCTATTTTGTTCGTTCCAGTTTTTTAAATGAAGAGCAGAAGCGAAGCAGCCATCCCAGCCTGCCTGAAACACACCTGTCTCTCTTTTCTTTTGCCTCCTACTGAAAACAAAGTCAAAAGGATCCAAATTTAACAGAAAGCTCTTGCTCCTGAAGTTTTGTGCAGTTGAGTTTCAGAGCCCCTCACCCAGGGAGTTTGTAATGGAAATGTTGGCAAATCACACAGCGTGAACAGTGGACTAGCAATAACACGCCAGCGGAGACGGCTAGGGAAGTTCAGCTTCCACAGACAAACCAAAAGCCAATCATTGTCTGTAAGCTGAAAATCTACACATAAAATAAAAATACCTCTTAGGGCCCGGCTGTAAGAGACTTCAGCACAGCCAGCTGCACTTAGAGCTGACGACTGGTGAGCTGCGCATCAGCAAGTTGAACAGCCACTTCAGCCTTGTAGAGTTAAAAATAATAATAAAGGGTTGGAGAGGAGGAGGAGGGCTCCAACAGGAGACCCCAGACTGGCACCCAGAGATGGGAATACAAGCCCTGCTTCAGCCTGCAGGAGGGAACTGGGGTCACGAACACAGATCTGGGAATAAGGAACCAATGGGAGTTCCATGGGGATGTATTGGCTATGGGGAGGAACAGCTGTACTCAGGTGAAATATACGGCTGTGCAGAGGGCCAGCCAGCAGCCTACACACCACAACTGGGCAGGAAGGCTGGCTACGTGGCTAAGGCCCCGGATTGGGTCTCAGAATATGTAGGGTCAAGTCCTGGCTCTGCCATGGATTCCCTCCATCACACTGGGAACAATCTGCTTCATCTCTCTGGGGATAACAAAACAAGATCAATGGCTGGAAGCTGAAGCTGGACAAATTCAAACTGGAAACAAGGTGCATCTTTTAACAGTGAGGTTAATTAAGCAATGGAACAATTTACCGAGAGCTGTGGTGGATTCGCAATCGCTGACCACTTTTCAATCAAGATTGGGTTTCCTTTTTTCTAAAGATCTGCTCCAGTTCCAAAGGAATGACTTTGGGGGTGTTCTCTGGCTGGTGTTACACAGGAGGGCAGACCAGAGGGCCACAGTGGGCCCTTCTGGCCTGGAATCCAGGAGTACGTCCATTCTCCCCCACCCCTTTGTCTAGGCTGCAAGATGATTGGGGCAGGGGCTGTCTCTTATCCCATGCTTCTGCGGCACCGGGTGCAATGAGGGCTCAGCTGGCCTCTAGGCACTATTGCATTAAGAACAACAAAGGGGTGCCTAGCCCCTGTTCTGGGTGATGCATGGCTTGGATTTTATTCTTGAAATTTTATTTTGCACCCCTCGTGCTTGGGCTGATGTCCTTGCCCACAGTGACAACCAAGTTCTATTGTTCTTTTTAATAATAACCATATTGAAACTAGTCACTGCTTCCTGTGCTCCAGCGGCAGGGGTAAGAACCCTGTCCCTCCTGAGAGCATGCATGGGCCACAGTGAATTTCCGGAGGGACCAAATCAGGTGTCTATCCACTCATGCACTAGCATTGCACAAAGTCATCCAGCTGGCAATGGAAAAGACTGTGCTAAGCGAAGCTGCCTGGCTGAACATCTCTCAGCTCCCCTTTCTCCTTTGGAAAGCTGACCGGCATCAAGCTGGGAAGGTAGGCCAGGGCCAACACCTCTGCAGTCTCCTAAATTGCTTTTGCTGCAAGAGAGCAAAGCAGCCACCTTCACAACAAGTTTTCATCATCACCACTTACTGCAGTGATGAATGGGATAAAAGAAGGAATATGAAACTCTGAATATCCACTGTAGCAATCAACACACAATGGGAGTATCCTTGCGGGGAATGCCACATTTCTAGGAGTGTGAGAAGAGCTGTAAAAAAGCAGCTAGGTCCCCCTCACACATACACACACTGCTGTTAATCGACTGCAGGCATTAAGAGAAATGCACTCCATGAACGCTGTTCTCATCAGCTAATTATAAAAGGCTATGGCTACCAAAGGCAGGCTGGCCTGAAATCTCCAGCCAGAAATCAGAAATTTCAGCCTCGTGCAAGAGCAGAAACAGAAGGGAAAATAATGAGTTTGACATTTTGTGTTGCCTCTTCCAGCCACAGGGCTCGCTGCAGAATCCCCTGCTTTGTCTCCAGTCCCTCATTAGACAGTGGATGTGGACACAGATTTTGGGAAGCCCCAGCACACAAATGCTGCGGTTCTAGTCACACATGGATTTAGTTCAAAACCCGTATTGACCTTTACTATTGACCTTTACGTTTAACTTATGCAACTCCTCATCCTTAACAGAAAATGTAGATTTCTATTCAGTAGCTGGAACTGGAGAAGATAGCAAGTCCATGACATGAATTCCAAGTCTCCCTAATATGAGTAAATTGTTTTGAACATGCACAGCCATCACTAGCTATCTTCTTTTTTTTGGCCAAGACTCATTACTATATTGTGGATATTCTCTACTAAAGGGCATCTCTTTGAATGCATTTGCTTTTTTATTAATGTGTGCTAAGACAAGTCAAGCCTGATTATCATGAAGACAATTGCTGAATTCCCTCCTGGAGAAATCTCATCGAGACTGTGTAGGCGTTTTAATTTCAGAGACCCATTAATTGGCACAATTGCTTAAGCAGCTGCTTTCGCTGTCATTCTAGGACCACTTTATGAAAAACAGAGCTTAAAAAAAATGACAGACCAGCGCCTGCTCTACGGTAACATAATTAATGCAAGGAGCTTCCTTGGAGTTGCAAAGTAACAAAAGGCCAGATTGGCACCAAACTCTGTGCTATGCCAGCACCGCCAGCACGTGCAGACAACTTGCTCCTTTGGGTCCGATTGTCAGAAGTGCTGAGTATTCATAACTCCCATTGAAACCTCCTGGTCCTGCCCGCACTCGGAAAAGCAGGCCGGACTTTTCACTTATTGTGACTGTTCCTACAACTTTCGCCAAGGTTTTGTTCTCTCCTTGGAGCCCAGGAGCGTCTTATAAAACTGCCAGCTTGGACACACATCTGGCTGTGTCAGCTGGAGAACCAAGTTTTCCCCTGTGGCTCTGGAAGGATATAGGATAGGGCATTCCAACGGCATCCAGCCAAACACTTCCCATTTCTTTTTTCTGCCTCTTTCAAAGCAAACCTAGAACATTTGCTCTAAAACTACAGCAGCAGAACAGGAGGTGGCAAAGAAAAAGCACCCCAAAGCCAGAAACGCCGAAGGGAAATAAGCAAGTTAAGAGAGGTGGGAAAAGAACATGGGAGTGGGAGAGGTCACCAAAGGGGTGAGCATAGTGGGGTAAAAACAACATGGGACCCAGGAGAGCTTCCTGGGGAACAATAGACAAGAGGGGAAAAGAGGAAGTGGCTCCATCAAAGGTATGTCTGGGGGACTGGTTGGGCAAGAAGGGTATAAACTGGATCTGAGTTACTAAAAGAAGTGCTTTCTGATCCACCCAGTTCTGTCCTCTAACATGGGGCTGTATCCGACAGTTGAACTAAGTCTGATCAATTCCCTTCTTTTTTATTCTTCTCAAGACCAGGATGGTCCCCTCTTCATTCATTCCCAGCAGCTAAGGGAACTGGAGGGCGCAAGGGACTGGCAATCGAGTACCAAGCC
Organism: Chelonia mydas; assembly: GCF_015237465.2. Lineage (NCBI taxonomy): Eukaryota > Metazoa > Chordata > Testudines > Cheloniidae > Chelonia > Chelonia mydas. The sequence continues at coordinate 81,246,553 of NC_051250.2, forward strand.
TTGACTCCAGCATTGAGCTCGTTCTGTCTTCTTCTACCAGAAGAAGATACTGCTGTGATATTTGCCTTGGGTTTTCATTGCACTGGGTGTTCATGCTGCGTCACAACCGGAGAGATGCTGTAATAGAACTTCCAACCCAATAAACGCCGAGACCCTCAAAACACTCTTCACTCGTCTTGACAACAAGGACTGTCCAGCAAATGTCAGGTCGTGGAGCAGCCCTGCCGTCTTTCCATAGATCCTTGGTTCCAATCCCAAATCACGGCAGCCGTGCTCAGGTCCTACAGACCATTTGCAGATTTCAGCTTTTACAGAAGGTAGCAGGTCACTTAGTGCTGTTGCATACCAGCCGCGTATTTCAAACCTCTGCAAACCAGCTTCCAGTTCATTTCGGTGCAATGCAAGGGACTGGTTGATAAAGGCCTAAGTGATTTGGGCCCTGGCCAACTCAAATCTCCTCCGTTAATTCAACACCCATTCAGCATTATGTCCAGCCCCAACGAGAACTGGGAGCAATTAGACTCAGATAAATAAATAAGGCATGGAATCTGCATCTATATCTTGCTGCAGAGATGCCATTTGGTCCTCTCTCCAGACTCATTTCTACAACTACAGCTGATTTCTGAAGGCTGCTCATTGGCCGACGCAATAAAATGATCCAGAGGTTACAGTGAAGTTCTCAGCAGACAGGCTTTCACAACAGGAAAACCACCATCACAACTGGCATCAGTAGGTGAACCTGCTCGCACAGACAGACCAGTGAATTAGCGGGCACAGAGACTGGCTACCCTCACCTCTGGAAATGGCTTCTCCAGGAGAGCTTTGAGGCACATTGTGGGCATGTCGGAGGTCACTGGGGTGCTTGAGGGAAGCTGAACCTGATCAAGGGATAAAGAGTTGAATTCGGTCTCTGAGCACCTTCTGCAAACAGTAAGTCTGGGACATCCCAAAAAGCTGAATGAAATTCGGCGCCCAAGTCCCATTAAAATGTAATAGGAGTTGGGTGTCCAGTGCCTGTAGGCCCCTGCAAAACTCACAGCCTTCGTTTGACTGTTTCTATAAACTCTTTGTGGGCCCACATTTATTTATGTTAACTCCGGAAAGGCGGAGGACTGACAGCACCAAAGGACTTGCCCAGGCACAGCAGAGGAAGTTCATTTCAATTCAGTCATGGAACCAAAGAGCCACCGGATCATAACGATCACTACCAACCTGGGCAGCATTCGGAGTGGTGTCTGCAATGGGAAAAGCTCCCGCACACATTGCCAGTCCCCTGAGCCATCCAGCAGCTTCTTTAAGTGCCGGGCCGGGGGGGGCGTATCCTAGAGATTCTTTCGTGACAACTATTGGTTTCATAGATATTTAGGTCAGAAGGGACCATTATGATCATCTAGTCTGACCTCCTGTACAACGCAGGCCACAGAATTTCACCCACCACTCCTGCGAAAAAACCTCTCACCTATGTCTGAGCTACTGAAGTCCTCAAATCGTGGTTTAAAGACTTCAAGGAGCAGAGAATCCTCCAGCAAGTGACCCGTGCCCCATGCTACAGAGGAAGGCGAAAAACCTCCAGGGGCTTCTTCCAATATGCCCTGGAGGAAAATTCCTTCCCGACCCCAAATATGGCGATCAGCTAAACCCTGAGCATATGGGCAAGATTCACTAGCCAGATACTACAGAAAATTCTTTCCTGGGTAACTCAGATCCCACCCCATCTAATATCCCATCCCATCCCATCGGTAGTTGGAGAGCTAAGACGGACCACTTTTGCTAGCCTGAAATACAGATGGAGCTTTCTTCAGAGGATGCAGGGAAATCAAAGACTGCAAAGGAGATCCAGAGTGCCCCCCTACAATCTTACTAGTGGGTATAGTCACCTGGAAAGAGCTAAAAGAAAAGGAGGACTTGTGGCACCTTAGAGACTAACCAATTTATTTGAGCATGAGCTTTCGTGAGCTACAGCTCACTTCATCGGATGCATACTGTGGAAATTGCAGAAGACATTATATACACAGACACCATGAAACAATACCTCCTCCCACCCCATTCTCCTGCTGGTAATAGCTTATCTAAAGTGATCATCAAGTTGGGCCATTTCCAGCACAAATCCAGGTTTTCTCACCCTCCGCCCCCCCACAGACAAACTCACTCTCTTGCTGGTAATAGCCCATCCAAAGTGACCACTGTCTTCACAATGTGTATGATAATCAAGGTGGGCCATTTCCTGCAGAAATGTTTGCCAGTCTGGAATCTAATTAGCAATTCCTTCTGTGGGTCTGGGCATGTCACACAACTTCTCTGCCTCAGCTTCCCCAGGTGTAGAAGAGGAATAGCATGTCCCTCCCTCATAACAACTACCACAACCCCCTGTGAAGTGCTCGAGGATCAGCAGTCCAAACTTGCTCCCACCGAAACCCATGACAAAACTCCCAGTGACCTCCCCGGGAACTGCGCTGGGACGAGAAGTGATGCAATATGAGGGCTAATAATTTTTTTGTTTGTTTTTGTTTTGTTTTTTTACTATAGACCATTATTTCTCTCGGGATATCAGTTCTTGACATGCGAGGCTACTAAAATCTCGTGCATTTCCTATCGGTCTTATTGAGGTCTGCTCTTCTGCTTGTTGTACTCACTGTGCGCAGTCAGTCAACGAGCACCTCCCCCGCTGGGCAGCTTCCTAACGCTGTGAGCTCGACACGTGTTTTGTAATGCAGGCCACTTGGCGTTTGGTTAGCTATGCCTCGCACTCTAGTCCTCTTGTAAGGCTTCTTGTTTAGTGGGAAATTTTCCAGTCCAGAAGGGGCAGTTGGGTATATAACTGCCCCTTGTGCCTTTGAAAATCTCCCCCTTAGCTTTTACGTTTCGGCCACATGCTGGGGCGCAATCCAGACCAGCGAGGGATTGTGCCATTGCCCGGTCCTGTGGCTTGCTCCTTTTCTGAGCTTCTCTTTCAATGTTAAAGGAACATAAACTTAGGACTCTGGAATTGCAGCCATTCGGTGCAAGGAGATTTAAGGTCTTTTAAAATCCACATCTTTGGAAACCTGATTCTGTTTAACATTCTCTTGCTTACCATATACATATCATATGATATATATTATACACACACACACTTTCCTGTAGCAGTGATGAAGTTCTAGCATTTAGGCTAATTATTGAATTAATAAAGAACAATTCATCATTCCAGTAGAGTTGGCAAGACAGAATTCTGGGCTGTTCTTTGCCACAGGCAAAAATATACATTCCCCATTTATTAATAAATAAAGCCATATCAGTGCCCTAAATGATCAGTGGAATAGATTTGCTAACCTAAAGCAATAGTAGAAACAATTACTTATTAATAAAGCAATAGCTAAATCTAATTACAACCCCATCAGATTCTGCAAGTAATAAAACCACAGTTGCCTTCCAGAGCTGAGGGACCTCCTGACCTCAAATCAAAGTTTAAACCATCCATCAGCTCCCAATACATTCACAGCACATCTACCAATTACCGTCACCCCAGTGTTGCTCTCTGACAGGGGTCAAGGGTCGCCTCATGCACTGGCTGGCTGTAAGCTAGAATAGAGCTTTAGAAATCTCATTATCCTGTTAACCATACATTTATCTGACAAGATAAAAGAGACTAGGTGACCAAGCTATCATTAAAGATTAATAGAAAGTATAAAAAATTCAGCTGCAACCAGCATTCCTGTTTAGTGCCTGTGATAGGCCTGACAGGATTATTCATCAGGGAGCCAAAAAGATTTAGGTCTTTGCTCTTGGCTTTTCATTTTAAGTCTTTAGTTTTCCTCACACCATAGGTCAAAAAAGGCTATTGCTAATTGGTTCTACAGGGCTTGAATAGAAACAAGTCAGACCAATTATAAAATCACTAGGAGTCTGAGGTGATGATAATGCAAAGGACCCTGCTAGACCAGCGACTAGTCGAATTAGGGCTTGGGCTGTTTATCAGAGCAGTTCTTCTTGTGGTGTTAGGCTATTAATAAATTGTACAGATCAATGCCTGTATTAATGTTAATAGAGGGCTACAAGGATCACTGTAGTCCCAGTGTGATTTCCCCCTCATTCTTAATTCCATTTAAGGTTTACATGAAAGATTCCAAGGCAACACCTTCACAGGAAGAGATGAGATTTCCCTGTTTTTAAGTCTTAAGGATTCTTTTTATTCTGCTTTGCTTTTTTCCGTTTGATCATAAATCAATGTCCTTCCCCAAGTTTCCCTAGAAGTTACATTTTTCAGGCAGGCTCCACAGCTCTGCCCTCGATTTTTCCACCTGTGAGAAAGAAAAACCAATAAATTAGGAAATGTGTTTTCTAACATAAGGGGTTTTTTGTTTGTTTGTTTTCCCATTTTACCCAATGCAGCTGGGTACATTTATGCCAGTCTCAGGTGTTTGTCAAGGCACTGGTGTGTCCAGGCTTTGGGGTGTCTCTGCTATTTTTGATTCATCCAACATTCTCAAAGTTGTATCTCACTCCTAATACACCCACGAGACTGGTGCCGTCAGTATGTGCCAGGCTAGGAAAACATCATATCGCCATAGGGCTGCCTGTTGGAAGTGAAGTCAGCAATGCCTGGCATTTTTATTTGGTGCAAATGTCTAGGCCTAAAGCAATCAAAGGAAGAGAAACCCTCACAGTGAAACTGAGATACTGAGAGGAGATACTGAAGGGAAGTGCCAAATGCTTGTAGCGCTCATGCTAGGAATGCTCCTGTTGATGCTAATAAAGGCCTCAGCAGAGCAGAGTACTTAAAGACAGGCATAACTTTAACCATGTGAGTAATCCCAGTAAAATCAATGCACACGCTTATCCTCAGATACCCTGCTGAGTAAGGGCCAGTACTCCGAGCAATCACTGCAGAATTGGAGCCTGCGAACATTTCCAGTGGAGAGGTAGGTCTCCACTCTTCTCTCCAAATACAACGGGCTTCTCCAAGACCACCCCCCTGGGAATTCACATGGGAAGAGCACGCGTTTCTTTCCCATAATGATAATGAATGGGATCCTTTGAGCAAATAACTGGAGTTAGTCTCATGGAGTGCTAAATGTTTTCAGTTAAAAACTCAGAAGCACAAAGCATTCTCTTTCCTGGAACATTAATGTGAACTTTGTGATCATGACACACAGCCCTGGAGACACTTATTCCCAGCACAGGCCCCACAGGGACCGGGCAGCGTAAGCATCCTCACTGCTAAAAACCTGGCAAAAGCGTTCTGCAAAACATTCAGAAATGGCTATTTTTTTTTCACTCCAGGGAGTTCAAAATGGACCTAATTATAGTTTTTTTTAAAATGTTAACTTTTTTAAAACAAAAAAACCTGTTTTTTAATTTTTTTTTCCTTCAAAAAACCTGGTTATCAGTCAACAAAATATTTCAATAATGTTTGATTTTTGATAAAAATTTCAGGAGGAAAATGTCATGGGGAGGGCTGGTTTTTTTTAAAATAAAAACATTGATAGTGACAATATTTTGTGAACATATTTGTTTTTGAAAAAGGGCCATTTATCCACCCACCCCTACACCCAGAAAGTTCTTTTTGTTCCAAAAAGGATTTTTTTTTAAGCCAGCTCTGTTCAGAGCATGTGGCCCAAACAGCCGGCAGAGAAGAATGCCTATTGGTCTTTACCCTACTAAGGAAAATTCAAGCCAGTGACCCCACGTCAGTGAGGCCTGGAGCTACAGAACTCCAAGGCGTCAACGTTTGTTTCCTTTCCCTGTTGGCTTTCCAGGCTGAGAGGCGGGGAGAGTGCGTGCATTGCCTCAGCTTTTTCCCCCTCTTTCCTCTCCAGCTGTTCTTTTTTGCCCTGTTCCTTCTCTCTCTCTCATTTGCTTGCTTCTGGCTGCTCTGTGTCCCAGGAGCTGTGTCTGTTTGCAGGAATAATTCAAAAGAGGACAGGTCTTTATAAAGTGAGCCCCTTCTCACAGGACAGGGATAAGCCGAGCCAGTGCCTATACTTAAGGTCTGGCTCTGCAAGCAGGAGCTAGGGACACCAGGCTGCTTATCGCAGCCATAAGAAATCCATTTATCTGCTCGTATATATGCCCTGTGTGCGTTATAGGACAGACTGTGCCCTGCCCCTTCCCTGACACATATGGAGGGAGTTAGGAAAGGCACAGGAGTTTCCTGCCCAATTCTAGGTCTCACCAAAAGCCAAGAACAGTCATAGCCCTTGTATTGGAGCGACTGCAAGGACTGTGCACGTGTAGGCGGAAGGTACGTGACCTTGCCCTCACAGGAAAGCTGGCTAGCAATGGAGGAGAATACACGCTGCTACCCCTGCAGGACACAGCTGTGGCTGCATCCCGCTTACATAGCCGGAAGAAAGGGGTCTGGCCAAAGGACAGCACCACATCAAGCTGCTACTAGTGAAGTCAGGGTGCAATCCTGCCTCTCTCTCACGTTATTATTCTTTGTTTCTCTTCTCTCCTAAACCGGGCTCCAGTGATGTTTGCTATTAAAAATGGCAAGCCCTGTGGAATACCACCAAACTCTCCCCAGGGGGCTCTTAACCATCAGCCCAGGGCCACCAGCTCCCCCAACCCACCCCCTCTTGTTTGCTCAGGTGTACTCTGCACTTTCAACTGTTGACACCTTTGGAAATGAACTTAGCAGGAGTCAGGAGCACCCGGTGAACAAGGAAATGTATCCAATAGCTATGTTGTGAAGAGCTAGTGACATAATTGGGGCATTTTACATCCCGAATCTTACCCATGTAATCGTTTAGCAGAGGTGTTATCTTCTGCAAAATCAGAAGATAACAGAGCCCTTTTTTCTGCAAATTATCATGCTTTTTAATAGATTCAGCCCATTGTTTAAGATCCTGCAGTTGGGCAATTAATCAGAAACATAATTGAAACTATGCAATGAACAAACTGGTCTTGTAGACATGCTCATTAAGGCTTCCTGATTAGGAACAGATTTGCTAGTGACCTATATATACAAAAGTAGTGGGGAAGTTTCATCCAGAAATGAACAGCAGCAAAGAAACCATCGGTAAATCTACACTCAGTGGAGCTTACCAAATCCAGAAGGACAAAGGGGATGGAGACCCACAGGCTGTGTAATAACCTCTTGAGACAGAAAAAAGCCTGTTCGGGGAGATTACTTTCTTTAGTACAGGTTTCTGATGACTATACATGATCTTCTACCTGCCTCTGGTATTCCAAGTGGTACAGGAGACCTTGGCAATTTAACTAAAGAAATAGCTACAGTAACCTCAGCTATTTCTGGTATTCCCTTGGATGCCTCTATGTTTACCCAAAGGAATACTGCCAACACTGGAAATACTGAGGTTTGTTAATTGCATCATCTTAGTTACCATAGCGTGGTATTGGCCTAACTGGCGATTTCCCGGAGCGGGTCCAAAATAAGCAGCAAGAGACAAACGAGAAGACGAAAGTGCTTGGTACAACATCATTCCCTGCCCCCCCAAACCATTCCTTACTCTCCCCATATCACAGACTCATTTAGAAAATGAAATTGCATCACATTTCAACAGGGTGCAGAGCCCCCATTTTCCCCTGTGGGACTGGAGTCGGTAAAGGTTCCAATTTCCAACTGCATTTTAACATGCTTTTGCTCTCTCTAAAGTCAGCCAGAAAGAGAGGAATGACAGACAAGTTCTCTCACCTGCCGAGCAAGCACCCAGATTGGGGTGGATGAACCAGGGAGCAGTATGGCAAAACCAGGAGGAAGACAACATGCAGCAAAAGTGGCTTTGGGATGCCCAGAGAAAAGAACACGTGTGTTGGCTTTGGGCCAGGTGAAGACAAGCAGCCTACCCCTCCTTACCTCTCTCTCAAGGTGTCTCCTCTCCTTCTCTAACTCCCCCACCACCACCACCTCACTGCCCTCACTTTATCCCTGGAATGCTTCCTTCTCAGCAGCACATTAGGTCTTAGGCAGAGCACACACAGGCCAAGCACAGAGGCCACAGTGATAGTCTTGTGCATTTCCCTCTTCCTTTTCTTTGAATTCCTTTCTAGAAATGAAGAGGTGCCTTTGCTTCCTGACCTAAAAGCATAAATGTACCTTGGATTTCCTCTCTCCCCCCCCTCCCCCCCCTCTGAGTTTCAGTCAAGTGTGACATCAGCGCAAGAGTCAGAAAAAAAAAATTTAAAAAATCACAGCTGCAGGGAAGTTGTGAATGTCACAATTTTCAGGCTGTTTTGGGAGGATCCAACTCCCGGCAAATGGTCTCCAGCTGTCTGCTAAGCCAGTGGCGATTTTCCCCAGTGGATGGAGTGTTAGCAAAAAGCCTGAGCTCTCACAGCCTCTCCTTTGCGAAGCGACGCTGGGGTCTCTGAAGTGCCAATGAGGTGGGAAATGAACTGCCTTGTGAAAGTTTGCTATCCAGCCAAGGGGGAGAGGGAAAGAAAACAGGGTAGATAGAAAAGCCGAGACGAACCAGAGAAAGGGGAGAAGAAAGTAAGCAGAATAAGAGGCAGAGAAGGGGAAAACACCTGATGTAGGAGCAAACCAGTAGAGGATGAGAGGAAATAGGATGAAGGCTTTCCTGGGAGACACTTCACACAGTTGGTTTGCCAGGATCACTATTCCTAAGCAGCTCGTCGCTTGAGGAAAAGTTAAATCAGACCCCTGGACCTGGGGTCTAACCTAGGGAAAATCTGTAAAGTTTTCCCACCAGTACAGCTCTGGCAGTCTTAGCAACACTGCCAGACATATCACGTGCCCTGTCTACACGTCAGAGCCAGCGTCATTGGCCACATGAGCGTAGCTATGTTGGGGCTGGAGAATCGGTACAAAATTTCCTAGTGTACATGCCCCGTCAGAGGCTATTCCAGGTTAAAGATCAAACTGACCGGGGGCAGAGAAGAGAGGGTGAGAGCACGATCCAAAATGAAGGTGCCCACACTTAAAAAAATAAATTTAGAGAAATATAAAACATCCCAGTACGTCCTGTATTATAGGAATGTGAACAGCCATGTGTCAGTTTTCATAGTTTAAAATAAATTTAATAGATGCTTCAACACTTACACGGCTGCTATTCTGGGCATGGCGTTTGGATTCTATGCAGGCTGTGCTAATTGACAGATCGGGTCTGTGATCCAAGAAACAAGAGAGTGTTGTCATTTTGTGAAGACGTGGGCTCCTCTTGCTTATGTGCCATGTTACAATTGTCACTTTGCCATCTTGCAATCTTCGTCTTGTCTCCTTTGAACATTCCTGCCCTCGGTTGTCTCTTCACTCACAACCTTAATTAAGATGCTTTCAGGTGACTTCTTTGTTCAGGGCACTGAGGATCTCATCCAAAAGGAAGCTATTTCACTGAGCAGGATGTTGGCTGGGCCATTTTTGGAAACCACATAATCTTCATTTTGTGCCAATGACCTCTTCTGAGTTGGAGCTACCACTGCCAACGCTGTGAATTTAGTTACTTTGATGAGTCCTGACTGTATGCCAGTATTGAAGTTTACCCCAAAAAGACTCAGGGCTATTTTCTGAAGCACTTTGACAGAAGGATTTTTGTAACTTTCGTTTTGCTTCCTGGATACAAAAGCAGGCCATACAGGCAAACGGGGGGAAGCATATTTATCTGAAGATGCAGTCATCATGATCAAAAGCACAGTATGGTCCCATATGGCCTTGAAAGTGTCTTTTTAAAGAACCAGAAAGCCAAAAGAGATTCTGAAAAACTCTCTTCCACACACATCCAGGAAGTACTGTATGACTGCTGGCGAAGACCGCTCAATTACTGAAGTTCCACTCAGTGAATGTGAGAAGCATGATATGGTTAAAATCTGTGGCAAAGCAAAATTTGACTTCAGGTTAGCTTTGAAGTGTGCAGCAATGAGATAAAAGAGAAAAGCTAAAGCTTAGCAAGAGTATGCAGAAGTTGAATTGTGCAAAACTTGGCAACAACACTTCATGTGTGGATTTTTGTTATTATAATCCACGTGAGTTCACAACTCCCTCAAGTTTCCTTTTGATCTTGAACAAATGTTACATCTCCAAATCAGTTAAAGTCATCTGGTTTCACACCATTGTGCAAAACAACTATTCTCCCTTGATTTTGATGAATAACTAACTGGGCCCAAATATGCTCAATAATCAGCACAGGACCACGCAAAGGGACTGTGAATTTTAGAAACATCTGAGGTATTTGGTCTGAGTTTCAGATTTGTTACAAAACAGAAAGCCAAGAGAGATGTGTGTGACCTCATTATGAAGAGGAACCTTAACACAGAGAAAGAAATGCAGTCAATTTGATTTAAGGATCAATATGCTGGCCAGGAGCACGAGCCATAAAATTTGGATCCAGATTTCAAACATTCCCAAGGTTCAGGGGTATTCAGATCAAGGAGTTTAGAGATAAGGGCCAGGTGCAAAACGCAGTCAGGAGCAAGGTCTGGATTCTCAACACTGTCAAAGTTTGAGGTTTTTCAGATCTGGGGTTCAGTTTTGGGAGGGACTAATTATAGTACAGCTTTAAGCAAATATACATGACACTTGCTTAATATATTTTACCACATCATAGGGTACTAAATTTGCCATTCATCCCAAACTGAACCAGATTAAAGCTCAATGAATGCGATTAGCAACTTGACATGGAAGCATCATGGTACTTAACCTCACTGCAGCAGGAGACATGCCCTGTGATGCAGAATGGGCAATCCCAACACTACTTCAGTAAACCTGACTACCGCATGCAAGGCACCATTCAGTTTCGAATAGTTCTCACTGCATGAGGCTCTGGCACTTCCCTCTTGTGAAAATTATCCCCGTTGTACGTATTCCCATCACTTCGGCCTCACAAGTTACAGGACTGGACTGAACTGTGTCTTTAGGAGACCTGGAAGCAGCACACCCCAGGAAGCGCAAAGTGTGGGATCCTAGTGCATGCAGAGTGATCCCTGAGTAAGCACCAACAAAGGGCTGTTTATTAGAACCTCTGGCCTGCCTCTGCTACCTGCCACCAACCCCAGGCTGTTACTGCCACTTCAGAGGAGACTTAAAAGAATTTCAAAATCTTCCCCTCTCCTTTGCTTCCTCCTCAGCCTCACCCCTTGCTGCTCAACCCACCACACCCACTTTCTAAGGCGGCTGTCAGATGCCCAACAGCTGTGTGCTCCCTGCAGGAATTCTCTCCAGGGTGGCAACTTGCAAAGTTTGGAAGTCAAATTTTCTCGTGAGAGGCATGATCCAAATAAAAGCTAGCATGGAACAAATTATCTACCCTACATCAGCGTCACAACATGTTTGTCTGCAAGGCCCTCTGATACCACCAGACTCCAATCTTTTATCTACTTAGCAGATTGAGGCAGAAGAAGTGGGGGCGGGCCGGGGGGGCGGGAAACGGAGTTTAATGACCGTGTCTATTGAGCAGCAACTTGAGCAAAATCTAATTGCTTCCCTGAACCTGAAAAATATCAAACTGCATAAATAAATCTGCTTCAATTATTAATAAAGGAATTTACATTTTGAGTCTGAGCATGAGAATTTAATTTAATTTCTTATGCTAAATTGACCAGTGTGGCTGATAATTCAAGGATTAGAAGACACAGAAGGATGAAAAGTGCAGGTAAAACAAATCCTTTAAAAAAACAGAAAAGGAAAGATTCAGTTAGACCCAAAATAAATATGTTTTTTAAAATTATTGTAAAATAAATAAAATGAACATGGACATGAAGGGCCTTCTCATCTGAAAATGTGTTTGAAATAGTTATAAGATCCTCTCCCTCTCTCATGTCTCTTTCACACACAGATTATATTATATTTACACATACATATATCACCAAATGTAACATTATTTCAGTCCTTGAGGAAGTCTAGGCCAGGATTTCTAAATCTGTGGCCTGTTTTTCCAAGGAGAGTTACTGAGTGCTCAGAACTTTTGAAAATCAGGCCTCGAAATGGACCTAGGAGACTGCCTTCGGGACCTCAGTTTTTGCAAACCTTGGCTGTAATGTTTACATTAGAGTTTTGGAACACCCTGTGCTTATTGTTTCTGTTCCATAGGAGACTTGCCTCCATCTCTGTGAATAGACACACTCTGTCATCATGAAATTTCAGCAGTTGGGAGGGAGGTCACCAGGACATTCAAAAGCCATTTAGGTCAAGTTATAAACTAAACAGATTCCATGTTGTGCCTGGTGGTTGGTCATAGAACCATCAGCCCCAGGTAAAATCACAGAGGTTTTCCCAGTTTAGTTATCCGAGAAATGATCAGACATGAGCAGAAGACACGGCTTCTACTGGACATAGCATCCATGTTTCACCATATCCACCAGGCCCTTTTCTCAGGTTCTCTCTACTTCCCACTTTCTCTCCTAGAGACCCCTTCTGTAATCAGTCATTGGTTCTTTGCCACCTTCTCTTCTCCACTCCATGACTCACCAGTTCTACAGCCTGCCCTAGCATCTCTCCCAGCTAACGTGACGACAGTTGGTCAATTGCCATCCGCAGCTCATGGGGATCAGTAGGTGAGCAAGGGAACCATTAATTCAACTGCCCCCTCCTCAGCCAGTCTGAAAAATACAGCTAGGTCCCCAGTCCCTGATCCCCCATACTTTGGGGGAGATCGCTGATCTACTTCTGCTGCCTTGCCTGCATCATTCTGAAAGGAAAACACCTAAAGAAGATATAATAGACACTTTCTAACAACCCAATATGTGCTCTTCTCTACCATTAGTTTAATGTAATTGACATGAATCTGTCTAAATAGGAGTGACAAGTACCCTTAAAATCCGAATACTTATTCATGGCCTGATTTTGCCGCTCATACCCATGTTTAGCACTTTACTTCACAAGCAATCCTATGGATGCAGCGTCAGACAGATACTGCAGAATTCTGTAATATTTTTATATGGTTAATATTTAATGCACCCATTCCATGTTCCCCTGGACCTTAACTGCCAACTCCTTCCCTCCACTGCTAGCCAGCATGAACATGTGATTGAAGAGAAGGAGGTAAGACTCGTTGCTGTAGAATTGATTCCCAGGGAGGCATTAAAACCATACTCTTTTTTTCTGACAAACCAATATTTTTTCGTTGCCTCCTCCCAAGCTCTGGACAGGGAAAACAGTTTAAATCATAGTGCCCTTTGCACATAACACCCGTTTGAAACAGAAGATGTTGACAATGCATGACAGCAGGGCAATGATTCAATGGCAAAGCGGGCAGAACCCATTCCCACATAGCAAAGCGACGATAAAACATACATCCCCAACAATGCAAACTTTTTCTTTCACCTTGGTTTGCCGGCAACTGGCATGTGGAGTAAACTGCATATAAAAATCTACTTGTCAAATGATTTTTTCCTCAGTTTTTTCCTTTTAGCTGTAGCCTCTTTGCACACTCTTGTCCTGGATGCTTTGTTAATTTATGCAATGACGCATTTCAGAAAATGATATAAAATCAATACAGCTTTGGAGGGTTCTTTTTGTTTTGCTTTTTCACAGCCACTCCAGTTTGACTCTTGTGAATACACTAGTCGAGTTGATTCACTTACAGCTGCCTCTTCAGAACATCCTTGTACCAGAGACACTGCTCTTTTAAATTCAGTTTCTCAGAACTAGAGGAAAAACTTGGCAAAGTAACAATAGGTGGAAAAAATGAATAATCTCAGAACAGAAGTTGCATAATGCAATGTGATTGCTATGTATTCTGAGAGAGGATCATTCAAGTGCATTGTGGGGAAGGTGATAACAGGCTAAATGAGTCAAAGAAATTCTGAAGGTTTTGTAATAAAAGGTTATAACACAAACCCAGAGATAATGTGCCAGGGCTTCATTCCAAATGATTGTGAGAATTAACAATAGGCAGATTGGGTGACGCAGGATGTGAATACCAGGGCCTTCTCTTCCTTGGCAAGGGAGATCAGATTTGGGTTACTGTTAACCACTCACCTTAGAAAAACAGAATCTGCAGATAGGGAAACTCTTAGGAGACAGGAGGCCAGAGGTACTATGATACCTTGTGTGTTCCTGATCCTGACAATATACAGCACACATGCCGATAGCAGCATATTCTCTCTTTCCAAGTACCTGTTCCCGGGAACTACTCCAAATATCTAAACAGAAAGTCCCAGCTGGTCATTAGCACCAACAGACATATCCGAGAATTTGATCAGGCTTTTGAAAACGTGGCCCTTTGGGTCAGATCTTCAGATGGCGTACATAGGTACAATTGGACTGAAGCCAACGGAGGCTTGTCCTTTCACAGCAGCTGAAGATCTGCTGTAAAAAAATTTTTTTACAGCCTTGTCTTCCATTCGGGTTAATTTTGTTAGTCATTTTGATCTGGGTTTTTCAGTCAATCTATTCCTATCGGCTTTTCCACAGTGAAGATCATCTGGGCTCGGGCCTTTTCAGCAGCATTTGTGAGCTTTCACACAAAGGGTTTCCTACTTCTGGCATTAGTCGTATTCAGAAGATGCACCATGCTCAGAGTCACTTGCCTATCACCAACGTCACATCTGAGGAATTTGTGAATTTACAAAAAAAACACAACTGTTTGCTCACATACTTGTACGACTTGTATGACTCGTGTTACCGGGTTCATACGACACAGGAATCGCTTCTAGTCTCACTCACAGGGGTCTAATTCAGGAGTAACTCCACGGAAGTCAATGGAGTTATATTGGTGTAAAAGGTGGAGAAAGAGGAGAACCAAGCCCATAATTTGGACAGATCCAAAATTTGGCCCAGATGAAATTCAGAAAAGAGGGAAAAAGGCAAAGCATAAAAATGGAAAATTTCACAAAATTATATCCCCAAACTGAATTCTACCCCTTGCTGGGATATAATCACTGAGCTTCTTTCTATCACAGATGGGGCAATACCACCTGATATCTCAAAATATAGAAGATGCATTTTGAGATAGGAAGTTACATCATGATGATAATTCTGGTAACACTCCATGTGCCACGGTCCTGCCCTAAAGACCTTATGTAAAAAAAACAAACCAGAAAAAAAAAGGGAGGGGAAGGAAAACAACATCCAAGTTAAGAAGTCAAGGAAGGCTTTTTTGTTTCCTTAAAAAAGGACACAAGTCTTTTGAATTCTTTCAGTTTCTGTTGTTTTCACCTATTGAGATGATGCCTAAGACAACCAGATACCAACTGAGGGAGAGCTGCCGTCATACAGTTCAGCTAGGTAGAAGGTGAAACACTGCCTGTATGCCATCCTTTGCTCATTTTGTTCTTCCTAACTGTGGGCAGCAGAAGTGCCTTCCTAGATCTGGAAGGAAAGGGTGTGGTGGTAAATTAACCATGATGTGAGCAGTTGGCAAGCACCCTTAACGCTGGCTCCCTGCAATGTCTCCGCGTCATTTCACAGACTGTAATGAGAATTCATTCACATTTGATCACAAATGGCTGCTTTTATGGGAAACAAGTGATGAACTAGTCAGAGCTAAGATGACTGGCACAGATGCAAGCATGTATCACTCGTCTCTGCTCTGGTTACCCCTCCTGCCAGGATAATTGCCACAAAAGCACTTATGGAAAAATATGTGGTAAAAAATGGAGCAAAGGGAAAGGAAATAATTGACTCATTTCTCTATCTCTACAAGTGTTTGGAAACAGCTGAAAGAATTTGTTACAAAACCCAATAGGGCAAATTGGATACATTATTGCACTTTTTTAAAAAACTAACAATTTGCCAAAAAGTCCTTCCTGTTTCCACGAAGATCTAAGAAAGAGAATGGGGCACACTGATTTATTTGCTTACTTACTATTCTCTTCAACAATTTACTATTAGTTGTGTGTGTGACTGATCACTTAAGTCACAGGATATTATTTCTCCTCCCACATTGGAAGGCTGAAATGGTTTCAAAACAACAAAGAACAAATAATGAAAATGAATAACAAATACCCCTGTTCACGTATAAAACAACCTTGTTCAACTGTGAAAAGAAATACCTGGGAAGAACCGTCATTCACCTGAACATTCATGGACAACTAAAATACAATCTAACTGGACAACTATTTGGAACAAACACTGGAAATATGGGACTAGATCCTCGGCCCAATGGACTGATTTCAGTGGAGCTGCACAAATCAAACACCTGCTGAGGATCTGACCCAAAGGTTTTACAGTAATCAACAAGCTCTACTGCTCATCGGTGATAGCGTTACGTCACATTTGTAAATGACAAGAGACTGATTTCTATGACTTAGGACAACACCAGGAATTCTTTGTACTTTGTAGAATGATGCACTTGGAAAATATATCGATATTGTGTATCATTAACCTTGATGAAAGGTTCCCAAATTGTGGAACATATGGTGCTGGTCTGTCAGGTGACCAACTGCTAACTCACATGAAAGGAAGCTAGACATATATTACTTTCCTATGTAAGTACCTGCTGTAGTTATTGCAAGGGTATCATATGATTAGTAATGGGAGGGGAAGTGGCCAGCACAGCCAGGAATGGGAGAAAAAGTGGTCTATGAGACATTGCCGTTTGAGATGTGATGCACTGGACTGGGAGAGCCAGAAGGCCTGGATTCTTTTCCTGACCTTAGGCAAGCCACTTCCTCTCTGTATGCCTGTGCTTTTCCTCCCACCCTTTGTCTTGTCTGTTTACATGGCGAGCTCTTGGGGCAGGAATTCACAGTGTGTCTGCACCACGCCTAGCACCGAGAAGCTCCGATCTCAGCTGGGGCCTCCAAACACTGCTGTAATAGAAATAAAATCACAACCCAACATAATATTGAGAACGTCTGAGAACCCCCTGCCCACATCAAAGACAGCCATGTCCTGCACTCGCTGAACTCAATGGCAACATGCCCCTTGACTTCAGTCAGTGCAAGACAGAGCCCCAAAATGACTTCACTTCAGAGTGAGTGAACTGATAAGGCTGGAGACCTTTGCAAGGTAGTGGGACTCAGCATCCAAATTCAGCTCAATTAAAGCTGAAGTGTGAAGGCTTAACGATGAAACAGGAAGTTCCCCAACTCTCCCCATTCCAAACTATCCACAGCCCTGCTGAAACTCAGGTGAAGCGGGCCGGTGGTGGCAGTACAGCTTGCAGAGAAAGCATGGAGAAATGAGGATTAAAGTGGCTTGGGGATGGGGCGTGAGAACAAAGCCCAACTCAACCAAGTTCACCTGCAATTCCCTGCACTAACGGCCCACACTCACTGGCTGCTATATAAACTTAGATCTCCCTTAGGAATATCTACAAGAGGCCAGCACCGCTGCCCCACTCATGCTCACTCGTTTGCCGGGTCAGAGAGAAAAGCAGTTACATGTATCAGCGCGGGTGTATAATGGAGGCTACGTAACGCAGAGAAATGCTTCCTTTCCATACCATACTTCACAATCGCTGTGGGGCACCATCCCTGGAGAATCACATGCTGGAAATAAAACTACCCATCTGTGCTTGAGCTCTGGACCTTATTAAATCAGTTATCTATGGAAAAAATGGCCTCAGTTCACACAAGGTGCTCTTCCTGAAAGCATCTTTTGATTATGTTATTGCAGCTATCAAAATATTGCCAAGTTCAGAGCGTTCCACTGGGAATTCCTGAGCTCTTCAAAGACTAGAGGACAATGGCTGGGAAAATAGAAGCCTTTAATTATGTCTGCTTCCATACTGATTTCTGCAACAGAGTTCTTTTCAGAAAATATGGTTTTAATGAAAAGGAACATCCACGGCTGCATTGTTCAAATATGGAAACAGAAAGCGGATTATTTTTTATATAGTAGTGTGAGTTCTTTAGCCTCCATTGTGTCATCCAAGGGCACATGCCATGGGGGCTCGCGAGCACTAAATATGCACGTTAGATAAATCGGATTCCAGTTATACAGCTGCTCCAGCCCTCCATTATGGGAAGAGGTTTTTGGTCTTATAATCCCAACCCAGATCAGTCTGGCACCGCCTCAATTCTATATCAAGTTCACACACTTCATCAGTGTTTTCCTTCCTCTTAGCTAATTAGAACTATGAAAAGATGCAACACAGGACAGTAAGATTTCAGTAGGGCAATCTTCCCCAAATGTATTCATTTTGTTCAGATGTTGATTTGAATTTAAATATGAAAGCTATTTTTTTAAGGAAAATAGTAAAGGTATATATTAAACAATAGAGGTGGCATGACCCTACATTTCAAGAGTCTTATATACAATATCCTAATTAATTATCCTATGTAGCAAACTTAATTAGTGAAGTGCAGTGCACAGCACAGCGTGCAGAATAAAATATCTTCATCAGAGCAGCACTGCTTTCTAAAGTTTTAAGTAATAATAAAAGATATTTTGTTCAAGAAATTGCAGGGAACAATTACAAGTAATTGCAGAAGGGTCTGTTCTTTGCTTAAGTGACTAAGTATTCAAGATGAAGCAGGAATAAAAATAATAATTATTAACAACAACAATACAGATTTGTATTTATTTTGTGATTTCCCCCCCCCAAGGATCTCTAAATATTTTTCAAGATTTTTCTTATTCTCAGGGGGCTGTGAAACCACAAAGACATTAAGTGAGCTGCCCAAGGCTCCACAGTGAGGGTCTGTCTTCACCGCACAGTTAACACAGACTCTTATCTGGGTTTTAGCCCAACCCTCCTGCCATCCATACAGAAAAATCTCTGACCTGGGTTTGAAGGTGTTTTACCCCTGAGCTAGCTGCCTCAGCTGGGGTGTGGGTGAGAGCCTGAGTTCTGCTTTCACTCCAGCTGGAAACCACCCACTCTGCAAAGAGGATGCAGGCAAAAATAACTTAAGGGCTAACAGTCCTCCAGTGCCTTCCCACAATTCCCTCTACAGGACAGACAAGCTCTCCCACAACTGAAAGTGGGAAAGAATCCACATGAACCATGAGATAGGCCCCCAGACTCACAAGGGTAGAGCAGAAACCATGAGGACACAGTGCAGTGACTAGGGCTTTGCTATGGGAACACTCACACCCAGGCTAGGCTAACCCAGGTGCCATCACCTAGGTTTGTTGTGCAGTGAAGACATATGCAGGTCTTCCAACTCCTATCCCCTTGCTCTAACCACTAGCCCGACTTCTGTATCGGTGCAATGGGAAGAGTGAAGGGACACACTGATCCAGCCCGGCTCACTGGAGAGGAAGCCCTTTAAGTGGTCTGAACTGTGGTCGCAAATAAGGACAGGTGCAAACACCAAGCCTGGTCTTTAAAATTCCAGCCCTGAAAGTCATGTGAAAAATCTACTCAATTGAAAAATTGTAGAGAGGAGGAATTTTTCTGTAGTCGTCACTTTAAATCACACCAGATTTAAAACCATTAGGTTGCTGATTTAACACGTTGTGGGTGAAAGTTTACACCTCCACTCATGGACACGTATGGAGGTTTGAACTCAGGACCTCCAGCAGAGACCACTGTCACTTCAGCCACAGGAATAACTCCATTAGCTAATAGTAGTACAGTAGTAGGCTGTTACCCCCTAGTAGACTACCCATTACAGACGGCTGTGCATACAGCATGCCAGTCTCGGCTACGAGGGCCAGTTTGAAAAGCAGCACACAGAAAGACAGCTGTGAAGCAGTTCAGACTCCCTCTTTTCTGTAGGGATGGCAAATCCTTGCCGAGTGTTTAATAGAAATGACAGCAGCAGCACGGGCATTAAAGTAGTAACTTTGATTTAAAGTGCATCCTTTCAGCTTATGTCATATACCATCATGGGTATTAATCAATCATGTTAGAAAGGTTTGAGTTTCCGAAATTGTATCCTATTATCGTCTCATTTGGGGTGTTAGATCTGTAGCATTACACATTAGCAGGGAAGCTGGGTGAGGTGTAGTGTGAAATTAACACTCAACGTGCCATGGGCTTGGTACCTCTGCTGGAGCTGGAGAAACACAACTCATGCTGACTGCGGAAATGCCTGTATACTAGTCCCCTCTACAGCTTCAGCCAGCGTTCGCTGAAGTCAATGGGATGCTTTCCATTGGCTTCAAAGGGAGATTAATGGGGCACAAAGAGAGAAATTAGTACATCGGTGTTTGGGGGCACTACATACATTCTAGATACGTTTTCATAGTACAGGGCACACCACGGAGACACAGCCAGCCAATCACTTGTGAAATTACATCCCCAGTCATTTGCATTTGCTAGAGCAACATTTGGGTGTGAAATGCCCCTCTGTGTAGGCATATGTGGCTTCTGCACTCAACACACATGGAAGATTTTGTGCTTGCATTACATATCAAATTTTTTCTCCTCCCCTCCCCCAAACTCTTACACTGTAAGGTATGCCACAGCGTAGAATTTTCACCATTTTTGCTGTGAAACTTGGGAGTCACTGGTGAAAACTGAAAAGTTTGTTATTTCACACTGGATCAAATGATGCATGGTCACTACAGATACCTCCTCTGCTATGCAAATGCTCACACAAAGGAAAATTTAGTTTCACAGAGAGAACTAAACTCTAGCTAGAATTTTGGATTTCCAGCAGTTTCCTTTTCCAGATGACCAAACAAATGTTGCAGCTCTCCAGACAGAGTGTAACAATGTGTTTTCCTGGTAGAGCCCTTGTGCATACAGCAAGCAGGAGAAGAAAACAGATGCAACACTCCTTCTGGCCTGAAAAGTCCTGGTGCGTTTTTACATAGCATATTCTTGAATCCAGAGCTGCTTTAGGAAAAGCTGGAGGTGCTAGCTGTCATTGTGCCAGACAGCTTATTTCTCTCTTCAGAGCCAGCACAGCAATCTCACTACTGGTGGGTACAACATGGCAAGAGATATACAGCTGTTTAGTACAGGGATAAAGAATATGTCTGGTAATTCTTTCCCCCTGGAGTCTATGCTCTAAAAGCAAATGAAAAATAGTTAGCAGTTTGTGTATTTCTTTCACAGCACTCTATATTACAGACACCCTTTGGTAAGGGGCCAGCCCATTCCTGATTCTTTCAAATGGGAAGACAAGTAAAAATAAAAAACTTTGGGGAAAAAATGTACGTTATAGCAGAAGTACTTATGAAGCAGCAACTGCTTGAAATGTTAGACAGGGCGGTATTGGTGTTTTGGCTGCCAATTTCTTTCCACCAAGACGGAGTTGAATCTATACCTCTCACTTTTCATTGCAATAAAAATTAAATCTTTTAAGAGCATAGTATAATTTTTCAAAATCAGCATGATGCTGGTATTAAAATATGTAAAATAAAGATCTATAAATAATGAATGGCATTGAGAAGGTGAGCCAGGTGCTCCTGTTTACTCTCATTCATAAGAACAAGGGAGTAGCCAATGAAACTGAAAGGCAACAAATTTAAAACTGATAAAAGGAAATAATTTTGCACAGTGTTTAAGAAAAACATAAGCTGTGGAACCCATTGTAACAAGGTATCACTGAGGCCCAGAGCTTAGTAGGGTTCAAAATAGGATTAGGCACATGGATAGATAATAACGTTCAGTTACATTAGAAAGGATCAAAGAGGGTATGACTCCTCATGCCTCAGTGCATAAGCCAACCTCTAACTACCTAGCGTTAAAGAGAAACGTCTCCCAGAGTCCAGTTATTCCATGTGTGTCCATTATGGGAATTCCTGCACTGTCCACCAAAGCAGCTGTACCTGACCACTATCAGACAGGGTGCTGGGCCTCCGCTCTGGCAAGTCTTGTGTTCCTTCAATAGCAACACACAACATTTTGTACACAAGGAGATGCAAATTTAGGTGGATTATTGGTTCTCCTAGGGAATGGGCATGTTCAAATATCCCTTGGTGTCCACATCCCTCCAAGGCATCAGCCTATTCCAACCTTCAGTGTAAAATACAAAATACGGCTCTGTAGGGCTTGGTTTCAAGTGGACAGTTCTGTTTGGAGAGACCACTTGGACACGTTTGATTTAACCCCACCCTTGAGGCTATCAAACCTGGGACTGAAATTATGGACCAAACACCCTCTCCACCTCTGCCAGTGGGAGGGGAACTCAAACCTATGGGTCAGGGCAGGAGAGATGCAACAAGAGAAGGTGCCCATGGTGCAGCATTACTCCCTGCCCCATGAAGGCTTTCTGTGGGAGATCAGTGGGGTTCAGCCTTCGTGGATCCACAGGAGACAGGCCTGTTCTTCCCAACATTGCTCCCCTCAGAGAAACCTCATACAAATTAATGCCATGCTGCTAGAGTTAATGCCCTCAGCAAGAAGGGCAGCCAGCCCT
This sequence comes from Chelonia mydas, assembly GCF_015237465.2. Classification (NCBI taxonomy): domain Eukaryota; kingdom Metazoa; phylum Chordata; order Testudines; family Cheloniidae; genus Chelonia; species Chelonia mydas. Next base: position 81,268,654 of record NC_051250.2, read on the forward strand.
TCCTCCTCCATCAGGAACGGAAGGGATTTCTCCTGCACGGATCATTCCTCCCCTATGCAGACAATTCTGTCTCTGTAGCTGGAAATTCATAAGCTACTGTGTAGCTGGCTGGCTTCCCCAGTTGTTAAAAAGAAAATTCCAGCTGGGCTTTTTGGTAATTAACACCCCCCTAAATATGAAATTTGGGTATCTACGAGGAGGTTAATGCTGACACTTGCAACACATTTGGGTGCTAATGAAGTCTGAATTTATAGCCTGCTATAAATTGAGCCAATGCTAAGAGCCAGGAGTGGGGTGGAAATTGGTTTCATGGAGAGATTTAATAAAGATAATGTTGCTATGGCCCCAAGGCCTGGTGAATGTGGTTCCAGTGCTAACGTCAAACTACAGCAATGACTGCAGTCAATCTTTCATGCCAGCTCTCAGCAGGCATCTCCTCCTCCTCCCTGAAGGTCAAACCCTGCAGTCCTTACTGTGCCAAAACTCCCATTGACTTTAGATTCCTGCTGCCAAGCCCTTGGTTTATACCTGCTAAAGGAAGCGGAGTGCACATTAGGGGCAGACTCTGATGGAGTGTGGTGGGAACGCTTGCCAATCCAGGAGCCCTTTTGCATGCTTGCGTAGGGAAGCAGACACAATCCCAGTACCTGTGCCTACCGCAGCATCCCCTAGGCTACCACTTGGCAGATCAACACTGAGGGAGAAGGATTGCCCGCATTCAAAGCTCTAGCTGTTGACACTTCAGTACGGACTCCCCCCAGGCCAGTCCACCTCGTTCAGTGCTGGGACTGGCACAATGCCTCCTAGGCTCCTTGTCCCACACAGCAGGGATGTTATAAGCCCCAGCAGCACCCTGAATAGCACAGCTGGTTAGAAAATGGAGTGTTTTTCAGCAGCAAATTTCAACTTTTGGGTGACAAAATATAAAAAAAATTTGAAAAAATGTCAGCTGAAAACTTCCGTTCAGAAATGCCGCTGAGGTCCATCGTGCAGGTGCAAAGTACACGTAGGAAGGAAAAATCAAGGGCACAACTACACAACAGGGAATAACTGGCTGGGTAGTAGAACGGCAGAAAGGAACCTGGGGGGTAATAGCGGATCAGAAATTGAATCTGAGTCAACGCTGTGATGCAGCTGAGAGAAAGGCTAGTCTTGTTCTGGGCTGTATTAACAGGACTGTCGTATGTAAGACACGAGCGTAACTGCCCTGGTCTAGCCGGCACTGGAGAGGCCCCAGCAGCAGCCCTGTGTCCAGTTCTGGGCGCTGCACTTTAGGAAGGATGTGGATAAACTGGAGAGTCCAGAGGAGAACCACCACAGTGAGAAAGGTTTAGAAAACCCAACCTGTGAGGAAAGGTTAACAAAACTGGGCACTTTTAATATTGAGACAAGAAGACTGAAGAGGAATCTGATAACAGCCTGCAAACGTGTTAAGGGCTGTTCTAAAGAGGACGGAGATCAATTGTTCTCCATGTCACAGAAGGTAGGACAAGAAGTAACAGGCTTAATGGGCAGCAAGAGAGATTTAGGTTGGATATTAGGAAAAGCTTTCTAACTATAAGAGTAGCTAAGCTCTGGAACAGGCTGCCAAGGGAGGTGGTATAATCCCCATCATTGGAGGGTTTCAAGAGCAGGTTGGACAAACCCCTGTCAGGATGGCCTAGGTTTACTTGGTCCTGCCTCAGTGCTAGGAGCTGGACTAGATCCTTACTGAAGTCCCTTCCAGCCCGACATTTCTATTTTCCAATGTGGCCTTGCTGGGGAGCTCTGCCCGTAGAGGACAATAGGGACATGAGGCACCCAAACTACAACTCCCATGAGGCAATGTGGTGACATTTCCAAATCCAGATGTTTAGCTGTCAGCTGAAAGTGTTAAGGGAAAAAACAAAATCCTTTTCAATTTTCAGGAATGTTCTTTCATTTCGTTCTAACAAAAAAAGACAAAATTTTCCCTGGAAAGCAGTCTTTTTTTTAGCAATAATTATTTCGTCATCAGCCCTTGTGTTTTGTACTGTCACATTCCTGGGCAGAGCACAGACTGGGAAGGCTACTGCAGCTCTGAGGCCTCAGCCAACCCTGCCCGTTCGCACACTAGACTGGAACTCCCTGGTCTGAGTTGTGTGGTGGGGAATCATTTACTGGACAGCCGGTGGCCTGGCTTTCAGAGATGAACATTGGCCTTTGGATGTGACACATTGTTACCTGGCGGATCAGCTACTTGGAGTGCCTGGTAATCAAGAGCATCACATTCCTGCCTTGTCCCTTTTCCACAAACACTCTAGGAAATGCAGAGGTGACCAGGAAATTCTCTGGTAAAACTGGGAAATTCTCCCTGGGAGGGCGAGGGACCAGTGCCCAAACATAAACCCCAGACAAGGCCATCAGAGTGTCCCACAAACCTAGCAAGGAAAATAAAGCCTCCAGGCCTGCCTTTGTACTGACTGCACTTCCAGGGTTACGCTGTGCAAGGGGGTCGGGCAGAGGGTGAAAGGAGCCTCCGAACGCCTGCACCGGGACAAGGCACACACATAACCTTTGCACTCCAAATGCAAGCACTAAGTGGCCTCTAGCTGTGACAGCGGAACGAGAGATGTTGTAGGTCCTGGAGTAAAGGCAGGGCCTGTACCAGACTGCAGAGCTGGATCAATGCACCACACAGAGAGTTCATGCTACACCTTGTACGCTGAAGATCTAGATTTTGCCATTGGGTACGCTGCCCCAACCAATCCCAGAGACGCTGTACCCGAGAGAGGCTTTGCAGGTCAGGGTGGGGTGGCTGGGCGAATTCCTTCTCCACTTCAAGCCTGCACAGAGCCCCGTGGGCAGGCGTTGGCTTAGGGCATGTGGGGGTCTAACAAGATTTAGCACTAAGTAACTTACCCAAGGTCACAGTGTCAGTGGTAGAACAAAGGACAGAATCCGGAACTCCACCCCGTGCACCCATCACACCACGAGACAAAGCTGCCCTTGTCTACATGTGAGCTAAGGTCCTACTCAGCACAAGCCCCCAGCTGGTGAGCGATACCATGCTGTAGATATCTTGTGGTACTCTCTCCACGGTGCTAGCCAACTGCTTCGGGCTGGAGCCCGCCGGGGGTCTGAAGGAGCAGTTACAGTCTAGAGCACAGCAGGTTCTCTCCAAGCGGCCTCAATACTAGTTTATGTGACAGCTAACAGGCCACAAGAACGGTCCAAGTCTGTTCACTGAAGGACACTGAGTTTGAAATTAAAGCCAAGTAAATACCACACGTTTCCGGGAGAGCTATATAATAAAGAAACACAAAGATCTCCTCACAAGAAATAGAGCGCAAATCAGTGTTGTGTTCAGAGTTCATCGCTCCGGTGTGTCTAGGTATTGCAGGCTGCCTGCTCTGTAAAACTGCCTACAGTTCAGAGGCTTCTCCAATGTACAGGCCTGGTCTACGCTTCGGTCAGCATAGCTGTGGTGCTCAGCAGTGTGAAAAATCCACACCCCCGAGAGCCAACCCAACCGCTGGTGTAGACATAGCTAGGGTGATGGAGGAATGCTTCCATCAACCTAGCTACCGTCCTTTGGGGAGGTGGTGTTCCTACGGTGATGGAAAACCCACTTGTCAGTCACCATAAGCTGCAGCTAACGCTTTGGGGTTATGCTGGTGGCTTTGGGTACATGGGCTCAGAGCGGGGATGCTGTGCCTTCCCATCTCCTGGCTCCTGTCAGGAGAAGCCGGTCTACAACATTAGGTTCAACTTCTCATTTTCTTCTAAAAAAAGATTTATAAAAAAGACATTGTGGCAAAGTGAAACCAAACACAATAAATTCCAATAGGAGGCATGCTGCACCATGGTGCAGCCTATCCTGTTACTTCAGTCGAAATACACAGGCTTAGATTCAGCTATAAACATTTCATTTTGATTTCATCAGGAAGGAATGCTGTGAATTTCAGTTTAAAGAACAATTTATTTCTGTCAGTTGCTTCACCTGGTAGGAGCAGTGCAGTTTTCCAGGACTGGATTTTTTTTTTAATTAACCATTAAAATCATGTCAGTCATTCTTTTCTACAGGCGTTTCACCATTCCTGTGCTTCAGACCCTCAATTAAAAATGGAAAGGGGCATCTTTAAAACTTTAATAATTATTTCCAGGCTCACTCCTGCACCAGATCGTTCAGTAAAATAGCTAATTAAAAATGGCTGCTCTGATGACAGACTAGATTAATAGTTTCTGAAGAGCAGCCAATGTAACAACTGCTCCTCTAGCCATGATGAAAGCTAATAAAGTAGAAAATTCTGCCAATTCTTTTAATTCATGAATATTTAAACCTGTGGAAAATCTGTCAGATTATAGCACTTTTCGGGTGATTTTCTGTTTAAGTACATTTATGGGCAAGCGCCAGTTGCTCAAGAAACTTCAGTGGAATAGAGACTTTTTTATTATTGGGCTCATTAGAGTCATTTTCTTTTCGCTTTTGCTCTTTAATTATTGCTAAGGCTTTAGGTGTAAAGTGTCATGTTTGTTCAAGACCAGTGGTTCTCAACCCATGGCCTGTTTGTGGCCCAATCAGCACACCGCTGTGGCCCATGTGACAGCCTCACAGCCATACAGGTCATATTTATATTATGTGGGTGCGGCCCACATAATACAGAGAGCTGCATATGTGGCCCACATTAGTAAATAGGTTGAGAACCACTGTTCTAGACAGAGGGAATATTCATCTCGGCATGATACTCTGCAGCCCCCATTAATTAAATTTCATACGTTGGGACAGTGTTCTCCACTGTCTATGTCAAGGTAAGCTGGCCCTCCAGCGTTAGAGTTAGGTGAAGCTGCTGGAAAACAGTAAAATGAATTCCAAAACCAAACACCCAGTCCACATGTTAAGAGCCCTTGCATAGAGGGAGATATTGACTTTTAAACCGGACAACTGGATTAATTGTTTTATAAAGTTATTTGCAAGGAAGGAAAGAAGCCACAGATGAGTCTCATTTCGGAACTTGTTTTCTATAGAAGGAATTATACTTCTTTTTACGTGTGGTGTTGTAGCTGCGTTGGTCCCAGGATGTTAGAGAGACAAGGGGAGGTAATATCTTCTATTGGACCAACTTCTGTAGGTGAGAGAGACAAGCTTCCGCAGAGCTCCAAAGTTTGTCTCTCTCACCAACAGAAGTTGGTCCAATAAAAGATATTACTTCTTTTTATAGGAACACAGATTCCTTGTTTTGTTATGCTTCAGTTCCTCTCCAAGGAAAGCTGGCGTGAGCGAGTTGGCAGGATAGCTCACTAACCAACGCTTTCATCTGTTCGACACTGCTCCTCATGGCCCAGTTTCAATAATTGCTACAGCTTGTCACGTCCTCCCCAAAAACAAGTGGGTTGACTTCCCACACTCTGCAAGGAGACTAGGTCAATCCCCGCCTTTCAAAAATCAGAGCCAGATCCAAAATCAACATGTCTTTTGTATTCTCCCTATTTACATTGTATAATTATACAAAATATTCATTGGCAATGGGTAGCACGGGGAGGCAATTGTTTGAGGATCTCAAAGAGGGGTTGGCATTTGCTACTAGGAGTAATGGAGAACTAGGATTCCAGTTGGCTCTGACAAGCCTAAAAAACAAGCCTAAAAAACAAGAGATTTTCTAAAGTCATGAGTGGTTTATTGGCAGTGAATTAATAGCATCTAGTCCATCATCTCTTTCCTTGGAGTGGGCTGTGTTCTACCAAGAAGCCAGCTGACTCACTATACAGTTATTTAAAAAAATATGCCTCGTAAAAGCTTAACCAACTTCAATTGGTAAAAAAAAGATAATGGCCGGTCACTTCTGGAGATTACTTGGGTGCTGGCTCCTAAATAGTCAAAAATAGGGACTTTTTGGGGTGAAATTTCCAATATTTTTCATTTTTAAACTTGTCAAAAGTGCAGATATTTTTAAAGCCATCTCATTCTATGTGAATGAGCTAAAGAAAACAGCAAAAAGCCTTGTGAAAAAAAATCCAATGGCTCACCCAGCCCCATGAAAACTTTATGGACATTTTCCAAACTTCAATGAAGTTCAGCCAGCCCTAGTCATTCTGCCTTTATTCAGACTTGTGGATAAAGCTGGCAAGCCCGGGATGCTCAAAGAAATAATTAGGAAAGAGGAACATCTAGTAACTGGGGAGTGTCAAAGAACTTGGCTCTTTGGTTTGATTAGTCATCCTGACGTTCAGATGCTTATCTAAATGCAGTTAGGTTGGAAATCTCATGAATAGGCCAGCCAGATGATCCCCCACTCGTCCTGGTTTTGCCCTGTACAGAAAAGACCAGGTTCTTCAATGGCACATTCATCAGTTCTGCCACCAACCCCAAGGAGGAAGTGCTGAAAACACATGACAACATTTAGACCAAAAATAATGAACCAGATTTCTTAGAACTTTCTTGGGTGAAGTTTCACAGTTTCTAAACCAAATGGAGGCTCCTTCCTCCAAACTCAAGAAACCTTTGGGAAGGTGAGTGTATTTCCTGCTCAGAGACAGAATAGTAAAGGGAACGCCGGGGGGCGGGGAAGTGGGGGGGAAGAGTGTGGAACCAGCCTAACAAACTGAGCTGGGGAGGAAGGAAGAATCACTCAAATTTTTCATCCACTTATAAAATATTCCAACCCAGGAAATGTTTGAACAAAATGAAAAGTGACTTAAAAACCAGAGCAATTCAAACAAAACTAGGGAAATCCAGAACTCAGGCTGAAAATCCAGTTGAACACTCCAGCCTTCCTGTACGTTGTGATGCCCAACAGAAAACTCAAGGCAGTTTCACATGCATGGGGGCTAGGCATTCAGCCTTAACTCTGGATCGCCTGAGTTTTGCTGGCTTACGTGAGCCTTTTAAATGTTACATAAATAGAGCCATGTAATTAAGCGCTTACAGGATTTGTAGGCTGGCTATTTGTTTCACAGTTGGGAACGGCTCTTTTAAAGCTCTTAGAGTTTATCATGTCAGCCTAACTCCAGCTTACTTCCAGGAAGAATGTGTGAGCCCAGAGCATGTTAACTAGCTTGCACTGGGGCACTGATCTCACACCCAGAGGTAAAATCCTGCTTGAGTTCCCCCTTTGTAAAAACATCCTAATAGTATATTCTAGACTGGCATGACAACCGGTACTTTGGCATATTATAAGGACTTCAAGGGCAACCTTCCCTGATCAGGGCTGCTTTTGTTGTGTTTGAAAGTCCAAGCAAATTCTGCAGCTCTAATTCAGGCCACGTTTGATTACAGATTTAGTTATTTGGCCCAGCTGGGCAGCTGTTCGCTCTGTGAAACAAGTGACAGGACAGGCCTGGGTTCTGACCCGGCTGTTGTCCCCATGCAGACCTGCTGTGCAAACGATCCCAGTCAAGGCAGGAGCAATCTTTGCAGACAGGCCTAGGAATGAACTACCTCAACACACACCAGACTTCAGGCTTCCTCCAGGCATAGATTTGGCCCAGGCTCTGAGGCCTCCAGGTTCCGTTTTGGCTTTAATGGGGGTGCATCCATAGGCCTGGAAAAGCCCTCCTAGGTCAATGAGTCCAGTCCCCGGCTATTGTAGGCAACCTCATCATCTCATCCCCTTCACAGACTGACCAAGCTCCATATTAACTCTAATTAGGTTGTTTGCTCCCACTCCTCTGAGTGGGTGGCTGCTCCAGACCTCACTCCCCTGATGGTCAGAAATCTCCTGCTTATTTCCAGACTCAATCTATTCCTGGCCAGTTCATCCAGATTTGTTGTTGTGCCAACATTGTCCTTTAGCTTCAGCAGCTCTTCTCCCTCCCTGATGTTTACTGCCCTGATGTATTTCTAGAGAGCCATCAGACCCCCTCTTAGCCTCCACTTCGCTAGGCTAAACAAGCCAAGCTCTCTTACGTATTCATGCAGAGTGGCCCCGCTGTAGGGCTGAGTGTAAACAGGAGCAGGCTTACATCTCAGCAGAGACTCTGAACAGAAAGGCCGGGTGTTGTCCCCACTTTCTCGTCACAGTCCTTCAGCCACTTACAACGTCACTTCAGCTGAATAATAAGTACTTATGATTTAATGACTCTGCTGCTCCTCAGCAGAATTTTCTGAACGATAATGGTCGCTTTTATGGCACCTCCTTTATCCTTCCCCTGCTTTGATTTGGATTTACACTCTGCTGAGGTGAATCTTGAGCTATACAGCTCCCAGCTCCAGCACGGCCCGCAGCGCCGAGGCCATGTCAGAGCTGTTCACCTTGCCTGCCGCTAGCATTGTTCCTCCAAAGCTTTGCCACTATCCCCATGGAATTATTTCTCACCCTGTGGCTGAAGTGATGCCAGGCGAGAGTAACGGGGCCAGTCAGATTAACCACATCGTGCACACAAACACACAGTGAAAACTTATAGCTCGGAAAAATTCGACAAGTGCCACCAATTCATAAATATTTAACCCCCAAATCGGCTGCTCAGTTGGAAACTCTGGACACAACTAATACACAGACAGCCTCATCCCGCCCCTTCCCCCATGGTTTCCTTCCTCTGCATTGGGCACTAATCCAAATGCTGAGATGTCTGTTTCACTTCCCTGCTGTCATCAGTTGTTTTTATCTTATCTGGACCATGGATGCCAGTCAGCAACCCTTTGTGGTCTTTCCAGTTCAGTCCTGACCTCAGTAATCAGCCTCAAGATGTCCTGTAACAAGCAGATACTGTTACTCAACTTGTCCATCAGCACATCTAGAGGAACACACACACACACAAACACACTCACGCACACACAATTGACAGCTCAGGGTGGAGAGCTGTCAACTTGGCAATACGTTAAACAACATCAGGGAACATGGTGATTCAGCTTCAGGAGGCAAAGTGCCTCTGGACGAGGCTGGTTTGGGAATCTGATGTCGAACTCTGCTCACTGGGGTACTTACAAGAGGACAGTGTTACATTTGGTTTCCAGAGAGCAGGACTCATAGGCATGCCCTGCTCCAGGACTGATCATGGAGACTCTCTCTGCTCACAAACAAAGGATCTAATCGGCTGGCCTGGGCTGCAGCATGGCTCTGCCTCCCTATACGGGAGAGGACTTGTTTGAGAAACCACCTTCAGACGCCCTCTCTCCTCCTGTCAAAGGCGACAAGAGACAGCAGCACCATGCTGCACGCGGCAGCTGGCTAGGCAGGGCGGTGTCAACATGGCTTCGCATCCCTTCCAGTCTGGCTTCCCACGCGTCCACTCCACTGAAACCATTCTCGCTTGGGCCTCGAGTGACCTCTTTCCAGCCTAACCTCAGGCCTTGAGCTCCATGCTCATCCTCCCTGCTGCCTTTGATACAGTCCATCTTCTCCTCACAGACTGTCAGGACACTGCCCTCTCCTGCTCTGATTGCCATTCCAGCGTCATCGGGAGGCCTTCTCCACTTCCCCTCTCCTGGTCTCTGTGGGGCTTCCCAGGACTCTGCCCTTGGCCCCTCTCCCTTACCATCTCTCTCTAGAGGAACCCATCAGCTCACACAACCTCAGCTATCATCACTATTCCCCCAAATCCCTCTGTGCCCCTAAACAGTCCCCTTCCACCCCACCCCGCATATCAGCTTGTCTCCAACAACTCCTCTTGCATCTCTTGTCCCTGTCTTAGAGTGAACATGGCTCAAACCAAACTCCTCATCTCCCCTCCCAGAGCTTTGTGATCTCTGACCACCGCATTGCTACCCATGTGGTATTTCTGACTCCTCCTCCTCTTACCACATCCACCCAGGTCATTTCCAAACTCTGCTGCTTCTTCCTCCCCCGTGTCTCCAAGACCTATCCGTTCCTCTCTGTCCCTGTAGCCAAACCTATCATTCCGACCCCCGGCCCCTCCACGCCACCAATGCGCTCAACCTCACCCATCCATTTATGCGATGGTCACTTTCCTCTGTGCCCTTCCATGCAGCCCGTTTGTGCACAGCGTGACTTCCCTGAGCAAATCCACATGGCCCCAGGCCTCTCCAGGTTTCAGTCCCTCATGAAGACTCCCTTCTGCCACAGTGCCGACAGTGAATCAAGCTGACTTACGTACAGTTGCCCATCGTCTCTATTGACCTTTCTGATCCTCATATATGGTGAGCTCTCAGAAGAGGGTGCATCCTTTTTAAGTCTTTAGGGAGTGCTTAGCCCCTGGTAGGTGCTGCCATGAACAAATAATGAATAATGCTAAGAGCATGGGGTAGCAGCACCCCGGCAGTAGGCAACAGCACTGTGATGCTCTTGCCACCCGAGAAATCAGAGGTTTGAAGCAAACGCTCACTTTCCTCCCCATTTTCTTAGCTGTGTTCTTTCTGTGATCTACTCTGTGTGCACTAGCAACAGACAGAGACCAAGATCCGAAGCACCTGCCCAGAGTGCTTTGATGAGTCAGATTCTAGTCACTTGCACACTGATGCTACCAGCACACAGGACCCAGGGACGGAGTAAAATCCTGTGGGGTTGGGAGCATTTAAGGAGGAGAAAGAGACATGCACAGACCTAGACATACGTAGGAAGGGGAGATGGGGCTTCACCTGGCCATCTTCGGGGCAGGAAACATTCTCCCCCAGCCCTCCTGCAGTGTATTCTGGAGCTGCTGGATTTTTGATTGGACGAGGAGGCACAGAGCATTCTGTCTCTCAGGTGCATGGCTGGCTGGTTCTTGCTCACAGGCTCAGGGTCTAACTGTTTGCCACATCATGTGTGGTCAGGAAGCGATTTTCCCCCAGACTGGTAATGACCTTGGGGCTTTTTGCCTTCCTCTGTGTGCGGGTCACTCACCAGGATCATCTGAGTGCATCTCCCTGAATCATTTCCCTGTCCCTGGAGGGGACTCAGGCATTGGTGCACCTCGGTCCCTCCTATTCTCTGCCTCCAGCACATAACAGGTGCTCGGGAGTCTCGTTTACTTTGGTCTAATTTGGGATGTTGGTTTAGAGTGCAAGTGCTGGGTGAGGCTGGTGGCCCATTATGCACAAGAGGTCAGTCTAGACGATTCGTTGGTCCCTTCTGGCCTGAAACTCTATGGCGGTATGACCATCTTCCAGGCAAGTGCAAGAAGGTGGCAGATTCAAAATCTGAGGGCAACCTCAGGACCCTGAGCCTGTGAGCAAGAACACTAGAAGAAATGATTCATCCTGCAGAAAGAAGTCTGCACTCTGTTGAGAAGTTGGCCCGAGCTGTGACTCAACTTTGCAATTCTCCCAATCCCTGACCTCTTCACTGTATTAAAGCCTAACACTTCACAGGCAAAAGTTCCCTGGCCATGCCAACAGATTGACTTGCCAGTTTTACTTTTAGCCTCTTGTAAAAGATTGATCCAGCTGGTATCCCAGGCCAATGCATGGGGCTGCTCATGTTTGATTATGAGCTGCTGCTTAGTAAAGAGGGTGAGTTGATTAGTCTTACAAAACCAAAAATGCAAACGAGATCATTGGCATGGTGTACAGGCCTGTGGATGGACACTTTTTGTTATTGTCAATCAAAGAAAAAAAATAAATAATAAGCCACCACAAGTACCACATGAGAATTTACATACAAACTGCTCTGGCAACAGGGTCCAGGAGAAAGCCCTTCTGTACTCCATGTCCTACCTCTCCCAGAGAGCTGCTTATTGCCAAAGCGCACAGCTGCTGGTTTGTGTGTGTTTGCAGAGTTGTGGCGTTGTTGGTCCCAGGAGGTGGGAGACACATGACAGGTGAGGTAATATCTTTTACTGGACCAACTTGAGCTGAAACGTACGTAGAGCGTCGCCGCTAAATACGGGGGGACAGATTGTTAAGCATAAGGAGTGAACACATGTTGCAAGAGACCATTCAAGATGAAGTGGGCAACTCACACCTCTGCAGTCACTGGACACAGAAGGGTTAGTGAGTTATGGATTGTTGTAATGAGACACAAAACCAGTGTCTCTAAAGATGTGCATAGTACCATACACATGAAACCTTCAGAAGAGTGTCATAGAGGACCTGGGGGCAAGGCGGGTGAGGTAAAATCTCTATGGGACCAACTTCTGTTGGTGAGAGAGACAAGCTTTCGAGCCACACAGAGCTCTTCTTCAGGTCTGGGCCTGGCAAGACTAACATTGAACCAGCTCCACTTTTCATTCAGGATATTACCAAGCATAGGCGCCAACCATGTGGGTGCTCCAGGGCTGGAACACCCACGGAAAAAAATTAGCAGGTGCTTAGCACCCACTGGAAGCCAGCTCCCCCCCGTCCCCCCCTTGCCTCCTGCCCACTGGCGGCCCTGCCGATCAACTCCTCCCCCTCCCTCCCACCGCGATCAGCTGTCCCGCGGCATGCAGGAGGTGCATGAAGGGCGGGGAGGATCGGGCATGGGGTGGAACTGGGCTGGAAGAGGCAGGGATTTGGGAGAAGAGATGGGGTGGGGGTGAGGCCTGGGGCAGAGTGGGGGCGGGAAGAGGCAGGGTGGGGGTGGGGCCTATGTTACCAAGTATAAAGAATTCCAGGTGAGAGTCACTAAAATGGAGCTTTATTAGAGTTTTCAGCTGTTGAGTAAAATGAGTTTTAGTTACAGCAGATTGAAGCAGATGGAGGGCAGGAGAAGAGGAAAATGGAAGGATTTCTAATCCATCAGGAACAGTCTTCGCTATTACCTCTAAATTATTGTTTTTTTGAGAGACGATTTACAATGGTGTTTGTATATAAACAACTTGTGCTAGAAAACCGTCAATGGTAAGTGACTTTAAAAGGTTAGAGTGGAAAAGGCTATTCGTGGACATGAAATAGTTTTCTTCCTGAAAACACAATACTGAAAATTTAAAGGTGGGGAGGGAGGAAGAGAACCATAAAATGGCTATAGGAAAAGGATTACCAATTAAATATAATAAAAAGAATCCTTTCAAATGAGATTTTAATTTAACCTCAACATCATGACCATATATTTCAGGAAATTAATCCCACAGCCTATAATAAATCAGAAGCATAATGCAACCCTTTATGATTCAGCAATGAACCATTAGCCTGGGTAACAGACCCTCTAAAACTATTAATCCCATTATTTAGGGATGTGCTGAATTACCCACTTATAATGCAGCTCATCAGAGATCAGGACTGTCAGTTTGCCAGTAGCACAGGGCATTTTAACTCTCAGCACAGATTCTGCATGCAGCAGTAAATCAAGGGGCCTCTGAGCTGAGGCTGACTGCTGCTAAGCCTCTTGGATGTGTCAGACTGCATTACAGATCGGGTCACTTTCCAACACATCCGATTAGAGCCCCTCAGAGCACATCCACCTCACAATGACAAGAGGACAAGTTTTAAAACAAGGCGTTTGGAGACCCCTCTGCGAAGCAGGGAAAACAGTGGAAAACGTCTTTCTGTTGTTACTGCGTCTCCGTCCTGGGCTCTAACAATGAGGTCTAGGAGCGGAGACTAGCCTGTGGTGGAAACGTCTGTTTTACAAGCAAACGCTTGTTTGCTTAAAGGAACAAAAACCTCAAAGCCACATTCTTCAGTTTGGCCTGGCACAGGAGATTGAGGTGAGTTTGTACAAGCCAAAGAGGAAATTAATCCCTTAAATTTAAGAGTACCATTGGAGAGCTCAGGAACTAAGCCAAACTATCAAATACTCTTCAACCCCTGAAAGCTTGCAGCTTTGACACAGTCAGCCTTTGGCTCTCTGCCTTCATTCCTCTGGGATTTGGTTTCAAAACAAGAAACAAATTGTCCCTAATTTGAGTTGACATCTTCACAGATCTCTCAAGCTAAGCGGGGTCAGGTCTGCACAGCCACTTGGATGGGAGACCCCGAAGGAAAGCCCTGTGACGCAGTAGGTGACAATGCCAGCAGGGATGTCTTTGCTCCAAGCCAGAACTGAGCCAATGCTAATCAGGGCTGAGTGCATGCTGCACCCTTGAAAACAAATGCAAGCCTTTCAAAAGCCCCTCTTCCTCCTTCACACGGTCACCAGCCAGGTGTGAGCCCGTTCCACAGACACACCAAAGCAGGATACAACTTAGAACAAGATAGGAAGCTGTAACCCAGCTCTGAAAGTGACCTTTGGCTACAGGGGCTCCTTTGGCTTGAGTGCTTGGAGCTGTTTGCTGGCGCGCTGGTGAGATTCCTTCCGACCCAGCAGGCAGGCACTTCGGGCCTCTTGATAGAGAGAAAAACCACCAGGTGAAGAACAGTTAGGCTTGCAAGCTTCAGAGGGTTGGCTGGCAAAGTTTGCCACATCATGTTTAATAGAATAAAGCAACAGGATGTGAGAGCAGCCTGTTTTTTCAAAGCGAAATGTCCCTGCAAAACAGTTATGGACATTGTTAAGCAAATGACCACGTGGGTGGTAAAAGGCCTCATTCGGAGCACCAGCCAACCAAATGCATTTAGAAAGGGCAATGTAATCAGCGGAGCACGTGTTGACACAATGAGTTTGCCACATGGTATTGCTGAGATGTGCCAGCTGATGCCAAGCACAGAATGATTCCCTGTTAACCCACTCTGCTGTGCAGTACAAACTGAATGGCTGACCCTCTCCTGGGGTCTGGGCACCCTGAATTTTCTCTCTGCTTTGCTTGTGGGCAACAAGGAGATTTTGAAATGGAGATTATTTCTCTGAGGGACCTACAGCTCAAACTTTTTTAAAATGGAAAATGCCGTGTTGACAACGTAAGGAGAAAAGGTTTGATGAAATTTTTCCGGTTTTCATCGATCGAAAAACAAAACCCTAAAAAACGCCCTGAAGCGTTTCGACAAACATGAAGTTCAGTCACCATTTTTCATGAGGAATACAAAACATGCAGCGGGGCTGCCCCCTACTCCTATCGTCCTCCCTTAGCTGGGCTATATTCCTCACAATATGCCAGAGGCGAACCCTGGCAGTGCATGATGGGAGTCACGTGACCACAGCGTTCATCACCTTCACAGGGTTTGCCAGGCTTAGAACGAAAGCAGCTTTTTCTGACAAAGAGAGAGGTTTCCCACCTGCACAAGTCACTTGTTGTTGCAAGAGGGTTGAGGTGGAACAAGGGGTGTTCCACTTTCTCATAAACCACTGAAATTCTCCATTCTTACGCAGCTCTGTTCCCAGATCACTCGCATGGCTCATGATCAAACGGATGTCGTGGTTTCCTTGTCTAAAAAGAATTGCACAACAAACTGAAAGCAGCATTGATAGTATTCACTAAAGGAGAGCTGTTCCAATAGCAGCGCCCCTATAAATCCCAACGGGAGATGTGTAACTGACTGTGTCACAAGAGGTTAAATATTCCCTGGAATTAAGAACTTGGGGAAGGTGGAAATCAAAGCCAAGAAACTACTGAACCTTAAAGTGCAATGACCTTCTAGCAGGAACTGTCATTGGGATGCTGGCTGGACGACAACAAAACAACAAGCTGGCAACGTGAAAGAGGAAGTAACTGGACAAATTCCCGTTCCCTCCAAGGACTTTTCTCTCCCACTGCTCCAGGTTACATGCAACGTTACAGATCTTGTCACCACATGGAAAGTGGTTTGTCTGGAAAGGAAGCAATGTGGTTCAACCACCCATTTGTACCTCAGTTTAACCTCTGGGCTAGCCAAGTATTTCACATGACAATTTCCCACGTCCACACTTAAAGACAGTCCTTCCTGGTGCAGTAGCTTTTCCACTAGACCACGCTCCCTTGCACACCACAGTGGAGGCAGGATTTTATCAAGGCATCTCTCTCCACTGAGGATCAGGAAGTGCTGATGGGAAATAGTCTTGTACTCACTTAAAATATGTTTGCCAAGCCACCCGGCAGGGCCAGGGGTTTTCCAGCCCAGCATCCACTGTGTTTTGCAGACCTTTACAGTCTCCTAGGAGTCTCTGTCATGCCGAAGAACAGGGAATGCCGGAGAGAAACTCCTTGCCCTCATAATGCTGATGCTGTGTCAGAAGAGAGGCAGTTTATCTTACAACTAAGCTAAGTTATCCAACTCTGCAATTTAAGCTGACAATTACATGGTAACTGACTTACACACAAAGAGACTCTGGACGCATTCCCAGAATACAGAAGCCTGACAGTATCCACCCAATTTGTTGTAACAACAACAAAATACTGGAATATGTCCTTTCATTTGGCAGAGTTTTTTTTTTTTTTTTTTTTTAAGTCTAGGTAGAGAAATTTAGTCTGCTATTTAGGGAGCGTGTTGTGCCTCAAGAGATGACAAGCCAAACGTTTCACTGGAAAGCCAAACAAATGCAAATTACATCCTGCCACCCACAGAATTAAGCTACTTTGGAGAAAGAAATTAGCAAGGGCCTAACTTGCTAAATTTCAACTGCTTCAAAGCCAAAGTCACTTTACACCTGCCCCCCTCTGCACTAACATCAGAAATGGGAACCTCTCAATAGGCAGCCTGGAATATGTCTTTATTCCTGTCACTGCTATGAGGATATTGATGTCTCCTATGCAGAAGTTAGAGCAACAGCAATAGATCTGAACTGGGTTCAGAGAGAATTGCCATTCAGGCCAATAAAAATGGGCTAATCAGATACAAGAATCCAGATATTAAGTATGTGGTACTTGATATAATGGTTTCAGCCAAAGAGCACCCAGTGCTTAATAAAAAAGGAAGTAAATGTATTATCACCCCACTATTCACATCACAATGCTGCAGAGTGCTCATGGGAACTTGTCCCAAGTCTAGGCATTCTAGAGAGACTTGTCTAGGTTCTTCTATGGCACACATCACCGGGGTACCTGAGCACATCGGGACAGCACAGAGCCAGTGGGAGAGACAAGAAGAGAACTTGTGTCTGCCAACTCCTCAGTCCGCGCTCTCATTACATAGCCTTAATAACAGCATAGAATCATAGAATATCAGGGACCTCAGGAGGTCATCTAGTCCAACCCCCTGCTCAAAGCAGGACCAATCCCCAATTTTTGCCCCAGACCCCTAAATGGCCCCCTCAAGGATTGAACTCACAACCTTGGGTTTAGCAGGCCAATGCTCAAACCACTGAGCTATCCCTCCCCCCCAAATGCTGCTGTACTGGTCACATTAGCATATCAGGATTTATGTCTGTATTTGAGATCCAGTCATATACTAGCAGACTTCTGCAGTGGGTTGGCTTCTCCCCTAAATCTCGGGTACTAGTCATTCTTTCAGCTGTTGAGGAACAAGGGTGCTCAACACTGTCATGGAAATTTCTAAACAGGATCTGAATTAAGAGGCTTACGCCCTCCTACACCCCAGCCGAACACTGAAGTATGTGTCGCTAATTCTTCCCTGGTGCTTTTATATGGAGGAATTTACAGTCTAAAAATTAGGCTACAATTCAAAGGCGGCTCTCCTTGTTTTCACAAATTGTCCTGTAAGAGAGTTGGAGCCCCATCATCAGCTATGCACTTCTCCTGCAGTGCTGGATGAAACATTTAAAGGCACTTCGATTTGCAAGGACCATTAACAGGCCCACGAAGAAACTGATGGGAGTTTATCAATATTTATTGCACCAACTCTTCCTGCATGCTCTCCACCGCTCCTCAGCCAAGAGACAGTCACCCATCTTAATCTCTGAGGTCTGTGATCTGCTAACACCAGCTTCTTGTAGTGTGGAGTGAAATGGCACTCATAACACTTAGGAGGCGGTGTTCAGCTCTTAACATTTCCATGTCACCCAAACCCATCTTGCCTCTGTTGAAACTATGTGTCAAAAGGTTAGCAGCACAGTCATTCCTTGGGATTTTTTTCTTGTGGCCTGCTCTCGGTGGAAATTAGTCAGCTTTCCAAAGCAGAAACCTCAAGCGATAGCCACATTTCAGAACAAACTCATCACTGTCACCATTCCCCACAAACCACTTCCTTCCAGATTACTGGCAGGAGGTCAATGCAAGTTATTAAAGGAGCAGGAATTCTTGCACTTATTCTGTATTGCACGTCTGATAGCCAGAAGTGCCATCACACTCACCTCTAACGCAGCTGGCCACACAGAGCAGCGCCACTCAGTTGTGCCCTTTGCCTCCTTCCATTTTATGGCCAACATGCAGTGAAAGCAAACAGTGTTGTAACTAGCCTGTGTGCCAGAAGTAACCCTTAAATGTGTAGTGAAGAAAACTACATGGATGGCACCTGCATTTGGGTAAATGGAGGATGGTTGGTATCCAAGAACAAGCAACCCCCCTTCGTTGGCCTCACACCTCCACACACACACCCCCGGGAGGCTGTATTATCCAATTAAAGGGGTGAAGGATGACGATTGTCTAACCCAGCCTAAGCCACGGCCTCCTTCTGCTTTTGTAGCCCTACTCTTCCTCCTACTACTGATTAAGGGTTGCCAAACAGAAGGCTGGCATGCTGTGCTTAATTTGTAATGAAAGAGGTGCCGGGGCTTAAGCAAGGTGTTTACTTTCATAACAGATGCAGCAAGCCTAGAGGTACGGAAGCTAGGAACTGCCAAGCCCTGAGGTGCTGGGGTTCAGTCCTGGCACAAATTAAGCACTGCTGTCCGGTCTCACTCAGCATAGAGAGGGGGATCAGCCTCGAGGAAATCAGCCTCTCTGTTGAGGGTGCTTTGTCCGGATTCAGGGCGGGTTTAGCACTGAATCAAACGTATGGGCCAGACTACACCAGGGCCAAACCAGCTGTGGGGAGTGAGAATGGCAAACACAGGAAGTGGCTAATGTTGAAACTGAGCTAAGGTTCAGTGGCTCAGACAAGCTGGGTTGAGTAATTTCAGATCTGCTGGCTTTTAATGTTTTCTACACCTGCTAGCCCCACAGAAGCTACACCCCCTCCTGATTCAGGCATCAGTAGAATTGTCAGCTTAGGCAAACACTGGAAAGCTTGAGTGCCTGAAGTTAGGCACATGAATAAAGTGGCCGGTGGCATTTCTGAGTTTCCAAGCAGAAATGGTCAAAGTTTTCCCAGGGAGTCAAACTGGTATTTATTTTGGGTTGGGTTGGGTTCAGTTGCGTTCAGTGCCTTCAGGTCCCATTCAAGCCACCAAAAAAAATTACAGCTTGGTTACCAGTTCAAATCAAATTTCAATCTTAGTGGAAGTAAATTCAAAGAGCTGAAACTTAAAATGGAAACGATTTTGATTTTTGATCTTTTTTTTAAAAAAAACTTTACATGAGTTTTCCTAGTGTTTGCGTGTTGTCAAATCTACACGATTTTGTTATTTTATTAACGATTTTTTGGCACGAACAAACATAACATCCTGTAAGATTTGCTTTCTCTTATTGGACTTCTGCGGTGAAAGGATCAATTGGAGTTTGGTGCGTGGACGCTGCCTCGAGTGGGGCAAGTGGAGGGAGGAGCTGCCCCAGGGGTTGGGGATGGGTAAGAGGAGGCCTGTCTGAGGGGGAGAAGGGTTAGGAAGCCGCTACATTTTCCAGTCTCAGAGATGGTTCATCTGTCTCTGGGGGCCCTGCTGCCTCGTGTGTTATCCAGGCAGCTCCTCTGCTTCCCCGCTCCCTCCCTACTCTCACGGGCTGGCCTCCTTCTCTTCTCGTTCTCCTAAGCCAGGCCTTTCTGGTAGCAATCACAGGCCTGTTTGTTATTGGCTTGGCTTGTTTAATAACGCAAATATGATCACCAGGTTTTAAAATATTGAGCTTAAAAAATGCTGAGCCTTTATTTTAACTGGTAACCCCTTTTTTTCAGTTCAGTTCTGGTTCGGGTTACGTAGGTAGAACAAAATCCTGGTTCAGGGTCAGTTCTGGTTCAAGTAAAAACACCAGCTCTAAGTGGTTCTCCAGTTCTGGTTCAGTTCCCTGAATTTTCCAAGCGGGGGAGGGGGGAAAACACACTGAAAAACTGAACTAATTTTTTCACAAAAAAGTGTTTTCAACTAAACATTTCAACTGGAAATTTTGAAACTTAATTGTTCCGGTTTCATTCCAATTGAAATTTTCACTCATTTTCAAAACCCAAATTTTCAGAATGTTGAAGTTTTGTTTTTTCCTGTTCTCTTTTTTGGCTACTAAATCCAATAGAAGAAATCATGTCGCGGGCAGGGGAAGAGGTCCCCCACTTTCTCTTTACCCCCCCCCCCCCAGCTTTTTAAACCTTCTCCATCATCGGTAAAGCAACAGGGGGCAAAAGCAAGGATAAAACTGCCACTGCCCCTTTTCCAAAGTTACAGACGTTTGGAGACGTTAGAGTGGAAAAAGACAACAAAGGAAAAAAGAGAATGGGTGTGAGTGGGGCAGGGGGAACCTAGCCATCATTCATTGGATTGCATTCAGTGGCCAAAAAGGTGGTGTGGGGAACAAAAATCCAGCATTTTGATTATTTTTTTTCATTTTCAGTTTAAGAACTGAATTAAAATGAAATTTCCAACTCAAAAACTGTGTAGTTTTCCCAGTTTCCCAGGTAATTTTTTTAAAAAAATACATCAAATGTTCTGAAGGAAAAGTTTCAGTTGGAAATTTTTTGTGAGGGAGCAAAAAGACTGGGGTTTTCGACCATCCCTAGTTCTAGCCTTTTACCCCTGTGGCACCCGCGATGGGATTCTGCAAGAAAAGAACGTGCAATTACCGAGGGAGTGGACTGCAGTGCCAGTTGTCAGCTCTGCTGGATCACAGGGCTTGTTCGCTGGAGTTTTGGAGCTTTGACTGACTTTGGGCCCATGCTAGTAGCATTCTATAGGAGTACTTTCCCTTTTCAGACACCCAGCATTATTATTTCAATTAAATTATATGTGATTTCTGTTTCCAACTAAGAAATACACAAAAACAAGGATTTTAGAAAGGTCACTGCAAAAGTTCTGATTCTGGCTTGTTTTGTGAAAAATAATGACCAATAGAGCACACTCCTAAAGGCCAGCATATTACCTACAGGGCACCTTCTGTACTGACACTAGAGAGACGTACACTAGTAGGTTTACAGCACATGTACGGCACAAGTCGTGCCCCCGTCAGTTTCTAGTGTGCTGCTATAAAATGTGGAATAGATTGTAACACCAACATGGCAAAGTCGTCCATGTAGCTGCAGACACTCGGCACCTCTGCAAAAGAAGCCACTTGTATTCAGGTGCCTAAGTGTAGGTACCAAATCTTAAAATTTGGCCTGTTTCCTTCCAAGTCAAGGCCAGTTCTGCCCAGCTTCAAAAGAACTTTGCAGAGGTGTTTTTGTGAACCGACTCTTTAAGGTTCATGATAATGTGAAACCAGAAAGTATCCAGCTCAGCATTCAGATCCTGGGTTGAGTTTGCAGGGCTGGTAGTTCGGAGAAAAAGTATTTTACTTGTAAGCCAAGCAATTGTAGTCCTAAAGTCAGAGACCACATGGAATCCCATCTTACAGAGTCACCTCTCAAAGCCACACTGCACATTCCTTTGGGTAGTCCAGTCGGGCCTCGTTTTGTGCAGTCTGCCAGATATAGAAATCACAGAAATGTTGGAATCTAAACTGCGTGGGAGATCAGTCCATGCATGGAGATGAGACTGAATTTGCTGCAGCCCAAAAGAGGGACACAATGAAAAGGATGCAGAGAGGAAATGCTGAAATGAAACTCTGTTTAAAGAACAGACATCTTCGAAGAACAGACCAAAGCAGGCGCATTCTCTCCAGGACTGATTAAATGGCAAAAATTACTCCCGTTTACAAAAGGATAAGAACAAACAAGATTGGGGGGAACCTCACCCCCTAGACCAGTGTTTCTCAAATGCGGCCACCATGGCTACCAGGGGGTTTCCCTGCGGTCACGACAGCTTCCTGAGGGGTGATGGGGGAGGGGGAAAAGCAAAGCATCTGCCCCTCCCTCTCCCTCCTGGATGCACAGCCCTGCAGGGCCCCTGGAGACAGGTGGGGCATAACACTGCAGGAGCACAGTGAATTCTCTACCTGGGGTCAGGGTGGGGGGGCATGGAGGCTCGGGCTTCAGCCCTGGGGCTTCAGGTGCCAATACCCAGATCCAGCTGCAGGATTTTGGGTGCTGACTCCCAGCTCTAGCCACGCGGCCCTGGCCTGCGGCCATGGGGCTTCAGTTCAAGTTCCAACCCCTGGCCATGCAGCAGCAGACTCCAATCCCCGTCTCTGGCCATGCGGTGCCGGCCTGGGGCTGCAACCTGCAATCCCAGCAGCAGCTGCTGGCCCTGGGCACCGACCCCCAGTTGCGTGCTCCGACCCCCAGTCCTAGCTGCTGACCCCGGGTGCCAACTTGTGGTCCCAGCCATGCGGCAGCGGGTGCTGGCTCCAGGCGTCAATCCCCAGCCCCAGCCACGCGGCAGCAGGTGCTGTCCCCGGGCACCAATCCCTGGCCCCAGGTGTGCACCAATCCCCAGCCCCGGTCATGCAGCAGAGGGTGCTGGCTTCAGCCTCGTGGGGGCGAGCACTGACCCCCAGCTCCGGCCACACGGCCCCGGGCTCCAGCCCCCAGCTCCAGGGTCGGGTTGCGTGGTGGTGGGCACTGGCCCTGGGCTCCAACTCTCTGCCCCAGCCATGCAGCTCCTGCCCCCAGGTCCGGCCGCAGGCTCTGGCCACAGGCACTGACCCCTGGGTGCCCAGCAGCAGGCGCCAACCCCCAGCTCCAGCCCCACAGCTGCAGGGCTCACCACCCACCCTCCTCTCTCTTGGCCCTGCATCCATGCCCCCCTCCCCATCACCCCTGGATCCCACTGCCTTCCTGGCCCTGCATCCACCCTCCATTGCCCGGGCCCCCACTGTCTTCCCAGCCCACATCCATCCCACCATGTCCCACACTGCCTCAACCTCTGACCACGGTCCACCCTCCCCCTCCCCACAACCCAGGGCTTAAATTGTCCTGGGACTTGCTGAGAAAAGCGATATTAATAAACATGCAAGCATCACCTTTCACAGCCTTCCAGATAGCTACTAAATGTCCTGTGCTTTTCACAGTAATATTTTTATTCTTGAGTCTGCCAAAAAAACCCTATATGAATAAATTACAATGATGGGTATGTGTATGTGTATGGACGTGTGTATGCGCATATTGATTTGTTTTTCCTAAAGTTAATCAAGTATTTTAGGGAAAAGCATCAGGGCGGCCACCAGCCAGAGTTGGTGGCCCCACTGTGAGGCCACCAAAAAACGTGTTGCGAGAACCCCTGGCCTAGACTAGTGACTAAGCCGAAAACAGAAGGACACAAAACAAAAAGTGTTGAAATCAAAAGATTAGAAAAATACAGTGGATTCATTTCATTTTCCTAGTGGTTAGTAAAATCTTGTACAGTAAACATAGGATTATAGCAGGATTAATTTCTTTTTTTTAAAGTAGGCTGGAGTAAGCACCCACATACATTTACTGAGACTTGCGCCAGTTAAGAAGCAGATTAGTTTCTGAAATTACTCAACAGAAACTAGCTTCACCCCACGGTGTCTGAGCTAAAGAAGCTTAGTTCGGTTTCAAAGTTGACCACTTCCCCTGTTTGCCATTCTCAATTCCCACAGCTGGGGAGATGCTGGTGCAGTCTGACCTGTGTCACCCAGAGGTGGTGCGTGTATTCTAGTCAGTGCTAAGTGTGCCCCGCACCAGGACAGACTGCTGGAGCTGGAGCCCATCCCCTCCCACACACCAACGAGAAGGGGTAACCAGGCTGCTAAAGCAAACAGACTTTGTGGCCACAGCGTGTGGCTGGGTGGTGGGCGGCAGCCACTTCTCGTTCTCAGCACGAAAGAAGAAACAGAACCTGCTATTCTTGCAAAACCCTCTTTGGTGTGGATCATTCCACTCTCGATCTGCCGCCAAGTGTGTGAACACCCCTGGCTCACCAGACCTGTAATAATCCAACTCCCCATCTGTCTTAATTTCCAGCTGCTGGGGACTGACCACAGCGATTTGTCTCTCTTTAAAATGGATATAGGCATTTGCTTAAAAAAAAAACAAAACAAAAAAAACCAAGCAGCCACCTTGGCCTATCTGAAACTGCAACACGCAGTGTGTTATTTGCCTACAAGACAGCACAGGGTGCTGTGCTGGGGGTGGTAGGTCCCCGGTGCTTGCCAAGTGACTCTCCAGCTATGAGTAGATTGACTGGAGCCGCAAAATCCATTTGCCTACAAGAACAAAACCACAGTGGAGGGGTTCACTTTCAGAAGCACGTGTTCCACCACCTGCCTCCTGCTTTCCTGTTCTCAGGCGAGTCTGCACAGGCAGGCCCTTGGGGAGGGCAGGCAAGCGGAGCAGCCAAGACTTTTGGAGAGCTGAACAAGGCACAGTAGCAGTTCCCAGGAGGGACTGGCCCTTCCGCTCACCCTGGAGCAGAATTACGATTGCCATCCTCCAGCCTGCTCCACAGAGGTCCAGGGACACTGGCTAGACTTCGAAGTATGAACAATACTGCACTTGACAGGACCCCCAGCAGTCAGAGTGCGTGCCGGGAGCTGTAGTGAAACGCACGTCACCCCCTTCTCTCTCTTTGGAGTGCTGAATGTTGCCCTGGGGCTCTCAGCCAGCCAGCCCGCCCACGGGTTTCCACGCGATTTCACCCTCCCAGGCCCTTCTGCCCACACCATTGCCAGGTTTTACAGAAAAAAGGCAAAGGTTCAAACCAGACATTACACAAGAAGGCTTCTCCAGAGCTAGATTTCTGCAAAGCTGTCGACGTGCCTTCTCCTGAGGAGATGTGCCTGAGAAACACCCAGCGAAAACCAGAAGCACGTTGTACTCCCTTCACGAGGATAAAACTGGATCGTTTACCTGTGCAGACAAAATGGGTGAGGAACAAAGCTAGGTACGCCTCTGGCACCTTGCCACCATCTTTCTAGAGGTACAACGTGGGTGGCATGTGACTCATCCGCTCAATTGCAGCCTGCTGCAGGTGCCCGTGTGGAGAAATCAAACCACCAGGAGTTAGAAAAAATAAAAACAGCCACAAAAGGAGGGTGGGAAGGGGGAAATAATGAGTAATTAGACGCTGTGGTTAGCCTGCAGCTGCAACACCTTGTGCTGTGATCCTGTCAGATGCCTCCAGCTTCAGCAGGTTTGGGTGGGGTCATCACTTGGATGGAAGACTTACAAAGAAGCATCCAAGTGCTGCAAAAGGATGATTCAGGGGGGATTTATCCTTCCCTCTGAGGCACTGCTGAACCTGCCCTGCCGTTGTCTAAGGGGGCACACTGCTGTTGGGATGAGATGTCAGAATAGGGCCTGACTACTTATGGTTACTAAAGATTACATGGTGGGTTTTTTTGTTGTTGTTGCTGCTGCTGGCGGCAGAGTTAGGGTGTTAACCCCAGGGCCCAAGCCAGACTCTACCTACAGTAATTGCCATCTGCCTCCCCGCACTGTGAATTGCATATCGCATTCTTCACCACTTCCTCTCTGAAACATTTCACGCTGGGCTGTGCAATAGCAAACAGCTTCGGAGTTACACCCAAGCTTTGGGTGACGTGATCCCTGAGCTGCCCTCACGGGGGTGAGGTGGGGAGTGAGGTTTGAAAAGCACTTTGAGATCCCAGAGTGAAAGGTGCCACAGGATCATAGTTACCTACTGGGTAAAAAAAAAAAACACATTGACTACAAGTGGGTATTACCCCTGAGGCGGCTTGGTGGGAATTATTTTCCCCCCAATTGTGTCCCCCCCAAGACTGGAGTCAACCAAAAGGCAGCCAGGTATCTGGCAAAGCGAACACTTGTGCACATTTCCTGAAATAAGAACAGGAGGACTTGTGGCACCTTAGAAACTAACAAATCTATCGGAGGATAAGCTTTCGTGGGCTACAGCCTACAGTGCATCGGATGCCTAGAATGGAACATATAGTAAGACGATAGATACATACATACAGAGTAGGTAGAAGTTGCCATACAAACTGTAAGAGGCTAATTAATTAAGATGAGTTATTATCAATAGGAGAAAAAAACTTTTGTAGTGATAATCAAGCTGGCCCATTTAGACAGTTGACAAGAAGGTGTGAGGTTACTTAACACAGGGAAATAGATTCAATACGTGTAATGACCCAGCCACTCCCAGTCTCTATTCAAACCCAAGTTAATGGGATCTAGTTTGCATATTAATTCAAGCTCAGCAGTTTCTCGTTGGAGTCTGTTTTTGAAGCTTTTCTGTTGCAAAATTGCCACCCTTAAATCTTTTACTGAGTGGCCAGAGAGGTTGAAGTGTTCTCCTACCGGTTTTTGAATGTTAGGATTCCTGATGTCAGATTTGTGTCCATTTATTCTTTTGCGTAGAGACTGTCCGGTTTGGCCAATGTACGTGGCAGAGGGGCATTGCTGGCACATGATGGCATAGATCACATTGGTAGATGTGCAGGTGAACGAGCCCCTGATGGCGTGGCTAATGTGATTAGGTCCTATGATGGTGTCACTTGAATAAATATGTGGACAGAGTTGGCATCGGGCTTTGTTGCAAGGATAGGTTTCTGCGTCAGCGTTTTTGTTGCGTGGTGTGTGGTTGCTGGCAGGGGTGGCAGGTTTGTAGAAATTTCAGGGGTGCCCAGAACCTGCCCCCACCCAAACTCCGCCCCCCACCTGCCCAAGGCTCTGGGAGGGAGTTTGGGTGGGGGAGGCGATCTGGGGCGCAGGCCCTAGGCGGGAGTTTAGGGATGGGAGAGGGTGCAGAGGTGAGGGCTGTGGGGTGTGGCTGAAGATGAGGGGTTTGGGGTGTGGAAGGGGCTCAGGACAAGAGTAGGAGTGTGGGGGGTGAGGGCTGTATCTGGGGGGTTTGGGGTGTTAGAGAGGCTCGGGCAGAGGGTTAGGTTGTAGGGGGATGAGGGCTCTGGCTGGGGCTGGAGATGAGGGGTTTGTGGTGTTGGAGGGGGCTCAGGGCTGGGGCAGAGGGTTAGGCTGTAGGGGGATGAGGGCTCTGGCTGGGGCTGGAGATGAGGGGTTTGTGATGTTGGAGAGGCTCAGGGCTCGGGCAGAGGGTGCGGTGGGGGGGTGAAAGCTCTGGCTGGGGGCTGCAGGCTCTGGGGTGGGGCAGGGCTGGGGATGAGGAGTTTGGGGTGCAGGCAGGCTGCTCTGGGACAGGGGCCAGAGAGGAGGACCCCCCCCAGCTCTCTCCCTGTCAGAAGCAGCAAGCTCTGGGGGAGGAGCCCCCCTTTCCCACCCCCCCCCAGCAGCACACTCCCCCCCACCACTGTCACTGCATGTGATCCTAGGGCCCCTCTCAGGCCCAGGAATCTCCCTCGCCTCCCCCATGGCGGGTGCCGGGGGGAGCTGCGTGCGCCTCCCCACCTGCTGTTGCCCCTGCCTGTAGCCTCACTGGGGGTGGGGGATGGGGCTGCCTCCTTGCCCAGCGTGGGGCAGGAGCGGTGACTGCGGGCGGGGGCCCCCTGTGCGGGTGGAGGGTCTCGCCGGAAAAGGGAAGGGTCTGAGGTGGAAGGGCAGGCTCAGTCCCTCTGCCCTGGCAGTGGAGATGGGGGGCGCGAGGACCCTGCAGCAGCAGTTGCTGCAGGGAGGCAGGGGCAGGGATGCTCTGCTCTGGGGTCTGGGGAGGTGCACGGGGGCCGGGGGCAGCAAGCGGGGGCCGGGGGACACTCGGGGACACCCGGCCCCAAATATGGGTGGAGCTGGGCCTCTGGGCTCTGAATATTGCTGGTGCTAAGGCACCACATGGAGATATAACTCGCCGCCTATGGACTTGCTGGAGAGTATTTGCTTCAGGTTGGGGGGCTGTCTGTAAGCGAGGACTGGCCTGTCTCCCAAGATCTGGGAGAGTGATGGGTCGTCCTTCAGGATGGGTTGTAGATCCTTGATGATGCGTTGGAGAGGATTTAGTTAGGGGGCTGAAGGTGATGGCTGGTGGCCTTCCGTTATTTTCTTTCTTGGGCCTGTCCTGTAGTAGGTGACTTCTGGGTACTCTTCCGGCTCTGTAAGGCCAGCTGATGCCGGGCTGGGAGAGCAGAATTACAGTCAGAGTTCTACATCACTCAGGGAAATAGGGCTCTTGCAGCTTAGAGTCAGAGTTCGGACTTCTTAACTAAGTGCATTTTCAATGACAAGGAGCAAGCCCCACCCTGCAGTGGAAATCCTGGGGGAGCAGCCTCCTTCAGCGACATGGTTTTGTTTTATAGATCCTAGAGGATTCCCCTACATTCACGCCCAGGCAATGTATGAGCTATTCAGGATGCTAGCATCATTAGAGAAACTCCTCTGCCTTACTCAGACTTGTGCCCAGGCAGTGGTCAATAGAAAGCCTCAGTGACTCCCAAATCCTCACAGAGGTTGGTGTGACATTAATCTCCTGGGCTACAAGAGGAGAAAAAAGTAAAATCCAGTCTGCTTCGATCGGTGGGATAAGGAGTCAAATGCTGCAGGCCACCCTCCAATGAAACAGATCTGTGTTCAGGAGGAGGTAAGAACCTCACCTGTGAGCTATGCTGTTCCCAGATACACATTCCATGCAATTACAGGCAGTAAGAGTCCGTGTCTATTACACCAGTTTAAATAGGGAATATCTCAGTTGCTTTCAGTGGAGTCATTCCAGATTTAAAAGTCATGATCTGACCCTGCAGCCCTAGGTTAACACAAGACAACCTCTAATCATAGCTGTAACTAGATATTGCATGCTTCAGCTTAATTAAAAACACCACCACCGCAATTATACTCTAAAAGAATGAGTGAAAGAAACGGCAAAGTATTTAGAGGAGAATGTTGACTATGACGCAAAAATTGTACTCATGGGCTTTGGCTGGTTTCCAGATGTCTCTTATTGTAGCATCATATCACTTCGAGAAAATTTATATTCCCATCCAAAGCTACAATCCAAAAATCACGTCACTTTTCCCCCAGTTGCCCTAACTACAAAATGACTTTCATGAATGTTAAATTCCTGGCGGAGGACAGAGCAAGTTTATGATGCTGTACTGGTAACAAAAATACTTTGAGTACTTTCAAAATGTGTCAGTATTAAGACAACGTACAAAAAATTCACACTAATTAAACAGCATCTAAACTGTTCATTCCAGACAAAATTCCTCTCAGCCTACTCAAGGGATCACTCTTGTGTTCTCTGCATTCAGGCCCACTGAGGTCAGAGTGGTATGGAGCATTTTGCCCTAAACTAAAGAATTCCTTACTAGGGCAATTTCTTGGACTTTAACTTCAAAACATTTGCTAGAGATCATGAAAGGTGCCAGATGAGCAGTGAGAAATGCTCGTTGGCTGGTTTACACCCTGGCCTTCCCACCATACACCACTGACTCAGTACCACGCACAGACGCTGGTGTCGACAAGGTACTGGGTGGTCACATTTAAATGCTGTGCCACCTAACCTGGCTCAAAGCACATCGACACAACATGGGAGTGAACACACCAGCGCGTTGTCTTAGACTGGTGCTCCCACGTCGCAATCAGCAGCACTAGTCCTAGTGTAGACAAGACCAGGTAAAGCACATATAAGGACCCAGGGATTAGAACCCAGGTCTGTGTAGCATGGGATGGCTGGTAGCCTTACAGTGCCATTGGGAGGCCATGCAAAGGCACAGCCAGGGAGCTCTATGGAGAGTAGGCACCACAGGAAGTACTGCCCAAAAGACCCAGACTGACGGTACCCTGCAGCCCTCTCATTGGCCACACACCCTATTTAACCCCAAAGGTTGTCTCAGAGCAACCACACAGACTTTGACCTTCTGCAATGCCAGACCTTGCTTGATCTCCTGCTACTCTCAATTCTAAGCTGGTACTGCCTCTGATCTCCAGTCTTAGATCCCAGCCTGACCCGGACTCTTACGATTCCTCCAGCTCCTGCCCAGCAATTACCATCCCCTGGTGGGCAGACCTCAGCCCAGCCGTGACTGCTAGGCTAGACCGCCTACGCCCTGGTCCATTGCAGCACGAGCGTTTCACAGTGTATTGCCAACGTGCTTCATCCCTGACCGGTGGGACTGAATCACTTTCTTACCTTAGAGCTAGTCCAATAAATGCCCCTCAAACATCATTTTGGAAGGAGCTCCCCAACATGTGTCAGATATATTGATAGCAAGTCATTGGACCAGTTCTAGATACTTTCCTGATAGGAACCTTAATTGGGTCTCTAGTTTTTCAACTAAATAAGATTTTTCATGAAAAGAATCTGGTTTCTGAGCAAAAAGCTGTTTTTTCCCCCTTTGGAAACCAGAATGTCCAGGGACTGAAATGTTCAGGATTTGGCTGAAAACAACTGTTTTGATACTGAAATGCCACCACAGTGCCCCATGGGACTTGTAGTGCTTCAGCCAGTCAGGCTTCATCTTCCATGCCCCTGGCAGAGAGACAGACCATGGCTGTGGTGAATCATGGGAAATGTAGTCCAACCAGTATGGGCAATTAACTGAGGGATGCCGTGGATTCTCCCTCACTTGAAGTCTTTCAATCAAGATAAAAAAATAAAAATAAAAAAATCTTATTTAAACAGCTCAGTCACAGGTTATTGGGCTCGATATAGGAAGCACTGGGTGAAATTCTCTGGCCTGTGGTATACAGGACATCAGACTAGATGATCACAATGGATCCTTCTGGCCTTAGAATCTCTGAATCATGGCAGTCACAATGGTGCTTTTTGTAACGCAGGCGACCTATTCACTATGGAGACCCCCAAACTCATTTCAAACAGGCCAAATACCTATCAGAGGGTTACACTCGTCGCGCTTTTTTTTAAAATTTAGTGCTACACAAACATTTTTTGGAATTAGTCACACGTGTTACCCCTGGAAGCCATTCTTTATTTATAGCAGATAAACTGTGCCATTTGGTTGGCATGTCCAAGTGGGACCTATTGCAGAACAGACGGCTCGGCATTAATAAAAACGGAACCGCCCAGGGAGCAAGGACTGAGAAAGGCTCCGCTTTCTGTATCAAACCTTTTTAGCTCCTTTATCAGAGCAACTGAACTTTTTTTATTTTTTTTTCGTGTGTGCGTGTGTGGTTCTTGCTGTAATTTGGCCTGAATATTTGATATGAACTCCCTTGTGAGAGGAAGAAGTGGGCGCTGGAGGAAAAGCTCTCACAAAAGAAGAAGTAGTAATGAGCACCCATGAGTACCCTCTCGGTTTCACAACTGCCTGTGTTTAAAAACGAGCAGAAATTGGGCAAGTGGTTGTCATCTGGGAACTGAGAAATCTCTAGCTCTCAGCAACACTCTTCATTCCAGTAGCTGAGTACAGCCAAGCAACACTTCTTTATTCCAATTGAAGTTGACACCACAAGTGGTCTAGACCAACCAGAGGAGCTCATGTGTGTTCTGCTTTATTTCCACCTCCGATTAACAGTATCTCTTTAATTTCTAATGGCCCATTCTGGGATTTGCAGACAATGTTCAAACAACATTATGGGCTGTGGTACCGCATGCCCCTCAGCTTTTGTATTCCCCTGGCGGCCCCTATCATTTTGCACAAAGTTACGAGATCTACATCCAAATTATACAGGCCAAACTTTCAGGAGGCTTTTCATGGCACGCACATCTTACTCGTGTCCAGGTCTCCGAATTTCACACAGTAGACACGATCCGTCTGCTTTTCAAAGGCTAAAAATTCCCTTTCATTTCCACCCCCCCCCTCTGGTGCAAACTCTGTATTGATCTGCATAGTGACTCTGTGCTTCACCCTTGAAATAAATACATTGCAAAAACTCTGCACCTGTTGTAGTGAGTTTGCTGTGACTGTGTGTAACTCGTACTGGCAGAGCCACCCTCTAGCAGCTGGTCCTCTATAGTTGCCAGTTAAGGGAATTACCTTTTTTAGCTCGAGCAGCAGGCTCAAGCTTTCAGCAAGGATGGTCCTGGGTTCAAATCCTGCTGATGGTCCAAGTAGGAACTCTTGTATGTGTTCACACCCTTTCAGTGTTCCCACTGGGCCACGTTCTAGCAGATAGGGTTACTGGCAGGAAAGTTTGAAGTATTGCAGATTAGTGAAATGCACATTCTGAATTCCCCCATTCATGCCATAAGCATGAGGCTGATTGAATCAGGGAAACAGACCCAGCACCATGTGAACGAAATGCCCAATAATAGCATGAATTTTGAATAGCAGATAACATCAGTGAAGATATTGAGCTGCAGATCAAGAATTAATCACAGAAATAACAACAAAAACACTGAAGAAAAACCACCACCTGTTTATGGACAGTCCACAAAGGGAGAGGGGAGGCAAAGTTTCCAAAATATATTACTCTATTATTCTATGCCAATTACCTGCCAGGCCTACTGTATAAATGACTAAACCAGCGCACAGGAATCAATTTCTCCCATCGAGATAAAAGACCGTATAAAAGACACAGATTTATTCTGAGCCAATTGTTAGGATTCATGATGGACAGGGCCACCTCGGTGATGGGCCAGGGCAAGACTAACTAGTTGAGTTGGAAGTATATGATTTATTTAGCAAGTTTTAAAAGGGATGAGACATTTATATCAATAGTGGCAGCTTCTGACAATACTCCAGCTCTGCTACAACAAAACTGTAAGTGTCATCAATCTTCATGCTTCAGGGCGTAAGTTGATCACCAGCTAGGTCAGGAAGATTTACCTTCCCATGATACAACACTGCATAAATTAGACACATCATGGGCATATATATATTGCTCTAAAATATCCAGGCCACTGCTGGGGATGGGATACCTGACTTGATGGGTCATTTTTCTGTGCCATTAGGGCAATTCTTATGTTCATATATTCCAGGAAAGGGCTTCGCATACAATATATTTTCACAGCTGCCAAGTAAGGGCCTGATCCTGGTCACGTCCTCCAGTGAAGGGAGTTACTTGTAAGGCCAAACCCTGGTACCCTTACAGGTCTGGTTTCCTGAGTTACCAGGCCTTCCATAATGGTAGCTGCCCAGCAAGGCCACGGCTAGTAATAGACACGATGTTTCCCAGCAGTAGTAATAGGAGCAATACACGCATCACGTTGCTGGGCACCCCCTATATCACCCGTGCACATTCAGGCACAGGGACCGGGCACTTGGATATCATCCCCAGGCACCTATCTATCAGAGTTCACCTCGTAGAACCAGCCAATACGGGCCTCCAACCCGTCACAACCCATCTGGGAGTAACACACCCAGCGCGACCAGGTACTGGAGATATCAGCACCAGGACGGGGCCACCTGTGGAGGACTCAAAACGCTGCCCTCAGGAGGTACCCCCACACATGTGCTCGTCTCCCCTTGAATGGCCTCTCAGGACCCACAGCCCCAAAAATCTCATTGTCGTTAGGGGCAGCTCATTAACTTCAGCCAGCGTCAATGACGTGGGTTGGTCACAGGCGACCTCCCCGAGCATAAGAGCGGAAGCCATATCAGTGAGGCTGGCTCAGCATAAGCAGGTAAATGAGGTCCCAGGTGTTTGGGGGACCCCCTCAGTAGCTACAACACCTCACGGCTCGTGTCCCTCCCTTTCAGCCCCCTGCTGGTAACAGGAACGTCAGAGGAAGGAATTATTCCGGTGTAAAACAGTGCCCAAATTGGCCCAGTGAATCTGAAGCAAATTGTGACTGCGCGGCTAAGCGTGCCAGACAGACATCTCCCTCCCTTTTCGGTGCTGAGTGAGTGCCCTCTGCTGGTACCATGCACGGCTGCTGGGTTCCTGCAATCCACCCCAGTGCTGTCAGCGTGCCATTGCCATGCGGAGAGTGCACAGTCCAGGGGTGACTAAGCAGCAATGCCCCTTTTAGTAACTCAGCTTGGTTTCTGAGCACTGGCAACATGGAGGGAGGCTCGGTTTCCACACTCCTGCTCCATCGCCAGCCTGAGCAGTTCTCTGCCACACGTCTCTGTGCTCGGAGAACAAATACTATTGCTCTGACTGAGATTTGAGAGACCGTCTCAGTGTTTTTCTGGCAACTGTGATGCTCTAGAGACGCTCTGGGCAAAGGGCAGCTTGCTGGCCGCAGTTCAGGAAGCTGTCTCCAGCCTGCCGGCAATGTGATTGAGGAAGGGATGGTCTATTGGGTAGGTGCTGCGTATTTTAACATTGAGCGGTCACGAGAGACGGTCTAATAACAAGGCTGCACTTAGGTTCAAGGAATACGAATGGATTCCAATACCAAGAGAAGGGTTAAAGATAGACCCGCAGGAGAAGGTGAAACGGTGACCACAGGAAATAAGTGCAGGAAGAGATGTAACCTCTCTCTATCCTCCACTGTTGCTCTCCAGAAGAGACCAGGGAACGCTATTAAAATAATGTCATGTCCGTTATCAATAATAAATTCACAGAACAATTCACTACTCGCCGCTCTTTGCTTAACAATTCACAGGGCTCTTCATTTAAGTAGCCTTGTCAAGAAGTGCCTGTGTTCAAGCAGCCTTTCTAACAAGTGTGGAGGCCAGACTTGCCAGGAGGTGAGCTAGGAGAGTCCAGCCAAGCTTTTAAAGGGAGCACGTTATTCTCCTGCTGCGGGATCTTGCTGCCTACCCATGGTGCTGCAGGCAAAGTGTCAAGGCTGATTCCCCACTCTGACACTTCAAGTGCGGAAGGTGGGGGCCCGCAAGGATTCTAAAAATTAATACTGGCCACTCCAGGCTTGTATTAAAGTCCCAAGGTTACAGCTTTTCTCTGACCTTGGATGGGTAGACGCTGCCACCACCCAAGTGCAAAAAACCCCTTTTAGAACCCAGGAAGGTGCACTTGGGAATTCCTTCCTGTGGGGTACCCTCAAGTCCTTTCATCCCCTCTCTGGGGAAGAGCTGAGAAAGAAAAAAATGGAAATCAGCTGTTGCCACCAGCTAATTAAACAACATGTGCACAAACCTCTTAGGACACACAAATCCAATTGTGTTCTTAAAAAGGGTAAATTTTATTAATAAAGAAAAAGAAAATACATCTGGGAACTCAGGCTACTGCTAGATTTTAAAAGAGCAACTACAAGGATTAAGCACCAAGAATAGCTTTCTTGAGGTCCAGCTTAAAGGTTACAAGCAAAACAAAAGTACCTGGGGTTAGCACAGAGGAGTCCACAAGCCATAAAGAAATAAAAAGAGAGATAAACCTAATCGCGTCTTCCTAGACATTTCCTGATCTACTTACATATCTGGGGTTTAAATGAGTAGTTTCTAGGTATGATACTGATGATTTTTCATACCTGGCCCCAAGTTTTTACAGCAGAGTTGCTGCCCAGTCCACCTCTCCCTGGGAGAACAACAGACAGACAGACAAAAGGGGAGTCTTCTTTCAATTTTAAAAAGTTCTAGCCTTCCCACTGGCTCTTTCGGCCAGGTGCCAGCCACTCACTTCCTTTTACCTATGCATTGCAGTGAGACTTTTTAACCCTTTACAGGTAGAGCAATTAGAAAACAGCTACTAAGAGGGATTTTATAGCTACTGGCTGGCTGGGTGTCCATAAAAGGGAGCTACCCCCTGTCTCCCCACCCCCCCCCCATCATTTATCACAGGAAGGAAGGGACCGAGACCAAACTGATCCCTGACATCACTCCGTTAGTTCCAGCTGAGTTGCTCCTGTTTACACCTGAGGACCAGCATTTTCCAAAGACTTTAAAAGCCCCTCTTCACCCCGGACACCCCATTAAGTGTTCCCCTGTTATACAGGGGAGAGGGACAATTTATGATTGTGCCATGGCCCCCCTTAGCCAGCTCAGAGGGTACAAAGATGCTAAATCCAGCTCAGCAGCAGGGCTGGCCAGCAGCGAATGGCTGCTCCATGCCCCTCCATAACCTCTGATATCTGGGGGTCAGGCTGGGAAAGGGGGTGTGGGCAGAGTGTTCCTATGCACCAGTTATTGCCAGCTGCCACACCAGCTCCTTGGCGTCAGAGCAATAGATAGGGCTCAATGTGGCATAAAGCCACCGGTAAGCCCTGCTGGCCCCTGTGCCAAGCGGAGCTGGGTTGCACGGGAGGATCTGGGCCCACTGCGTTCCCACACCTCCGCGCCAGCCCCCAGTTCAGCTCCTTGTTCACGTCGTCTCATTCTGCAGCTCAGCTCATTCTGAAGCTCAGCTCCCCTGCCCCCCAGCTCCAGCCCCACCATCCCCAGCCAGGTAACAATGCCCACGCTGCATTCTGGGCTCTCAGGAACCCTTGCGGAGCACCCCGCAACCCCACCGACTTCAGCTGTCCTCAGCGAGTACCTCAGCCAAACGGGCCCAGGCAGTGCTCAGGAGTCAGACCTCGCCCGGCCGAACACCTTGCACCCTTTCGGAAGCGAGCTCTGGTCAAACCTCGGAACGCGCTTAGAAACGCAGCCCCACAAACAAGACCCTGTTAAACTGGCCGGGAGAAGGGCGTGGAGATCTGACCCATTTTCACTCTTTTCGAAGCGGACGTCTACAGCAGTCACCAGCCATTTTGCCCAAGCCACGTACTGTCGTTCACGCTGATTCGGTGCGTGGCCTGGGAAAGTCTATCGCCAAGTTTCCACTGCTGCAAATTGAGGCTAATACTTAGCCCCTGCCTCAGACAGGGGAGGGGAGGATTCGTCACTCAGCAATGTGCACTTTGAAGACGTCAGGACAGTTTCTCCCTTGAGCTGCTGCAACTGGACACCTCATGGTCTGCACCACGCAGCCCTGAAGCCAGCTTAAGCAACTGTGGTGGGGGATCCCCCTAGTGCAGGGGGATCCTGGGGTGGCCTAGACCCCCCACGCAGCAGCTCCTCCACCACCCCACCCAGGCAATGACGTCGGGGCCTGGCTAGCTCAAAGCAGGCCTTGGCGATCCCAATCTGGAGCACATTCAAGTAACCCTCAGACGGCTCTAACTTACACCAGTGGACTGGCCCGGCGTGCGGCCAAGCCAGGACTGGGGGAGTACACGGGCAGACACACACGCAGCCTTCCCCTCTACACTGACACACGCAGGGCGTGTCGCACATGAGCCATGTCAGGGTCACGCTCGTACGGATCACTCACCCTGAGCTAGTTCCTCATCTTCTGCGGCCAAAGCCCACCCGTGCTGTGACACAAAGCAGGAGGCTCTGGCCTGTCACTCGTTGTCTAGCGCGGCGCTAGATTAGACAGCGCCCTGAAGCACACTGGGGGTTGGAGCGCTGCTTGGAGATCTCCTGGAGGACTTTATTTCGGTCCTGCTTCCAGGGTGACGCTGTGCTCTAGTAGTCAGTGCTGCCTTCCTTGTGTCTTGCATTTAGATAGAACAAAGCACAGAGGAAGGACAACGGGGTTTACAAGATGACAATGACACGAGACAGAGAGAAACTCACCCGAGGAACCCTGATAAAAGGCCGCTGTTGCTTTGAAGCTTGGAATCACCCACCCAGTCAGAGCCAGAGCATTCCCTCACCGGGGGCTCCTGAAGGGGTAAGGCGGGCACCACATGAGTACGCAAGCACCTTGGGAGACTAATTCAAGGGCTCTGCATCCCTGTCTGTCATTCATGGTCGGCTGCATGAATTCCAAAGAGAGCTTTTCTGGGGGTACTTGGCACCTGGCCTGCCTACCCGGGCTGGGTATCAGGCAGCTCGGGCTGGGATTAGCCCTGAGTGTGCAGACGGGTGGGTTGTTTGCATGGCTCTTCTTGTTTCTAACAGAAGATTAGATTTTTGGTCAACGCCATCTCGGCATTGCCGTATTGTGCTTCGGCACCTGGCAGCCGAGTGCATTACACCCCATCCCTGAGAATCCTACAGAAACAGGGGAAAGGGAAACCTTTACCCACACAGTCCTTCCCCTGCCCCCTATTCTCCCCCACTCCCCCGGGCTGCCTCTCTTACCTCTCACCAGATCACACCCCTCTGCATTTGAATCCAGCTGCCTCCTCCTTCCCCTCCATGCTGCCTGGGCACCAGCAGGAGGAGCACTGAGAGAAGAAGAGACCATCTCCCGGCTCTCGGCTCCTGTGCCTGGCACCACAGTGGCCTCAGCACCTGGAAGGAGCAATTTCAGGGAAAGCCATGCCAGCACCAGCAACCTAGGATGGTGCACGCTCTTCGGCAGCGGCATGGGGGTCACACATGCACAGGCTTATCAGCACATAGGGACTGTGAGGGGTAGTTAAGGAACTAGCTGAAGCAATTATCTGTGAGAACTCGTGAAGGATGGGTGAGGTCCCCAAGGATTGGAGAAGGACAAACACAGTATCTATCTTTAAATAGAGGAACAAAGAGGACCCAGGGACATATAGACCAGTCAGCCTACATCAATACCTGGAAAGATACTGGAACAAATTATTAAGCAATCAATTTGTAAGCACCTAGAGGATATTAGGGGTATAAGGAATAGCCAACATGGTTTTGTCAAGAAATCAAGACAAACCAACCTCATCTTCCTTGACGGGGTGACTGGCCTAGTAGATTGGGGGTGGGGGGAATCTGCAGACATGATAGTTTTTAGTAA
This sequence comes from Chelonia mydas, assembly GCF_015237465.2. NCBI lineage: Eukaryota > Metazoa > Chordata > Testudines > Cheloniidae > Chelonia > Chelonia mydas. The sequence continues at coordinate 81,306,740 of NC_051250.2, forward strand.
GGCTTTTAATAGTCACATAATATTCTCATTAGCAAACAAGGAAAATGTGATCTAGATGAAATTACTTTGAGGTGGGTGCAAAGCTGGTTGAAAGACCATAATCCAAAAGTAGTTATCAATGGTTTGCTGTCAGGCTGGAGGGGATGTACCTAGTAGGATCCCACAGCAGTCTGTCCCAGGTCCGGTGCAATTCAATATTTTCACATATGACGTGGATAAGAGAATGGAACGTATGCTTATACAATTTGCGGATGACACCACGCTGGGAGAGGTTACAAGCTCTCTGAAGGACAGGATTAGAATTCAAAAAGACCTTGACAAATGAGAGAATTGGTCTGAAATCAACAAGAGGAAATTCAGTAAAGACAAATATAAAGTACTACACGTAGGAAGGAAAAAATCAAATGTACAGCTACAAAATGGGGAATAACTGGCTAGGTGGTAGAACTGCTGAAAAGGATGCGGGGGGCGGGGTTATAGTGAATGACAAATTGAATATGAGTCAATGCAGCTGTAAAAAAGACTAACATCCTGCATGTATTAACAGGAATGTCATCCGTAAAACAGGGGAGGTAATTGTCCTACTCTAGCTGGCATTGGTCAGTCCTCAGATGGAGTACCGTGTCCAGTTCTGGGCCCCACACTTCAAGATGCAGACAAACTGAAGAGAATCCAGAGGAGAGCAACAAAAATAATAAAAGGTTTAGAAAACCGGACATCTGAGGAAAGGTTAAAACCCTGGGCATGTTTAGTCTTCAGAAAAGACGACTGGGGGTTGACATGATAGGTCATCAAATATGCTACGGGCTGTTATAACAGAGATGGGGGAGTCAGTTGTTCTCCTTGTCCACTGAAGGAAAGACAAGACGTAATGGGCTTACTCTGCAGCAGTGGGGACTTAGTTTGGATATTAAGAAAAGTGTTCTTACTATAAAGATAGTCAAGCTCTGGAGCAGGCTTCCAAGGGCGGTTGTGGAATCCCCATCACTGGAGGTTTTTAAGAACAGGTTGGACAAACTCCAGTCAGAGATGGTCTAGGTTTGCAGGTCCTGACTCAGTGCAGAGGGCTGGACCCGATGACCTCACAAGGTCCCTTCCAGCCCCACATTTCTCTAATTCTATGTTCAGTGCAGATGGACTCTTTGGAGAATTTAGTTGCCAAACCCACCAGTCTCAACTGTGCAGATTTTTCAGAGGTTTACAACTCTGCTAACTTTGTGCTAATGTACATAGGGAAAGCAAAGAGCACATAACCTGACCCTTGGGTGACCCCCCCCCGCCAAATTTCAAGTCCCTGCTACAAAGCTTATCAATGAAATCCTTTTTTTTTTTTTTCTTTCTTTTTATTAACATGGCAAAACCATTTTTTCTAACCCCATTCTTGGAAATGCCGCTTTAGCTGAAACTTCCCCAAAACAAGATTTCAGGCCCAGGCAGACACCCCGCCGAGGAAATTTCAACACAGGTTAGCTTGGGGAAAGCAATCAGCAACTGAAAACAAGGGTTTATAATGAAAAGTGTTGGGTAGGTGACCCCACCTACACTGACTATAATTATACAAATACGTTCAGGCTAAAACATCTTTGATTGCCGCCTGCCGTAGTCTATTCACATATTTTCACAGCCATCCATGGGAAGGACTGTTGACCAAAGAATACTAAAAGGCCAGCCTGGTCTTTCCATTTGTGAGACTTCCCTTTGTAATTGATACAGTCTCAGATAGCACTGTAGACTCAGGTCTCTTCTACTCCTTTCAGAGATTTCTGAAGTGTTTTAGAAGTCGCTCTGCTCAGCTCCCCTTTTCAAAGGGCACAAACCTGAAACCTTTATGTGTCACCAACTTTCCCAACTCCCCAAGAAATATGATGGCCAATCGATGTTCAAAGTGTAGCAGACATGTTGCAATTTCTAGGGCTTTCCCATTTCCTGTGGCACCATTAAATCACAGCCACCATATTGGTTGCCTCTGATGACAGTACTGTCCACACCTGCTTAGATGATGCTCTGCTGAATCAACGACTCTCTGACTCCATTTCCCATCTCTAGAATGGGGAGAATATTTCTCCTCTCTCCTCCTTAAGCCTGTCTATTGAAATTGTTAGTTGTTTGGGGCAGGGACTTTCTCTCACAAGGGGTCTCTCCAGCACCTAGCACAATAGGGTTTCCATTTCAGTTAGGGCCTCAAGGTGCTCCCATCTGAACATATGCTTTTAAAGATTCCAAAGTTGCCTCTGGGATCCTCAGCCGGGAACAGATCCTTATAGCCAGTCCAGGGGGTTTAAAAGCCTCTCCACAGTGTTTCGACAGCAGGTGTTGTCTGTACTTGCACATTAAGGCGGCACTGGACATTTATATTGATATCAAGAATATCCAGAGTTGTTATAGCTAACGATGATAAAAAATTGGAAGGGATATTAAACCTCATGCGTCAGAGTTTAAAGCCAGTCTCTAACTATCAGGAGACTAATGAGAATGAGATTAATGTAGGGAGCAGATTATCCTACCACTGTGCAGATCTTGCATCTTGTTTCGAAGCCTCTGGTGCTGGCCACTGTGGGAGACAGGATCCTGAACTAGGTGGATCGTGAATCTGATCCAAACTGGCAATTCCTATGTTGTTAATCAGCTCTTACATCTTAGAAAGCAGCTATGGGGGCCCACTTGTGGCTGCCATTTTGGATTTGCTCCCCTGAGGAGCAAGTTCCTGCGGCCGTTTTGGAAGCCTTTCCTCCAAGAGCTATTGAAACTTAAAATGGACCTCTGAAAACAAACCAGCTGTAAGTTTTAAGGCCTCAAGTGTGGCTGTAGGCGAGCAGCTTCACCGAGAAGCACACTCACATTGGCAGCTGCCATTGTTATATACACAGGGACAGGACAGGAACGTTTGGAGCCTATCAACAAGGCCTCCAAAGCAATGGCGTCTCAAGCTTTGATATTTCAATCCCTTTGGCTCCTCTTGTGGAACAGCTATAAAAGCAAAGGTTCTGTACAAAAGCAGATTTTTTGGCATGTCCAATTTGCTGTCTTCCTCTCGTTACTTCCACAGCGAGTGAAGATTTAATTTGAAGCGATCCTCAAAACCTCAGAGCTCTTTGTTCCTCAAACCTAAAAACTAATTACATCTGACAAAGAAAAGTTTTCAGATTTCATTTCTTTCTACTGAAAAAAATTACAGGAGAAACACCAGAGAGTAGAGAAATACAACACAATCCCATTAACAGAAACAAACATTCCCTAAAAAGCTTCTCATTACATGAAGTCTTAAGACCTTTACTTAATGATGATAATGAAATTGCTTTAAATTACAAACATTCCTTAATGTGAAACCCTCACAAGAGAGCAACTTGTACCACAGAAGGCCCGGAAGGCGTAAGATCAGAAAGCAACATTCTCTAGTGCTTAGAACAGGAGGCTCATGTGGGTTCAGTTCCTGATTCTGCAAAGATGTGCTGTTGGACCTCTTGCAAGTCACATTAGGCTTGAGTATTTCCAAAGGGAACTTAAGGCAGCCTCCATTGCCGAGTCCCCAAAATAACTGCAGGTACAATTAGTTGCACACACAAATGACGGCATGTAAACATCCAACCACCTGGCAGTGCCCACAAATCAGATGGGCCCGTAATGCAACTCCTAGAAAGATTCCCAGCACCAGACAGTGGTGTGCAAAGGGGCTGACAAACTCCACTAATATAACCTCACGTATTTGTTTAAGTCAGCGGAGGAATGTGGTATTTGGAGCTAGGAATGAGAGCCAGGAAGACTGATACCACGGCGATAAAGCACAGCATACAGACAGACAGGACAATCCCAGAAGCAACAAGAATGGAGGGAAGCCAGCATGTTCTAGGTTACACTCTCCCTTCCAGTGGCATGGAGTTGGGGAACAAGTCTATGCCATAGGGAAATGGTGACCCACCCAGGTGCACCAACCTGCAGCACTCAGCATGTTGGGTTTACATAGCCAAAGAGGGTCCAGCTGAAGGGAAGATGCTGCAGCCTGATAAAACTCTCTCCTGTTGCAGCTGGATCCTTCAGGCCAAATTCTGCTCGCGCACATGCACAGAACAATCCATTGATGCCAACAGGAGTAGCTTGCAAACACACAAAAGCAGAATTTGCTCCTGGCGTGCATCCTTTCTCAGTCTGAAACAATGTCCTACCCCCTCTATTCCCCTGCACCAGCCAGGCTGTTAAATGGGAGAATTCCCATTCTCCCTAGCTGTGCAGGCTTTGGATTCCATTATTTTACTGCCCCTAAAATCTATGGCCATTTGAAATCATTCATTCCAACCTACCATGTTGGTCATACTCCACTAACGGTCCTTTCTCTGGGCACATATATGTGCAATATCCATGACTCGTTCTTTGATGAATGTTTAAGAGTCTGCAATTCCAATTCTCTCTCTGACTCAGACACATTTTGTAGCCTTGGACAAGTCACCTAATCCCGCTGTTCCCCTCCTTAGGATTTCCTATATGCATAGTGAGGATTAGTTAATGTACGTGAGGATGGGAAGCACTATACAAATGTCACTTCTCTTCCTCTGGTAGAAGCCGCAACTTTCCTGGCCCCTTTACAGCCTTCAGTATCTTTTTCCTCCTGTCTCTAGTCAATGTACAACAACAGGACACTGCATGGTAACTGCCTAAACTGCATGTCAAATCTCAAGGGGGGTCCTCTCCCTGCCGTGGAATCCGGTCAGAGTTTAGAGGACACCGCGAGTGATGGTTAGCTGCGTTTTCACATTTGTACTTACCGTTGTAGAGAGCAGGCACCTTGTTGAGAATCCTTTGAAGCAATAAGGTAAACAACACATCCAGATCCCTTCGGTTCCAGCAAAGCTGTGTAAGAAAAGGAAACCTCAGTTACACACTGTTTCCGCTGAGAAAGTGCTATGAACTTGGATGGTTTGATTTAAAAACCCAGCTTTGCCCCTGGAAATGCCCTTAAACTCCTTATGCACCAGCCTCTCAGGGGCTGTTAGTGACGAACGCTACAGTAGGGCTGAGTGCTCTTGCTTGGAAAGGCAGGAGCTGGTGACTCTAGGATGCTGGAGAGGACACAGGGTTAATCAAGAAGCAGGAGAGAGGGCAGCAGGCGGGGCATTCAATGAAAGGGCATGGGACAGGTGGGACCTACGGCAGCAACAAATAGGTGTAGCCAGAGGAGGCTGTTCAGATGGATGAGCGAGCCCTGAGTTACAGTGGACCTGGTTGGTTTGGGGCTGGCACGCTGATTAAGCATGTAGTTGTCCTAGAGGCTGCAACCTGTGGTCAGCAAGGGATCTTCACATGCCAAGGGAACCGTGGCCAGCAGAAGTCCCTCTCTTTGTTGTTTGCCCAGAGGCACCAGAGTGCCAAGTGCTTCACAGACCACGGGGAGTCCTGGCCTCACCCCACCCCAACTCCAGCCAGCCATCTCTCTGACTTCCCTCCAGTCCTGGATATCAAGGGCCAGCTGCATGAGCACAGGTTACTTGGGTGGCATGGTAAGAAGCCATCCTGATCTTGCAGGGGAACAAGACCAAGGCACTTTTGTTCAGGTTCACCCTCACTGACCTCACTAACTGTACATGCCAACCAGGGGACCGTTCCCTTCCCTAGCCAGCAACGCAGCGGGAAAGCCTGAGTCCACGGGATCAGAGGTTTCCTCCAGTCACCTGCATGCACTGAACTGAAGGCGTTGCCTGTTATGTCCTGCTCCCCCCCGGTGCACCCGCAGCAGCTGACTCACTACCCCCAGGACCAAGAGGGCTGAGCACCTCCCAGCACCTGGGAGGCTGCTCTACCAACAGAGCTTACACCAGCTGGAGGCAACGACAACCACTTCGGCAACGTTTCTGACCATCGGTTGGACGTCCCGCCCCACACGTAAACCCATGTTTAACCCCAGCAGTCCATTTCCCTACCAGCCCATCCAGAACCCCACTCAAGTTCTTAGGGTTAAAAAACCCTCTCTGTGCCACCCCCTCCATGCATAGAGCAGCTGTAAATCTTCCACGGTTACAAATAACTAGAGGTGGACAGGTTGCGGGACCCCAGACCCCACCAGACTAGCCAGTGGCAACCTCTAAACCAGGGGTGGCCAACCTGAACCTGAGAAGGAGCCAGAATTTACCAATGTACATTGCCAAAGAGCCACAGTAATACATCAGCAGCCCCCCCAGAGTGTCCCCGCACCTGCTCCCAGCACCTCCCACCCACCAGCACCCCCGCCAATCAGCACCTTCCCCTCTCTCCCGATCAGCTGTTTCGTGTCCTGCAGGAGGCTCTGGGGTAGGAGCAAGGACACGACAGGCTCAGGGGAGGGGGCGGAAAGGGGCGGAGTGGGGGCAGGGCCTGTGGCAGAGCCAGGGGTTAAGCAGTGAGCACCCCCCGGCACATTGGGAAGTTGGCGCCTGTAGCCCCCGCCCCTAGGAGCCAGAGGGACCTGCCGGATGCTTCCTGGGAGCTGCCCCAGGTAAGCACCATTGGGACTCCCCACCTCGCCTCCCGGCAGGTGCCTCTGGCTCTTAGGTGTCGGGTGGACACCCACTACGGTGGCCAACGAGACCCTCCTGCCCGGTTCTGGGGGCAGTCAGGGGACAGGGGTGGATGGAGAGGGGTCCGGGGGGAGGGGGCATCAAGGAACACAGGGGGGTTGGATGGGGCAGGAGTCCCGGGGGGCAGGAGTGGGCAACGACCCCCTTGTGGGGTGAGGAGGGAACCCGTCATTGAGATTTTGGCAGCTCATCACTGGAGGTACATACACGTTTCCTGAACCAGCCCAGATTGGTCCATTGCCATTATGCTTAGAAGTAACGTCACAGTCTTGCTGACCCAAGCGACGATTACTGTTGCTGTTAGCGAACGTTCCAGGTTCCCATGTAAATATTCCTGTTGGTCAAATAATGAAAAAGATGGATACAGATTTTTGAATATAGCCATTGAATGAATTACTCAGACTAGATTCTCTTCTATTCACGAGGACGTTACGAGCTAGCCATCAATATTTGTACGGCCACTGGCTTTCATGAAAGTCTTCTCAATGCTTTACCTCTCTCTTCGAATCATAGAAGATCAGGGTTGGAAGGGACCTCAGGAGGTCATCTAGTCCAAACCCCTGCTCAAAGCAGGACCAATCCCCAATTTTTGCCCCAGATCCCTAAATGGCCCCCTCAGGGATTGAGCTCACAACCCTGGGTTTAGCAGGCCAATGCTCAAACCACTGAGCTATCCCTCCCCTCTTTTATTGGCCCTACTCATTACCATATATCTGAGCACCACTCGGTCGTTAATTTTTTACTCCTGTGAGGTAGGGAAGATTTATTATTCCTATGTAATAGATAAGGAACTGAGTCAGAGAGAGAGTAAATGATTTAGCCAAGTTCACCCGGAAAGCCTTGGTAGACCTGGGAATTGAACGCAGGTTACCTGAGTCTCCATCCTGCATTTTAGCCACAAGACCCTCCATCACAGCCCTGTACAGAATGCATTATTCACCATTGGTTATTCTCCTGTTTACGTTTCAGTCATCCAATCAGGAAACATACCAGGTGGCCAATCAGTCTGAAGCGAGTGAGTATTCCCCAGCCTGAAGTATTGGGAGAATATTTATGAATAAAGAATATTTATGCAGAAATCAGGACAGGTCTGTGAACAATAAGTCAGTCAATCAACAGTCTCTTGGGCTCAATAAGTACTATATGTGTGGGTCACACAAATATGATTCATAACTAAGGTTATTGTTACAAAGTGTGCCCATTTGTTATTACTGGATACACCAAATATTCTGATCATGAGCACCAAGAATAAGATTTTTAAAGAGAGGATTGATATTTTTCTCTCAAAAGCACAACCTTATTCTTGCCTTGTTATATTTTAAGCCTGCAAAAATCAGAAAGGTGCTTCTATTTCTTTCAAAGACCAGTGTAATGTCTCATCCATTTGTATGTATGACTTGTAGATCAAAGTCTATAGCCTACTGTATCTGCCGACTTCAAAATGAATGGCTCCAAGACCATTTCTGTAAGATAATCCTCACAATACCTTCAGGAAACTTCGATAAAGGTTGTTATCTCTGAAACTCACAGATCCTGACCTGTGCAGTGGAAGGATTTCTCTCTAATCCTAACACACTTCAGAAATCTAACACAGTTTAGGGCTCAGCCCATGTATTAGACTTGCTTCCACGTATGTGTGTCTGCGATAAGATCTGTTGCATTAGAGGAACACATACACACATCCTGCAATCTATGAGACTTTATAAACTGGTCTGTTGGCACAAAAAGGCTGGTTTCAAAACCTGCGCTATCCAAAGAATAACTGTGGAGTAAAGTACAGCCCTAAGAGCGGACTTCAGAACATTCAGGGGGGTAGGATGGGCGGAAATCAGTGGTTTATTCAAAGCTCATTGCAGTCAATAGAAAGATCCTTTTTACTTCAGTGGGCTTTGGATCAGGTCCTTAGTGATCACTGCATGGAAAACAGCACTTGCTATGAAATGTTCCTGCATGTTGCCAACATAGGCACAACTCCCAGATCATAACAAAATGGTCATCTCATACATAGGGCTTTAAAATCCGCTGGGTCTCCACCACCCAGCCACCTGCTTCCTCGACACTCGATCTCCTTGTTTACCTAGACAGGGAGAATGTACCTAGATGTATAAGCTCATGTACACTGCCATCGAAACAGGCCCAAAACGTCAGCGCTATAACTGGGAAATCAATACACCCTCCGCTTTAGTCCATTAATAAAAAACAAGGCTGCAGCTGGCAGAGACGTTGCAGATAGACAGCAATACAAACTATCTCCTGGGCTCAGGGAGCAGGAGTGGGGAAAGGTAAATACACCAAGGACATAAATCATCCACATGCTCATGCTGAATTTTAAAAAAGTTACATTTCCCCACTCCAGCCTCCCGAGGCAGGAATCACTCACAGAGGTAAATCACACAGCACCGGCGATTACTCAGTTATTTGTAAGGTGAAAACTGCAGCAGAGGAGGTAGGCACAGAAAGCTCAGTTAGCAAGCCAGGTACACAGCAAGCGTCGATTTCTGCAGTTTAATTTCATTGCAAGGAGAGCAATAAACCTTCCAGGGTTCGTAATGCACGCATTCTGCTTTCGCTGGACTCGCACGTACAGCATTGATCATCATCTATGACAGAGGGGCAGGGAGGAAAAGCAGCAAGAAACAGAGGTAAACCCCAGGTATACAGTTAGTTTTAAAACACCTCAATGAACTTGAACGTGACTCCTACTGCATGAGCTAAAAGACTCACATCTGTTAGCCAAGACGGTAGCAGGCTCATCATTCTCTAGGGGCCCTAGCTACTGCTAGAGGGAGACAAAGCACCCTCCAAGCAAGCTGGGGGTTACATAAGAGTTCTGTACATATGTAAATAGCTAATAAATGGAAAAGGTGCCAGTAGATGGCACTCGAGAACACAAGGGCTTTGTAGGCCTAATCAAGTTCCTTGTGCATGGCAAATGGCTTCCTTTGTGCAGCTCTGAACATTTATAGCCCAACGGTAGCTGGTGGAACACAGCTGCAGGGAAACACGCCTCTATGGCCTAGCCAACGAGTGGGACCAGCGGAAGGACAGGCTGACACCGGGGCTTTTGTGCAACACAGAGTTTGTACCTAACGAGAGAAAAACTGGGGAGAACGACAGTTCAGACTAGCTGGTGAGGTGAGCGCTAGGGAGATGCACGTGGGAACTGCTTAGAGCAGTGGTTTTCAACCTGTGGTCTGTGGACCCCCGGAGGTCCGCAGACTATGTCTAACATTACCAAAGGGCACCTCCATCTGAAATTTTCTCGGGGTCCACAAATGAAAACAGATTGAAAACCCCTGGCTTAGGGGCTGCTGATTAGGATGGACTCTGCAGCTGTGGCCCTCATGGCATTCGAGAAGGCTGATGAGAGCTGGGGATAAGAAGGGCTGGCAGCGGGAGAGACGTGGTGGTGGGGGATTGTGCCCCTCAATCCCTGACGGCAAGCAGGAGAGCAGGAGACAAGACAGATGAGATCACGTACAGCGCAGCAGACAAGGCATAAAGCAAGGCTGAAACGGCCGACATCTGCTTCTCGGCTTTGACTGTGCAATGACTGAGGAATGCAGGGCATCAGCGCATTCGGAGGGTTCTCCCTTGGAGTTTGGTGGCATCAGTGAACATCCTGGGGGGGAAATGTACCTGGCTGACAGCTACTGATGGTTTGGGTAGGATTTTATTATAATCTTTTGCCCTCCACTGTAGCTAGCATGGCCTGTAAACCCTCCATCACCTTCCATGGTTCACAGATGACCCATGTCAGATGAAGTGAGAGGAGATGGCTGGATGGCCAGCGGTGGAGAGCATGCCCTGAGCCCAGCTGATCACAGTGTAGAGTTTTTTGGTTTGGGGTTTTGTTTTTGTTTTTTCAAGGCCGTGACTGTGTGAAACTTCTCTGTCAATCGAATCTGAAATACTTGCCAAACCATCGGGTCTCCCAGGAGAATGCTCAAAGTAAGTATCATTTTTTTTCCACGCTGCATGCCAGCTCACCATGGAGCCAGAACAGCACCCGATACAAAGCAGAGAGAAATGCTACAGAGAAAACTAACCCCACACAAACAAGGGAAAGGAAATCCCGTTTTTAAGTTTTCTATTTTCCTAGCTTGAAAAGGCTCCAGCAGATGGTGCCTCTCTCAATAAGAAACAAAGGAAAGGGGACGGGGTTAACTAGGCCACACTGAGAAGAGAGAAATCAGGTCAGTTGTTGTTTTGCACCTTTCGATCATCATCACTTTTCATTCGATCCAACAAGAGAGCGAGCTTTGTGGCCCTGACCCAACAAATCAGTTACACATACTTCAATGGCACTGCTAAAATGCTGAAAGTCAAGCATGTGCGTAAGTGCTGCATGGGATCCAGGTCCGAGCGTTCCCTGCCTCGCAGGAATGAGTAGTCACGCAGCCTGTGTGGGCTGTAGCACTGGACGGTAAAGGAGCTCACTTGCGTGTTGGGGTGGGGGAATAAAGTTGGCACTGCTGAGTTTTTAAGAGACAAATATTAGATTGCGCACGTGTTCCCCCTCCCCCGTGGATTGGTGGGAACGGGAGGCATGTAGCGCTAATTCAGATATCAAAATGCCATGGTAAAATGTACACTGATGGCATAACACTGAATTCTGGGTAATTAGGAAATTTCCATTTCAATTCAAATACAAATGAAGCTCAAAGTTGTCATCAAAGAAAAGACGAAGATGAGGATCAAAGTGATGCGACACTTTGGGAAAGGAAAAGATTAAAGAAAGTAAATTGAACAAGATTTTAAAGAGATATTAAAAGGTGTTAATGCAGCTAATGAAGAGAAATGCAGGCTATTTAATTAACATTTCTAGCAAGCAGAAGAGAGCTTTCTACACCTCCGCTAGAACATCAAAGGCCGAACGTTCTCTTATTAAAAGAGAACATAGAATATTCTAAGAGGCAGAATAGATTAAAATAGATTTAGGATAATTATGTCTACATCCATAGTGGCAACAGTTTATCGTTATATTCCAAAACCAAATCTAAGACGGTGTGCTGCGCACTGTGCTTAGAAACACGCTCTGAAGTGTTTGGAAAAAGCAGCAATCACGCTAAAGTAGAGAGGGGTGGATGGTTTGTCTCGGTAATGGGACACTTGAAATGGCCAGCTGACGTTATGAACTTTGCCCTCTCTACCCCACCCCCCCCAAACAATGCAGCGAAGAGCGGTGATATCACAAATGAAAGGGTTGTCCACTCCTCCTGCACTAAGCATCTGAGGAATTAACTGCACTGCTACAAAAGAACAAAAGGATAGTCTGACGGGTTTATTAATCCGAGCTGACGATCCCATGCTGGGAGCCAGAACAAGAGAAAGCTCGCCGGACTCTTCAAATGAAATTAAGGGACGTGTGCGCTCAGGCTCACCCTTTGATCATCCTCAACATGAGGCGTTTACAACAGCTTGGTCACAAAGCAGTGCCGCCTCTTTCCTTCGGGTTTTTTTTTCTTTTTTTTTAAAGTTCCAGGCAAACGCAAACAGACAGAGCGGCCCAAAACCCCACAAGTGCCAAATGACAAGCCAAAGGCTACTTTCTAAACACCGCTCCAGGGGTTTGGTCCTGCGGCCAGCAGGGGCCCACAGCACGCTGGCTCTCCGCTGCCTTTCAGAGGTTATTCGGCAAACTGCCCAGCACTCCTGTTCTGCCATCAGTTCTGTTCAAACCGAGCGTCTTCCCGGCTTTCTGTGCTGTGGGTGCTCAGACCGTAACCCAACAGGTTTATTTTTAGAAAGCACAAATTGACATACTTACGACCACCCCAGTGCTAAGCAATTCAGAGCAAGTGCAATAAAAACTGCTCCTTTCTGCCAGGCACCCTGGTTCGGTGCCGTGCAAAAATTGGCCCAGCTGCGTTTTAACCCAGTAGGTGTCGCTAGCAGGTTCTGCAGTGGTGACAGTATTTTGTAGCAGAAGGGGGAAAAGGCTATAAATGAGTCCTTTATTCAGGGCAAAAGCCCAATTATTTGCCCACTGGAACCAATGGGATTTGTAGAGGCCCCGCAGAGCAGAGTTGATCTGGGGACAGTGCTGAAAAGCACTTTGGGGGAAATGGTAAGTTTTTGAGTTGTAGTCAGAGAGCTTAAGGCCAGAAGGGACCCCCAGATCTTAGCACAGGCCACTGCCACCCCCCAACACCCGCACACTAAACTCAACAACTGAAATGAGACCAAAGTAGAACGAAACAATGATGTGCCACAGGGAGAGAATATGAGGCCCTGAAACACACCAGTGCCCGAGGTCTCTGCAAAAGCATGGAAATGATTCAGTGAGATATACACAGAGATTCCTGGCAAATGACCCACACGCTGCAGCGGAAGGTGAAAAACCCCCAAGGTCACTGCCAATCGGATCTGGAGGGAAAAATCCTTCCTGACCCCACATGTGGCGGTCAGTTAGACCCTGAGCCTGTGAGCAAGAACCAGCCGGCCACGCACCTGAGAGAGAGAATGCTCCGTGCCAGCTCAGAGCCCTGGCCCTCCCCATCCAGGGTCCCATCTCCAGCTGTGGCCATCCCTGATGCTCCAGAGGAAAGAATTTTTTTTTAAAAAAAACAAAAACAGAATACATGCATTTCCTCTGTGAAGTTGAAACATCAGTGGCATTACAGTCGCACCCAGAGGGTGCCCCCAGGATACCGCCGCAGAGATCACGCTGGGCTTTGTCTCTCTGTACGTTCTACCACATGTGCCCCTCTCTAGCTCCCGTCTGTGCTTGGCTTTGTCTTGCCCCATAAAGGCTTCACAGGGCAGTAATGTCAAACTTCCTTAGCCAATCAGCAGAGAAATATTTTTGGACACACACACTCATCCATCTTGGGCTGGGCTCTGAGGTCGACCTTTCATGTGCCTGGCATGGGTTGAGGTGGTGGAGGATGAAGGTGGCTTTAAGTCACCTGTGTCCCACCCACACACACACACAGAGGTATCACCAGGGACCTGGCTAATTTCAAGGCACAAATCAGATCAGCCCTGAGGGTATTCAAAGTTGCACCAGCTACCTATGGCCCTAAGAAGCCATTCGCCAGCTAGGGTTAGCTGGGGCATAAGAAATCCCAGACCCATTCGCTTTTCCTCAGGCCACACCTAATGTCCAGGGAGTGGTCTGGGAACTCCTGAGGTGGGTCAACCCTGACGACTCTGATACCCCAGGGGAATCACAAGTGGCCAGATCTTCTCCCTGGCTTTAGGGCAACCAGCCAGCAGCAGAATGCTGCCCTGACGCAAGGCACTGACACAGAAAGGCTCCTCACCCACACACAACGCTCACGCTGATCAGGCCCTAGGGGTGCAGAATCACAAAGCCACCAGGTTTTCAGAATTATTTTCTTTCTGGTTAAGGAAAGACAGACACTAAATTAACCCCCAGGCAAGATGTCGGAGGATTAGACTCTATGTAGATTTAATTTCCTCTCGAGATTCCTCGCAGCTTCTTAAGAACACACGAGACATCGGTGCCACATTCTAGGGCATCTCTGGGTGTGGGCGAACCAGCTCAGATCATACAAAACCACCCCAACCATCAGCCGAGGTGCAGACCGTACGTGAGGTTCGGGAGAGTCTCAGCCAGCAGCATTTGTGGCCACCACAGCTTTGCATTTACAGACACTATCTGCACTTCCCGAATTTGGCCCGATAACCTTTGCTGAGCACTCTAGTGTATTTTTTTTTAATCTGAATAGCAATAGACTTGGGACCAATTTAAAAGGGAGGCGTCGCTGACAAATACCCCAGTGCTGCTAACACAAACCCCCAGCTGAGGCTCCGGCCCTCCCATCTCTACAAGCCAGCTGTCGAGCAGCTGCTTCCCTACAGGCTCACGGCACCTGCCTCCCTCTGTACCGGTGCCTCCTCTAACCACTGTCCAAGGCTGAGGTTCCACCTCCTCGCTGCACGAGTCTCCAGCTGCCCCAGCCCCACCCTGCCTGGCCCACACATGCCTCTGATCACTCCCAAATGTCAGGCCATTTAAGATGCAACCTGGATTTTTGCAGCTTGGACCCATGGAATTTCTGGAGCAAAGAGGTTCTGATCATTCTGTTGGAGTCTGAGCCTCTCTCCACCTTAACCCAATCTTCTGGGTCTCACCTAGGGCAGCTCTTTTCCTTTGCACACAGGCTGCTCGCTGCCTCTCCAGTGCCAATCCAGACACATCAGCAGGCTAGCTTCTTGCTGCTGCTCGGCTGATGGAGCATTTCCTATCAGCTGACGCTAACAAGGGCTTGTGCGCTTTAGCCACGGTTCTTTACCTTCTCGCTCGTACGAGCCAAACCCAAACCAGCGCCCGTCCCTGCAATCTGTCAAAGTCACATACAGCTGCCAGTCACAAAAGACTCCTGCTTCCCCACGTACATTTCTTCTCCACGCCTGTCCTCGATTGGTTCCGGTTCACTGAACTGGCCACTGAGCTGATTGACAGTGTCAAAGTCTCCCGTGGCCATCTCAGACAGCACCTCCATCCCAGCACTTCTGGCTGCTCCCGGAACGCCTCCACCCAATTCCTCACACCCCAAGCAAACTCCACCCTCCCGAAGAACCCGAGTACTATAGCAGCTTAGCCACCCCACAGACACCCACACACCTCTGCCTCCCCCTCCATGGCATCCGGGGTTTGCATTTATACCTCGATCTCGGTACCCTACCTTAGCGCCACCTTCCCCCAAGCAGTGGGCCTTTTCGCTCAGCTAGCTTAGCTCTCTCCTCAGCCGCCCCGCTCTGCCCCCAGCCTGCACCGTTCCCAGTGCCCAGATTTCCACAGCTGCAGCCCAGGTGTCTCTGAGGGAGCCAACGCTACACCATTCAGCGGCACAGGGCAGGTTGTAAGCTGTTCCCCTTCCATCCCTGTTCAGCATCAAGCTTTCCTAGAGGGGAACTCCTCGTAAGCCCTTGAGCCTTGTTCTGCTTGCAGGAGGTGTCGCTTTTCATCTTATGTTTCCTCATCAGTAGGTTCTGAGGACACAGTTCAAGCACATTTCCTCCCTTGTCTTTTCCACACTGGCCCCAAAATCTGCTCCCAGCCATCAAAGACTCTTAGCACTTGGATGTTAACGGCTCTGAGAAGCAAGAACAAATCATGCCCTTGTCTCCTGGGAGATTTGATCAGGAAGCTCCAATATTAACACTTCTCCAGCTTTGTGGGTGGGAAACTATCTTCTGTGCAGTTAATGTTCTATACCCCACTCCCACCTCCAGAAAACCATTACCAAGTCACTGCGAAACGCGTGAGAAGGGGCAGTTTGCCTTCGCACAAGAGGGTGCTTCTGTGGATTGGACACTCCTGAAAAGCAAACCTTTACTTTGCAATAATTGAGCATTTCTCTGAAAGAGAGTTAGTGAAACAGACAGGCTTCAGGATACACCGTTGAGCCTGGTTAGCAGAGGGAAGGCAGGTTCTTTGCTTTCAAGGTAGGACGTATAAAACACACTGAAGTAGCAGAGCTCGTTATTTCAAGTGCCAGAGGATTTTGTTGAAGAGATGCAGAGGCTCCACAGCATGGCATAAGTCTGGTGACCTAAGCACCTTTATTGAAACAGAGGTAGAATTTGCTGGTTCTTTGCTATTAGAAACAACCTGAGCTGGTTTGATTAACCTGGGAACTCACTCACCTGCCCCTCTGACAAGCTGGTTCTCTGCACAGCTGTTTGATGGAGCTGGCTGAAGTTTAGTCTGGGGAAAGTCTCCCCACAAACCAGTTGAATTGGGATGGGCATTCCTCATGGGGAACACATCAGTTCTGATGACAAAGTTTGATTTTCCCAGGGGAAACATCCAGACAAAGCTTTACCTTTTGACTTAAAATGTTGTTTCACTTTGGTTCTTCAGTCAAAAACCCAACACGACATTTTAAGTCGAAAGGAGACAAAACAAATTTGTTTCAAAATGTTAGTTCAGAATATTTTCATTTTGACGCCATTCAAAACTCCCTGTGGGAAACGTAACATTTTACCATTCCAACTTCTGAACAAAGATTTTTTCATTCCAAATTTTTCCAACTGGAAGAATGTTGGTTTTCCCGCCAGCTCCACTTTCTGACCTTAACCTTGTAACGAAGCGATTCGGGCGAGTTTTCCCCTGCCATTGGCTGGGTGGAATCAGAACTGCTCTTCCATCTCCACGCCAGAACTTCTGATCAGCCATGATGTGCAGCACAGTGACACTATACTAACAACAAAGACTCCGTCGAACAAACGAGGTGTATTTTGGGTGCTACGGCTCAGTTGTTAACCTTAAAAACTTGCAATCCTATTCCAGGCAATTGAGTTGCAGAGTGGGAAGCATGGAATAAAGTGAGGAGATGCAAGGAGAGAAATCGCTGGAGAAAAGGTGAGTGTTAATTTCATAGTTCAAAGGGGAGCAGGGGCTCTCCCCACTTACACCCATGGGCAGCGCATGAACGTCCGGCTGGGGGAGGCTAGCTCCCAGCCCCACCCCTTCTGCCTGAGGCCCCACACCCCTTCCACCCCACAAAGCCCAAAGCCCACCCCCACCGCAGCCACTGGCCCCCCGCCTCAGGCTAGTGCTCCCAGCCCCGGAGCGCCGGCAGCTTCCCTGCCCAGCCTCAGAGTGGGTGGCGCGGTCCCAGCCTCCCAGCCCCGGAGCGTTGGAAGGGCAGGTGGCACGGCCCGAGCCGGGGCCACCCCACAGGGAGACTGGAGCCGCCCGGAGTGGAAGCAGGAGGCGCATCTGGGGACTGAGTATGGGCAGGGCCAGGCCTGGCCACAGCTTTCCCCAGCCCACGACACCCGCTGCCCATGCTTACACCTATCCAAAGCAAGATGCGGGCTGCAGCACTAACCCCGGTGGGAAGTTTTCAGCACAACTGTTTCTCATCAGAAAATGCTGATTCATCAAAACCAAAACTTTGCCCTGAAATGTATCGGATTCGGAGCAGAACTTGACTCTGGGTCACCCACATCCCAGGCAAGCACCTGGGCCACTGGGATGCCAGCTTTTCTGGGGAGGTGTGGCCCTCTCTTTTGAAGGGTCTTGTTCTTGTTCCAATGTGGGACAAAAAAATAAAATAAAACTGAAACCTCAACATTTTCTGTGAAATAGAATTTCCGTTTCCTGGATGGCCCTGCTCACAACTTGTGCTGCCTTTTCCAGTTTGTTGAAATCACTGAGGATTAAATGAAACATTTTGTTTTGATTTTGCTCATTTTAAAATGGTTTTGGTTACTTTTAAAAAAACAAAAGACATTTTGATAAGAAAAGTTGGTTTGAATTAAAAAAATGAAACGTTTCATTTTGAAAATATCAGAACGAAACATTTCACTTGGGGAATATTTTTTTTTTTTTGACCAAAACCATTTGGCAGCACCAGTATGCATTTGCAAAATGTTCACGTCACCAAATCTGCAGTTTTTGCCAAAAAAAAAGTTTCATGTGAAAATTTTTATTCAGTTCTACTCTGTATTTATAACCACTCATCTTCCAGCCCTCACCTTGTTTATTCTCTTGACTTGTCACATGTTTATTTAGGGCTAAATCTTGAAGATGGATCCGGACAGCCAGCCTCCTGTGCCTAGTCACATCTATCTGCAGGATTTTGGCCTTAAATTGCAAACTCTCCAGGACAGGCACTGTTTCTTCATTTGGACTTGTGCAGCACCTAACCCAATGGGACTATGATCCTGATTAGGGTATTGGGGTCCTGCGGTAGAATAAGTAAGTGATCGATAAAACAGAACTGAATAGAGTCACCTGAAAAATTTCACCCAAATAGTTTTATTCACCAAAAAATGCAGATTTGGGACAATCAAAACTATTCACAAGTTTTGGTCAATTTCATCAATTTTTTTTTAAAGCATTTGTTTTGCCCAGTAATTTGAAAAATGAACATTTTGGTTCAATCCTCAATGAATCTTATTGCTGATTTCAGCCACCGAACCAAAATATCGGTTACTCACCCTTCTCTAGAGCAGAAAAAGAATTCCCAACGAATAATTTACTCCAGGAAGTTCTCCTCCTTTCTGCTTCATGGAAAGTTGCTTATTTGTCTCTTTTATTCAATAAAAAATAAAATACTTTGCACAATATAAAAGTACGTTGAATTCAATTTATCCTGAAAAGTTACTAGGTTCTTTTTCCCAGCTGCAACAACATCTCAGAGAATAAGTTGGATCATGTAAGTGCCAGGCATTACTCTACAGTGAATATATAAAACAAGAGGATTGTAGACTGTTTATAGTGTCAGAGGGAGTATCCTTTGCTGTAACTTAAATTCTAAGTTAGGAGTTACCATAACCAGCATCTGTATAATAGAAACTGGTGAAATGTTCACAATAAACCTAAAACCATGCAAAACTCCCTTGGCTCTGGCTGTCATTCCAGACTCCAGATTCACGTTGTTATCCAGCAGAAGGGTCACATGAGCCTAGTTTTGAGTGCATTTTGTTGCATCAAGCTGATGAGAAATTCAGTTTCATATGGTTTTGACATGCAACTGAGACAGTGGGACTCAATTTGCTTACGACTTTGGGTTCACTAGAAACTGAATCTCAAAGAAATTCATGCTTGCAATCCCGCTCAGCCCAAAGGGACTATACCTCCGGCACAGGGGCCTGCAAAGTGAATGCACTAACCTTCCCACCGCTCTCATAGACTTGGCAATGACATTTGACGTCGACTGACTGCAGGAAATGAGGGGCGCTCGGGATCAAAGCGTGTTCCTTTATCTGTGCCAGCCCTAGAGCTGGGAGCATCTGTCGCTTTAGGAGGGAAGATGATATTAATCAGTTGTTTGAAGCTGTGAGGCCGGGTGACCTGATCCTAGGAGATGCTGGTGCAGAGTGCCTCCTGAAAGGCCAGTGGGAGCTGCAAGGGTTCAGCACCTTACACGATTCGGCCTAGAGGAGACATTTTGTGCACCCAGGGCAAAATTGGCTTGACCAAGGCCTTTGCACCACTTAAGTCCTGAAAATAGGCCCTTCTGTGCAGAGGTGTGTTTATTCTGTTTATTCCAGTAGTGCCTAGGGGTCCCCACAGAGATTAGCACCCCCTTGTGGTAGGCACTGTGTACACACACACACACACACACACACACACACACAAAAGAACAGCCCTGCCAGAGAGCATATGCTCTGGTAGACAAGGCAGACAAAGGGGGGAAGGGAAACAGTGGCGGGGAAGCAATTGGCCCAAGACCAGGCAGTATATTGGCAATAGGGCCAGGACTTCCTGCAGCTCAGTGTCCTCTGCCCTACCCGCTGGCTCACGTACTGAAGCCCGTCAGAAAGGTTTACCAGAGGCTAGGCTACAGATTCTGGCCATGCTCATGTTTCAGTTTATAAATGGGAAAGCGACCAAGCAAGAAAGAGGCTGGAAGCAGAATTTTCACCTCAGCTATGAATCTTTCCGACGGGATGCACCAGCCAGCCTCTGTCCAATGGAAACACAAACCACTGCCATGACCGAGCTCGCACGGCACAAAGTCAGTTCAAACAGGAGCGTCTGCCCAAATCAGAGCTGTGCACGTCCACTGTCCATCTTAAAAACCAGCCTCTGGGCCCGAGCCTCTCGCCTGGCAAGGAACACCAGGCCCATCTCCTCCCCACGCGGAACGTCTGCACGGGCTGCATGACCAGGTTAAGGCTTGGGAAGGGTGAAAAGCGGGGCAAGGCACAGACTCAGTTGTAACGTCAGAACTTACTCCTGAAGATACTCAGGGCAGCAGCGGTGTCAATCTGTGTTAGACATCGCAAGCTGGAGGAAATGATCTCCCTTCATAAAGGGCTCACAAAGTGAGGGAGAGGAAAGCACAGGGCTGGCAAGGCCAGTAAATACCACTTCTGAGACCAGCTGACACACGCAGCCGTTGGGGTTCAGGATTGCTTGCCTCTGTACAGTGTTTTCTCTCTTGCCTCACTTTGCTCTAATTAGCTAATTATATCCCTAATTACTCCAAGGAAGTGATTTCATTCAAGGAACCCTTGCTCCTCCAAACAGAGCGAGTCAGTCAGCCTGTCATCAGCAAGAGCGGCTGTTGCCTTGGCTGGTGTCAGCGCAGCGAGCGAGCGCAAATGACACCAATCGATTGTTGCCTGGTGGGGGCGGCGGAAAGGTCTCCGTTAACGGGAGCAAACAATAGGTCATGGGCGCAGCCTCTGCCGCGTCAGCAGCTTGGGCCGTGCGTTGAAAGCAGGACCCACCAGGATGGCGTCTCCTCAGCAATGCGTTCCTTAGGGAGGGATCAGATCACCCAGGGAGCGCAGCACCATCTGTTGAAAGGATGAGCAACAGAATAACACTGCTTCTTTGCATTCTTCCGGGGCTGGCTTCGAGAGCTCGTCGGAGCCCAGCTAACTGGCACTGGAAGTGTCTAGCCAGAGCCCACGTGCGGCCAGCCCCTTGGGCTCCTAATACAGATCATCCTGCCAACACCACCCCTACTCATGGGGGAGCAAGTAAGCACCCTTCCATGGTCTCCTGTTGGGGCTGAGCCTGACACAGCCCGGGAGCCCCTCAATGCCAACTGCCAGAGGGCCCCCCCGTACCGTCACTCACAGCAGGCCCGACCCCAGGGGCATGCACAGGCATTTCAATGTGTCCGCCTTCGGAGGGGTACGTTAAACACACACGAATGAAAGGTTTGTGTAACACACACACACACAGATTTCTCAGAACGCCTCTGGCGGGAACACCGGGCCGCAAGGAACAGCGGCTCCCCCTGGCAGTGGCGCTCTCCGTGTCCCTGCAACCCCGGAGGGAGGAAACAGCAGCATGGCTGGCAGCTGGCTGAGCTCCTCCTCTCCCCCACCCTACAGCTGCGGCTTCCCCTTCCCCGCTGCTGGAGTCCCAGCGTTTGCAGACGCCCACTGAGGTGAGTCAGGGAGTGGAGGCAGAGGCAACACAGGGGACTCCAGCAGCAGGAGATTTGGGGAGCGGGGACGTGCCTCTGCTCGCCCCCCCTTGTGCATGCCCCTGCCTGGCACACTCCTTGCCCCACACGGTTGTCATAATATACACCCCAAAGGCATCCTGTAAGGCATCGTATGTAAACTGGTGACACGCTGCTCCCGAAACTCCCTGTGTGACATTGGTGCGGCCTGTACACAAAGGGCCATTGGCGTGGGCTGGAAATGTCCTTAAAATGGGTTTGGGAGACAGAGCACGAACCCCGCCCGCCCTGGACAGAGGAACATGTATTTACCTGTCTGACCAGCGAGCTCACTGGCTGAGGACAACGAACGGACGTTTACATATGAGATCAACAAAGTCCTCAAGCTAATCTCGCAGGAGAGACCATTCAACAGTCACGCCGAGGCACTGAATCTGCGCCCCAGGAAACCTTCCTGGCAACAGACGGATCCAGGAGAGATCCCTCACGCAGGGCCAGAAACGGATAGCACCCTCGGAGCCTAGGAAAGCTGGATTCTCTTGGCCTGACAGGCCAGAGCTGCCAGAAACTTGATGTGAGTGAGAAACCTGCTTAGACAAAGATTAAATTTTAGTCACTAGAAAGCACGTTTTGTTGTGTTTGATTTGTAACCAGACTGGTCTCCCTGATTCTTGCTCAGTATCACTTAAATCTCTGGTCTTGTTAATAAACTCATTCTTGGTTTATTACAAAACCATCTCACTGCTGTGTGTTCAAGTGAAGAGTGCATTTTCACTAACCTGCATGTACCCTGATCTACCCCTGCCCACACCCAGCCCCTTGCTACCCCCTCTGCACCCTGCCCAACACCCCTGCCCACACCCAGCCCCTAGCTACCCCCTCTGCACCCTGCCCAACACCCCTACCTACCCCCTCTGCACCCTGCCCAACACCCCTGCCCACACCCAGCCCCTAGCTACCCCCTCTGCACCCTGCCCAACACCCCTGCCCACACCCAGCCCCTAGCTACCCCCTCTGCACCCTGCCCGACACCCCTGCCCACACCCAGCCCCTAGCTACCCCCTCTGCACCCTGCCCAACACCCCTACCTACACCCAGCCCCTAGCTACCCCCTCTGCACCCTGCCCAACACCCCTGCCCACACCCAGCCCCTAGCTACCCCAAGCTATCCCCTGCCTGCACACAGCCCCTAGCTACCAACTCCCTGAAAGGGGGTTCCAAAGAGGATGGAGCTCGGCTGTTCTCAGTGGTAGCTGATGACAGAACAAGGAGTAATGGTCTCAAGTTGCAGTGGGGGAGGTTTAGGTTGGATATTAGGAAAAACTTTTTCACTAGGAGGGTGCTGAAACACTGGAATGTGTTACCTAGAGAGGTGGTGGAATCTCCTTCCTTAGATATTTTTAAGGTCAGGCTTGACAAAGCCCTGGCTGGGATGATTTAGTTGGGGATTGGTCCTGCTTTGAGCAGGGGGTTGGACTAGATGACCTCCTGAGGTCCCTTCCAACCCCGATATTCTATGATTCTATACCTCTTCACTGCACCAAATCACCCTCCTGCCCACACCCAGCCCCTAGCTACCCCTCTGCACCCTGAGTTACACCCCTGCCCACACCCAGCCCCTAGCTACCCCCCCCTGCACCATGAGTTACCCCCCTGCCTGCACCTTGAACAGTTTTCAAACTTTGAGCTGAGCCCATTCCCATCCCCCAGAGTTAATATTTTTGGTTGCACCCCCTCCCAAACCGGTGGGTGGCTGCTGAGGGGAGTGAAGGTGGCGCTCCCTGTCTGCACCCCGCTGTGTGGAGCTGGCCCAAGCACTGCAGGGCTCTGCTCCCCCACTCGCCCCAAAATAGAGAAGTCAAACTACACCTATGGAGACTTGGGGAAACTCAGGATTTGGGTTCACTGATCGCTACCTGGAAGGCCAGGTTTGGACTGGCAGAGTCCTAAAGAGTTTGCTGGCCAGGCAGACAGGCTGGTGTGGCAGGGAGCTGGCCCCCCGCCTAGCGACAGCAAAGCTCCCTCTCGCTAAGGCAGAGCAGTGTACCCGTGGGTCACAGCTCTGGGGAGCCCATGCAAAGCTGTGTTCCATGCTCTCTTGCGTGGGCTGAGACAGGTGAGAGTGGGGATGAGAATCAGCCGCTTTCTCCAGGAAAGCGGAACCAGATCTAAGAGCACTTACCAGCTGGAAGAGCAAGAGAGGCTGCAAACTAGCCTCTAAAGGGCTGCGGCTGCCTGTCTCTGTGGACTTTAAAAGGCCACCCCCAGAAAGGCATGCTGGGAGAAAAGCTCCCATAAAAGAGCAACCCTGGGCTGGGGAGAGTTAGTTAGGACCAGTGAGGCGGTGTTAAATATGCCCATTAATCCATGCCCCAGGCTGTCTGTTGTGGAAAGGCTCGGAGTCTGACTTACACACTGAAGGGAGCTGGTGAGGTGTAAATGGCCCCACCTTAGCAATGAATGAGTTTATTCTGCTGTGTTAACCCAGCCAGGAGAACTGCCCTGGGAGCCCTGGGCTCTATTCCTGGATCTCCTCGGGGGCTCCTGATAGCAGCCAAGCATGCTGCCTCTGCGGCATTCCCCGCTCACAACAGCGAAGAGACCAGCTGCTGGCCCTGGCCCGGCACTCCTCTCCCCCGTTCTCCCCCCGTGGGGCTGCGTGTTATCGTGTCGGGCTAGCCCACATGCAAATGCACTTTTAATAAATACACAGAGGTCCAGAGGGCGGAAGCCAAGTGGTTGAGCGGGAGAAGGCTCAAACAGCTGGGAGTGGTGGGAGGAGAGACGCAGGAGACTGATTGCTGGAGAGGAGAGGTTCTTTCCCAGGCAGCCAGGAGAAGACAATTAGAGCTGTCCATGGGCCGGTCTCACAGATTGGAGCTGACCAAGCTTGAAGAGGTTTCTCTTTAGCCATTGTGCTTGTCACACTGTCGTGGCACCGGAGAGCTCCGGAGGAGGCTGAGTCCTCGTAGCTAATGAGCCTTAAAGAGCTGCAGGACTCATACGTTTTGGCTGGGCCGTAGGCTGTGGGACCAGCTAGAGGAGGGAGCAGCCCCCATGGCACAGGCAAAGCAGTGTCTGTGTAGCTATCAGAATGTGCGTTTGCCATGGTACGTGACCTGACAGGCACAGACCTGCCTGCAGCAGCTTTAGCTTTCCAAGTCTATGTAGATATCTTGACCTTTTCAAATAGCACAAGTCCCGGCAGTTTAATTAGTGTCTCTCAAAGATATTAAGTCAGAATCTTGCCAGATAGCTCATGTAGGAAATTCCCTTACCGCTCACCGAAACAATTCATAGTGACAAGGTCAGCAGAGCTCAGGGCAAACAGCTATCTGAAAACAGAGACGCCTTGGATAAGTTAGCTGGGCTCTCAGGATCAGGCCCATAGCTATTAGCAGACTGTAAATTGCTTGTCTTACATGGTGCTTATTGGAGATGTCTGTGTCCCACAGACGGGGAGAATGAAGTTTGCTACTGACATTTTCAATCTGCAAGTTAGCAGCCAAAGTCTGAGAAATGCTTGAATTCACTCCCAGCCATCAGAACAGGGAGGGGTGGGAAAACACCCCACCTTCTCCAAAGAGGCTTTGATAACACACACGTTAACCTGTTCCTTACAGGACATGCACATGGGCACCTTCCGCCCTGGCACTCATCTCTCTCTGCCTGCTGATGGCTAGGTATGAAAACGACTCAGAGGTGTGCCAAATGGTAACACACTATGTGCTGGGGGGGGGGGGTGTGTGTATCCCTTTGAGAACTCTACAAGGTGTAAGAGATTTGAAAATAGTTAAAGGAGACAGCGATTGATCTTGTTCCAAAGGGGGATTAGTCTGGTAGAACCCAGCTTTGTTCTTCTGTAGGCATCCAGTGGGAGGAGGCTGTCTGCAGAATGATAAGCAGCCAGTCATAACGCCAAGTTCCAGGACCAGGGGGTCAGTCTCCATTTGGGGCAATGGTTTCTTTTTGCTCCCTGAGGCTGCGCCTTTCAGCTCTTCATAGGTGTGTTGCAAGAGGAGGAGAGAAGCAGCATATTAGTCCCACCCAAGAGCGGATCAGCTTCCCTGAGAACACACACACACACACACACACACGCACACACACGTGTCTATCAGGCTCTCCCTGCTCATCCTGCCTTCTAGACTGAGAGGTTCCAATACGCCAGAGCTTGTATTTATTAGACTGATGCCTCCAGGGCCCATCTGAGAGAAGGGTCCCACTGTGCTAAGGGCCATATGCAGAGAGAGAGACCGTCCTGAAGAGCTCGTCTAAGCAGAGGAGACAGTCAAGGGACGTATTCTCAGCCCCATTTGACAGAGGGGCACAGAGAGCAAGTGATTTGCCCAAAGTCACCCTGAACATCTGTGGTAAACCTTGGAAGTGACCCCATGTCTCCTAATCCAGTCAGGTGCCTTAGCCATAGGCCACCCTCCTCCTTCCTCACTAACGTCCGTGGGTAAAAGTCATATATATGTTTTGGGGCCTGCCCTCACTCGGCCCTTCGTAGCTACAATGACATCGACAGTGCTGGGCAAGCACAATGCAGGGCAGAGTTCAGCAGCCAGTGTTTAGTTCCCACTCCTCAGGGTCCTGGCCTCTGACCGTCCCCAGACTCACCCCTCCTTCCCACTTAAACCCACAGAGCGAGACCCTACAGATCCATGCACACAACGTAACGCTACGGAAGCCTGTGCACATGGAGGACGAATCAAGTTGTCTAGTCAGACTGTGACTTCTCACAGCAAACACAAGGAAATACTGTGGGAAGGTGAGAGGTTAACAGGTCTGTACTGCTATAAAGAGCCCCACTGGGATACCCAGGGGACATCCGTGAGAGATCAGCCTTCAGACCTGGAAATCACAACGACAGCTAATGGCTTGTAGAAGTGATGATCTAATTGGATGTCCACAGTACATGGTGGATATTCTGCAGCCGAGTCAGGTAGCCATTCAGACAGCGCTAGAGAAAAGTTTTAGCTGACACAGCAACCCCCATTGGCTCCAAAGTGAATTGTCAGTGTCACGGGATCCTCCTCGAGCACCTGCCCAGCTGGAAAGAAGCAGAACCGCAGCAAGAGATCCACTAAAAAGCCCTCCAGAGCCCACTTCTTCAAAGCCTGAACCCTTGCGCAGAACGTGGTGACACTGGCCTGTTTTGTAGTTTCCTGAAAGGAGGAGGGGTCAGGGGACGGAGTATGGGAGGCCCCAGGATTGTGGGTATTAGAAGGGTGGGTGGTGCGGGAGTGTGCGTATACATGTGTGTACACATCACACTCTTACTTGACAGATTTTTTGGCATGGCCATGGAAATCAGGCTTAACGTCTGTGGACAAAACAGCCCATGGTGATTTGGAAGTGATTGCACAGCACTCCCTGCTCGGTTAGATGGAGATTTCCATTGCGTATCTCATTACATCGAGCGACTGCCGTTTCTCAGGCTCAGGGCCTATCTCCAGCACGAGGCAAAGAGGCAATCAGAGCTATTTGCCGCTGGTTTTTGAAAAGGCTCATCTAGGCATCTTGTACACATAGCTCTTGTGATTCCGTCATTGTGACTGGAGTCCCAGGGGAGTCAGCCAAGGTCACTCAATTAGGGTGAACGGCAAAGAATGGGGCAGACAATCCCAAAGCTGGCGGATATTCCAATACTTAGAGTTACCAAACCAGCCCAAAACAGCTTCTCTAATACCTCACTGGTTAGCCAGAAGCCAACAACACAGTTCTCTTAAAGTAACCCAGCCTTAGGCCTCCATCCAGACACCCAAGTCAAATTTAATGAGGATTACTGAAAATCTTATTCATTATATAAGAAAGTTCTACCAGTCCCAAGGGATCGGACACGTCACCTCCCAGGTTAATGAATATTCCAGATCTTACTCAAATACACGCTTACAGCCAATCCTTATGAACTAAACTAAAATGTATTTCAAAGGAAAAGAGAGAGAGTACTGGTTAAAAGATCAATAGACATACAGACATGAGTACAGTTCTGAGTTCAGATTTATAGTGGAGATGGTGAGCTTTGCAGCTGCAAAGAGTTCTTTCAGAATTAGTTCATAGGTTATAGCTCAATGTTTATATTCAGGGTGGTCCAGTCAGGACTGGAGATTTTAGCCTTTAGGCTTAAGCTTCCCCTGCATGAAGCATCAAGCAGGTCTGAGATAAAAAGGATCGGGACCCAAGGGATCTTTATACAGTTCCAGACCTTCTTGGACAGCTCGGAGTCCTTAGGCGAACAACAGGCAATTATGGAGACTTTGAAGTAGAGCTATTTCCTAAGCATTGCCGGTAATTAGCTACACAGATTAACACAAGGCAATTGCCCGTTTTCCACCATTCTCAGGTGATTTGCTGCTCATTTCAAACAGAGAGGAATACAGTGATATCACTATGTTTACAGTTCATCTCAGTGTTAATATGGCCTTTTGATCTCTGAATTAACAGAATACAGCATAGACTGGGACTGTCTGATTACATTGTTAACCTCTACCAATATACATGTAAACACACAACATCACAAACATTATCTACCAATATGTCTTTAAGGGTTGAATTTGGGTCATTTATCCTGCAGGATGCTTAACCCTTTCTGGCCCCGTGTCACAGCCACAAAACAAACTAATCACCGGGGTCCATCTAGCATGAGCTTGGCATCTCGGCTTCCTAACAAGTCACTTTTCCTTGTGCCTGCTGCCTACGTCACAAGGATATTTCCTTTCCGAGCCCTTTGCCAAAGCCCCCTGGACTGCAAGAAAGCTTGGTCTGGGGGTGGGAGGGAAAGCCAAACATAATTTCAAAGTGAAAAAGACAAATCTGGGCCCAACCATTCGCAAGGGTTCCCAAACAACTCTGCTGAAATGGGAGAGCATTTTTGCTACCTGAGCGACAGCTGTCATGATGGAGGGCATGGCTTCATGCTCTTAGTGGCCACTTTGGGTAAAGGAGAACTTCCTGCAGAAGTATAGAAGGAATTTGTGATTTGCTGTGGACAATGCTGCTTATATAGCATTATGAAGGTACCAGCTGCTGACAACAGCAGGGACGGTGCTGTCTCTTATCATGACAGAGCCAGTGTCACCGTTAAAGGCCCAGTCGCACCCTCCACACAAAGCTGGGCCTAGCACTGTTCTTTAGCTGGATGAAATCTCATGTGCTGAATGTAGAGGCCTCCCTACCCCATGCTAAACAGGGTTAATTTAGTGCAAAATGGAAAACATTTCAGTCTGGTGGTTCTCAACATTCAGAACTTAAATACTGCACTGACACTCTCCAAAGGTAGCTTGATTGTTAATGCTCAGTGAGATCTTCAGGTTTCTCCAAGTTTGAACACAAAATTATGACCCTATAAATTTGGCAAACCAGTTTTGAAAAATGCATCTATTACAAGAGAATGCCTCACGCAGCTAAATCCTATGGATTCAAGTGTGGGAGGACGGCTACCAATGAAGGTCAGTGTTTGCAGCATTGGGCCCTGAACTACCTCTGCACACGTGCATGGTGCATCTCCCTAAGGGCCCAACACCTTAAGGTGCTGAGTACCTTTAGCTACCAGAAATATAAATGGGAGTTAAGGGCACTCAGTACCTTGCAGGATTGAACCCTAAGGCACTAATCCTGCAGTGAGACATGTGTAACCCACTGGTAAGGGTGTGGTATAGGGCCCTCTCCGTGCCCAAGCTGCATCTGTTATAGGCCTGATTAGCAAGCCTTGGCTTTAGCTCAAGATGTAGTAACATAAGGCTACAGCCTTAGAAGCCTCCAGTTCAATGCTGGGTGTATTGGCCAAGATGGTGGCTGTCACACGCAGACACACCATGCAGCTGTCCACTGGCACAAGTCTTCTTGCATCTGAAGTCCAAAAGGTGCAACTGCTACACTCTTAACAAAAGGAAGCCCTGCTGTGCACAGAGTTTCCAAATGCTCATATCCTTGGTGAGAGCGCATTAACTTGAAGGAAACACCATTACGAACTTGCATGTGCACTTAAAATGGCTCTTTGGATTTCAGATGGGAAACCCAGCTGTGTTTGCTGTCCAAAGAGAGCGGCCTGATTTCAGTTAGGAATTGGATTTTTTTGGTAATGCTTTTATTAAGAGTGTTTCAGATGCCACTGGCCCCAGAAAGCAAAACTTATCTGCCTCTGGGTTTTGCTTCTAACGCCATCCCTGTGTGTTATTTCATTTAAGTGGTATCTGCAGTAATCAGCCTCTCTCATTATCAAAGCCACAGACCATCTGGTTCCACTTTTGCAAGGAGAGGGTGTGAGTGGAAATCTGGTTTGACCTGGGTTTTCCTTCCCTGGGTTACGGCTTGCTCTGTGTTTAATGTTGTCACTGCAATATGATATTTGGTCAGTGGGTGGCCCATTTCCCTCATTCGAATCTAATTCACAGCCTCGTCTGGCAATAGTGTTGCTTCACATCAATTAACACGGACAGAAATTAAACTGCACCATGGACTTGATGGGTCAGGAAGCGATTCCTGTTTGTTGACAGAAAGCCTCGTTTGGGGGGGCAGGATGGAAGTGGCACCCCCTCTCTCCCCCAGTTTTGTTTCTTATTTAAAGAGCCAGCAAGTTGTTTTTTTCATTAGCGATTTCCAGGGGAGAGCTTTAGCTCTATTCTCAATTCAACTTTCAGTTTAAAATCTGCACCTTATCACAGGGGTGGATGAATATGTTCAAGGATGATAAACACAGCCTGAATCCATCAACATTTCTGCCACTGCCCCTCGCTCCCCTGCAAACACCCACTTTGGGGGTTCCCCCAGAATTTCCCCGTCAGCTCCATTCTCCCCCGACCCTGCAATGCATGGACTCCCGCCAGCTCACCTGCACTAACGTTCCTGATTCCTGATCCAGAACGTGGGCATTTACTCCTCTGGGGAAACAGGCTCCCGGCGCTGCTCTGCAGTCTTTGGGGACCTCATCGGAGCATGGTAGTAACCTGCTTGTGGCACTTCTTTGAGGTATTTATCAGTCCCCTTTCCTTGTGCCTCAGACACAAACTGAGCCAGCTGAGCTGTTGGGTGAAGAGAGCCCTGACAAGCCAGGAACAGTCAATGCAATGACCTCCTCCAAGGGAAGCAGAGCAAGGCCTCTTTGCACCAGTGGCCTAGGTAGGAGTGGAAATTTGGGTGGGCCCCGACTTTCAGGTGTCCGGGCAATGACAGATGGTGCTAGCTCAGCTTCTCCCCCCTCTTCCTCGCCCTGGTGCCCCCAGACACAGGGCGTCACCTGCCGAGCTGGGCACGCGCATGGGGCGGCTCAGACTTGGCAAGGCAGAGCCGCCGGAGAGTGGCTGTCTGAAGGGCGGGCGCAGAGCTCCATCCTGGATGTCAGGTGCCCAAGGGACGCTCCAGGCCACTGTGGCAGCGCTACACCCCTGCTCAGATTTGGGTGGGCCTGGCTGCTAAGTGTGTGGGCCGCGGCCCACCCGTGGCTACGCCCCTGCTTTGTACACTCTTCTCAACACAGACTCTTCTGGTCTCACTGCGCGTGTCGTAGAATCACAGAATATCAGGGCTGGAAGGGACCTCAGTCATCTAGTCCAACCCCCTGCTCCAAGCAGGACCAACACCAACTAAATCATCCCAGCCAGGGCTTTGTCAAGCCGGGCCTCTAAGGAAGGAGATTCCACCACCTCCCTAGGTAACCCATTCCAGTGCTTCACCACCCTCCTCGTGAAATAGTGTTTCCTAATATCCAACCTAGACCTCCCCCACTGCAACTTGAGACCATTGCTCCTTGTTCTGTCATCTGCAACCACTGAGAACAGCCGAGCTCCATCCAACTGGGAACCCCTCTTCAGGTAGTTGAAGGCTGCTATCAAATCCCCCCTCACTCTTCTCTTCTACAGACTAAATAACCCCAGTTCCCCCAGCCTGTCCTCATAAGTCATGTGCCCCAGCCCCCTAGTCATTTTCATTGCCCTCCACTAGACTCCTTCCAATTTGTCCACATCCCTTCTGTGGTGGAGGGCCCAAAACTGGATGCAATAATCCAGGTGTGGCCTCACCAATGTCAAATAGAGGGGAACGATCACGTCCCTCTATCTGCTGGCAATGCCCCTTCTTATACATCCCAAAATACCATTGGCCTTCTTGGCAACAAGGGCACACTGTTGACTCATATCCAACTTCTCATCCACTGTAACCCCTAGGTCCTTTTCTGCAGAACTGCTGCCGAGCCATTCGGTCCCTAGTCTGTAGCGGTGCATTGGATTCTTCCGTCCTAAGTGCAGGACTCTGCACTCGTCCTTGTTGAACCTCATCAGATTTCTTTTAGCCCAATCCTGCAATTTTTCTAGATCACTCTGGACCCTATCCCTACCCTCCAGTGTATCTACCTGTCCCCCCAGTTTAGTGTCATCCACAAACTTGCTGAGGGTGAAAACCATCCCATCATCCAGATCATTAATGAAGATATTGAACAAAACCGGCCCCAGGACCGACCCCTGGGGCACTCCGCTTGATACCGGCTGCCAACTAGACATTGAGCCATTGATCACTACCCATTGATCCCAACAATCTAGCCAGTTTTCTATCCACCTTCTAGTCCATTCATCCAATCCATACTTTTTTAACTTGCTGGCAAGAATACTGTGGGAGACCATATCAAAAGCTTTGCTTAAGTCAAGATATATCACGTCCACTGCTTTCCCCATATCCACAGAGCCAGTTATCTCATCAAGGGATCAGAAGGAGACCCCATCGACCAGAAGGCATAGGATACATTGTCCTCGGGATTGGGGTTCCACAAGGAGGAGATGGGTGGTGGTGGTCGGGGACTCCCTCCTAAGGGGGACGGAGTCATCCATTTGCTGTCCAGACCAGGAAACTCAAGAAGCATGCTGCTTGCCTGGAGCTAGAATTCAGGATGTGACAGAGTGTCTGATGAGACTGATCAAGCCCTTGGACCGCTACCCCTTCCTACTTCTCCATTTAGGCACCAATGATACTGCCAAGAATGACCTTGACCACTGCAGACTACATGGCTCTGGGAAGAAGGATAAAGGAGTTTGAGGCGCAAGTCGTGTTCTTGTCCATCCTCCCTGTTGAAGGAAAAGGCCCAGGTAGGGACCATCGAATTGTGGAGGTGAATGCATGGTTACGCAGGTGGTGTCAGAGAGAGGGCTTTGGATTCTTTGACCATGGGATGTTGTTCCAGGAAGAAGGATTGCTAGGAAGAGTTGGGATCCACCCAATGAAGAGAGGGAAGAGCATCTTTGCAGGTAGACTTGCTAACCTAGTGAGGAGGGCTTTAAACTAGGTTCGCCATGGGATGGTGACCTAAGCCTGGAGGTAAGTGGGGAAGTGGGATACTGGGAGGAAACACACGGAGGAGGATGCAACAGGGGAGGCCTCCGGATTCATACTGAGAAAGCAGGGCAATCGGCTAGTTATCTTAGGTGCCTGTATGTGAACGCAAAAAGCCTGGAAAACAAGCAGGAAGAAATGGAAGTCCTGGCACAATCAAGGAACTGTGATGTGATTGGAATAACAGAGACTTGGTGGGGTAACTCACATGATTGGAGCACTGCCATGGATGGGTATAAGCTGTTCTGGAAAGACAGGTGGGGGAGAAAAGGAGGAGGAGTTGTGCTGTATGTAAGGGAGCGGTATGATTGCTCAGAGCTCCAGTATGAAACTGGAGAAAAGCCTGTTGAGAGTCTTTTGGTTAAGTTTAGAGGCAAGAGCAACAAACCACTGAGCGATCCCTCCCCGGCAGGGGCAGTGTTATGGTGGGCGTCTGCTATAGACCACCAGACCAGGAGGAGGAGACAGACAAGGCTTTCTTTGGACAAATAACAGAAGCTTCCAGATCACAGGCCCTGGTTCTCATGGGGGACTTCAATCACCCTGACATCTGCTGGGAGAGCAATACAGCAGTGCACAGACAATCCAGGAAGTTTTTGGAGAGTGTTGGAGACAACTTCCTTGTGTAAGCGCTGAAGGAACCAACTAGGGGCCATGCTCTTCTTGACCTGCTGCTCACAAACAGGGAAGAATTGGTAGGGGACGTAGAAGCGGGTGGCAACCTGGGCAGCAGTGACCATGAAATGGTCGAGTTCAGGATCTAACAAAAGGAAGAAAGGAGAGCAGCAGAATATGGACCCTGGACTTCAGAAAAGCAGACGTTGACTCCCACGGGGAACTGATGGGCAGGATCCCCTAGGAGGCGAATATGAGGGGGAAAGGAGTCCAGGAAAGCTGGCTGCATTTTAAAGAAGCCTTATTGAAGGCGCAGGAACAAACCATCCTGATGTGCAGAAAGAATAACAAATATGGCAGGCGACCAGCTTGGCTTAACAGAGAAATCTTTGGTGAGCTTAAACACAAAAAGGAAGTTTACAAGAAGTGGAAACTTGGACAGCTGACTAGGGAGGAGTATAAAAATATTGCTCGAGCAGGGGTGTAATCAGGAAGGCCAAAGCACAATTGGAGTTGCAGCTAGCAAGGGATGTGAAGGATAACAAGAATGGTTTCTACAGGTATGTTAACAAGAAGGTCAGGGAAAGTGTGGGACCCTTACTGAATGGGGGAGGCAACCTAGTGACAGATGATGTGGAACAAGCTGAAGTACTCAAAGCTTTTTTGCCTCTATTTTCACAGACAAGGTCAGCTCCCAGACTGCTGCACTGGGCAGCACAATATGGGGAGGATGTGAGTAGACCTCAGTGGTAAAAGAACAGGTTAAGGACTATTGAGAAAAGCTGGACATGCTCAAGTCCACGGGTCCAGATCTAATGCATCCAAGGGTGCTGAGGGAGTTGGCTGAAGTGGCTGCAGAGCCATTAGCCATTATCTTTGAAAACTTGTGGCAATCGGGGAAGGTCCTGGATGATTGGAAAAATTTCTAATGGTATGACCTGATAGTAATGTATTATCCACAGTAATGTATCCTGGTTACAGCAGGGTCTGCCAATGACCTCCCCAGAACATTGCATACTGTGGGGCTCTCTCCATAGAATCATAGAATACCAGGGTTGGAAGGGACCTCAGGAGGTCATCTCCTCCAACCCCCTGTTCAAAGCAGGACCAATCCCCAATTTTTGCCTCAGATCCCTAAATGGCCCCCTCAAGGATTGAACTCATGACCCTGGGTTTAGCAGGCCAATGCTCAAACCACTGAGCGATTCCTCCCCCCCCCCCCCGCAGGGGCAGTGTTATTGATTTTATCTGGAAGGTGCTCAGATACTGCTGTGATGGGTGGCTGTATAAAATCCTAAGGGCTTGTCTACATGTAGAATTCATGGGGAAGTTAATGAGGAATAGCCAGCATGTGACTGCAAAGTACAAGTAACTATTCTCTACTAACTCCCCGTGTGAGCAGCCCTACTCGGCAGCAAGGGTGCCTGTGTGTGGCTAGTCAGTGGTTTAAGCTAAAGCACACAAAGCACTCTTAGTGCCGGGTCAGAGTGTTCACACTGGGAGCTGTCACTGCTCATTGTAGCCTTTGAGGAGAGAGACAATCTGCCACTCAGCCAGAGTACGCAGGGCCGGGCAGTGACTGCTAAGGTACTAACCGCGGGATAGCTTTAGGAGCAGCGGAGATGCAGCCACCAATTCAGATGGAGAGAATTGCTGTCAGGTTTTGGAATGATCCATTTTAAAACAAGGGCGCTAGATGACAGCACAGAAATAAGTTCCAACTTTCAACCAGCCCTGAGCAAAAACAACTTCCCAGAGGCACAACCCTGAGCCCCGTTCCAGACTCCCCAGGGGAGGAAAGGATTGCCCTCTAGCCCACAAAGAAGAAAATCAGGCGGATAAGTGCCAAGAACTCCAGCCACCTCGTTGGCCCAAGTGCTGTGTTGCTTTGCAGAATGTTATTGGATTGATCCGGACGGCTGGGTTGAAGCTGGTAAACTGGCCCCCAGCTGAATGTGGGTATTTCTGACAAAAGGCAATGTTAAGAAGACCTAGTTTGCTCTAACAAGGCAACAACTGAAATGCATTGTTCTAGCCCTGGACGCTAGGGATAATGTGAACTACCCTTAAAGTCTCAGCTCCTGCAAAAAGCTGAGCTTTGGGGAAATCACGCCTCACCAATCTATTAGAATTCTTTGAGGGAGTCAACAAATATGTGGACCAGGGTGATCCAGGGGATCTAGTGCACTTGAATTTTCAGAACATCTTTGACAAGGTTCCTTAACAAAGGCTCTTAAGCAAAACAAGCCGTCATGGGACAAGTGGGAAGGTCCTTTCCTAGGTCAGTAACTGGTTAAAAGATGGGAAACAAAAGGTAGGAATAAATTATTGGTTTTCACAGTTGAGGGAAGTAAACAGCAGGATCTCCCAAGCATCTGTACTGGGACCAGTGCTGTTCTACATATTCATATTTGATCTGGAAAAAGGAGTAAACAGTGAGCTGGCAAAGTTTTCAGATCATACAAAGTTACTCAAGAGAATTAAGTCCAAAGTTGACTATGGAGAGTTACAAAGGGTCAAAGGTGCCAACCCCGCGGATGCTCCACGACTGGAGCACCCATGGGGGGGGGGGGGAAATGGTGGGTGCTGAGCACCCACAGGGAGCCCCCCTACCAGAACCTCCCGCTCCCCACAGCACCTCCTGCCTGCCGGCGGGCCCCACCAATCAGCGCCTCCCCCACCCTCCCAGCGCCTACCGCCAGCTGCAGACCAGTTCTTTCACGGCATCAGGAGGCCCTCGGGGGGGAGGGGAAGAGCGAGGGCGCAGCGTGCTCGGGGGAGGGCCGTAACTGGGCAGGGAAGGGGCGGGAAGAGGCGGGGAAGAGGTGGGGCTGGGGCAGAGTGGGAGTGGGAAGAAGCAAGTCGGGGTGGGGCCTTGGGGGAAGGGGTGGAGGGGGGGTGGGGTCTGGGCAGAGCCAAAAGAGCAGATTAGAAACTCAGCACCTATGAAAAGGCTTCTGATAAAACAGGGTGATTGGGCAAGAAAATGGCAGGTGAAATTCAATGTTGATAAATGCAAAGTAATGCACATTGGAAAACATCATCCCAGCTATACATACAATATGATGGGGTCTAAATTAGCTGTTACCACTCAAGAAAGAGATCTTGGAGTCAGTGTGGATAGTTCTCTGAAAACATCCACTCCATGTGCAGCAGCCGTCAAAAAAGCGAACAGAATGTTGGGAATCATTAAGAAAGGGATGGATAATAGGACAGAAAATATCCTATTGCCTCTCTATAAATCCATGGTATGCCCATGTGCAGTGCCCAGAACAATGGGGCCCACTAGGCAGGACTGTAATATTCATGATTAGAGAGAAAGGGAGTTTGGACCCTGATCTGGATATTGGGTCAAGCCCCTCTCTAATCAAGGCTGAAGCCACCCAGAGTAAAGGAGAGAGGTGATCATCTGGCTTCCTTGGTCTCCTTTGTCTATTGCAGCATAGACAAAGCACATGCAGAGACTGATTGCCAGCTAAGACAAGCTCAGCACATCTCCTGCAGATCTGGCCAGGAGCTACAGGCTCCTGCCACGTGGCTTCTCTGAGAGAGCTGTCACCTACGGACAGATCAGCTCGAGTAGGAGCCTCAGACTAAAGAGAGGCACTAGCTAATTGGTCCAGTCCTGACTGCTGTTGGGGAACGCGACTTCTGCTCCATTAAATGTGAACATGAAATCATCCAGTCATACGACACAAAGGATTCACCACCACCAAGGAAACAGAAAGGCGCAAGACCATGGGAGGATCACACCACGAAGGTGGTTGGCCAGCATCTCAGACGGTTTGCCCCTCTGTCACTGAAAGGCCATGGAGTGGGGCACTGTAACTGTCACTCACTTCTAGTAGTGCTAAAAAACTGATGCTGCAGTTCATAATAAAGACCCTGGCTCAGCAGATTTGCCCTGGTCCCCGATGCATGCTAGCCTAAGTGCGGCCAAACAAATTAATTCTTGAACGCAGCGTCTTACCCTTCTGCACCTTCAGCCTTCCACTCATGCAGACCCAGCTTTGCAGACTCACCGCACACCCTTGCTTTGAGACTATGCCACCCCCAAAGCCATCCCTAAAAGCAGGCCAGCTCTGATGACTCCTGGTAAGAGCTCATCAGTATCTTTCTTGGGGGCCAAGACTTTCAGAAGCTGGTTGTCGGCAAACCCCGTTGCCGAGAACTAGAATTGCCAGCGTTTGACCGACCACCTTGCCCTTTGGTGTTGCCGCTAGAGGGGAGCTTGATGGAATCTTTGCTAATGGGAAGCCAAGAATGTCAAACTATTAGTGTACATCTGGGGAGAGGCGCGGAGCCTGGAGGGTGGCTCCCAGTCAGCAAAGCCCACTCAAGGCGAGAGCATCAGAATCTATCGAACAAGGTGGAAAACTACTGACTTGAGCACCAGGGCAAGACAACAGGCAACTGCGACTGAGAAGGGCGTGGAGGGCTCTTAACTCAAGGTGCCTTGGTCAGTGCTGTGAAATTTCCATGGCTTTGAAAACTGTGGGTCTTTGGTGGCGTGTTGCTCTCGAACGCAGACTCCGGAGTAAATCTCCCTTTGGCAGCACATCGTACAAAAGCTCATTCAAACCTCCAGGCTGCTGGACTGGTTTTAATCTAAGTTTTATTTCTGTAAGCTGCAAAGTTATGAAGAGAATGCGCCGAAAGCTCGTTGTGGGGATAGACGGCATGAGGCTGAGTCAGATTCTCTAATGTCTGCAGTGGAAACATTTTAGCTTCTTCAAGGGTGGGGACCAAATGTGAAAAGCTTTTGATCTTAAAAATACCAGCCCTGTCAGCAAGAGAAGAGGGAGAGCCTGCCTCCACTCTCCCCAGTACAGCTCTGTCTCTGTCTTTGCTCTCCAGACGCTATACAGATAGGATGTCAGGTCCATCTGGATTTACCACAGTGTGGTGATTAGCCACCTCTGTAAAATTGTTGCCTAAGAAGAAACTGGAGTCTCCACATAAGCCAAACTTGAAGATGATGTCCCCAGTCAGTAAGCAGCTGGTTATTCTACAGCAAATAAATCCTGTCTGTAGGCCATTGCAAAACCAGATAAAAAACACTCACCAGCACCTTAGCCCATCATCTGATTTGATCACTGTATGCAGTGGAATTAACATTGTATGTACGACGAAGCCAAGACACACTGGAGAATTGTCAACCAATATGGTTGGACTAAGGCAGCCAAGTCTGCACTGGTTGCTTAACTCTGCAGGTCTGGATCAGCCCAATGAGTGGCTCTTCCAAAAGACTGTATGGCCCCTGCTCCTTCAAAGGAGGCTTTGCCCATGATTTCAGGAAAAGCAGGAAACAGCAGAGAATGGGTATTTGGAAAACTGGAGAACATTTTACCTCATCTGAAAGACAAGGAGATCTGGACCAGAGCTGGTCAGATCATTTTCAATGAAATATCACCAAAATACACTGTTTTGTCAAAGCCCAAATGTTTGTGTGGAGATGTATCAGTTTTGACCAAATTTTCAGCAGGAAAGGGGTCAAACAAGCTAGAGATACAGTCTATAGCTGTTTAGGGGCACTGGCTTGGGCTCTGAGAGCCACAGGTTCAAGACCCTGCTCTTCTGAGTCAGTAATCTGGAATGGAAAACCCTGAATCAGGTAGAGTGGGGCCTTGAACTTGGGTCATCCACCTGTGACTCTTGCTGAATTGAAATGTTCAGGTTTTAATCTGAAAATGAGCATTTTGATGCAATTTTTTTTTTTTTTTGTGAAAACACTTGAAAGGTTTTGATTTTATGCCATTGTGGAATGAAAACTTTAAACCCTCAAAAGTTGCTGTGAAAGGGAACTG
Source organism: Chelonia mydas (assembly GCF_015237465.2). Classification (NCBI taxonomy): domain Eukaryota; kingdom Metazoa; phylum Chordata; order Testudines; family Cheloniidae; genus Chelonia; species Chelonia mydas. The sequence continues at coordinate 81,345,878 of NC_051250.2, forward strand.
TCGCCCTGTGGTCACCCCTTGTCCTGGGCGTCACCCCTTGTCCTGGGCAGCTAATAAACTATGGGCTAGACCGCGCTGATCACACACTTCAGCGTTGCCTCCACGCAGCAGAGCGATCCCAGTGGCGTCAGTACAGCCAAGCCGTACCCAGCCCAGCCCATAGTAGAAGGATAGTGTCACATCAGGCATTTTTGTTTGCACATAGTTTTTTCTATAGATACCGTAACTGACCTCAGGTCTTTCTCAACTAAAAATATTTTGAACAGGAAAAAGAACGGTTAATACACTCAGAGATTCTTTTGCCATGACAAGGTTAAATTCATTTCTGCCTTGCAGCTAATGCTGAAGCCTGGTAATTGCACTGGATGTCTCTATCCAGCCTTGCTTTTTAGTGAAAACAATTAATTTGAAGAAAGTCTGTCTACTTGTTTTTTATTTTTGAAACTAAACTTTGAGGCAGCTGATGTCCTGAAATGTGTTAAGTGCTCCCAAACTGAGCAATTAATCAACTGACTTCAAGGATATTCAGAGCTAGGAGACATATGTTCTGGAACATGTAAAATATCAGAGAGCAGAGAGCTGGCAAGCGGCTTGGTGCATGACAAAGCTCTGGAATGGATGAAGAGAACGAAGGGAACAGCATGTGTCTCATCTTATCACATGCCCTCTTGTAAGGTGCTATTGGGTCCTCTTAGAGCATCACACTAAACCCCGCCCAAACTGTTGTGTATGGCTCATGCTTCCAACGCTGGGTTAGCAGCCCCGGCAAACAAAGCAGGTATTGACCTTACATGCAAGAGGATACAGCTTGCACTGAGAGACAGTATGGATTGGTGGGTGGGTAACGGACAAGGCCTCAGAGGCCTGCCTTCCAGCCCGGGATCTGCCACTGATCTGCTGTGTGACTTTCAGCAAGTCACTCACTGCTCTTTGCCCCCTTCCCCTGCCCTTCTTTGCTCTGTCCTGGCTACAAACCAGTAAGCTCTTCCGAGCAGGGGCTCTGTATGTGCACAAGGGAGCCCTGGTCTCCACTTGGGCCTCGAGGAGACACTGTGAGAGGAGTAACCCCACCAATCCTACCGAAGAGCAGTGACTCTCTAAAGGGCTTTATTAAAATGAATGTTTCTTCCACATCTGATTGTTATTTCTACTCCCCGCCCCCCATTAAATTGTAACATTCTCATCCAGGCAAAGCATTGAACACAGGCAGGGGTTTTTCGGGAATCATTCCCTTTGAAATTTGGAAACTTTCATTACAGCTTTTTTTTTTTTTTTTGCTTCCAAGTACTGCCCGATGTTACTCTTTTATTTTTATGATTATGATTATTTCTTATTTCCAGCTAAGCACGTTGTTCTCCCAGTTCACCATCTAGATTCGATCAGTGTTGTACAACTGTGTAAGAGGTGGCTTTTGCTCATGTCCATAGTGCCACCTGCAGGCTGTACTCACCCCCACTTTCAATGGCCCTGTTTTTCACTACAATATTTGCACTGAAAAAATTAAAGGTTTGAGCTCGCAGGGGGGACGGGACAGTTGGTTCTTTTGCTGTTTTAGTGAAGCCTGGTGGAATTATTATTATGTATGTTTTATTCCAAGTAGAACAGCGATCATTATGGCAGAAAATCAACATACTGATTTCAAATAGACACATTATTAGATAGGCAAATCTACAAAACCCCAAATCACTAAGTTTGTTCGATCAGGTGAGGCAGAACAAATAACATTCTGAGCACAGATTTTAAAGCCAGCAACCCAATCAAGCCGACGATAGTAGCAAACCATATACTGTACTTCCATGACCCCCATCTCCCTAGTACCTCAGCACCTCGCAAGCTTTAATATATTCTCCTCCCAACATCCCTGTGAGGCAGGGCAATGCTACTGTCCCCATTGCACAGATAGGGAGCTGAAGCATAGAGATGGACTAAATGACTTAGCCAAGGTCATACAGGAAAGAACATGATGGACCTGGGAATTCAACCTAGGTTTCCCCAGTACCCTAACCACTGGACTTGCCTTCCTCTCCACCCTTCAAGGTGTATGAAGTTAAAGACAACATTAGGTCCACTGAAGAGTGAATATGTTACAACCTAAGGGCCTGATCCTACAAGAACTTACACACATGCTTAACGTTACCCACATGAGAATCATTTGCTTTCATTGCTCGACTGACGTCAATGGAGCTGCTCAAGTGGTTTCAATTAAGCACACATGTAAAGACATCCAAGTGATGAGACATGAGCAATGCCAGTAGAGGAGAACCTGCCAATTTATGGAAGTTCTCAGAGACCGTCACCAGGTCTCCTATATAGTGCATTCACTGGGGTAATTCAGAGGACCTGTCTCAGAAGAACCCGGGCTAGGTATTGAAACACGGTGCACATGTATTCTATGGCTGGATCACCCTGACAATCGCAATAAGCATTGGCCTGAACATTCACTGAACCAGCAGACTAAGCTGACCACAGCAGTCTGGGAAGAGCTGGTTGGGAATTTTCCATCGTAATGATTTCCAACGGAAAGGGTAGTTTCCATAAAATTGGAATTTTCCACAGGGGGGAAACAATCTCAATTTTGCTGAAAATTTTCAATTTTCTCTGGAAATTATTTCATACCAGATTTTTTTCAAAACCAATTGGAATATTTCATTTTGTTGAACTGACCCAAAACACTTAGATTTGAATCAATGCAATAAAACATTAAACTGCATGTTCCTCTCAGCACTTTGGCTTATGGGCATTGTACTTTGGGCCCGTTCTCTCCAGTTGGTCAAGCGCTCTCATCTCCCATAATGCATTGGGGATTGCTCACTGACCAAGCTCTGCGCGGTGCATCATGGGTGTAGCATGACTGGGTGCATCCTAGGAGATGTGGTGTGGTCAGGGTTTCTGGCCCATAGGAGAAAGTGGGGGCATCAGGCTCCTGAACTGCAGCTTCCATGAGGCACCGCTATGGGACAATGCAGTTTGGTATTGAACCGAGTCTAAACGAAGGATTTCGGATGAGTTCAGTAAACGGAAATGAAACATTTTGACATTTCTGGAGTCTTGGAATTTTCAAAGTTTCAACTTTTTGTTCCACGGAGTTTTGTCTGAGGAAGCCTGGTTCTGACTGTATCCGGGAGTGGAGAGCTGTGACTGCCAGGCAGGGCCTAGGGGCAAGAGCTGATGGTCCCAGCTTGGCTCACGTCACAGCTGGCCCTTTGGACACTCTACAGCCTGAAGCACCCGCACAATAAAGGCCTCGCCCCCAAAATGTTAATGGTGTTTTGGGAATTGTTGTCACACCGCTGGTACTTTCATCCTTTCCTTTACGTGCCCGCTTTTCCTGGCATCCACGTTCAGCAGTTTGAAGAGGGAGTCGGGAGCACCACAATCCCTAGGCCAGTTAAACTGTAGACGAGAGCCCTCACCACTGGCACAGCCCCTCGCGGCTGGGCCTGGCATAGCAAGTGTCCCTGGCTAGCACCCCTGCCAAGAGCTGCTCTGGCCCTGCTGTGGTCTCTCTCTCGTCTCGTGACTTGGCCCTCCAGCCAGGACACATTTAGCCCCATCCCTTCCTTGGTAACAGAAATTCCAACAGAAATAAATGTCCAGTCCCTCTGTCTGGTCTGCCTCCCTCTCTTCTCAGCGCTCAGGAGTCCTTATCCCACCTTCCTCTGGGGCTGTTACAGGAACCCAGGCCCACCGTATACACTAGGATCCAGTCCAAGCAGTCAAGGGTCACTCCACTAGTCTCCTTGCTGCTACCTCCCTGGACTTCCTCCTACCAGCCTTTCCCTGGACTCTCTCCTCACCCTGCAAAAGCCTTCATGGTTCCTACAGGTCTCTCTGTTCCCTGCCACCAGGAGAGTAACTGCAAAGTTCCTCCCTGCAGCCCCTTCTGCACTAACATTCCTCTGTTTATAGCACTGCCCAGCCCCTCCCAGCTAGGTTTCATCACTAATTAGGCTTGGCCCACCCTCCAGGTGCAACCAGGTAGGACAATTGGCCTCTCTGGCACACATTAATCCTATCAGCACCTGTGCACGGTAGGCACCCCATCACAAAGGCAGAGAGATTTCAAGATTGACAGAACTCAGGCATGGTATCCCCCCTTTCCCTGACACTAACTGGTTCCCCAGCCAGGCAGCCGTTCCACTTGTACCATAGTCACCACTGAAGTCATCTTTTATCAACCGTTACCAGCCTGCAGTAGCTGCGATACTGAGCAGTTTCCCTGTCGTTGGAGTAGGAAGTTGCTGCAGTTTTCATAAGACAAGCTCTAGTGAGGAGCAAGGGTTGGCATGGTGATGAGGATGTAGAAGAAAATGGTGGCCCCAGAATTATGGAAAAACTGGAGGCCCTGTTGAGGCAGGAGCACGGGGCACGGTGAGACTGGTCAGAGGCTTGGATAGCTGGGTCCCTGCGCACCTCCCATGCACAGAGACAGGAAGAAGATTTTCAGCTAAGATGGGAAGAGATCTCTTCTTGCCAACCCACGATCCCATGGGGCTGAGCAAAAGCCAAATGAAGTCAGCGGGTCTGTTTCTAGGGTCTTCATTGGGCTTCAGTTCAAGCCCCTCTGGCCTGGTGGTTTCTGTGTGACCAGTGTGTGCTCGATAGCAGCGCCATCAGGATGAGGGGGAAAGGTAACGCTGAAAACTATTCCAAAGCATGAAAATGATTTTAAAGTTTTTAGCACATTCTGTGCTAGAGACTGTATTCCCCGTGCCTCGGCTTTTCTGAGTACCAGTAAAATCTGCCCCCAGGAATAAGCTGCAGGCATCCAATGATGATCAGGGTCTTATGGACATTTGGAAATCAAGGGCGCTGAGTTTGGAATTCATTTGTGTGCCATCTCATGTTCATCCTGGGCCAGCAGCGGGCATGTTAGTTTTTTCTGTGTTTTAAATCATCATTATGTGCATGATGCTTTACAAGAGGTGGAGGGGACATAAAGTCAACAAACAGGACCAAACCCTACTTCATGGAGCCTGTCGTCCAATGGGTTCGGACTTTAGCATGCTCAAGACAATGGACGGAGCTCAGCGACTGATCCATTTCTCTTCCAGAAAGAAGTTTTTTCATCTCCAGAACATACTTCGCTCCCGGCTATTTATCGATCAAGCAAAGCCAGCCCAGTTACTCAATTATTAAAGGCCATCCAGATACTTGAAGTACCATCATTCAGTAGGTCCCCTCTCCTATAGCTCATAGAGCAGGAACACGGCCTCCAGCTGAATATTGTGGATTTGCATCGACGCCGTGCCTGAGGCTGGAGAGCAGAAACATTTAAGCCATGGACCAATGTCCACTTCATTTAGGAAATTCTTCGGAATTCATTTAAATTCTTCCTTCCAGTTATTGGCAGAAACCAAACGTTTTCTCAACATGAATAAAAAATAAATGCCAGACATTTGCTGCAAAATGAATCTGCAGTTAATTTAAAATAAGCCAAAAAAACCCATAGAAATGCACTCGCTTGGCATTTTTATTGGAAATTATTTCCACTAGACATGAGGACCAGAAAATGAACAACAAATTGGATAGAAGAAACCCTCTTAGCCATGCTGAGCTGTAATTTGGTTTCTCTCAAAGCTACATGAAAAAGCTGGCTGTCTGGAAGATTAGCAGCTAACCAATAATGAGGAGAGAAAAGCAAGATCTCCACACTGGAAACTCAGACATGTTTCCATGCACACATTGGCCCCTTTGCAGCCTTCTGCGTCTCCCACTAAAGCTTAATCACATCAGCCTGGTGATTACAAGGTGGCTCAATGCACCTTTTACCCATTGATCTGGAGCGAACAAGTAAACCATAAACCCAGAGATGTTATTTAGTTTTTGGCCCAGCTTCTGTTCAGCCATGCCATGCCTGCCACATTATAGGAGATCGTTTCCTGCTTTTGCCAGAACATAAACTTGATACAGGGGTCACAAAAAAGGCTCTAAAGACGTCTTCTAAAAACCAGCTACACTGATGGTTTTCAGCTCACCCTTTTGTCTGATCTGGGGCCAAGCCTTGGTTCCAGGCATAACAGAAGACAGAGAAGATGAAAGCTCAAGATCTGTTTCTTTCCAGCTTGAACCAGGTGTAGACCTGGCATGAATGGCCTCCAACATTAACTTACTCCAGTGAAGACATGCTAAAGCAATAACACGAAAATGACTAACATGTGGCCCAAAATGTCTATTCATTTCACTGATTTTCTATAAATGAATTTTCCTGGGGTGCATTTTTTAAATGTTCTATTTTATAAGCATTAAAGGGTTTCAAAGACAGGGCGATCCCTTGGAGAATTTTGAAATGCCAACAAGCATGCCTCTTATAAACTAATAGCCTATTATTTACAATTGTGAGAGGCTCAAATAGCTGATTTAAAACCTTCAAATGACAAAAATTCCTCTGAGGCAAGATGCCAAAGTTGAGCAAACAATTTGTCCGGTATGTTAAGTGCAAGAGGAAGCCATAGAGCTTGTCTTGCGTTTCCAGTTGGAGCCAGGCAGGAGTGGCAGGCTACCGAACAACGTAATAAACTACAGGAGAGGAATGAACAAGGGAAAGCAAGGCAGGATTAATAATCTTTTTGGTGATTTGTTGGACACCATGACGCAGGTTGACGCGGAGATGATGAATGCTGCAGAGAGCACAGAGACCATCTGCTGCTTGTCAGACTCAACTTCAAATCATATAAATAATTTACATTTTAATTTCTGGTTCCCAGCATGTTCAGTGAACCCCACAAATGGCAGAGGGGGGCCGAGGTAACAGCCTCCTTCTCACTTCTCCGTTGGCCAAATGGCAGTTAAGAGTTACAGTCAGCGATATTCACATCAGAAATGAAATTCTGTATTGGACTGTATTTTTTACAGAGGTTCTTACACCACCCATATCACCGCAGTGTCCGAGCACCAGCTAGCAGGGGACAAAGCAACACGACTAACACCGGTCACGTGTTCGTTCTCTCTAGTCTCCCCCGCGGAAGGTGTGTTTTGGTTGGGAGTTTTGGGATAATATCTACACACGTTGCTCTGTGTTTATGTTAAAGGCGGCAGGTCAAAGAAATGCGTCTGGCACTTGCAATGGAAGCAGGGAAGGTCTCTGGTGGTCCTTCGTTCCTCCGGGGGTTTCATTCCACAGCTTGGGGCCAGTCCCCAAGGCAGCTCTGTCTCCTGTGCAGATGAGCTTTACCCTCACTTTAGAGAATCCCTTGGGTCAGAGGAGCAAAGGTGTTGACTTTAGGCTCTTTTAGGTACTCTGGGCTCAGAGCCCTGAGAGCCTGGAACTTGATTCGATTCACAATTCTATGGGATGTCAGAGTAGGTGTGATGTGTTCATGGTCACCTGTGTTACGAGGGGAGACTCTAAACACAAGGGGAGAGATTTGGACCCCCACTCTGGTGCCACATAGGAGTCACTAATGCACCACAAGTGTCTGGGGGAGACCTCCCCCAGTGCAGCCAGAAGGCAGGGGCTGGCAGGGAGAGGACTGGCCTGCAGCCTCTTGTGGTCTTGTGATCGGGGCTGGGCTGCTCTAAGATACACTAGGGACTATTTTGAGCTGGCCAGAATCTGGGAGGCACAAAGGTGGCCTCAAGACCCTGGGCTGGGCTTTCTGCACTGCACCTCTGGAAAGTGAAAACCAGCATGGGCCCCACATACAATTCCTGGCACAAGCTGAATACGGGCCCTGATTTTCAAAGGCACCGAGCACCCGGAACTCCAGCTGAAGTCAACGGGAGCTGTGGGTGCTCAACACCTCTGCCCAGGCCCACAGTCCTCCTCCTCAGAGCTCTGCCATTTGCTAGCTGGCTGTTCTCCGTGGACTGACTGGCACCAGCAGGCTGGGCAATACTCTTTAACCACCCACAACTCCAGGCAGTCTGTCAATAAATGACGGCCACCGTACAAGTGCATTTGCTGTTTGTCCACCTTGCGTCCACACCCACACACGTACCAGGTAGAGCAACAGGAGACAGGGCAATGAGTGTCACTGTGAAAGGTGGCCCACTCCGGGTAGGGTGACCAGGTGTCTGGTTTTCGACCAGAACGCCCAGTCAAAAAGGGACCCTGGCGGCTCCAGTCAGCACCGCCAACTAGGCCATTAAAAGTTTGGTTGGCGGTGCTGCAGGGCTAAGGCAGGCTAGTCCCTACCTGTCCTGACACCACGCTGTGCCCCAGAAGCTGCCAGGAGGTCCGACTCCTAGGCGGGGGGACTATGGGGCTCTGTGCACTTCCCCTGCCTCAAGCATCGGTTCCATACTCCCATGGACCCCAGCCCAGTGAAAGTGAGTGAGGGTTGCGGAGAGCAAGCCACCGAGGGAGGGGGAAATGTAACGAGCAGGGAGCGGGGCCTCAAGGAAGGGGCTGGGCCTTGTGGAAGGGGCAGGGCTGGGCCTCATGGAAGGGGTGGGGCTGGAGTGTTCGGTTTTGTGTGGTTAGAAAGTTGGCAACCCTAACTCTGGGCCTGCTGTTTCCATGGTGATTCAAGCCCCACAGAGAACTGGTTTGATCCTCTTGGCTTTTCAAACTTGTTCTGAACATCTCATGCAAATAGCCTTTCTGAAGAGATTCCCACTCCAAGAAAGAAAGAAGCCCTGAGAAACACATCCGAAAGCCTCTTTGTAGAAAACTTTCAGCCCAAATGTGCACATGCAAGAAGTTCAAACAAGCTTTGGGCCCCTCGCTGAATTTTGGTGTGTTTGTTTGAATGGAACCTGAACTCTGACCCTTTGGCAGTTCCCCCAGAAGTGCTCACAGAACTTCTGTGGATCCAGCCCAGCTCACCCACAACTCCCTTGTTACTGGGGGAGTCGACGCTGTATGTCCAATTCTTGCCAACACATCCCAGTTACAGAAATGTGGTTTTGTGATTTAGTTAATTAGGAAAGTCCATCTAAGCTCTGAGACCAGGAAGCCCTGTACTTCTCTCTTTTTTCCAGTTGCATTCACTGAGGGACAGAAATGTTCCCTGAACTCACTGCTTGTATACATTGACACTCAGTTCAGATCCTTTGCTCTAACCCCAGTCGACTGAGTTCTCTGAATTGTTACACGTATTCTTCCGACCATAAGAAAGCACAGGGCTATAATTCCACCGACTTCAGTGGCATAACAACAGGAAGGAATTGGGCTCACTGGGAACTGTGCATGTATCATTTCCTTGAACTAAAGCATAATATGCAATTTGTCTATATAAAGAACAGGGATATTTGCACAGAAATTAGCTTCTAATAGGAGAGGAGAAAATCTAGTGGGCCATAATAGAACTCATTTAAGCCACAGTGGCCAAGTCTGAATGTCATTACTTATTAAGATATGTCAATCACACACTGGAACAATGAGTTTAACAGAGGGCTGAGCAAGAACACACAATCAATGAGTAATAGCATATCCCCAATCTTGCCAGACTCAGAGGACGATGTGATTAACAGAGAAACACAGCCAAAGCCAGTCTTGCTTCATAGTCACTTACTGTGAGCAATAATGCATCTTCCCACACTCTGTTTTGTTTGGCAAATGCATTGTAAAGTAACGGAGAACTTAAAGCTCAGATCCTGCAATTGATAGCATGCAGGCAGACTGTGCACCCGCTGACTCCCTGCGGGCACAGCGGTCCACCCACATGCTACTAATTGCAGGATCAGAACCGTAATATGTTTGATACAATAAAGGTCTGATCTGGAATGCTTACTGACTTGAGAAGTCCCTTAACCTCACTTGGATCAGCCCTAGGGTGACTAGACAGCAAGGGTGAAAAATCGGGAAAGGGAATGGGGGGGAATAAGCACCTATATTAGACAAAGCCCCGAATATCAGGACTGGCCCTATAAAATCGGGACACCTGGTCACCCAAATCAGCCCGTAAGTGTCCCAAACACTAGCAATGGAACAAGAAAAGGCCAATTAACAATAATTAAAAACCTGAATAAAATCAGACAGAAAAGACGACTGGCACGCCAGGATTTTCAGATCTTTACAGCACTGCTACTATGACCCGACTCTTGCTAACTTAGGCCCTGATTCAGCAGAGCCCGAAAGCACATGCTGAATTTTGAGTACACTAGGGTCGTCGCATGTGTCTCGAGAGCTCAGCTAGGTCCGAGCACCTCTGTTCTCAAAGTCCGTGCAAGGAGCAGCACAGGGGTGCCTGCTCTTTAGGCTGAAACGTGCTTAAAACAACACAAACTATAAATATTTTTAAAAAACTAACTACTGGTAATACTGATATTGGTTCCACTCCACACTGAAATTTTTTGTGGAATTTGTTGACAAAGACCCGCACACACACACAATTTCCCCCCCATTCTCGCCTCTTTCTCTCCGTGCCCCGCACTCTTTTCCAGTGGCAACACTGAATTTTAAAAACAAAAACATTTTAATGGGAAATTTGGGGGGGGAGGGGGGAGATTCCCACCAAGCGCCGGGCTGGATTTTGACTAGCTGTAGTAAATACACAGACCAGCTGACATGCTCTTCCTGCAGAATCACATGCTCTTACTAACATTCACTTCTGAGTCGTTCCTTGTGAACATCAGTCTGAATATTCAGTTCACCTTCCACCTTGCTGTGCGTGTGATAGTGCCATTAAGAGATGCTTACAGCCCTTCAAATTGGCATGCTAATTCCCAAAGCGGATAGAGCAAGACACTGAGTGCGCAGCAAGCCTCCGCGCTTTTGAACTTCTCTGGGCACCCTATAATTAATACCGAGGCGCTGCTATTTGTGCTTTCATAAGGAATATTAATAGATGGTTTTCAAGTGTCCTTTGATGGCCCGATAGTTTTTTGGTATCTCTTGCAATTGTGGGCTCAGTGGCAGGGTACGACAGCAGCACAGGACGTAGGAACATGGCAGTTGGAACAGGAAACAGGTACGTTGGAGCATTGCAGACGTAGCTGTACGGCTGCAGGGCCCAGAGCTGCGGTTGCATGGGGTGCAAGTCGGGGCAGAAAGCTGTGCAGTTCTAGACACTGCAATTCCTCTGCACAGGTGTGGAGACCAATGGGGAACATGCCATTAAACAACTAGGCAGGTGCAGAACGCCCAGTCTAGCAAGGATTTCATAGCACGCCACACCAGATGCTCCATGGGCCTTAGCAGTCCCAGCCCATTGTCCCACCCCTGTGCATCTCCCTTCCCCTGCTCCATTCCTCCCAGAAGTATTGTCACTGGTATTGTGGCCAGGCAGCGAGCTCCATGGCAAGTCCTGCTGGCTCAGGCCAGCTCTCCCATTCTGCACCCCAGCGAGGATCAATCTGCCAAAGCCTTTCAACGCGATTTCTGTACAAATGCAGGGACCAATCAGAGGCTCCTGGCATCTCTGCTTGGAAGGGGATGTCAGACAAGACCCACTCAGCCAGGCCGCTTCCAGCATGTGCTTTCATAGCCTGGCAAGTGAAGGGGGATACTGGCTCTTAATTCATTCACTAGTAGGCAGTTCTCCCTGGCCTTGTGCTGCTGTCTGCAGGAGTTCAGGGGCTGGGGGGGAGAATCTCCTGGAAGGAGCTAGAACACGTGCCAACAAGTCTCAGCTAGTAGAGGAGAACCCCTCTTCTTGCCCATAGGTGGGACTTAGGGCTGCCCATGGTGGGAAGCACCTATGCAGAGCCAGCCCTTATTTAGTGCAGGCTCTGAGCTTGTGTGTTTGTGCAAAATAAGAATAAGAGAAAATAAATCCTGACTTTGCCACGGACTAACGGACTTGACAAGGCTGCATTACAGTCAGCAGAACTTTAGCCTCGGCTGCCACGTCGCATGTACCCATCATATTGATAAACCCTTCGCTCTGTGAAAGCAAAGTCCTGTCCTTTAATTTTCTACGATGGAGCAAGACTTCGGCCATTCTTCCCAGAGAAATCTAATGCCGTAAAGGTCAGGGAGTGCATTTCTCATTTGAGCAGTTGCTGGGTACTAGCTCATATACACTTCCTTTGTAAATCTGCTTTCTTTCATTAGTTCTATAGAAATTCAGCCCCCTATTGTATTAAACTGCAAATCCATCTTTTGTCCTGACAATAGGTAATAAATACATTTATTTGTTCCGGAACTGTCTAAAATAACCAAGCAGGTTGGTGTCAACACATTCTTGTTTCCATATTCTAATATTAGTAAATGTATCGAGCGTGGTTGTTTTCCTTCAGTTATCAGTTTGCTTGGTGGAAAGCACATTTACACCTGGTAGTTTCAGGTAGAACAACAACAGCCGTATTTATAAAGAGAGGCTATGGAAAATGTGTCCTTGTCCAGCGCACAGTATAGCTCTTGCCACGACACTGGATGCCTACATAAAAATCCACATTCCAAACTCCCTCATACGAAGAATTCAGTTATAGCTAAAACCTTCACTGACATTGCTTTAGAGGCATTTCAGAAACTGAGGCCCTCACATTCCTTTTCACACTTGGATTCAAAATAGAGCAAAATCTATTAATGGCCACTGCCAGGATTCCTATTTTTTAAGCAGTTATAAAATGCAACCTAGAGTCTGAACCAAACAAAAGTCACTGAGAGAGGAGAGACAAGGAAGGGGAGAGGGAGATATCTTTGATTAGACCAACTTGTGTTGGAGTGGAAGAGCCAAGCTTTCAAGCTACACAGAGCTGTTCTTCAGGTCTGGGGAAGAAAGTTCTTCTTGCACTTTTATGTGAGCACACACACATCACAAATGCGCCTCAGGAATGGAGACTCAGAACTGTAGTCTGTGTGAGGAAGCAGATATTGTACAAAATGAAACCTTTGTTTCAATTTCCTCACACTTTTCCAAGGTAAACAAACTGCCAGAATACGTTGACAGAACAGGGAAGGGGGCAGGTCTGAGAATGCACCTTTTATCTCCTTTTGAACAGATCAGACTCAAACCCCTGGCTTCTCTTTCACACCAGTTTACTCCTGGTCTCAGTGAAGCTGCTCCTGGGTTACCGAGATCAGAATCAGCCCATAGCTCACTGCCAAATGCACGATACACAGTTACTTACAAGCAGCCCATTAATGCTCTTCACTTTTGACAACAGCAAAATTGGGAGATAACCTAGATTATTTGGTGCAGAAGGGAAGCTGTTGGGTGAAATCCCAGTCGTCCATGGCAAAACTCCCATACACTGCAATAGGGCCAGGATGTCACCTACTGCCATCCCATTATACATTAGCAGCCACAGAGCAACAATCACTTCTATTATCTTGTCAGCTATGCCAAAATCCCTGAATCCGCCCTGGATACAAATCGCAGCCTTGCAAATTTTAATCTGTGTTTCCGGGGCATGTAAAATAGCACCATCTTCTCCCTGCCTAGGTGCCTCCCTACTCATCTCGCTGTGGATTATAGCTCTGCCTCCTCTTCTCCACATTCTTCTCCCTGCTCTTCAGGAACAGACAGCTGCATGACTCGCCGCCGACCAGCCCATCTGGCGTGTGGTTACTCAGTTCATCAGGAAGACACAGGGCAGAATTCCCATCTCCGTCAGGGACGGGAGAGTCCTGGGCACTGTCAACTAAAAAGCCACAGATCAGGAAACATTTCTGAAGCCTCCTGGTCTCCAGAGTGTTACAGCTTGCATCAGCTCAGTGCATTGCACTGTGTGGGTTGATTTGTTGTGCAATGTTGTGCTTTGGTGGTGTGTATTACATACTATTTAATACCAGTCAGAGAGGGGTCTTAATCTCTGCATTATCTCAGCATCCACTGGCTGTTAACAGGAAGTGCAGTATTTTGGAGGCAATTTCATATATGAAAAGTCGAGAGCATTAGGACTATGGACAAGAAATCTTCGCAACTTCATTTTTGATGGTTGAAAAATGGACCATTCTGTTAGATATCCAGACTTTTTATTTCTCCCACAATATTTGTGGTTGGGAATGTTCAAGGTTTCATGGCTTTACCAGATCTGCAGCAGATTTTCCATTTCCCCATAAGACGTGCACATCCAGGAGCACATTTATAAAATTATTAACTCAGTCGGCCAGATTCTCTACTGCTGAAAATAAGTACAACTCCATTGACGTCAATGGACGCTAGCTGAGAATATGCCCTGCACTGTCTGTGCGCACTCATGCTCATTACATGAGTTTGTGGGTAAACTATGGAAATAAAAATATACCTCTTTCAAGCCAGTCAATTTTTCTTGTGCTAAGAGCCGATATAATTCACATTGGCCTGCTCACAAGCAGCACTTGTCTCACTGCACAGGTTTCAAATCTAGAGAATAACGTTCTCTCCAGGACTCGAGACATCCATGGGAAGCTTTGATATCATGCTTCACAACCCAGCTGGCCAATTGCCGTGCCGTACCTCAGTGATAGCTCCCCAACAAGGTACAGCTTTCATCCTAGCACCGTCGAGTCATTCCCACGCTATCTAACGCATACGACGCCAGCCACCCCATTTTCTCTTTAGAATTTGAACAGGTTTGAAGTGGTCTGGTTCTTACAATTCCCTGGGCCTCTGTGCAACCACAGGAAGACACTTTTGCTATTTTCGCTCTATTCCTGCTGCTCCTGCCACTCTCACGCTCATGGAGGGCTTTTACTCTTGTTTTCCCAACCCTAGCACATTTCTCTGCTTCTTTCTGCTCCTTTTCCCCATTGGCGAAAGAGATTTGAGGTATTTTCCTTTCTCACCTTCCCTTGCTTCCATCACAAGCTGTCCCCACATCTAGGTATTTTCTGCAGATTCCATTGGTTTCATAGTCCAACCTGCAAATCCCTCCATTGGCCATACATTCAGCTAGAAATGGTCCCTTTTACTGCTTTCACTGCATGACTTCCTTGGTAAGAATTCTTGCTGTCAAGTATTAGGCATAAGGTCACTAGCAGCTGCCTGACAACCAAGAGGCTTCTTTGCCCGAGTCTGACTACCACGAGCAGTTGTTTGCAGTGTTGTTGCAGCTGTGGGAGTCTGGGGATATGACAGAAACAAGGTGGGTGAGGCAGTATCTTTTATTAGACCAACTTCTGTTGGTGATAGACAAGCTTTCGAGCTACACACAGAGCTCTTCTTCAGGTCTGGGAAAGGAACTGAGAGGGTCACAGCTAAATGCAAGGTGGAACAGATGGTTTAGCATACGTAGTTTACACATATTGCAAGGTGAAGTCCTGTGACAGAAGAGGTCAGGCCACTTCACCAAGAGAAGTCAAGGCAGTAAGATTACCTCACCCACCGTACCATGAACAGGTCATTGCAGGCTCAACTTAATATACGCTCAGAATATCGTTTGTGATCCTGTTCGAGATGATCCAGTGCAGTATCCTTACGTCCAATCTCAGGGCCATGCTCTACGACTGTACTGCAGGATCAGGCCGTAAGTGGGAACTTCCTTACACCTAAAAATAGTTTTCTTCTCTCCCATCATGTTTGACCCTCCATGCACTGGGAGCTATTTTTAAAAGATGCTTCCCTGCAGTGAAACATCCCCATTACATTATAATGCACCTTAGCTCCATTTTGTGCAGGTCACAGTTTTTTAAATGGTCTCCATTGTACTTTACAAGCATTTAAGAAAAACCACTACTTAATGAGGTGTAAAACTAGTTATTGTGAAATAAAACTCGCTCTTTATAGTGTGTGTGAGGGGGAGGGGGAATTACATTTTCATGCCCTGTTTTCTTTTAAAATGTGTGCCTTTCCCATCATGAATGTCCTCCGTAAACCTAAAAATAAATATTCTTCACAGCAGAATGCTGGCTTGGAGGCCTGTGATTCCCATAATAAAGAAGCCCTGCGGTGTAATGGTCCTTAAATGCTCCGCATCTTTTACACTTAATGTAAAATCCATCAGCTCTAATAGCTGTGACTAAATTATATTATACTTTTTTTCTATTAAAAGTTAATTTTCTGAGTTGGCAGAGCAATACAAGCATTAAATTATTCAGAAAGCAATAACCTCTAAGCTTTTCTGAATTCAGAAATATTCCCAAGCCAGCTATCCCCCAAAAACCTTTTGCCTACCCACTTAAAAAAAAGAGCCAGTATGGATAACAACATTGTGCCAACAATCAATTATAAGCTGCATTACTTATTGGTCTTGCTTTCACTAGTTCATGGAACAGATCACAATGCACAGCACCCCTATGACGCATCCCTCAGACTTCTGGGTTTCTACAGGTATGGTAGCAACAAAAAGATCACAGAAAGTGTGGGACCCTTACTGAATGGGGGAGGCAACCTAGTGACAGGTGATGTGGAAAAAGCTGAAGTACTCAATGCTTTTTTTACCTCTGTCTTCACAGACAAGGTCCACTCCCAGAATGCTGCACCGGGCAGCACAGTATAGGGAGGAGGAGAGCAGCCTTCGGTGGTAAAAGAACAGGTTAAGGACTATTTAGAAAAGCTGGACATGCACAAGCCCATGGGGCCGGATCTAATGCATCCAAGGGTGCTGCGGGAGTTGGCTGATGTGATTGCAGAGCCATTAGCCATTATCTTTGAAAACTCGTGGCGATCGGGGGAGGTCCCGGACGATTGGAAAAAGGCAAATATAGTGCCCATCTTTAAAAAAGGGAAGAAGGAGAATCCAGGGAACTACAGACAGGTCAGCCTCACCTCAGTCCCTGGAAAAATCATGGAGCAGGTCCTCAAAGAATCCATTTTGAAGCACTTGGAGGAAGAGGAAGGTGATCAGGAACAGTCAACATGGATTCACCAAGGGCAAGTCATGCCTGACCAACCTGATTGCCTTCTATGATGAGATAACTGGCTCTGTGGATATGGGGAAAGCGGTGGACATGATACAATATCCCATAGTATTCTTGTCAGCAAGTTAAAGTATGGATTGGATGAATGGACTAGAAGGTGGAGAGAAAGCTGGCTAGATCGTCGGGCTCAACAGGTAGTGATCAACGGCTCGATGTCTAGTTGGCAGCCGGTATCAAGTGGAGTGCCCCAGGGACCGGTCCCAGGGCCAGTTTTGTTCAACATCTTCATTAATGATCTGGATGATGGGATGGATTGCACCCTCAGCAAGTTCGCTGATGACACTAAGCTGGGGGGAAGAGGTAGATACACTGGCGGGTACAGATAGGGTCCAGAGTGACCTAGACAAATTGGAGGATTGGGCCAAAAGAAATCTGATGAGGTTCAACAAGGACAAGTGCAGAATCCTGCACTTAGGACGGAAGAATCCCATGCACTGCTACAGGCTGGGGACCGACTGGCTAAGCACCAGTTCTGCAGAAAAGGACCTGTGGGTTACAGTGGATGAAAAGCTGGATATGAGTCAACAGTGTGCCCTCGTTGCCAAGAAGGCTAACAGCATATTAGGCTGCATAGTAGGAGCATTGCCAGCAGATTGAGGGAAGTGATTATTCCCCTCTATTCGGCATTGGTGAGGCCACCTCTCGAGTATTGCATCCAGTTTTGGGCCCCCCACTACAGAAAGGATGTAGACAAATTGGAGAGAGTCTAGTGGAGGGCAACGAAAATGACGAGGGGGCTGGGGCACATGACTTATGAGGAGAGGCTGGGGGAACTGGGGTTATTTAGTCTGCAGAAGAGAAGAATGAGGGGGGATTTGATAGCAGCCTTCAACTACCTGAACCGGGGGTTCCCAAGCGGACGGAGCTCGGCTGTTCTCAGTGGTGGCAGATGACAGGACAAGGAGCAATGGTCTCAAGTTGCAGTGGGGGAGGTCTAGGTTGGATATTAGGAAACACTATTTCACTAGGAGGGTGGTGAAGCACTGGAATGGGTTACCTAGGGAGGTGGTGGAATCTCCATCCTTAGAGGCCTGGCTTGACAAAGCCCTGGCTGGGATGATTTAGTTGGGGATTGGTCCTGCTTTGAGCAGGGGGTTGGACTAGATGACCTCCTGAGGTCTCTTCCAACCCTGATATTCTATGATTCTTGGATATATTTCATTTGCGTCTAACATTTGTGACCTTCCATTTTGCTTAAATTCATTTATCATCAATGCTTGTTCACGCAGAACATGAATGAAAACGTCCTTTAACACACAGGGGATGCTGCACGCTTGATTATGCTGAACACATGCATCATCGCTGCACTGGGAACCTTGCAGATAAACAGAAACAAACCAGGATTTACTCTCTACCTTTCATGAGTTACTTAAACCAAAAATCAGACGCCACGCCAGTGAACTTTGCCTATAGCGGTAGTCGTGGGACTGGAGATTCCCTTTTTTGTTTGTTTTTTTGTTTTGTTATTGTCAAATATTAAGATTTCAATTTTATGAAAAATTTAACTTCTTGCAGCACAGCTTTGTAGTGTAATCACAAGAGAAAAGCTACTTTAAAACTCAAGGGAAGATACAACTCAAGGGTTTCTTTTGGATTACACAGCATTTGGAATTTTCACTTACTACACGTTTGAAACCAAATTCAGATTTACTTTCCTTTTAACTTCAAAAAGACATTCTCCCTAGTTTATATAAGACTTACTACCTCTTCCAGGACAGCGGACATGTCCGTCTACTGTCCAGCTAGCGCTGTCCTGCAAGTGGGAATCACAACATTACATACTTGGTGCTAAATGCTGCTGAGAATTTTAGCAGTGCTCATTCATTCCAAGATTCACAGCCAGTGCAAAGGGACTCCTCAGGAAGGGGTTCACTCTCTGACATGCTGCTGGGGTATTATTTACACTCTACACAGGATGCATAATTGTGACCTCACATCAGTACAAAAAAGTCAATGGAGCTGAATAGCTAGGAGATCAGAATCAGTCCTAGTTAGGAACACAGCTGCAATAAAGTTCAAGGCAAAAGGAGGTATTGCCCAAATCCACCCTCGACCAAGATGCTGCAGTCTAGGGAGATCAGATATGCAGGTTAAAGGGAGAATAAATTTCTTTAGGAGGGAAGTGGAAGAGCTTGCCCTCTCGAACGACAGAACGCTCTGATACACTATTGCAGCTGGAACCAGAATTCCACATTTCCTAGATCCTGTGCTCTGACAATGCCTCCTTCTTGGACCAGAAAACTTACTACCAAAATATTCAGAGCAAGCTATTCTTATAGTATGTGTGGTCCAACAAGGATCGGAGAGTACCAGAAGTCCAGCAAGAATGCTGTTGTGATATTCCCAACCCAATTGTGCAGACTCAAAAGGTTCAACTAAGCATCCAAACTTATTGGGTTGTTTACTTGTTTCAGATAGCACCAACTCACTCAGAATCAATGTTTATCACTAATAAAGATGAAACAGCACTATAAAAAGGCAGATTTTTATTTCCTAGCCCCAGTCATATGGTAGGGGTTATATATTCCTGTCCCATGACGGAAACAGTAGCTACAATTTCCTCTCAACCTGTCACAGTACATCTTCTAAAGCTGACTGTATCCAAGTTTTTCTATTCACATGTTTACAGGAAAGATGTGGACAAACTGTAGAAAGTCCAGAGAAGAGCAACAAAAATGATTAAAGGTCTCGAAAACATGACCTATGAGGGAAGATTGAAAAAATTGGGATTGTTTAGTCTGGAAAAAGAGAAGACTGAGAGGGGACATGATAACAGTTTTCAAGTCCATAAAAGGCTGCTACAAGGAGGAGGGAGAAAAATTATTGTTCTTAACCTCTGAGGATAGGACAAGAAGCAATGGACTTAAATTGCAGCAAGGGCATTTTAGGTTGGACATTAGGAAAAACTTCCTGTCAGGGTGGTTAAACACTGGAATAAATTGCCTAGGGAGGTTGTGGAATCTCCATCTTTGGGGATTTTTAAGAGCAGGTTAGATAAACACCTGTCAGGGATGGTCTAGATAATACTTAGTCCTGCCTGGAGTGCAGGGGACTGGACTAGATGACCTCTCAAGGTCCCGTCCACTCCTATGATTCCATGATTCTATGTATGCCTTTTTCCAGACTCCTTTCACTTCAACCTCAGTAGCTGCTGCAGCTCTGTCAAACCATGAAACATTACACAATCGTGTCTATACACGTGTTTCCTTGTCACTCCATCAGTCGAAACAATTACAATGGCAATTAAGTCAACCATCTTGAAAACTGGTTCACTAATATAAAAGGAGCAGTCCCGTACTCATTGATTTCAATAGGATTAATCACAAATGACAGTTCCACTTCATAAGTAGCAGGCTAGTACACTCGGTACAAACATCAGATATTGCAAAAATTCTACAGCTCCAACTATCATGTCTGAAAGTTCATTGAACATTTCTGTCTTCTACTTTGCTGAACAAATTGCTGCTTGTTGATCTCCATACAGTTTCAGGATTATGGTACTCTTGATTTTTATGCTTCCATATTACTAATATTAGAGTATACACGTGCAGCATTTCCAAGTTTCCATTGCATTGTAAGTTTGAAGGGTGTGAGAGAACTAATATCTTTCACTGTCATCTTAATCTTGAGAGGAGATTTTCAAGCTAGTGTTTAAATAATGTTATCTTATTTAAAAATGAAGATAGACCTAAAAGACTCCCACTGGAGACATCTATAGCAAGAGGGGAATCTGCTTGCTTCTGAAAAAAATATAAGGGATAGCCATTCAAAAGCTTTCAAATAACTGGCTGCAATGTGAAGTAGGTAGCACAGTCAAAGATTAAATGATTTTAAAAATCCATCAGAGAATGCATAAAGCAGATTACTGGTAAATCAGTGAAAACAGCTTCCAAATAAGGTCTGAGGAGCAAGTGTTGTAGATTAGCTGATACTCATAGTACGGTTAACAGATATAACACCTGCTGCTTGGAGGATGCTTAGCCAGATAAAACCACAACATTTTTTGACCCAACTTCCAGTGTCTCTTTAGGAATGACTCAAATGCAAGAGGTGTTTCGGTTCAGGTTGGAAATGTATTAGAAGGATTGAAGAAATGTTTTCACAATACTTGCGTATACTCCCTGTTCTGAGTCACTTTTGTAAAATCCCCAAAATTTTAAGAGAAAACGATCATTTATTGCATTTAGTCACAAGACTCACTTTGCACTTCTCCTGAAGAACTTTCTGCACTCCCTCCTGTACTCGTTTCCTTCATGGACCTGGCCTGATTATGGAAATGAATCTGAAGCTAATATTTGGGGCTAGATATTGGTACAGAGCCTTTCACCTCCAGGTCACCAGTTCCAAGCCAGCCATTTTGGCAGTGCTCAGAAGGGAACACGCAAAGTCTGTTCAGTTTCCCGCCAGAAGCGAGGTAGCAATCTAACGGGACACGTGTCCACTTTACAAGCTGCCCTCACAGCTGACACTTTCGTTGCCTGTATTGTCAGTAGTCCAGGATTGACTGGAAACAAACTGAACCGCTCAGTTTTGGAGGTGGAAAAGTTGGTAATCCCACTATGTGCCTTGGCAACACACACACACACACAAAATCTTTTCCAGTCAAAATGAAGACTAATATTCTCTTCCCCGTAGACTATTTTGCCAATAAGCCACAAGGTACTATACTGCTTTACCATTTACCAATGGACTGTTACAGTAAGATAAAACACTTTATTGATATGTAATACAAGAGAAAAAAAATACATAAAACTTCCCCCAGTAAGGAAAAATTCAATACTAAAATAGCCCAGTATTAGTATTATCAAAACAATCAAATTTCTCTCCAACCAGAGCTTCAAGTAATGTGATTAGAAAAGATTTTCTAAAAACTAAAGTATACTTGGTGAACTCACACATCTCATGGGACTGACTCCTCTAGGAAACTGAAGGAAAACAAGAGTGATCAGTTGTCACACTACAGCTAAATACATTAAACATGCATTTTCACAAGAGTTTGTTTTAGAAGTGCCTGCGTCAACATCCTCTTTTCCATGTTTGGGGGCTGCCATTTCAGTGATACAGCTGGAGGCCCACACTTAAGGGCAGAGAGGCTAAACTCTGTTGGAAAAGAGGAACCTTAAAAGCTGCCAGGTACAGTTTGGGGGTTTGTATTTTAAACCCAGTTAACATAACTGTAGTTAGATCAAGCACTTACAGAATTTACTGTACAACCCTGAAAGTCCACTTGCAGGAAAATATAGAGGCTGAATTCTGTTCTGTTCCATCCTGCCCTGCATCAGTGCCAGGATGACAGCCTCCTATTTGCTAATTATGGGAAAATGCTTACTGACAAGTGTAACACTTGGTACGCAGCGTAGCATGGAGCTAGTGGGACTACTCTGGCAGCAAGGAGCATTATATCCCATAAGTAGTACTTACAGGGTCAGGCTCTACTCTGTTTATTCTGAGACACTAAAAAAAACAGTGACTTTGTGGCTAGACTCTTGTTTTACTGCCATTTTCCTCGAAATAGTCCCAATTTTTGTATTTCCTTCCATAAAACTTGGCTGTAGATATTTCATTCTTTGGCAATATTGCACTTCCACTTAAAAAAATATGAAGCTCTGTTTTGTTTAACATGTGAATTCCAAATTAGATTTCTCTTTCTATGACTCTTACTATTTGCATCTTTCCCCATAAATAATCAAAAACTGATTATAGTACATAATTTACAGTGTTAATAAACCAGAAAAACCTCTTAAGCTTTTGCTGGAAAATGGTTGACCATCTGACACTTGAACTAGATAATGTACAACTTTATCAAGTGTGTTACTCAAACAATCTAGGTCCATTTTATGCATAATGAAATTTGAAAAAATACATAAGAATAAAAATTGGACTATTGCATTTGAGACTGAATTGCTGTTCTACATTCATGATCTACTCCAGTCCTGCTGTTTCTTAGCCTATTGAAATCAGTGTTACAAAGCTTTAATGAAAAAATATATCTTGTAAAAAAGCATAAACGTTAGTGTCTGATGGAAAAAAACTGATTTGTACCTCTAGTAAAACGCGAAGGCACTAAATCTTAAATTACTTAAATAAAAGTATGTAACCTGGCCAGCCAAGCTACAATGTATACCTTGACGCTATCCATCTTGTTCTGTAGTTGATCTACTGTCAATCTGCTGATCAACTTAATATGATCACAAAAAGCACACTTTTTAACCATTAAAAGAAAAAAAAATCCAACAGTTACAGTATTTCAGCCACAGTCACTTCAGTTTAAGTTCACTGTCATTCACCCTTTGGAAATTAACAATAGGATCAATTTGGAGGTGTTGTATTTGGGTTTATTTATTTATTCTAAAATGGTCAATCCGACATTAGAAGAATGTAACTACTATGTCATCATTTTGACTACCAGCTTGTACACCAATTGTAAAATAAATTCTACACACTTTATAATCCACATATTTGAAACATCTAATATTAACTAAAGCAATTGCCCTATTGTTCTATTTTACAAGGGGTAAATGACTTCAGCCTCCTAGTGTTTATCATACTTGGAATAATTTTTTGGGGGGTGCATTCTTTTTACAGTTACCACGCCACAATAAGAGAAAGGCCATGAAGGTTAATACAGCTGTAATCACAGCACTCCTACAGGATGCAACAGCCATGCTACAGAACCAGCACTAAGCATATTAACAAACAAGCCCCTGTCTCATGCGAATGATCTGGAGTAAGGCAGCTTGAACGTCTTCATCCATGTGGCCCTGGAAGTGGGAGGGGGGGAGGGAAAAACAGGATTTTTTAAAAACCACACTGCATTATTCATGACCAAAATTAAAACAAATACCCTCCCAAAATGAATGCATGGTCAATCACCATCTCGTTGGTAAAACTGAATTTAATTAACGACTTTGTGTCAGCAGAGTTAATTTCCAACTTTGCAGCACAGTGGCAAATTTCCTGTTTGAAATCACTGTTTTGATTTAGAGATGTTGCTGTTCTTATCTTCTGGACTGCCTTGCAGCTTCCTGCAATTATCTACAGTACTCAGCTATGATGGTGACTAGTATAAGAGTCATATTTAGGATCTGAAACTGCACAGCTTCTCAGCTGAACCATGTTATTGTAACTTGCTGCAGCCAGTAATTATAGGGAAAATTTACTCGTCTTTGCATAAATTCATATTCCCTATTCAAAAGGAACAGGAGAGTTGGAAGTTCCCAACACTCATGCAACTCCTCCACTGCACTATTTGGGATATGGACATGTATTGATAGCACTGTATTATCCCCCTTAAAGTGGGTCACCACTGTATGTTGTCTAGATGTCCATAAAAAATGACAAGCAGATGAAGGCAAACACTAAATTTAACATGCTGCGGTGCTCTTTTCCTTCTCAGTTTCCTTCTGAAGCAATACCAGGCACCGCAAAAAGCCTTTTACAATAATTTAATGTCATACAGGAAGCACTGACATTAGATATTACTCATTCACACACATTTACTTTGAAAGAGAATTTTCTAAAAAAAAAAAACAAAAACCTAACTTATCGAGAAAGAGTAACTTAATTTTTATAGACCCGCTAACATACCTGCACAGCACTAAGAAGATGCGTCCGATAAATTGAAATTACTTCTTGGTGCTGTCTATCAGCATCCTGTATGTAGAAGGGAGGGAGAAGGCGGAGAGAAGAATGTCAATATTTTCAAGATCAATTCTTCGTATAATTACAGTTTTGCTTGTTTGACTTTGCTTGTTTAAGTGTCGCATGACCTTAGAATTTCAAGGTTAGTTGTTTATAAAACCCTAACCGAAAAATGGAGCCTTTCAGCTTTAGTGTCAGCTTGAAGTGTTCTGCCTTGAAATAGGGCTTTCTCCACACCAGCCCAGGTGTTACCACCACCAATCTACTTGGACAAGAATAGAATTTGACCTCTGTTCAGAAGCCCCTAACTCAAGTCCCAGTTTAAACTCACTTTATCACACTATGGGGCGATGCTGCACACACTACCAGGGATGTGACCCAATTCTATGTAGATTTACACATACACCTCTACCCCGATATAATGCGGTCCGACATAACGCCGTAAAGCAGCGCTCCGGGGAGCGGGGCTGCTTTACCTCGTTACAGCCGAATTCGAGTTACCGCAAGCGGCTCCTCTGCGCCCTCCCCCCAGCTGATTGGCGTGGCAAGCCGGGAAGGAAGCGGGGGGAGAAGCGGAGTGGTGGCGGCATGCTCGGGGGAGGAGGCGGAGCGGAGGTGAGCTGGGGTGGGGAGCAGTACCTCTCCCTACCCCAATATAACGCGGTGTCACCTATAAGACGGTACGATTTTTTGGTTCCCGAGGACCGCGTTATACCGGGGTAGAGGTGTATGTGTAACTTTGCTCTCACGAGTAGTTTCACTGAAGTCAACAGTGCTACTACACACACGAACAAAGACACATTTATACTGAAGCCCTAGCACTTACTACCACAAACTCCAGTGAGGCTGTTTACAGAACTACTCACAACAGTAAGTACCACACTGGAATAAGCGTTTGCAGGCTTGGACACAGCAGGTGGGAGGACACCTCCCAGCACAGGTAACTCTGTGACAAGCAGTAACTCCGCCAGAATTAGTGTGCTAAAAGTATCAGTACACACAGGGGCTTGTGCTAACCACCTGAATACAATCCAGCCCAATTCTCCCGCTTGCGTACTCAGGCTGCTAGCCCAACCCACTACCTTTGCCATTGCAGCCCCACTGCTGTTTCTAGCAGATTAGCTCAAACAGACCTAGCATAGGTCAGTGGTACCCAAACTGGAAAGCGCCCTCCTAGTATCTGACAACCCTGAGATTGTTAATCCCGTGGGGCAGAGACTACCTTCCTTTGTGTTATACGGCACGGCATACACGGCTGGCATATGTAGTACGCAATCTTACTGCAGCACCTGCACACAGGACTTATTCACTGATTTTGGATTAATACTGCAGGAAGAGAACACTTCATTTGGACAGGCTTTTCCAAAAGACACTGCTACCTCTCCTCATGGGCACAGGAAAGCTGGGGCAAGTAGAAACCTCCAAAACTGTTCTATCGCAAAGAAATCACGTAACCACCACCATACTGGGTCAGACCAAAGGTCCATCTAGCCCAGTGTCCTGTCTTCTGACAGTGGCCAGTGCCAGGTGCCCCAGAGGGAATGAACAGAACAGATTATCATCAAGTGATCCACCCCCTGTCACTCATTCCCAGCTTCTGGCAAACAGAGGCTAGGGACACCATTCCTGCCCATCCTGGCTAATAGCCACTGATGGACCTATCCTCCATTAATTTATCCAGCTCTTTTTTAAACCCTGTTATAGTCTTGGCCTTCACAACATCCTCTGGCAAGGAGTTCCACAGGTTGACTCTGTGTTGTGTGAAGAAATACTTCCTTTTATTTGTTTGAAACCTGCTGCCTGTTAATTTCATTTGGTGACCCCTAGTTCTTGTGTTATGAGAAGGAGTAAATAACACTTCCTTATTTACTTTCTCCACACCTCTATAATTTTATAGACCTCTATCATATCCCCCCTTAGTTGTCTTTTTTTCCAAACTGAGAAGTCCCAGTCTTATTAATCTCTCCTCATATGGCAGCTGTTCCATAGGCCTAATCATTTTTACTGACTTTTCTGAACCTTTTCCAATTCCAGTATATCCTTTTTGAGATGGGGCGACCACATCTGCATGCAGTATTCAAGATGTGGGCGTACCATGGATTTATGTAGAGGCAATATGATATTTTCTGTCTTATTATCCATCCCTTTCTTAATGATTCCCAACATTCTGTTTGCTTTTTTTGCCTCACATTGAGTGGATGTTTCCAGAGAACTATCCACAATGACTCTAAGATCTCTTTCTTGAGTGGTAACAGCTAATTTAGACCCCATCATCATTTTATATGCATAGTCAGGATTATGTTTTCCAATTTGCATTTATCAACATTGAATTTCATCTGCCATTCTGTTGCCCAGTCACCCAGTTTTGAGAGATCCTTCTGTAGCTCTTCGGAGTCTGCCTGGGACTTAACTATATTGAGAAGTTTTGTATCATCTGCAAATTTTGCCACCTCACTGTTTACCCCTTTTTCCAGATCACGTTAAACAATGCCATTCTTTTCCTCAGAGGATCCTAGCTTCCTGCCCATCCCATTTCCCGGCTCCTAAACAACATATATTAAAACTTATTCTACCACTTCTGACAAAAATAGTAACATGCCTTATGACTGAGCTCTGGAGCAAAGTTCTACGTAAGTACTTACAGCCAGCTGCTGCTGCAGGGTTTTCACCTGGTGCTGGAGCATTTCAACTTGTTGGTTCTGTCTCTTTGAGGGAACCCCACAGGTGTATGTAAGCTGAGACAGGCCATTAAGAGCCTGCTTTAGTCGTTCTACATCATTAAGCAGCTCTGTTATCTATAAGAGAAATACAAAGATTATAATGTTTCATTTTCTGAACATATTTATAGAGAATATTAGTTTGCAAGGTCAACTAAAGGTTAACAAGTATATGAGAACATCATTATATTGACCTCACCAATCTCGGTTTACTAGAAAAGTCTGTAAGAGAAAAAAAGAGATGCTTTGAAAATATATCAAATATTTTGCTCTCAGCTTCTTAGGATTCAGAAATCTGTAAGACATAGCCCACAGGTCAACCAGCCACTTATCTTCAGTGTGCAAATTAGCTAAGGCCCGGATTTCAAAGCAGGGCATCAGCCTTATCTTTTTTTGCAGGCGCAATGCCCACAAGTGAGACTGCCTAAGGAAATTTGGCCATAAAGGTATCCAATTCTTCAGAGAAAGAGTACACACAGTACACATTTAACTACAGAATTAGCAGCTACTACTAGATGCGAAAACCTAGTTCTTTGGACGGTATAAAGTGCATATAACATTAATTCTGAAAGATACTGTAGGATAAAGTTATAATGCAGTGCTCCTTAATCCTAGTATAACAATAATGCGTCCTGTTTTAAAACTAAAATACCTTCATTAAATAGCATTAAGAAAACTGCAAGTCTTTTTCATCACATATTCATAATGCCTTAAATCTTCTCTTACATTGACTTCCCAATATCATTTGGTGTTAAACTGGCAAGCAACAGTGTCAAAATGACAAGGCAACACACAAAGGAAGCGGAGTATTACTTTTTTCAGATTATTTAAAAAAAAACAGTCTGCTAGTGGATGTAGTATTAATATTTTGAATTTGAATAATATGCATTTAAAACTTGAAAATTCTAGTAAAACAGAAATTTGAATAGTTCTGTGTAATGGGGCAAAATTTGGGGGGAATTAAATAGCACTTTGCATAACAGCACACAAAACTGGTCCTCAGCTTTGAGAATCTGGACCAAATTCAGACGCCTATACTTAGGTGTGTAAAGTGAGTGTGTTTAGGTAACTACATTTGCAAATTTGGCCCTTTGGATCTAGAGAGAGGCAGTTAATACTGTTAAATATTGAACACTTTCTGCCTACCTTGTTATCTTTTGCTTCTACTTGCTTTGCAGATTCCTGTATTCTTTTTTGCAAGTCAGTAATTGTTGTCAAAGATTTATCACATCTCTCTTTCTGGTCCTTAATTTCTTGTTCAATGCTGAAGCTTCTTGACTGCAACAATTCCTTTTCATCTTTTGCAGAAAGCTCTTCCTTTTTCGCTTGCAAAGCCTCTTCACACATTTCCTCATATTTTCTATTCAAGCTGGCTAAGTTTCCAGCTATGCTAGTAACCTGGGTCTCTAAGGCACTTTTCATGGATTTATACTCCGACATATCAACTACTTCTTTGCTCTCCAGTTCAGTTAAAGCTTGTTTAGTATTTTGAATCTCAGACTGGAGTTTAGAGATTTCCTCACTTTTTGCTTGGTTTTCTTCCACTTCCTTTTTCAAGCTAGTTTTGACTGCTACAATTTCTTTTTCAAATGCTTCTTTCATCTGCGTGTGTTCTGCCAAAGATACTGAGGAGTTATGTACATCTGCTAATTCCTGCTGCAGTTCTCTTACCTTTTCTAGTTCTCGGTCATAACATGCCTTTTTACTATTGAGGTCTTCTTTTAGTTCTTCTATTGTGCGGCCAAGCGTTCTCTTCAAGGCTTCAAACTGTTCCACCGGAACATAGTGACGCTGCATGCGAGTTTGCACAGCAAGGGCCTCAGAAATCTGTTTAGCACTCTCTTCTTGTAGCTTGTCTTTTTCATGTTTTATCTCTGTGTATTTTTGCAGTAATTCTCTCAATTGTTTATTCAGTTCTTCCATTTTGCTGGTGAACATTTTTTCCATTTCATGGGATTTCTCAGCAAGAATGTAATTTTGTTGCAAGTCATTTTCCATAGACAAAAACCCATTCTTTAACTTCTCATTTTCCTGTTTGTGTTTCTGCATCTCCTCCTCACATTCTCTGCATCTCTGTGTCTGTTCTAGCAACTGCTGTTTTAGTTCTTTCACCATGGCTTCAAAGTTTCTCTCTCTCTCTTCAAAGCAGGCAACGGAGGCATATTTTGACTTAATGCATTCTTGAATTGTGTCAAGTTCCTTCTTCTGGGCTTCAATTTCTGCATGTAACTGTAAGATTTCCTCTTGGCCTCTCTTGTATTTAGCCAATGACTCAGTGGTGTTGTCCTGTAACTCTTGCATGCTTTTATTTAAGGTAGACACCTTATTCTCATGATCTTTTAAACTTACATACTCTGTTTGTAGGTGGTTCTGTAGGAGTCTCAGTTTCTTTTTCAAAGTTCCATTCTCTTCATTTACTCTCATAAATTCTCGCTTTAGATCTTCAGTTTTTTCCTTCAGAACTGACAACTCTCTATTAGTCTTTTCTAATGTGCTGTTCAAGACTGTTTTAATCTCCTCATGTGTTTTGGCAGGTACGTATTGATCATTCAGAGAGTCCCTCAGAGTTGTGTTTTCAGACACTAGTTTGGAGACTTTTGCTTGTTCAGCATCATATTTTAGATGAAGCTCAGCAAGCTGCCTTTTAAGTTCCACAACGTTGGATTTTAAGGCTGCCACTTCTTTTTCGTGCTTTTCTGGAGACATGTACACAGCCTGGAAGTGACTTACAGTCTCACTCAAACTGGTCTTTTCCATCAGCAGCTTCTCAGCTTCTGCTTTGTTTTCATTGTACTTTTGTGTTACTTCAGCAAGTTTTTTGGTCAGATCCACAATAGTCAGATCACTTGTTTTTTTCATTTCTTCATTCAGTTTTAAAGGCACATATTGGCTTTTAATCTCAGTTGTTAAAGTGTGTATTTGCTGCTTAAGCAGCTTGTTGTCCATGTGAACCCTTTCCACTTCCTTCTGCAATGTCTGATTCTTCGACAATTCAGAAATCGTTTTTTCCAGTTCTTCAGTTTTTTTCTCAAATCTGCCCCTCATTTGTTCATGTTCCTCTGGCCTCACATACTGAGAAAATTTAGCTTTCTGACTCTCAAATTCCCTCTTTAAAAGCCGAAGCTCTGCCTGCAGTTTTTCATACTCTCTTTCCATCTCTACTAATTTCTTTGCTTTCTCATTCACTTCAGTTGATAATAAACTCTTCATATTTTCAAATTTCTCAACAGGTACAGAGAGGACTAACTTTGCTGCCATTTCTTTTAGCTGTCCTTGTACCTCCACGACATTTCTCCCACTATTCTCTCGCTCCATCTCTAACTTACCGAGTTCCTTCTGCAACCTTTTGTTTTCCTCCAACAGCCTCCCCTCATCTCTCCTAAATTCCGCAACTAACAATTCATTTTGCTTGATTTGGTTCCTTAGCTTGCCTACTTCTGCAGAAGCTCCTTCATATTTTGCTTTCATGTCTTTCAACTGATCCTTTAGATCTTCTGTTAACTTATTGCTTCCTATAGCTGCTTCGTTAGTCAGGTGATCTTTCAGCGCAAGAAAGTGGGTTTGCATTTGCTTTACTTTGCCTTCTGAGTCAAACATTCTCTTCTGCACATCTTTTAAAGCATCCTCCAATTGCTTTATCTGTCCATCAGATTCCTCCTTGGTTCTTTCACACTCTGATGTCAAAGCTTTGCATTCAGCTACTTTATAAGACAGCTCTTTCTGAAGTTTTCTTATTTCTTCTTTTGCTGTGCCATAAGAGATTCTCATGTTGTCTAGCTCTCTCTTTAGAATTTCATTCTCGGAACTGGAGGATTGGCTAGATAGTGACAGTTCCAGTGGTCTCAGCATAGACTTGGTCTGCAGATTAGTTGGCAGAGAAATAGATACATGCTTAAAAAGAGAAATTTGTTCAATTTACTCTTCATATTTTTTCATACATTACTTCTTTAATTATGCTCATCTAAAACATATATGCTTTACCTCCATTGTATATTTCAGATTTACAAGCAGTTTATAATTTGTGAGCAGGAACAATTAATGCAGGTAATTTAGACCAGGAGTCCAAAATATATTTTGGCTTATATAAGCAAAACTATCAGTATTACAGAGAAACTATGCAACTTTACTTGTAGCCATCATTCAAACACTAGAAGTTGAATGATCTGAAGATGTTAAGAGTATAAAATAAATGTAAGTGTACTGAATGCATGCACATTTTTCATCATTTAGGAACTGAGCCCACTCTCATAAGAGTCAGTGAAAAGATCCCCACTGGACTACACTATAAATTGAACTGGGCTCTAAAGGTGTAGTTTGTTTTCACTGGAATTCAACGGACAAATTATGCTAAACTTCAGGGGAATTTAAAGGAGAAAAGCTGTGGAAAAGGGTAACTGATTGTACTTTAATGCTATGAAATGGTCTGCTCCAGTGCTGTAAAAAACTAGGAAAAAAAATTCCCCCATTACAAATACTGTAGTGCAATCTCTATCATGAAAGTTGAACTTACAAATGTAGAATTATGTACAAAATAACCCCCTGCATTCAAAAATAAAACCATGTAAAACTTTAGAGCCTACATATCCACTCAGTCCTACTTCTTGTTCAGCCAACTGCTCAGACAAACAAGTTTGTTTGCATTTGCAGGAGATAATGCTGCCCGTTTCTTGTATACAATGTCACCTGAAAGTGAGAACAGGCATTCGCATGGCACTGTTGTAGCCAGCATCGCAAGATATTTACATGCCAGATGCGCTAAAGATTCATATGTCTCTTGATACTTCAACCACCATTCCAGAGGACATGCGTCCATGCTGATGACGGGTTCTGCTTGATAACAATCCAAAACAGTACAGACCGACGCATGTTCATTTTCATCATCTGAGTCAGCTGCCACCTGCAGAGGGTTGATTTTCTTTTTTGGTGGTTTGGGTTCTGTACTGTCCGCATTGGAGTCTTGCTCTTTTAAGACTTCTGAAAGCATGCTCCACACCTCATCCCTCTCAGATTTTAGAAGGCACTTCAGATTCTTAAATCTTGGGTCCAGTGCTGTAGCTATCTTTAGAAATTTAACATTGGTATCTTCTTTGCATTTTGTCAAATTTGCAGCGAAAGTGTTCTTAAAATGAACAACATGTGTTGGGTCATCATCTGACACTGCTATAACATGAAATATATGGCAGAATGCGGGTAAAACAGAACAGGAGATATACAATTCTCCCCCAAGGAGTTCAGTCACAAATTTAATTAACACATTTTTTTTTTTTTAACAAGTATCATCAGCATGGAAGCATGTCCTCTGGAACGATGGCCAAAGCATGAAGATGCATATGAATCTTTAGCGCATTTGGCATGTAAATATCTTGTGGTGCCAGGTACAACAGTGCCATGTGAACGCCTGTTCTCACTTTCAGGTGACATTGTAATTAAGAAGTGGGAGGCATTATCTCCCGTAAATGCAAACAAACTTGTTTCTCTTAGTGATTGGCTGAACAAGACATCTGGTAGGACTGAGTGGTCTTGTAGGCTCTAACGCAGGGGTCGGCAATCTTTCAGAGATGGTGGGCTGAGTCTTCATTTATTCACTTTAATTTAAGGTTTCGCGTGTCAGTAATACATTTTAACTTTTTTAGAAGGTCTCTTTCTATAACTCTATAATATAGAACTAAAGAATTGTTGTATGTAAAGTAAATAAGGTTTTTAAAATGTTTAAGAGGCTTCATTTAAAATTAAATGAAAATGCAGAGCCCCCCGGACCGGCGGCCAGGACCCGGGCAGTGTGAGTGCCACTGGAAATCAGCTCAGATGCCGCCTTTGGTACATGTGCCATAGGTTGCCTACCCCTGCTCTAACGTTTTACATTGTTTTGTTACTGAGTGCAGTTATGTAAGAAAAAAACCCTACATTTGTAAGTTGCACTTTCATGATAAAGAGATTGCACTACCATACATGCATGAGGTGAACTGAAAAATACTATTTCTTTTGTGTATCATTTTTACAGTGCAAATATTTGTAATAAAAAATATAAAATGAGCAGTGTACACTTCGTATTCTGTGTTGTAATTGAAATTGATATATTTGAAAACGTAGAAAAACACCCAAAAATATTTAATATATTTCAATTGGTATTCTATTGTTTAACAGTGCAATTAATTGTGATTATTTTTTATTTTTATTTTTTTTTAGTTAACTGCGATCAATCAACAGCCCTACTTCCTAACTGTCATGGTGGTTAAGCACTGGAATAAATTGCCTAGGGAGGTTGTGGAATCTCCATCATTGAAGATTTTTAAGAGCAGGTTAGACAAACACCTGTCAGATAACACTTAGTCCTGCCATGAGTGCAGGGACTGGACTAGTTAAGCTCTCAAGATCCCCTCCAGTTCTATGACTGTTCGCTTGAGCCCAAATTACCAAACGACCCAGATTTGTCATCTTCGTTATTTACTACTCCCCCAATTTTTGTCTCCTCTGAAAACTTTCAGTAACGATTTTTTCTTCCAGGTCACTGATAAATATGTTGAATAGTGTAGGGCCAAGAACTAAGCCCTGCAGGACCCCACTCGAAACACAACCACTCGATGATTCCTCATTTACAATTACATTGAGACCTATCAGTTAGCCAGGTTTTTATCATTTCAATGTGTGCCATGTTAATTTTATATCATTCTAGTTTTTTAAATCAAAATTTCATGGGGTACCATTTCACGGGGTACCAAGTCAAACACTTTACAGAAGTCTAATTATACTACAAGCAGCACTATTACCTTAATCAACCACATTCGTAATCTCAAAGAAAAAAAAAAAAGATATCCAGGTAGACAGGATCTATTTTCCATAACCACATATTACCACCCTCCTTCAATTCTTTATTCATTGAGTCCCATATCAGCAATAGGGTCAAAAGGCTCCATTGGAACTGAGCCACAAATTAAACAGCTATGTCACACATTTCCTCTAGAGGGCACCAGAAGTTACAAAAACAGTTTAGTGAGATTAATATAGTGTTTATTATAGAATACATTTCTGTCTTACAACTGTACCTACTTCAAGCACTGTTTACATGCCCAGGAATACATACAGAAAGAGATACATCACAAATATCCACACACAATGTCAATATAGTCTTACCTGTGATTCTGTAGCAAATACTTGACCCTGTTTAACCAGCATATCTTCTTTCCCTAGATTACCATAGAATAAGGGATAAAATAAAAACCTCTTCTTTCAAATAGCCATAGGACACCTTACTTCAATGAGTAGCCCCCTCTGACTTGCATACAGGTTCATGACAGACCAAATAATGATTTATTTTGTTTTACTACATAGATATTAATGCTGTGCTCATTCAGATTAGTTGGTAATCAAACTTGAAAATTAAAAGTATACCCAAATCAAAAGAGGGGTGGTTTGTGAGCTCAAAAGCTTAAGAATACACACTACAAAGCACTTGTAAATATGGATAGATAAGCTTGCACCAAAGCCTTTCAATCATTTGTATAGAAACTCACATTTAAGAAATATTCTACCAGCCATTCATACATAATATTAACTTATAAAACTAACACTGGACTTTTAAAAAAAATCTCTTTAAATTGGGCCAACAAATCTCTTTTTAAAGATAATTAACATCATTGATAAGAGCTCAGATTCTACAGCAACAAACACCAATATAGATTCTGAACAAAAAACTTGACTAAATCAAGAACCTAAGACTAGTGATCTTATATGTTGTTCTCAGTCTTTGTACAGTTACAACATAACTATT
Source organism: Chelonia mydas (assembly GCF_015237465.2). Taxonomy (NCBI): domain Eukaryota; kingdom Metazoa; phylum Chordata; order Testudines; family Cheloniidae; genus Chelonia; species Chelonia mydas. The sequence continues at coordinate 81,380,676 of NC_051250.2, forward strand.
CAAGTTGTCTTTTATCAACTATTCTATTTTTTATTTAAATCGGTTTAGCAAAATTCACTCCCTATTATTACAGAATATGCATGCCCGTCCCTGTCAACTAGTCAGAGGATTAATGTTAGCTCACCCTTTGCTGGGGGGTTAAATGAGATCTGGATACAGGAACATCTACCCTCAAAGAATAAATCTGAGTGTATAGAAGTGAGACCTATAGGTTAAACCCAGTTACTATTAAGATTAGCATGAGACTAGAAAGAAAAACAGAAATAAAGGGCAACGGTTTCACTTGAATTTTTTGAAATTGCATAATGCATTTAAAGAGAGAGAAATTCTAAAAATAAAATTAAACACTGTTACCAAAATCACTTCCAGAGCCCAGATAGTCACGCTGAAATGAAAAAAACAGATTGCAGCAATTGAGATAAAAATAAAATATTCATTTTGTTCTAATTTTACATACAGAATGAGATGTTAATACAGGTACCTAATTTTCAGTTACAGTTTCAGTGGCATAAGATGTCTTTCAGGACAATTATATTTTTGTTTTTAATGATATAACTGGTATTATTGCTACAATATTTATGAAAAAATACATATTTATTGTTTGAGTTGAACTACAATATACCTCATAGTGTCTAAGTTTAGATTTCAGAGCTTCAATACTTCTTAAGCTTTCTTCCTGCTGTTTTTCCTTGGCTGTTAAGAGTCTTCTCAGCTCATCTTTCTGAAGAACAAGAGATGGTTCTGTTTGAGATCAGCTATTCAGCACTATATCCAGACCCATAAGCATTTAGAACACTTATTAAAATCCCAAGTTAAAGTTTCAGGGGATCTCCCATTAGAGGTTAGCGGTCAGAATCCCTTGCTTTCCAATACCATAGATTTCTGACACGAACATCTGTACATTTATTAATCAAGTGAACATGTAAACGATGGCAGAGACAAAACATGGATAACATGGCTGCATGCACCAGAAGTCTGCTGTGTTAATGAGAGTCACTACTTTAGTATTGAAAGAGCTATAAAATGAGCAATCTAATTCAAAGATGCATTGGCGTGCTTTACACAACATCCTTGTGACAAGATCTATGGTGGTGATGCCAGGAATCTATGTAATTAGTACAAAGCTACACTAAATTTAAATAATTTTGGCTCCCATTAATCAAAAGCTATTGCCTTCACTGTACACAAGTGGAAAATATGGGAAAGAATTCATACGGACAAAAATACAGCTGTGCAACTTTTGTATGGAAAGGTGAACGTGTAGCATTTTAGTTTTGAAGTGGCAATGGTTAAAGCTGCCGTGTAAATGACGTAATAAAAGTCATAAGATGAACTAAGGGAATTATTTTACTCAAGCTACAAGTTAATACTCAGATTTAAGGTGGAGAGGTGAAAAATGAGTTTCCCTACCTCACTTTCAAGATCATCTGCAACCATTTGCTCCTAGAAGGCAACCAAAAATCCCCCCCACCCAATCATTTCAGTTATATGTTAACAGGGTTTCATGTGTATTTGATAAAACAATCACTAGATTTTAGTCCAGAATGATACCTGCTACCAACATGTCTTTCCCTTTCACTTTCCACATTCCTCTAATTTTTGGCAGGGAAGCACCTGCAGTCTGCCATATTCCAAATAAAAAAAAGCAGGAATTAAATAATGTTGATGTCTTAAAATGCATTCTAATATGACAGATTGTGCTTCCACATTATTGAGGTATGCATCCTTTCTTGAGTTATTTAACACATTTTTTAGAACATAAGAACGGCTATACTGGGTCAGACCAAAGGTCCATCAAGCCCAGTATCCTGTCCTCTGACAGTGGCCAATGGCAGGTGCCCAAAAGGGAATGAACAGACAGGTAATCATCAAGTGATCCATGCCCTGTCACCCAATCCCAGCTTCTGGCAAACAGAGGCTAGGGACACCATTCCTGCCCATCCTGGCTAATAGCCATTGATGGACCTATCCTCCATGAATCAATCTAGCTCCCTTCTGAACCCCGTTATAGTACTGGCCTTCACAACACCCTCTGGCAAGGAGTTCCAGAGGCTGACAGTGCATTATGTGAAAAAATACTTTCTTGTGTTTGTTTTAAACCTGCTACCTAATAATTTCATTTGTTCTTGTATTAGGAGAAGGAGTAAATAACACTTCCTTATTCACTTTCTCCACATCTCTCATGATTTTATAGACCTCTATCATGTCCCGCCTGAGCTGCCTCTTTTCCAAGCTGAAAAGTCCCAGTCTTATTAATCTCCCCTCATATGGAAGCCGTTCCATACCCCTAATCATTTTTGTTGCCCTTTTCTGAACCTTTTCCAATTCCAATTTGATGATTTTGGATGAAAATGAATGCTCGACACGTTTTTCTTGGTGCTGCTGCTCAAAGTAGTTAAAGGTTCACTTTGTTGTAATCATGACCATCAGGTATGAACATACCAATGGATGCTCATAACACACTGGAACTGAGTTATGCATACACATGTACACGCTTGATTTTTTGATTACTGCTGTTTAAGTTTAAAAAGTACTTGTGAAGAAAGCGCAGGGGCAAAACATGGCTTCTAGTAAACAAGGGGTTAACTCCAGCTTTATTTTCCTCTTCCATTCTACAAGCTCTCAGAGGGCTGTAAAAGCAGAAGGGGATACACAATGCCTCTGGAAAGGCACGGCTTCAGACTCACTTGGTGAGAGCTGAGAGAGCCCCAGGTTGGGAATCTTGGTTTCAATTTCTGCTGATTGAAGCTTTGCTCCTGCTGAATGTTCCTGTTAATTACTACAGTGTCATGTCTGCTGAGTCACCCCCAGGAGCTCTCAGTACTAAAGCATCAAAGCAATGCCCTAGAAGCAATCCACTTATAGTTAATGGATAATCCACATTTGGGTTTTTCCCAGCTGTTTTTAAATACAGAATAACAGATACTATTAAAGGCAGAATATCTGCTTTTAGCCATGCATCTGAGATTAGAATGTGTTCTTAAATCTGTAACATGAACCACCACACGCTCTACAGTCTCGATTGTGATGTAAGGCTGTCGCTCATATTTGAGTATCAAAGGAACTACTTCTAAAGCAACGTTTCACCACATTCTAGAAACGACCACAGTATCAAAAGGTCATCTGCCTATGGATATACCGTATTGAAGCAAAAAGCCACGTAACGGTGAGTCAACAAAAACAGCTCACAGGGAAGCAATAAAAATGTTAGAGAGCTCCGTTATCTGTATTTTCCCGCCACCCACCCATACAGGAATCAAAGCCACCCATTAAACTGGAGAAAGTAAAATGATTAATGAAGAATCCTTCAGGAAGTGAGAGTGACAGCCTTCCCACATGCATTCCTTTCAAAACAAGCATTGGTTATTCATCAAAGAACATCAAATTAAAGTTCAAAGCAGAATTTTTTAAAATTTTTTTTTAAAGTTAAATTAAGTAATTCCGTTTCCCACAGATGACTCTATATAAGAGCAGAGAGGCTGTTGGTTTCCTGGTGGAACATTTGATTTGAGAAAACTAGCAACCCACCAATAAATCCCTGGCTCCTTTTTTAATGTTCAGTTCATTGTGAATTGTTGAAATTTCCATTTCAAGACTTTAGACAAAGCCATTCTGATGTACTATGCCAATTTCAAAAGAAAGGCTTTGTTATTCAAGTTAGACGATTGTTAGTTTTTGAACAGGATTATACAAAAACTATTTTTACCTCATTCAGTTGTAGCTCTAATACACTGACTCTGTTTAAAAGTATTCTCTGTTCCTGTTGACTCTCTTTCAATCGGTCTTTCAAATCTTCATTTTCTGCTTCCAGTTCCTGAAACAAAGAAAATGTAGGCGTTTTAACAAAATTCACAACATATCTGCAGCCTCACTTTAAATCATTATACCTGTAAACTTATCTAAAGCGCCTTCCAATTCTCCACCACTAAATTCTTGTCCTTGGATGGATGTAATACACACACAGTTTTTAATATAATCTTTCCCTGTCGTACTCCAGTGCTGACAGCATTTCAAGAGCTACTTTTATCTCCTGGCTCTCAACATATAAAAAACAAATTGTGTTGGGGAAAAAAAAAAAAAGTCTGAAACCCAGCCACTGTGTTTAAAGATGTAATCTAAAAGACACTTCATCGGCATGAGGCATCATGATAGCCTTTTAACATGCTGCATGCCTGAAGTGCATCAGATGTAACCTAAATCACATCTATTAAGCCAGCCAAATGCATTCACTGTCTTTTTTAAATAAAGTGCAGTATTTCCAATTAGCATAGTACCCTTTATCAGAATGAGATACATACATGCTTCCTAAACTAAAATACATCATTGGCCATTTTAATTTTTTCCCACTATTAAAAGACTGTTTTATAAATATATATAAAAAAAACCAATGACCTATTTAAACAGACAAAAATCTAAAAGTTCAGAGTTAAGCTACCATTACAGTAACTTCTCATAATGCACATAGTAAGGTGCTTTAATAGTACAGTTGCTACAATAAGATATGCAGGATTCTCAATTTCAGGACCTATGATGTCAAGTCATTCTGTTGTATACTAAAATATTTCATAATGGCAGCCTCAGTTTTAAATTGCCTAGTTTCCCCAGTTTAAAAAATTAGCCCCTCAATGTTATTTCACTTTTTAAAAATACTGTACTGGCATACTAATAAGCTGAGGAAGGAAATGCCATAGATTATTCTAGCAATTATAGCAAGCAAATTCAATTTCTAGTAAGACACCTACTAATATATTTTATTTTATATTTTCCTTAATTCAGTGAAATGCTTAAAAGGTTGAAATAAAAGTTAGCTTCTTATTACACCATCATTTATCAACATTTGAGTGCTCTTTACAGAATCTACCTATTTTAACTAATAAAAGCCTCTGCAGAACATATTCTAAAATAGACACTACATACAACAGGGGTGGCCAACCTGAGCCTGAGAAGGAGCCAGAATTTACCAAATGTACATTGCCAAAGAGCCACAGTAATACGTCAGCAGCATAGGCACCAACTTCTGCTGGCACCGGTGGGTGCTTGACCGCCCTCTGTCCCCAGCCCCGCCTATTCCCCACCTCCTCCCCTGAGCGTGCCGCTTTCCCGTTCCTCCCCCTTCCCTCCCAGAGCTTGTTATGCTGAGAAACAGCTGTTTTGCGGCAGCAAACGCTGAGAGGAGAAGCAGAGACGCGGCGCGCTCAGGGGAGGAGGCAGAGGTGAAGTGAGGCAGGGGGGAGGGGAGCTTGGCTGCCGGTGGGTTCAGAGCACCCACCAATTTTTCCCCATGGGTGCTCCAGCCCTGGAGCACCTGTGGAGTTTGTACCTATGGTCAGCAGCCCCACCATCAGCCCCCTTCCCCGCCCCCCCACCCCACCGCTCCCAGCGCCTCCCACCCACCGGGAGCCCTGCTGATCAGCTGTTCCGTGGTGTGCAGGAGGCTCTGGGGGGAGGAGCAAGGTTACGGCAGGCTCAGGGAAGGGGGCAGGAAGGGGTAGAGTGGGGGCAGGGCCTGTGGCAGAGCCAGGGGTTGAGCAGTGAGCACCCCCCGGCACATGGCGCCTGTAGCTCCAGCCCCAGAGTCGGTGCCTGTACAAGGAGCCGCATATTAACTTCTGAAGAGCCGCATGGGGCTCCAGAGCCCCAGGTTGGCCACCCCTGACATACAACATAGGGCACAAAAGGGAGAACTAGCTTAAAAACGTCCTGCTTATAGTTATCAGGTGGAATTAGTAAGAGTGTCTCTCATAAATCATGAGGAAACATTAGGTAAATTTTGTAAGGCCTATTTCTTGCTTTTACATTTACATTTTCTCTACAGTGTACAAGACTCAATCATAAACCAGTAATTCCCTCACTGTCGCCTCAATCCTGAAAGGTAGTAGACACCTTCATCTCTCACTCTAGAGGAGGTACTCAGCACCTGAGAGAATCAGCATCTACATGAAGAGAAATGTTTAATAGCCCAGCCTTAGGCTGTTTGAACTGATTAGCATGCATTTTAAGTGGAAGACTTTTTTATAACTTTTTAGTCAGATGAAACACTGCAGAGATTTTATCCCTTTTTAAAAGATGGCTAACAAATCGCACACTTGCAACATTGCATGTCAGTAATGTTGAGAGCTGAAATATTGCATTCCTCTTATGGGAACAGACGATGTGCTTTATAACCAAACCCTAATCTTTAATCAGACTTGTTGATTATCATATAAAATATACAAAGCACAAACCCCTTCCTGCTCTTTTTATTCTGATTTACCTGCATGTTTAGCTGTTCCCTCTGATACTGCTTGAAGTTCACTTCTTGTGCATACAGCGGATTCCGTTTCTGTGACACATTAGTAACCTATTATTGCAACATTAAAACATAAAATCATAAATTTAAGCAAACTAAACTCATGCTCTTTCTGGATACAACATGTAAGCCCAGTGTTTTCCAACTGAGATCAGCATTATACTTCATTATATATCCCACGGGGGGTAGTGTTACTACTAGTTCACGCTTACTCTGCTCTGTTATATTTCACAGAGGATAAAAATCAGATAAATTTGTCAATCTAATCTACAGAGATAAATTGTGGTAGTCTTATTTCTAATCCCCAAACTAATACGGATATCATTTAAATATCAAGGCCCAGGTTGTCATCTACAACCAACAAGCACTGAATGCAGATGAAGAGGGGTGTCACTTCCGCACCAGTGCCTATGTTTAATAACAGCTGCTTTGAGCCTACTCTAAACCATGCTAGCAGTCGAAGATCACCCTGCCACGCCACATGCCCTTCACCGCAGGCACACTTATGTTCCTTAGTGGCCTAGACAAAAATGAGCCGCTCTTGTGGTTTTACTCCGCTGAGGCATTCCCCTGTGCTAGGGCGTCTTCCATGGGCTCTTTAACTGATTTAAGAGGTCTGAGAATCAGAGCTAAGTTTCAGAATAACCACATACAAATTAAGAGAATCAGAACTTGCTCGCAAAGATGAGCAGTATAATGATTTTCCGTTCTATGGACCAGGCAATTTTAGCAAATAAAAGTCAGGCCCCTGGCCAACATGAAGTGCTACTGAGGAAATATTTTTAAAATGTGAGGATACCCGTGAGCGGGCCCGGCCCTGTTTCACATACTAGTCATCTCTGCTTCTGGACCGACGGGCAGCAAGTGGGGAAAATATACAATAGCAGCTTTTTAAAAAAGCTTTAGAAAAGAGTAATTTAACTAATGAATCACTTTCACTTGCCTTGCCCACTGGATGGGATTTAAATCAGTGTTACCATTTACGGCACACTAATAAAAGTTAGAAACCCCAGGAGCACCTGGGAGTCACATTCTGTATAAGCATTTCAGCATTCGCCACAGAGGATCATTTAGATGGAACAAAAACTTAGAGAAAATATTACTGAGGATGGATTTAGAATAGAACTTCGATTCACACGGTGTCTTTCACACAAGCAAAGTCATGAGCTTTGTGACAGTGCAGTAATGGTGTATAAACAGCCACCACTGTGCTCACCAATAGCTCATATGCAGCTCTGGACAACAGAAAAGATTTACTGACAAAGAATGTTGGCCAGAACAACAGGGACGTCCCTATTCATTCTGAGAAGTACTGTATCATAATACGGTGATCTTTCTAGGCAGTCATCAGACATGGGCAAAGAGGACAGGGGGTCAACATCTTGCCAGAGTGGAACCTTTACAAGCATACAACATGCAGTGTCAGTAATGCATATGAACGTATGAGCTTCCTCAGTGACAGACATTTAGTGAGACATTTAGCATAGAACAAATAAAGCCTGACCTTTTGTTCAGGCTGTCCTTTCTTCATAAGCTCCCTTGCTAAAAAGCAACAAAAGTTAGGTTTTTAATTTTTTATATATACTTAAGTTAGACATTGATCTAACAGTGATATTAGAGGAAATATCTAATTACCAATTGGCATTTCTGATTTGTTAACAAAGAATAACCACAAATCCAAATAGTTTTACTATTAGTAAGACAATGTTTCTCATTATCATTGATAATGCTATACCAATTTCAGGAGCTGTCTAAACAGCTAGTCCTATTTAAAATGTATCATTTCCATTTTTGATTATTTTCCAAACGTATAACATTTTTACATCATATACAATATTAGGTTTTGTAACAGCATAACATTACAATGGAGCAAGGGTAGGCAACCTATGGCCCGCGTGCCGAAGGCAGCCCACGAGCTGATTTTCAGGGTCCTGGCCACCGGTCCGGAGGGCTCTGCATTGTAATTTAATTTTAAACAAAACTTCTTAAACATTTTTAAAACCGTATTTACTTTAGTTTAGTTATATATTATATATTATAGAAAGAGACCTTCTAAAAATGTTTAAACGTATGACTGGCAGGCAAAACCTTAAATTAGAATGAATAAATGAAGAGTCGGCACACCACTCCTGAAAGGCTGCCGACCCCTGCAATGGAGTATCCCAGGATTAGATAAAATTTAAATGTTCCCATTCTGAATAGAAGTGACAGTCTGTCCTCCAACGTTAGTGTGCTGTATACTATGACAATATCACATCCTTATATTGAATAAACTTATTTCCAAAAAGACATTGTCCACAAAAATATTATTCAGATAGTATTAATATAAGCATTGTAATGTTTAAAAAAAATTTCTTCCCAGTCAAGAGCCAAAACTCCCTGTAAGAGGAATAATAAGCATGAAAACAAAAAACCCAGAAGGAAAGAAAGAGAAATTTCTCCCAAATACAGGAATGCTTTTCATACCTTTGCTGGAATCCTCAATGGCAGTCTTTATTAGGGCCAAAATGTCAATATTGTCACCAATTCTGGCATAGTAAGAACAGTCATGACCAAGGGCATCAACCAAACTAACATCTGCACCATTTTTGAGCAGAACTTCGACCGCATCCTTGCAGCCATATTCACAGCCTAACATTAGAGCAGTCCTGGGGGCAGGGAGAAAGACCACACACAGACACACATCAGATACGTAAGGAGACAATATTTGCAATGGACAGCTTACTTGAAGTAGTAATCACTACTTTTTTGTAAACTCAATTACAGAAGCCTGTGCTTAGAGAAAGAACCTTTCCTCAATGCATCTTCATGTAATTGGATTTTTCTATTTAACCAATATGTAAAGTATTATTTTAATAAAACCACTGAGCTAACATGCTTTCTTCACAGAGAAAATGACAGTAAACCCAAGTCTTATTCCCCTCAAGAGTCTCCTGATTTTCAAAACACAGGTTTGTTATCCCATCCCTCATTTCAAGTTTTACTAAGAAGTTCAGCACACAAATTACAAATACTATAGAAAAAAAAGGTATCAAAAGAGTCACAAAATATCTCAGACCAAATTCTGAAGGTGCCTGGAAACATGTAATCCCACCCAAACAAGTGCGTATGCACCTTTCAAAAGTATTGTTGCAAGCTCCCATATTCTAACCACGACAAGCCCCAGGCCCACCCCTCAGCATAGTGTATTTATAATCCAAGAAGAAATATCTGGGGAAGAAGTGGCTGTGCATGAAGCTCAGTACAGATATGTAAACACACAAGGTAAAAATTACAAGAGGGCCTAAGTCACTTAGGAGCCTTAATGGGATTTGGGCGCTTTTAAAAATGTGACTTGGAGAGGAGCAACAGACAGGCAACACAGCGCACCATGAAGGGCTATGTAGTGAAGATAAATTTTTTCACAAGTGCCTGAGTTCAGAGAAGAGGTAATCCCTTTCACTTGGGTCTTTCAGCTGTCAACTCTACTTCTCTCCAATTTACTATAAGCACCAGACTACATTCTCTACACAAGTCAACAGTCTTTCAGCTGCATAAGCCAGAAATACATACACTGAAAAATAGAAGATTGTCATGGAAATGATTGACTTTGTTTGTGGAAACAGGCATTTTGTGAATGCTGTCTCATTTATTTATATTACTTGAATTGGCTAATCAACATTTGAAGTCCTAATTTAGTATATGTTTCAGCTGTACGGTTTGACAAGTTTATTTTACAACTTGAAAGTCTGAAAGCTGAGAGACTTCTGTTGTTTAAGAATACAGATACATTGCCAACATATCCCAATGGCATGTGTTACCTGTTTTGTTTGTCTCTGGCATTCACATCAGCTCCCCTGTCGATCAGAAGCTGACAGACTGTTGGACGACACATCTGAGTGGCCAGCACTAGGGGTGTCCTCCCATCCTGGAAAACAGGAAAAATTGGGAAAGGGCACATTCTCAAAGAGGAAAAAACAACCACACACAGCATTCCATGAGATTCTGAAGAGAAGGAAGGATAGCAATAACTAGTGACTTACTCCATCTTTGGCATTCACTGCGGCACCATGATCACACAGTAGCTGAATACTAGAGGAACAGTCTGACATAGCTTTTGGGAACAAAGAAAAGAAAGAGTGGTTTAAGTGTCTGAGGAGAGCCTTCCATGGAGTCCCAAGTACGCCTAGGATTCCACTTCTAAGCCCTCATCTCCCAAGCTCCACTGTGCAACCACCATTCCTCTAGCTCAGCAGGACCAGAAAGGACTCAAACTTGTTGCAGCCCTTTAATTAGCCACAGGAGTTGCTGAGCAGCAAAAGGCATTCCCCCTATATACGCTCCTTACCGTGAGCTAAGCACTCCTTGAATGCTGCTCACAACCTATGGAGCAAGATACTTGGAATCAAACCCAAACAAGATGCTTGTATTTTATTCTGTGCAGGACAACACAGATACCTACAGAATATGAATTCAATAATTGACTATTTTTATCATAGTGCTGTGCTTTTGAATGGACTCTAAGGAAAGTAATAGCTATATTCTTCAGCACACACCATAGAATCAGACTATCAGGGTTGGAAGGGACCTCAGGAGGTCATCTAGTCCAACCCCCTGCTCAAAGCAGGACCAATCCCCAATTTTTGCCCCAGATCCCTAAATGGCTCTCTCAAGGATTGAACTCACAACCCTGGGTTTAGCAGGCCAATGCTCAAACCACTGAGCTATCCCCCCAACCCCTCCACATCTAAAAGTTTACAGTGCAAGGAAAGTTCACCAGCAGGAACAAACATTCCTGTACTAAAATTCTAAACAACTGGCCTTAGCCTTATGCTGGAGGAGGCAACTTAACTAGAAAGTAGTGTCATTTGTGGCAGTATCTGTGCAAGGTCCCTCCAGAACACCATACCCCAGCTTCCACCCTCTAATACACTGTTTCTCAGGAAAGTCAAATTCAGCACACAGACAGACAGAGTGTCTTATGCTTTAGGATTCAGTGAACTCTGGTGCTATGCTCTTGAAAGCATGTGCAATTTGCAACGAACACACAATCACAGTCCAAAATGTTAAGGAGGGGCATAGAGTTTTAGAAGGATTTAGACTGATCGAGACTAAACTATCTTTAAGCTATGTCTACACTATGCAGCTTTTAGCGACACACAGCTGTGCCCCTACAGCCGTGCTGCTAAAAGGCATGCAGTGTAGCTGCTGTTTGTCAGCAGAAGAGAGCTCTCCCGCGGACAAAAAACTTCCACCCACAATGAGTGGCGGTAGCGTTGTAGGCAGGAGAGCAGTCCTGTCAACAAATCACTGTCCACACCAGCGCTTTTCCTTGACAAAACTTACCTTGGGGGGGTTAACACCTCTAAACGACAAAAGTTTTGTCGTTCACGTGCCATTGTAGACAAAGCCTTAGTCTATTAACATCGTACACCAGTGTTCAGAGCATCGTCTTTTGCCATATTGTTAAAATTTCAGTGAAAAAAACTCATTTGTTATATGCAGTTCTCTAATGTCTTTTGTTCTTGTAAACTGACTGATGACCTGTCAAAGGCACATTTTCCTCTATGAGGACAAAGTCTATGACAATTCAAAGTTTTAAGAAGCAGCCATTTGGGTAAGAGTGGAAAACTTCATCTAAAAATAGGTCTTAAGCAGTAATGCAGTTCCTCGCACTGATCTAAAAATGAATAAAATTTTATCAAGCCCCACTCCTTCTGCCTCCACAGACACAGATACACTTTTAGCTTAGAAGCAGGAGATATTTCAACCAAAGAGTTTTTCTCAAAATTTTAGGCACCTGAAAACAGAATTCGTGTTTGAGTGCTTCTCAACACTATAGATATTAGCTGAGTGATAGAAGAAGAAAAATTATTCATATGCATATTTTCTACCACAGGTTTAATAAGGTCAATTGAAGGGGAAAAAATAACCTATGCCAATTTCTTCTACAGTAGATACATTATGATAGAGTATCCTTTTCAGTAAGAAATATAATTTAAAGGAGAACCTCTTAAAACGAACGGAAATAAACTTCATGCAGCAGTTCCTGGAATGGCAAAAACACTGCTTACCAGCATCATGAAGAGCAGTTCTACCGTGAAGATCCAGATTTTCAGTTGGACAATTGTACTGTTAAAAGAATAATTCTTATTTACTAGATATGTATCAAGATTTAATTCCAATATTTATAATGCACAAGTCACTCAGGCTTACAAGTAAAAGAACTAGAAATCACTGAACTAGAAACATTTAAACTAGGGCTGTTGATTAATTGCCGTTAACTCACACGATTAATTAAAACAAAATTAATTGTGACTATTCGCAGTTTTAATCGCACTGTTAAATAGTAGAATACAGTGTTCCCTCTAATTTTTTATGTCCATGTGCGGAATGAATTTTGTTATGTGCACCAATATGGAGGCGACGTGTGACACATCACCTTCATATTGGTGCACATAAAATTCATGTGGTGGGGGTGGGGCAGAAGGGTTCAGAGTGGGGGGGGCTCAGGGTTGGGGCGCAGCGGGGAGTAAGGGCTCTGACGGGGGGAGTAAGGGCTCTGGGGTAGAGCTGCGGATGAGGGGTTTGGGATGTGAGGGGGGGCTCAGGGCTGGGGCAGAGGGTTGAGGTGTGGGGGGAGTGAGGGTTCTGGCTGGGTGTGCAGGCTCTAGGGTGGAGCTGGGGATGAGAGGTTCAGGGAGGGGGCTCAGGGCTGGGGCAGAGGGTTGGGTGAGGGGGGGAGTGCTCCAGCTAGGGGTGAAAGCTCTGGGGTAGGGCTGGAAATGAGGGGCTCAGGAGGAGGCTCAGGGCTGGGGTTGAGGGTACACAGGGTGTGGGCAAAAGGGTTGGGGTATGGGGGGCGTGGGCTCTGGAGTGGGGCTGGGAATGAGGGGTTCAGGGTGCAGGCTGCCCCGGGGCTGCAGATGGGGGGGGGGGGGGAGAGAGAGAGAGAGAGAAACACTGCCCCCCAGCCCTCTCTCAACGCAGCAGCTTGGGGCCAGGGTTCCTCTCTCCGGCAGCTCCGAGGGACCTGGGCTGGGCCGGGGGAGGGGCTCCTCTCCCCCGGCAGCAGCAAGTCTGAGGCCGGTCGGCACTGGGGCCGGCGGGGAGGGGTGCCTCTCCCCACTGCAGCCCTGAGCTTCTGCGCAGGGCTTAATAGGCAGCTGCACGGCCATGCGGCTTACAGGGAACTCAGGTAGAATACCTATTGAAATTTATTAAATATTTTTGGATGTTTTTCTACATTTTTAAATATATTCATTTCAATTACAACACAGAATACAAAGTGTACAGTGCTTACTTTGTATTATTTTTATTACAAATATTTTCACTTTAAAAATTATAAACAAAAGAAATAGTATTATTCAATTCACCTCATACAAGTACTGAAGTGCAATCTCTTTATCGTGAAAGTGCAACTTACAAAAGTAGATTTTTTTTTTGTTACCTAACTGAACTCAAAAACAAAACAATGTAAAACTTTGCTACAAGTCCACTCAGTCCTACTTCTTATTCAGCCAATCACTAAAAGAAACAAGTTTGTTTACATTTACAGGAGATAATGCTGCCCACTTCTTATTTACAATGTCACCTGAAAGTGAGAACAGAGATTCGCATGGTACTTCTGTAGCTAGCATTGCAAGGTATTTATGTGCCAGATGCACTAAAGATTCACATCACCAAAAGGGGAATTTAGGGGCAGGTGCAGTACCACAAATTACTTTTAATTTTTTTTTTTAAACTAACGATAAAATTAACAGCATCATCTCTTGAAGAACACGTACTTCCCTTTTACGTCTAAATGTAAAATGTGGCATAAAGATTGATTTACTGTCTTCAATACCTGTAATAGTTTTTGCAAACAAAGAGCATGTCCATATTTTGCAGCAAGATGCAACGCATTTCTCCCTACGGATTAAATATACATAAAAGCATTAAATTGGGAACTACAGTAGGGCTATCAATATCAACATGCAGTAAAATATACCATGAAGACATTTAATAGGTTTCCCTTGTATCCAGATAATTCACTATTCATAATGCAATATTGTAATTCATAAGGAACAAGAAATTTGACACACAGATAAAATAACTAAACAAATTTGTATTTCTTCTTTTCACCACCTTCCCAGTTTTCACATGCCTCCTTACTCACTACTAAATTCAGAACCTCGATAGAACTTTGAGGTTATGAAAATCCCATGAGACTTCCAGGCTGGTTTCTGGACCAAAGGCAATTCAGAAAAGCATCTGCATGGATACTACTCAGAATCAAACCTTTTGAAATTCTCCCAGCACATTTTCCGAACTCCATAAACCATGCTGTTCCCATACATATTTTAAATGTATTTATTAAGATTTACTTAGCTAGAATAGCAAATGTAGACAAGTCCATATTCAGAGGAGCCAGAGTACTTAAAATCATTTAAACCCTTTTGAGTTAAACTTTTCTATTGCCTGGAAATTTATTCAATTCAGAGAACCTAAACTATATCCAAGACAGAATCAGACAGTTTGAAGCATGTACTCTATGCCATGTTTCTAGCCATGAGGAAGCAAAGAATTTCAAGTAGTTATTCAACACGTGCTCAAGTCTGCATCTATTTTAGCCTGTTCCATACTACAGGACAAGTTACAAACATCTAATGTAGATTTTGTTTTGGGACGGAAATCAGACCTGTGCCAAGTGTTTTTGAAAATTTCACCCTTAAACTTTAAGGGAACATACCTGCAGCATCGCTGGCTACGATATCAACCCCATGTACAAGAATGGTATTCAGACAATCCAGATTTCCTTTTGATGCTACAACATGAAATCTAAGGGGGGGAAAAAAAAGATACTATGCATTTCTTGGCTTAAACAGACTAGTTTTGCATGGAAGAACAAAAAGAAAAAAGGGTAACATTTGCCAGCAGAGGCAGAGCACACAAGGAGAAAAAAAAACCCAAAAAACCCCACAGTTGTACAGTGAAGTGTTAGGTAGATTAAAACCATATTTCACTCATGTAGTTCCAGCTTGGAAAGTCTAGCGCTGTAGCATGACCTGACCCAACTAAAAGTGGGGGGGGGGGGCGCGGGGGGGCCAAGGGGGCGGGGAGAAGAGGAAGCATAATTTCCTTCAATAAAACCAGTACACTACTTTTGTGTCTGTGGCAGAGAATAAGTAAAATATCGATCAGCTTTCCCTTTCCTAATTATGATTCAAATTTACTAGGATCAAGCATTAGCATAGTCAAAGCAATGACACTTCTATCACTTCAGTTTGAAATTGTAGCCGCATGGATTTCTGTTACCTTTTGTGAACATACCTTGAGGAAGGATGGTCAAGCTGACTGTTATAAGAACCAGCTCAAACTTCTCCTATCAATCCAAATTTTAAAGATGGAGGATAACTTCTGGTAAAGAGCAATTCCTCATCCTCCTCTCTCCTTTACCTTTCCTCCCCACAAAATCTAACACTTCCCTCTATATGTACTGTCAGGCTCCCTTGCTTTTCAACTGGCTGCATCTCTCACTCTGATCAACCTCAGCTCCAGTTTTATTTGTGTATTTGCTAATGCACTCTGGGATTTGATAAGTACAGAAAAGATACAGGGTGGCATTGGGGCCCCAAAAGTAGTGCTGCTGGATCCCACTATTTTTAATGCTGAGGGGGCTGCAGAAAGATGGAGTACTCCACAGGCTTGGAAAGTCCCTCAGAAGTCTATTTAGTATGCTTCAGTCCAGAGGAGTTATTGGGTTTGGTCCACCTATTACAAAGATGACTGTAGCTCAGTTTTTCCATTTGTAACCAGAATCCCTCCTATTTCAGACAGGAGGTGGATACACAACACAATTCCAGCAGACTCTTCCATAAAATACTTACGCCTAGTACTTACTCACCTGTGGAATTAGTTATAAAAAGCTAGGACTGGCTCCTATGCACTGGTGCATAAATATGCTAAGAAATCACCAAACCTCAAGTAGGAGTAAACCATACTATCATGCACACTCATATTTCCATTGAACCAGAGTAACTTCTGGAATATAAGCAATAGTGGAAAAACACAAGGAGGACAAAGAATGTATAAGAATTAAAGAATGGACGCTTGTAAGGCACAATATCCAAAGCCACTTGTACTTCTGCTTTCTTGGTGTACCTGGCAATTTTGATGCAAGATGATTCAAGAATCTGAAATGGTTAGCAGAATCAGGCAGATAGCCAAAGATTACACTGTGATATTAAGTTTGATGGCTATAGGAATGTTCCACCCAAACGTACATTCCTTTTACCAACTATTACCTACCACAAATCATACAGTACTAATGCTGTTGGACAACCTAGAAATACAGTCTCCACACCGGTAATTTGAGACAAAATGATTGGCAGTAATATCTGGAGAATGCTTTTCAAATCTTATTTTTAGTTTCATTTTGAAGATCCTAAAAATACTAAACTGTATTTTCCTATAACATCCATTATGAAAAGACAAATTAGCAAACCCAAAAGGGGTTTAGGAAACATTTTAGAGGACACACAGAGGGCAGGATTTGTTTAGATTTAGGGGGAAGGTGTTTGTTTTAAAGAAATGTAAGATAAATTACTCCATATACTATTACATACAAACAAGAAAACCCAGTTACATAGATAGATTCAGTTTGTGCAATGGGAAGGAAATAAAAATGACAGCCAGCCACTTCTGGACTGGCTAGATCTCTCACTGTTGGCTTCATGGGCAAGCCTCTATCATGCTGCGGACTCCTGAATTAATGGAATTGATCCCTGGATCACAGATTTCTGTTGAGTAGCTTTTCCCTATCTTTCCCCATCCTCCTGCTTTTAGGTCTCTTTTCAAGCCTCCCTGTGGCTATACTGTAGAGTACTCCACTCTTACCTAGTCAATCCCCTACAAACCCCTCAACCACTCACAGTGCCCAATATAACTTCCTTCAGATTACCACCATCTCAATTTTGCTACCCTAGGCTCTACTGATCTGCACCTTTTTGCCTTTCCAGTTCACAAAATAGGACTTCACACATCTCTACGAGGGACGAATGTCAATGAGCACTCATCCCTATTTCCCCTCATCCTATAAAATCAGTATTGCTAAATGAACCTGACTAACAGGAAGTTTGACAGCCCTCAGAGCAATGGTTTGTGGCTAGATGAAGTGCGAATTTCTATCTAGGATGGTATAATGGGGAGCTTATTTTAGTAAAGTATGGAATGTGTGTACACTCTTCTTTTGCTTAAAATCATCTACCTCTAATAGATATTTAATTCTAGAACTCTAATTCTGTAATCTACTGTCTGTTTGTTTCAGATGGGAAGGAGTCTAATACACACCATCAGTAAAAATGTGACATAATGAAGAAAGATTTATCGTCTAAACAGATTTCACTACTCATGCCATCATCCTCCACTACATTCTTGGAAATTACTTACACAGATCTCCCTTCCACATCCAGTTTAGTAGGATTGACTCCCTTTTTGGCAAGGATAGATGAAATTTTTTCCACATCTCCCCTTTCAGCTGCTTTCATCAACCGATCATCATATTTGCTCCAATCTGTATTCAGCTGCATAAAGACATAAGTAAAAAAACCACCACCACAAGTGAGTTTACTGCATAATGTGAACCCATTAAGATTACCATCATAAAAAAAAATTAAATGTCATAATTTGCTCCTATTACCAGGCAAGAAATCTTCATTAAATTAGTTTCATTTGTCAATATCTACTATAGACACAGAGCAGCATGTATACTTAAAAACCCTACCAAAGATACCACGCTCCAGCACACAGTTGTCCCACTGGGGAAAGCATAAGAGAAAAACCACATGTGACAGATGTGTAGCCACACTGCTTAATTCACTACAGGAAGATGCCCACATACTACAGTGTTGTGGACATTATAAGAAATATATAGAATAGAATATCACATACTTAAGGAGAAAAGTCCCCTTAAAATTCTGTAGATTTCTCTAAAGACCCAAGTCCAAAAACAAAACAAAAAATAAGTTTACATTAAAAGCATAAAATCCAATATGAAAGTATGAAAACAACCATAGGGCATAAGGTTAAAGAAACTTAACTCTGCCTCTACCCGCTGCCAATTTTCCAGCCTGCATTCTACTTAAGTGCAAGATTAAGACATTTTACGGAAGGATATTTGATAAGGACATAAAGTTTGCAGCCTGCAGCTATCAACATCCTAAATTCACTTTAGGGTTTGACTCCACATCTTTGATTTTGCATACACATCTAGGATAGGAAAGCATAACCCAGTACCACTCCACACAGTGAGGATGCAAATTTAGTACCATTTGGACCAGCTCTTAATAGGTTAGTAGCCCCAGAAAAGTTAGCTAAGATTCCATGCCAAGTCTCAAGTCAGGAGACCAGTTTTACATTTGAAAAATACATAGATGGGGGAGTCACATAACAAGGATTTTGCAATGGGCTGGAAGGGCCATATGAAAGTTTACATACATATTGTCATCTTTATGAAGGAGTGACTTCCATGATAACAAAAGCTTAACACAAGAGCCACACCACACAGCAGAGCAGTTAATTGCATAGTTGATGAGTCTGTGTTCCGGGCCACCTATGAACAAAGACCTCCGAGTGCATCTTTATTTATTATTGTCCAACATTTATGCTGCAGCAGAGTCCTAGAAGCCTAAGCCAGGTTGGGGCCCCACTCAACTAACATGTGGTATATACCAGTCCCCTGTCCAAAAGAGCTTACAAATTAAGAGACAAGACATAACAGGTTTCAGAGTAGCAGCCGCGTTAGTCTGTATTCACAAAAAGAAAAGAAAAAGAAGTATTTGTGGCACCTTAGAGACTAACAAAAAAAGCTCACGAAAGCTTATGCTCAAATAAATTTGTTAGTCTCTAAGGTGCCACAAGTCCTCCTGTTCTTTTTAAGACATAACGAGTGGACGAAATGTAAGTGGGCAGCAGGAAGGAGTAACAAAAATAGGCTGTTTTAGCACAGAATATGAGCAGTAGTAAAATTACAATTTGCCACCTACCTAGACATTTCCAAATACAGTTTTCTGTATAGCAGCCAAGAGGTTTAATGAGGAACATTGAGGATAGAGTGGTGACTTTATAGATTTTGATTGGGAGATTCCCCTCCCCCCATACAAGGAAGGAGTGTTGTGGATGAAAATGCAATGGGGTATATCTAAACTAAATTTAATTTATGATCCTTATGTGTAGGATATCAAGTGAATAGAAGAGAGCAATGTGACCGGCAAAATACTCCAACTTCTGCCAATTTGGTATTCAGCAGTATGCAAAATAAGTGTAGCCAATTTGACACCAAATTCATCTTTAGCTTAAGATGGTGCAAATTCCATTAAAGCATGTGGGTGTTCTACCCACCTATTCCATGGCTAAAACTCACCACAGGATTGCGAGGAAGTAGCTGCTTTTATCTTACACACTCCTTCAAGTTGCTTTTCCTGGTACACTCCTCTCCTGCACCTTGAAGAAGTAACTTATACTTGAAATATACACAACTGAATGCCCAACTGATGCAAATTACCCTATTTTGTCCCTTATACCCACTTAAACTCAATTTATGGCAACTTACACCTCCCACACATGTTTAGTTCAGCACCAAGATTCTCATCCGAGTTCCATTCCTTCTTGAATTTGGCCCATTAAAAAAACCACGCACAAAAAAGTAATGGCTGAACTATAGTAGAACCAGCTACCGAACTTTCCAATTTCAAAATAAAAAGCTGATGCTGGAAACAAGCAAGAGAAGATCAGGATCCCTGTGCAGCTCTCTCCTATTAACAGTGTAGACATTTTAGCTATCCTCAAGCAGTTTGAGAATGAGGAAGTTCACAGAGTTGTTTCAAATTGCCTGCAGAGTACTTGGCTATGCAGATTTTGTAAAGAAAGCATAAATCATTTTTAATAACTAAGTAATTCACCCACCAATACTAGTCAGACAACACTCATCAAAAACCCCCCCCAAACAAAAACAAACAAAAAAAAACAACTCAACCCACAAATTTAGAGTTTCAGCACACTTGGTCTAAAAGATCTGACAAGCCAAAACATATTAGGAATCTATCCCAATAAGTGAAAACCACTTCCATTTCTGACCTATTTGCCTCCAAATCACTTTATCCAAATTGCCCTTTACAGTCCAGAAAAATTCCACTTGGGAGCTCAAATTCTACATGCAACATGTCAGATTGATCAGTGAAGTTGCTGACAGGAGGACGACGTGGAAGGGTAAAAAAAAACCCAGGATTATACTGGGATGTTAGCTGCAACTTTGGCTACCTAGAGACTAGCTTCTCTATGTAATTCACCAAAAACAAAAACAAAGCTATTTCCAGCTGCTGCAGGTCACTGAATAAAAGTATTAAACTTCTTGATTTAGTGAGAACCAGTTCTTCTACCAAACCAGCATTCAGCAGACCTAACCAAATTTCCAAAGAAGAGAGGCTGAACCATTTTTGTGTTTTCTCCAATAAAAACACTGCAAACTGATATTGATAATGTAACATTTAAATGTATGCACTGTAAGAAATATATTTCGTTCCAGTCTTAAATTGCCAAAAACATCAATCTATGATTTCTGGATCTTTAAGCAGGAGAGCCTCGTCAGTCTTTACATGTATATGAAGGAAGAAAAACAAGAAAAAGGTACATAAAACAAGAATACATATTCATGTAAAAATGTTTTTTAAAAAATCAAGTCTTGGGCAGAAAAAAAAACCAGAATTCTAAAAACTTTGCCTCATTAGGGAACATTGGTCTTTCTAAGCGTGTTTAATAAAGAAGCGAATAGATAATCCATACAAAAAGACAGCTGTCTCTAGTAACCTCTCTAATACTAATGTGCTGTAGCAAGGTCTCATATTGCTATTTGAAGAAGTGACACTTACTCTGCAGAATGCCTTATACAATGGAGCTGCAAACATGACTGGAATCTCTATTCAGTATTGTAATAAAATAGGTAATGGATAATATCTCTTTTACTAAACGTCCTACCAACAACAGTTACTATTAGTACAGTAAGTACCAAATAAGTAGAAGTAAACAACTGTCAAAGTGAAGTGTGTTTTGTAATGTGTTCACACCCTTCCTTTTCTTGTTCATTGACTTGTCAATTAAAATCTATTTTGGAATTTCTCTCCCAGTCCACCTAAATTAGCTAAATTTTACTATATTAAAACACCTTTGCCTTTTTGGTGTTTAGCTAAAGCCAGTCATTGCTTCCATACTAAAATAGCGTGTGCACTAGTCCTGGAGAGAATAAGTTGTTTTGCTCTGAAAACTGGCAATTTTTCTTGTCACTCTAAATTTCTTTGCATGTGTAAGTTTATATACTTTAAAGACTATGTATGAAGCATCCTCTTGCTGCCTCTAAATACTCTAATACAGTGGTTTTCAACCTGTGGTCCGCAAACCCCCAGGGGTCTGCAAACTATGTCTAAGATTTCCAGAGGGGTCCAAACCTCCATCTGAAATTTTTTAGGAGTCCACAAATGAAAAAAGGCTGAAAACCACTGCTCTACTCTATTCAGTGTGTTAGGGTCAAAGCGAATTCACTAAAATGTTTTGCATGCAAACAGATGCTTTAAATTGTCAAAGATCTTCAGGCTTAACCATCAAGCGCTTACATCTGTAAGTGTGAACAAATTCAAACTCCTCAATAAAGCTCCTTTTAAAATGACAAAAATATTCCAAATAAAACCACTACTATGTTATGTCGTTATACCCATAATTAAGATCTTCACAAATTTAGAATTAGTATAAAAAAAAAAGTTTAGTATCAAGTCCTAAGAAAACAATGTACAGTATAAAGGTTAGTGATTTCTACAAAGATTATTTTCAATTTATGTCAATTTACTATGGTCCACTAAACCAAGTAATTGTCAATTAAGAAGTGGTTCACAGCATTGTTTTTTATTTTAACCTTTTTGTTGTAGAAACTGCCAACAAGAAACAACAACATTTATGAACACTACTATAGTGGCTACAGACATAAGGGATGCTAAATAAAAAGTAAGGAACAGCTTGAATATTTACAAAATTTAAACTCGTGCAGACAGGGTTACTTAAAAAAAAAACCTCTCTTCCATTAATAGGAAATACAAGATACCTACTGTGTTTCTAGGAGCACAGGAAAACCAACAACTCATCATAGAACTTGCAACTCCTTGTTGTCAACAGCAAATAATTTACCTCGATTTCAGTTACAAACTGCTGCAGTTTACAAGGCAAGCACCCAACCAGAATTCAAAACAGGCTGCTCTAAGCAATATACTGGTTTTTCTTGGCTACATTCATTTTGTTCCATCCTTCACTTAGCTTGGATCCCCAACTATATTTTCTCCATCTTCAGGGTCTTCTTCAGACTTCATAACTCTTACAAAAATAAGTTTTTTCCCTTAAAGACAGCCCAGGGACAGCCTAAGACCGGTACAGGAATTCCTTCTTTCGTACCGACTGCTTAGGCTGTCCCTTTCTGGCACTTCACATGAAAACCCTACATACAGCTTTTGTTTCTGCAGACTCTGTGCTGCAGCACAGACTGCCTCAGTGACTGACTCACAGTAATATTCCCCAGACCTGAAATATCCTGTAAACAATCTGCAGACAGTCTCACATCAGCCCGGTTCTATTTTTTGATTGTCCAGTACTTGATAGCTGAGCGATAGAAAGAAATAGCTAATAATACATTTTATGCATGCTCATCCTGTGAGTAATACATTTTATGCTTATGGGTAGCAAATGAGACAAGCATGTGTGAAACTACCACCATGGTGCCACATTTTGCAGATGTGCAAACTTTCACCTTAAAGGAACAAACATGTTAGTCAAATTAACTTTTGACTGACACTATATGAGGGTCACAGTTATCACTGTTAAACAGGATGTTACAAATAATGGCAGGAACAGATTTAGCTATTCCACCAAACAACACTGAAAGCTGGAATCAGCTTTACGATCATCTGACTTTAGGCAAAGTAATGACTACACAGCACACAGACTGGGTGATTCTATTTTGACAAAAATGTGTCCGATTTTAATTTAGAAAAAGCACATGCCTTTGCTTTAAAAAAAAAATTCTCCTTTTACGAGTATGAATCCCATTCTGAATACAACCAGGTTTCAGCTTACTGCTGCTGCCAGTCTGTCTCCCCAACATGTCAAATGAGAAGAGCCACAGAGGCTGTCAAACCATTAAATAGACAGTGTAATGATTAACAGTATTGAAGACGCAGGGTCCTCTTTCACACATTTTAAATTTAACAGTGGAAATCTCCTGAACACCATATTTAGTGGACTAGGTCAACATCGTGACTATTGGCTGTTTTGTCTGTAGGAGATATAAACGTGGTGCACAGTAATAAAAAAAGAAAATATGCAGGACACCACAAGACTGTTAAACATACACAGTCAGTGAGACTGCAAGTACAATTTTCTGTGGAGACCTTTTTGGAAAACAGACATTTCACAGCACATGATCCTGCCTCCTCCTGTCCACATTTGGGGTTGTGCGCACACAATTGCTGTCACACAAAAAAGGCAATCATTTTTCATAATACTGAAAGAAGTCACACATCTTATCTGCCGCCTTCAGAGCAGACCCTATGCCAAATCAAACACTTTTTTTTTTTTTTTTTTCTTTGAAAGCGCGTGTTCCAAGGAGTTATTTGCCGTCAAAGTTTCCACATGACAGGAACATTCCAACAAAACAAAGGTTAAGTGAATTTTATACAGGCTGTGTCATACCAGCAGTTATCTTATCACCATGAAACAAGTCAACCTCCTACAGCTATAAAAGGTATTTTGGAAAACATATAAGCCTACCCTGAACATGCTAAATGAAGATAAAGTTAGCACTCTGATTTTGAAAAGGATATGTTTAAAAGCACAACTGAAATCAAAACAGGTCACACTGAGTCAGATTAGTGGGTTTGCAACAACATAACTCACCAGCATGCCAAAGAACTTAAGAAAATGTGTTTGAATTTTCACCTTTGAGATAGATGAACATGGACATATTATAAACAGGAAATTCTTAGAGAAAGGAGCAGGAAAAAGCACTCTAGCCCATTCTAAATATGAACAGTGAGTCCACAGGGGGAGCAGCATATGCCACCAGAACTAGAGAGACAGTATTGTAACATACGTAAGGCCATAAGCTGTATTCTCAGAAGGAAGTAGCAACAGGAACTTAATGTTTGCTCAGTTCACAAGACGGGCTGGACAAGAAAGTCCCAAGAGGCCAATTAAAAAGGCTCATCAATACTGCACAAGATCCAGGAAAAAATTTGCACCCTCACTTTGATGAATCAAAGTTTAAAGGAACACTTCCAACAGCAGCCTGAAAACCAAGAGCTGGTGCCAAAGATTAATTTCTGAGGTAGGTATCATGGTGATGAAGGCAATATAGATGCTTGGCTAGATACAATTCTTGGCTCCATTTATCATCCTGGTGCATGATTTCAGCTAAGACTGTGGCCGGCACACAGCCAGGCTGCTTCTCTTTTCAATTTCACCCAACCAAGAGTTTTGCTTTTCTCACATTTCTATCTGCTGACAGACCAATATTTATCCAAGTCTCCTGGACTTCACTTCTCCTGTGGCTGCCAGAAACTTCTTAGATGGCAAGTTCCTCCATGAAGCACCCTGCCTATCATTGCCTTTGGGGGTCTCATGCCACAAAATACTGTTCCTATTTTGTGCCCACTTAAGGCCAAATAATTGAAAATGTAGCTACCCGGAAAGGGTATCAGCCACAAGGCAGCTTTGAATAAACCCTACCCAGCAGCTGATTGGAATGACAGTAAAGGCTTTCCTGGGTTAGCTAGACTCTAGACAGCTTGAAGGATGGGAAATAATGAAACACTATAGGGAAAAAAGCCTCCTCTCTCAAAGATGCCCAAAAGCACCACAAGGTGCCATTTTAAGAAAAAGCAGAAAATTACTTTTTTTTATTATTATTATTTAAGATTTGCACTGCTAGGGAGAAAACATCTGCACCAAAGTATTTTAAAAAGAGCACAGTTCTTACACAGTGGATGTGTTAAATGCAAAACCATAAACAGCAGCGAAGATCTGTATAAATCTTTTACTAATGGCATCAACTGGGGTGCAAGGAAAATTTTTAAAAAGCTTGTGGTAAAGTGGAATTTACTCAAGACAAAACAGTCTGCCAATAAAAAGAACAATTAAAATATGGAAAGAATGGAAAGGCAGCCATGACGATGATGCTTCTGCCACATTCTCCCGCAGTATGAACAAGTTTAAATCTATAGCACTGCATTATTATTTTTTTTTTTTTTAACAGAATTAGTCTTCAAATTGAAAACAGAGCAGAAATCTAAAGCTGCTAAATTAACTGCCAACAGACCAAGGGTTTCTTTGCAGGGTAATATTGCCAGTGCTCCCTTAAAACAGAGCAGCTGTTTTACTAAGTGGGTGTAAAGGCCAAGAACTTTAGTCAAGGAGAAGGGATTGATTTGAAAATCTCTCAGAAGTAGATTTACTGGCACCTGCCTATAAAATATCTTTAAAGTTCTCTCTCCCTGAAATCAGGAAGACTGCCTTGAAAAGACACGTACAATGTATTTTCTAGATTCTTGCCCAAAAGTGCCCTAAATTAATCAGACATGCACTAATGATCAATATATTAAAACACAGAACTCGTAGGAGCATCAGTGGCTATTAGAGATGCCTTCACATGAGGATCAATTCAACAAATGCCTTACAAAAGCAGAACAAAAACTGAAAGTGCTGACTTAGAGTTTTCCATGTTGTATTGTCAACCAACTGGCAAAAAGGTACCATGACGCTGGTGGAGAACTTACAGTGAAGTTGCCTGCAATGCTGTTGCTCAGCTCTCTACACACTTCAGCAAATATAGCTATGGTGAAAGGTTATAGTTAAGCATTGTTTACAATATCTACCCAAGAAACAAGATCAGATCTACTGATTAACAATGGAGGAAATATTGGCAACGAAGAGACCGTTAGTTAAAGTGTTGCTGAATGTAACCCAATATCCTGTCACAATATCTGTGTATTGGTAAGGATTTGTTACTCTGCCAACAACTGTGGCTACTGGGGAAATGTTCATATTCCATTCCTGGTACACTGCAGTCTCAAATGTTTGAATTGATCAGCTCTAATGTTTATTTATTGAGAGCTGACTAAAGACACAAAACACAAGCAACTACTTTGCGAGACAGCCAGTACCGTTAACATTAGTGGTGCACACAAGCATATGATTTCATGTAGCTGTCTTTCATTAAAATGTTGCTAATTTGCATATTGCTTTACCCCTTATCCCAGTTGCAAAATTCTGGATGCACTGCTGGTTGTAAGGGGGAGGAGATTCCAAGAGAGGGTTAAGGAGTTCTGAAGCTTGTCTTACGATGGAGACAGACTTGTTGAAAGTCACTGGGTACGGATAAAAGGGGTAAAAAACAAGGGTGATGTCATGGTATGGGTCTACTACAGACCACCTAGCCAGGAAGAAGAGGTGGATGAGGCTTTTTTTAAACAGCTAACAAAATCGTCCAAAGCCCAGGGCTTGGTGAGGATGGGGGACAAGCTACCCAGACATATGCTGGGAAAACAACACAGCAGGGCACAGGTTATCCAAGAAGTTCTTGGAATGTATTGGAGAATTTTTTAGTTGACAAGGTGGAGACAGCTAGCAGGGGAGAGGCTGTTCTAGATTTGATTTGACAAATAGGGAGGAACTGGTTGAGAATTTGAAAGTGGAAGGCAGCTTGGGTGAAAGTGATCATGAAATCATAAGAGTTCATGATTCTAAGGAATGGTAGGAGGGAGAACAGCACAATAGAGACAATGGATTTCAAGAAGGCAGACTTTAGCAAACTCATGGAGTTGGTAGGTACGATCCCATGGGAAGCAAATCTAAGGGGAAAAACAAGAGAAGACAGTCGGCAGTTTTTCAAAGAGACATTATAAGGGCACAAGAGCAAACTATCCCACTGAGTAGGAAAGATGGGAAGTCTGGCCAGAGACCACCCTGGCTTAACCAAGAGATCTTCAATGATCTAAAAATTAAAAAAAATAAAAAAAAGAGTCCTACAAAATGTGGAAACTAGGTCAAATTACAAAGGATGAATATAAACAAATAACACAAGTATGTAGGTACAAAATTAGAAACACCAAGGTACAAAACGAGATCAAACTAGCTAGGGAGATAAAGGGTAACAAGAAAACATTCTACAAATATATTAGAAGCAAGAGGAAGACTCAGGACAGGGTAGGCCCATTACTCAATGGGGGGGGGGGAGAATAATAACAGAAAACATGGAAATGGCAGAGGTGCTTAATGACTTCTTTGTTTCGGTCTTCACCAAGAAGGTTGGTGGTGATAAGACGTCTAACATAGTGAATGCCAGTGAAAATTAAGTAGGATCAGAAGAGGCTAAAATACGGAAAGAACAAGTTAAAAATTACTTAGACAAATTAGATGTCTTCAAGTCACTAGGGCCTGGTGAAATGCATCCTAGAATAATCAAGGGGCTGACTGAGGAAATATCTGAGCCATTAGCAATTATCTTTGAGAAGTCATGGAAGACGGGCGAGATTCCAAAAGACTGGAAAAGGGCAAATATAGTGCCCATCTATTAAAAGGGAAATAAGGACAATCCAGGGAATTACAGAGCAGTCAGCTTAACTTCTGTACCCAGAGAGATAATGGAGCAAATAATTAAGCAATCCATTTGCAAACATCTAGAAGATAATACAGTGATAAATAACAGTCAGCATGGATTTGTCAAGAACAAATCGTGTCAAACCAACCTGATCGCTTTCTTTGACAGGGTAACAGGTTGGTGGATGGGGGGAAGCGGTAGATGTGGTATATCTTGATTTTAGTAAAGCTTTTGATATTGTCCCATGTGACTTTCTCGTAAGTAAACTAGGGAAATGTAACCTAAATGGAGCTACTGTAAGGTGGGCGCAAAACTGGTTGGAAAACCATTCCCAGAGATCAGAGTAGCAGCTGTGTTAGTCTGTATCTGCAAAAAGAAAAGGAGGACTTGTGGCACCTTAGAGACTAACAAATTTATTTGAGCATAAGCTTTTGTGAGCTACAGCTCACTTCATCAGTGTAGTTATCAGTGGTTCATAGTCATGCTGGAAGGGCATATCGAGTGGGGTCCCGCAGGGATCAGTTCTGGGTCCTGTTCTGTTCAATATCTTCATCAATGATTTAGATAATGGCATAAAGAGTTCATTTATAAAGTTTGTGGACGATACCAAGCTGGGAGTGGTTGCAAGTGCTTTGGAGGATAGGATTAAAATTCAAAATGATCTGGACAAACTGGAGAAATGGCCTGAAGTAAATAGGATGAAATTCAATAAGGACAAATGCAAAGTACTTCACTTAGGAAACAATCAGTTGCACACATACAAAATGGGAAATGACTACCTAGGAGGAAGTACTGTGGAAAGGGATCTAGGAGTCATAGTGGACCACAAGCTAAATTAGAGTTAACAGTTGTGACAAAGTTCCTCCTCTGCCTTGGTGGGTCCTGCGCCTATTGGCGGATTTTCTCACCTCAGAGGTTCACGGCAGCCCTCAGTTTGGCCACTTTTGTGGCTCAAATCTGCCGTTCACTCAGTTAGCCTCATCACTGGCCAGCATGGGGAAAGGAAGAAGAACAATCCCCGCAGTCTCTGCTGATCCACCTAGTGGATTGGGGAACAGGCCAGAGATCTTCCCCTCTGGTGGAACCCACAGTCCAGTTCAACTCCTCCGGTATAAAGGAGGGAGTTGGGGGGATGGAGGAACCCAGGCCCGTCCTCTACTCCAGGTTCCAGCCCAGGGCCCTGTGGATTGCAGCTGTCTACAGTGGCTCCTGTAACAGCTACGTGACAGTTACAACTCCCTGGGCTACTTCCCCATGGCCTCCTCCCAACACCTTCTTTATTCTCACCACAGGACCTTCCTCCTGATGGTTGATAATACTTGTACTTCTCAGTCTTCCAGTAGTACGCCTTCTCACTCTCAGCTCCTAGTGCCTCTTGCTCCCAGCTCCTCGCACGCACCACAAACTGAAGTGAGCTCCTTTTTAAACCCAGGTGCTCTGATTAGCCTGCCTTAATTGATTCTAACAGCTTCTTGATTGGCTGCAGGTGTTCTAATCAGCCTGTCTGCCTTAATTGTTTCCAGAAAGTTCCTGATTGTTCTGGAACCTTCCCTGTTACCTTACCCAGGTAAGAGGGACCTACTTAATCTAGGGCTAATATAGCTGCCTTCTATCACACTCCTGTAGCCATCTGGCCCAACCCTGTCTCACAA
The DNA here is from genome assembly GCF_015237465.2 of Chelonia mydas. NCBI lineage: Eukaryota > Metazoa > Chordata > Testudines > Cheloniidae > Chelonia > Chelonia mydas. Next base: position 81,410,263 of record NC_051250.2, read on the forward strand.
TGTAACACTGTTGCAAAAAAAGCGAACATCATTCTGGGATGTATTAGCAGGAGTGTTGTAAGCAAGACATGAGAAGTAACTCTTCGGCTCTACTCCGCACTGCTTAGGCCTCAGCTGGAGTATTGTGTCCAGTTCTGGGCACCAGAGTTCAGGAAGGATGTGTACAAATTGGAGAGAGTCCAGAAAAGAGCAACAAAAATGATTAAAGGTCTAGAAAACATGACCTATGAGGGAAGATGGTAAAAATAGGGTTTGTTTAGTCTGGAAAAGAGAAGATTAGAGGAGACATGATAACAGTTTTCAAGTATGTAAAAGGCTGTTACAAGGAGGTGGGAGAAAAATTGTTCTCCTTCACCTCTGAGGATAGAACAAGAAGCAATGGGCTTAAATTGCAGCAAGGGAGGTTTCGGTTGGACACTAGGAAAAACTTCCTAGCTGTCAGGATGGTTAAGTTCTGGAATAAATTGACCAGGGAGGCTGTGGGATCTCCATCATTGGGGATTTTTAAGAGCAGGTTAGACAAATACCTGTCAGGAATCGTCTAGATAATCAGTCCTGCCACGAGTGCAGGGGACTGGACTAGATGACCTCTTGAGGTCTGTTCCAGTCCTATGATTCTAAGTCCCACTAGGGTTGCCAACTTTCTACTTGCATAAAACCGAACATCCTTGGCCCGCCCCCCCCGTACTTCACTCCATCCCCTGTTGCTCACTCTCACCACCCTCACTCCCTTGCTCATTTTCACCAGGCTGGCTCAGGGGTTGGGTGTGGGAGGGGGTAAGGGTGAGGTCTCCACTAGGGGGGTGCGGGTTCTGGGGTAAGGCCAAAAATGAGGCGTTCAGGGTGCGGGAGGGGGCTCCAGGCTGATGCAGTGAGTTGGGATGCGGGAGGGGGTATGGGCTCTGGGCTGGGGGGTGCAGGCTCTGGTGTGGGGCCAGGGATGAAGGGTTTGGGGTGCAGGAGGGAGCTCTGGGCTGGGACCAAGGGGTTCAGAGGGCGGGAGGGGGATCAGGGGTGAGGCAGGGGATTGGGGCGTGGGGGGTGTGAAGGGCCGGCTGGGGGTGCGGGTCTGGGGTAGCGCTGGGGATGAAGGGTTTGGAGTGCAGGAGCGTGCTCCGGACTGGGGCAGGAGGTTGTGGCGCGGGAGTGGGTCAGGGGTGCAAGCTCCAGGCAGCGCTTACCTGAAGCAGCTCCCAGAAGCTGCAACATGTCCCCCCTGTGGCTCCTAGGTAGAGGAGCAGCCAGGTGGATCTCTGTGCTGCCTCATCCACAGGCACAGCCCCCACAGCTCCCATTGGCTGTGGTTCCCGGCCAATGGGAGCTACGAAGCCGGTGCTTAGGGTGGGGGCAGGCCAGGGGGCTCCACATGCTAGGAGCCGGAGTGGGGGAAATGCCACTGCTTCCGGGAGCTGTGCAGAGCCATGGCAGGCAGGGAGACTGCCTTAGCCCCGCTGCACCACCGACTGGACTTTTAATGGCCCAGTCAGTGGTGCTGACCAGAGCTGTCAGGGTCCCTTTTCAACCAGGCGTTCCAGTCAAAAAATCAGACACCTGGCAACCCTATGTCCCACAAGAAGAGAAATAAAGGACATGGTGGCATGGAGGCAACTGCACTGGACTGGCTAGTCAGCACTGGAAGGAAATATTGCAATCCCCCTCATTTCCTGTTCGTTTCTAAAATGTTATTGGAACAGCCTTGCCACAGGGACATACTAATTAATTTTATCTTAGCCTATTCAGTGCCCTTCAAGGGAAGAGAGGCCTAAATAAACGGAGGGGAAAGAAGGCCAAAGAAATTTCTGGAAGCAAGAGTGAGAGCGAAGAATTCACACTGTTCACTCTGTTCCAAAACAAAGCAGAGTCTGGGATGCTAACTACCTGAGCTGGTGTTCAACAGCTTTACAGTGCCATGATTCACTTGTGGCTGTTCAAAATTACATAATTAGAAACCCATCTTGCAGGAGAGAGATGATATGAAAGGGCGGTTTGATGGCAGCAGTCCATTCAGAGTAAGAGGCATCAGCGTGACAGCTCCAGAAAGCAGAGGAGGACTGGGGCGGGTGGTGGGGGGGGGGAATGGAGGTGTACTTTCATTCTAGCTCTATAAGATTTCTACTGCGGGTATAGTGCCCTATGTTGCCTGTACTGATACACCTCTATGGAGCAGCATGCAAGGATGGAATGCTAATATGGTGAGATAATGGTTAAAAGGATGGTAGATTTAGTAATTTCTTCTGTTTATTGTCCCTTCTCCCATGTAATATTATAAACTAAAGCATTCCAATTTAAAAGACCTGCAAAGGAATCAAGTCACAAGGGAAACATCTTTGGCCAGCTAGCACCATTGTACAAAAATCTAACCTGAAGAAAAACAACATCCATAGTGCACTTTAAAAACTCTTTGTGGGAAGCTGTCAATGATGTCCCCCAATTTCGCTCCCCACATCCCCACCCCCCACTTCAAGAACCTCCCCTCCCCCCAAGCCTTATAGAAATAAAGGAGATTGTTAGGAACCAGCTGTTAGGATTTTAAAAAATTAAAATAAATAAAAAATCAAGGCTTCTCACCCCAGTATGTCTGACCCTTTAATGCAGCTCATGTACTTTATCCAAGTAGCTAAAATGTCTCCGCTGATGTCCAAATATTTTTAAACAATGCAGTATTATACAAGGATCCAACATTTACCCTATAAAAAGATCTAAATAAATCAGTATGAGTGTATACCAGAGGCCTTAACTGACTTTGACCTAAAAGATTAATTGATTTGACTTTCCACATTTGGATTTGGTTAAATACAAAAACAAAAGTTATCTAAAACTCTGGCGTAACAGTAAGGTTCTTAAAGGAATAACAGCTGCCAAATCCCTGTTAGCTTTACACCTGGAAAAAAGCCTTGTTTTGAAAGGAAAAAAATATTATATTGGACTAACTCTGTTCCCATCCAACTCAGTAAGTAAAACTCCCATTGGGACCACGTAGACCAGTAGAGAGTGCTTTTGAAAATCCCACTCACCTACACAGTGGGTAGCCTCCTCTCTCATTCCAGGCATGGAAATGTCATTGATGTCAACACAAGTTTTAACTAGAAGGACTTTCCTGTACACACCCTTTGTTTACAGCATAAGGAGGAAATGTAGATCTGGAATACATATGCCCAGGAATTCAAACAGTCTTTTGGGGGTTTGTTTGTGTGTTTAAAATCCACATTCAACAGGTATAAAACAGAAAAAGAAAAAAAAATGTGTAGTTTACCTGATATTCACTCTGCACAGAGCTTTTGCTACTAGCAGTATGTTTAAAAGAAGTCTACTGCGGAACCACTCTCAAACCCTTAATGTACAAAAAGCATTACCTAAAGTTGAAAGAGCATTCTTACCATTCTATTTTTATGAAACCAAGTACATGGTCTTGCAGCTACCTATTACAAAAATGGTAGATGGATTAGCTACTACAAAGCCCTAGGACATATCTATAAAGATTAAAAACAGATGGGTGTATGATCGTCACTCTATTTTCCCCCTTTCTGCCCACAATTTCAAACCTGCAATTGCAGAGTTTAAACAGATCCCCACCCCCGGCAGGGCAGCAAAATATATGTATTTAAACTCAATGGAGAAACACTGACATGGGAAATTGCAAGATAATGTTTTCATCCTATTTAATTTGTAAACAGGCCCTTCTGGTTTAGTTTATGGCTGGAAGTGAACAGGCTGGTTTATGAAAAACAGACAATTCAGCTTTGCGTTTCATGATTAAGGCATGCATCTACATTGTAGCAATTACTACTTCCAATTCAAAATTAGCTGTTTTTAGCTGTTCTAGCACATAAACTTTGCATTCTGATCCCATTTAATCACATAAACACATGGAGTTCAATAGTGCCAAACAAAAGTTAGTCACAGAGAAAACAGTTTTTATTTCCACAGAGTTCAACATTGTTTTTTGTTTTAATCGGTGATCTCAGAGAGCACAGCTTTGCCAGTTATCCTTTATAAGTCAATGTATCGAGGAGTAGTTGGAGCAGATAAAGATTTTACTTGCTCAAAAATTAAGTCTAAACAAACTATTAGCTTGTGATGCAAATTTTGGATTAAATTAAAAATATACACATCCAACATTAAAATTTTAAACATTTTGAGTACATATAGGAGGGGATGTTTTGACAGCAAAGCCAGTGCCAGATAAATCTACCTGGGTGTAACAATTTTCAACACTTTATGCTTATAGAATACCTTTCATCTATAATTAACTGTTTGCAAAGGCCTTGATGAAAGGTGCTCTAAAAGCCCATAAAGTATTTTAGATCATTACATCCAGGTAATTAGAGTACTTTGTAGGAAGAGGACTCCTAGAGAAGACATCATTTGATGGGATTACCATGAGGAACAAGATGACCACAGGTAATAGGTATTTAATAAATATGTAGATTATATTTAAAGTTCTGGGTCTAATTAACGAACGTTTGTGATGACCTTATACCCAGAACTTAAAAGCTCGCTGCACAACTGCAGAAACCTGGCAACTTTTAAGGAATCCCCAGGATTTCCCTTGTCCCACATGGGGAAAAATGCAGACTTGGGAGAACTAACAGCAGCTCATTCTGAACAGAAATAGCCCCGCTTTCTCTGCTCTTTGGCTGCCTGTTGGCCAGAGTGGGATAGATCTTCTCCCGTAACTGCTGTGGTAGCCTCTGCTACATTTCTCCCTCCATCAGCTGCTTCTCTTTTAGCCTCTAAGAGAGCAACAAGTTCTCAGTCAATCATGGACTCAGATTTTCAAACACTGGATCGGGGTGGGGGCGGGGGAGAAGAAGAATAAAAAATTCTCACTCGAGGCTGGAAATGTCCTTGTAGTATCCAGTTGCATCCTAAACCCCTCAGCTACCTAAGGCCCATGGGATGCCACTGTCCACTTTCCTTCCTTCCACCCTCAACTTCCACAGAGTTGTCACCTGTGGCCCCCTACCCCTTTGACTCACAAAAGTGACCCTTGTTCCTTCAGTTTTATCCTACTGAACAAATTTCATTGCCAAATTTAGGAAGATTTCAACCTTTCTTTCACTTGCCCCACCCCACAATATTTCCCTTCTCAGAAGCATTTCCTACCCTCTGACCTCAGGACACAGCCGTAAGACATCTTCAGAACACTAACAAGCAGCACAGATCTTCTCCACAGGACAAGACACCACAAAAAAATTCAGCAGGGAACAGTCTACACCAAAATGCCAAAGGTAACATTTGAAAGGTGAACAATGTGTTTATATATTTGCCAATATTTCACTGTTACAAGAAAAAGCTTTCTGTTCTGCAGAACCAGAAGTAAGATAGCTGGAGAAGCAATATAGAGCAGACACCTAATAATTTGTATACTGCTATAATCTTTTCCTCTTGACAATGGCTAACCCTCAAACACTGATACGTCCAGTGCTGCTGGAAATTGCAAATAATATATTTTATTTTTCAAATGAAGGATGTATATTTATCTAATAGTAAGAGATCACACATTACCAATGATTCTGAGAGAGGCAGTGTGGTCTTCACTTTAACTGCTCTTCAAGCCCATGTAAAAACAGTTCAGTCTCACAATGTCGAAATTCATCTGGAAGCATTAAAAGCAAATCAGACCCCATTAATCCAAATAAAAAAGGCACACAGCAGCCAGTCTCCACTGAGTTCATGGAGTACTCTCCTAAATTACCCTGAAGAAGAACAGAAGAAGGGATGGATCAGCAAGGAAAACTACCTCTGGAGGTCAGAAAGCGTAGAGAAAAAGTGAGAACTGGGAAAAGCCACACAGAGATGGACTTTGCAAAGAAAATTAAAACCAATTCAAAACAATTGTAAAAGATTATTTAGTCATAAATTAAAAGAAAACGAGGAAAGAAGAACTGGGACTGCTAAACTCTGAGAATGGGGTGGAGATTAAAGATAATCCAACCATGGCCTAACAACTAAATGAACACTCTGACTCAGTTTTGAATAAAAGTAACGAGAAGCCTGGGCACAGTGACAGAGTGGCTAATGGGAACAAGGATATGGAGGTAGAGATGACCACATCCAAGGTGACACACAAACAGCTTAATGGGACCAAACAAGGGGGCCTGGATAATCTCCATCCAAGAATATTAAAAGGAACTGGCACATGAAATTGCCAGCCTAATAGCAAGGATTTTTAATGAATCTGTGAACTCAGAGACCATACTCTATGGACTAGAGAATTATAAATACAGCACCTATATTTAAGAAAGGAAAAAAGGTGATCAGGGAAAAACAGGCCCGCTGCAAACAACTGAGGTCAAGGTAAGGTCTTAGGACACATTTTGAGAGAGAAAGTAGTTAAGAACACAAGAGGTAAACAGTAACTGGGACAGAATACACTGTTTTACAAAAAGCTATATTGTGTCAGACCAACTTGATCTATTTTTTAAGAAGAGAAGACCATGACAAAGGAAATGCAGTCGATCTAATCTGCCTGCACTTCAGTAAGGCATTTGATACAATTCCTCATAGGGAATTATTAGCTAAAGTGGAGAAGATAGGGATTAATACAAGAATCGAAAGGTGAGTAAGGAACTGGTTAAAGGGGATGCTAGAGTCGGTCATGCTGAAAGGTGAACTGTCAGACTGGAGGGAGGTTACTAGTGAAGTTCCTCAGGGATCAGTCTTGGGACCAAACTTATTTAACATTTTAATTAATAACCTTGGCACACAAAGTGGGTGTGTGCTAATTTGTAAACGACAAGGTTGGGAAGTTTTGCCAATACAGAGGAAGACTAGAATATCATACAAGAAGATCTGGATGACCTTGAAAACGGGAGTAATAGAAATGGGATGAATAGTGCAAAGTCATGCACTTAGGTACCAACAACAAAATTTGCTACAAGGTGGGGACGTATTGGTTGGAAGCAACAGAGGAGGAGAAAGACCTGGGTGTATTGTTCAGTCACAGGATGAGTGTGAGCCGTCAATGTGATGCAGCCACGCAAAAGGCTAATGCAATCCTAGGATGCATCAGGCATAATATTTCCAGTAGAGACAGGGAAATGTTATTACCATTATACAAGGCACTGGTGAGACCTCATCCAGAACACTGTGTGCAATTCAGACACCCATGTTTAAGAAAGATTAATTCAGACTGGAACACATGCTGGAGAAGGGCTACTAGAATGATCAGAGGAATGGAAAACATACCTTACAAGAGGAGACTTAAGAAACTTGGTTTCTTTAACCTAACAAAGAAGGCTGAGGAGAGATAGGATTACTCTCTATAAATACATCAGAGGGATAAACACCAGTGAGGGAGAAGAGTTATTTAAGTTAAAGGCCAATGTTGACACAAGAACAAATGAATATAAAGTGGCCTTCAATAAGTTGAGGCTTGAAATTAGACAAAGGTTTCTAACCACCAAATGAAGTAAGTTCTGGAACAGTTTTCCAGAAGTGAGAACAAAAAACCTAACTTGTTTAAGACTGCGCTTGATAAGTTTATGCAGGGTATGGTATGATGTCACCTGCAGTGGCATATGGCCCTTCCACAAATGATATTAGCAAATGTCTCCAGTGGCTGGAGATGGGACACGAGATGGGGAGGGCTCTAGTTACTACAAAGAATTCTTTCACAGGCTTTTGGCCAGTGGGTCTCACCCACATGCTCAGGGTCTAACTCAGTGCCATATTTGGGGACGGGAAGGCCTTTTCCCCCCAGGTCAGACTGGCAGAGACCCTGGGGGGTTTTCCATCTTCCTCTACAGGATGGGGCACGGGTCACTTGCTGGTTTGAACTGGAGTAAATGGTAGATTCTCTGTAACTTGAAGTTTTTAAATCAAGAGTTGAGAACTTCAGTAACTCAATCAGAGGTTACGGGTCAGGTCCTGTGGCCTACGATGCGGAGGAGGTCATACTAGATCAGCATGATGGCCTCAAAGTCTGAGTCTACAAGCACACTTGACATTGGGTAGGTGCAGAAGAAAGCTCATTGCTCACACCACTATTTAGATATTATTATGGATTCATCTTCATTCGCCTATATTTAACTAGTTTTTTAATATGTATGCTGCACCTTGTTTTGTAGCGTTCCTGCTTTTCCATTGTTCTTTTTTAGTGCCTTAGAAATTTAGGGTGAAATTCAAGCCTTTGCAGACGGCCAGCACAAGGTTCATGTTCCATCTAAGTCCTCCAGTTTACGGGCCCTCTGCGTAGGGGCGAATATGATGTAGTACTTGTAGTACTACATGATATAAGTACTACGAGTTGTGGTAGCACAACTCTGATCCACCCTCAGAGGCTGAGGATCGGAGCGTTTCCACGGAAGTTTGAACAGACAACCCTGAGAAAGCGCTTGATGGCCGTCTAAAGCCTTTAAAATTAACCTCTTAGAAACCACCTCATCACATCACAGATGTCTCCTCAACACCAGACTCAAACATGTACACTCCTGGTATGGAATGACTAATGTCATTCCATGAAACAAACTGACATTGTAATTAGTCCGGCAGCAATTGGTGTCTTAAATTAGGTAACTGAATACACAATTAAATTCCATCTTAAATGGGAACCCAATAGGAACTGTCTGCAAAAACTATAAAAACCAACTGGTGCCTGAAGTTCTCTCTATCATTTTAAAGAAATGGAAAATTATCTAAAGATAAACTAGTGCAGGCATGGTGATGAGAAACTGACACAAACCAAATTAAAGGGAAAGTAAGGAAGTCCAGCATGACGATGCTTTTTGCATTATGCAACAGCTTAAGCAGGTGGTAATTGGATTTTTAAGGCACTTGTTTGCCAGTAGTTGAGAAAATGAAAACTATTCAGTAAATCCCCTCTAATCATTTACAGCGGAGAGCTGCCACTAATTTAAGCTAACCCTGCATATTATAGCTTCAGAGGGAACAAAGTTCTCGCTCTCATTTCCCTGCAGCTTTGAAACACGTCCCTTCCTCTTCCCACTCGGTGCTGCTCAAGAGTTCATTTACGGCATCTAATTTGATGGGGGGAGCGCATACACAAAAACAGTGTAAACAGGAGCATTTTAAAAAGAGATAGAAAGTCTGACCCCACCAACCTTGTGCTAGCAATGTCCCTTAGAATTAATGGGACCTTCAAAAAACAAACTTCTCCACTTGCTATATCAACTAAGTAGTGAATAAATGAGGACCTGCCAGTAGAGGTCCTTGAAGGCATTCAGAGTACATATGGTACCAAGAATGATGATCACTCTTGCAGTTCTGGAAAGAGAGACACAGGATGTTCTTAAGTTACCAGAGGTAGCAGAAAGGACACAGAGCTGTTGAGAATGTAGGGAATGACAATCACATGGTGAGATCAGCAATAGTTAGTTATTTATAGACTATCCTTGTAGAAGGCTTACATCAGTGATCTCCAACCTTTTTACGCACAAGATCACTTTTTGATTTTAAGATCAACGTGGCATCCACCCCCCCCCCATCCCTGAGGCCCGCCCACTCCATTCCCCACTCCTTCCATCGCTCGCCCTCTCACACCCTCACTCACTTTCACCGGGCTGAGGCAGGGGGTTAGGGTGCAGGAGGGGGTGCGGGCTCTGGGCTGGGGCCAAAGGGTTCAGAGTATGGGAGGGGGCTCCGGGCTGAGCCTGGGGCAGGGGGTTGGGGTGCAGGAGTGAGGGATGCAAGCTCTGGGAGGGAGTTTGGTGCAGGAGGGGTGCAAGAGGGGGTGCGAGGCTAGGCTCCGGCCAGGAGGCGCTTACCACAGGCAGCTCCTGGTCGGCGGTGCAGAGGGGCTCAGGCAGGCCAATGGGGGCTGTGGGGTCAGCAGTTGCACAGGCAGAGCATGGAGACCTGCTGTCCCCCTCCTTCCCAGAGGCCGCAGAGACATGCCAGCAGCCAGCCAGCCACTTCCGAGAGTGGTGTAGGGCCACGGCAGGCAAGAAGCCTGCCGGAGCCCTGCTGCACCACCAGCCGCAGAAATTGCGATCGACTGGCAGAGGGTCCAGGATCGACCAGACGATCGCGATCGAAGGGTTGGTGACCACTGGCTTAGAGTTTTTCAGGTTCGATTATCACAGCAGCAATTACCAGGTCCAATAGACAGTTTTTAAAAAAAATTTATGCTGTGGAACTCAAGTTTGCCATTATCTGCACAATGCGTCCAAACCCAGAGGGCTTGAGTTTGTATCTCCTGGGTGCTGTTCCTCTTTCAGTAATAGACTGACAGATAGCAGAATGTCCTCAAACAAGATGCTTTGGAGTCTACTAGTTTCGTCCCGCCCAGGTCTACTTTCCTAACTCAGCAGAGGCAGTTAACAGCAGAGCATCTCCCTGCTCACTTGTTTTAGTTATTATCTTGAGATGATCTCCCACCACTGAATGCCTTCAGAGACGACAATGACAGTAGCAGAAAATATCCCTTTTCCCCCAAAGTCTTCTCCTGCATGCAGAATCGGGGCAGACTCTTCACAACAAAACAGCCAGTTAGGAGCCAAATAAGGCTTCAGTACCAGCAGAGACCAAGCAGAAGGGAAACATGCCACCAAGAGAGAGTACCAGTGTAAGAAGTAAGCCAACATATTTTCAGAAACTCCTCAAATGGCTCGGCAGCAGTTCTGCAGAAAAGGACCTAGGGACCGAATGGCTCGGCAGCAGTTCTGCGAGAAGGACCTGGGGTTACAGTGGACGAGAAGCTGGATATGAGTCAACAGTGTGCCCTTGTTGCCAAGAAGGCCAATGGCATTTTGGGATGTATATGCAGAGGCATTGCCAGCAGATCGAGGGACGTGATCGTTCCCCTCTATTCGACATTGGTGAGGCCTCATCTGGAGTACTCTGTCCAGTTTTTGGCCCCACACTACAAGAAGGATGTGGAAAAATTGGAAAGAGTCCAGCGGAGGGCAACAAAAATGATTAGGGGACCGGAACTCATGACTTATGAGGAAAGGCTGAGGGAACTGGGATTGTTTAGTCTGCGGAAGAGAAGAATGAGGGGGGGATTTGATAGCTGCTTTCAACTACCTGAAAGGGGGTTCCAAAGAGGATGGATCTAGACTGTTCTCAGTGGTAGCTGATGACAGAACAAGGAGTAATGGTCTCAAGTTGCAGTGGGGGAGGTTTAGGTTGGATATTAGGAAAAACTTTTTCACTAGGAGGGTGGTGAAACACTGGAACGCATTACCTAGGGAGGTGGTGGAATCAGGCTTGACAAAGCCCTGGCTGGGATGATTTAGTTGGGGATTGGTCCTGCTTTGAGCAGGGGGTTGGACTAGATGACCTCCTGAGGTCCCTTCCAACCCTGATATTCTATGAAATGCAGCTGTTATGCCAGACCCTACCCTGACACCCCCCCCCCCCCCCCATATCTTAAACTGTTTATACACAAGGAGAAAAAGGCAAAAACCTTTATGCTACCCTGCAAGGGTCACCATTCCTTAAGGCAGTGATTATCTGGGGAATGTACATCTTACTAATTGTTTGATACTGGGGCCTCTATGGATATCTGTGTCAGACTGAAAACTCCATTTTGAGTGTGGGGTTTGTATGCCTTTTCTGCTGAATTTTGCCTCCATGTTGAGCTGAAACCCACAGGTGGTGACAAGCGAAATTCTTGTACCTGGCACAAAGATAACAGTGGAGGGTCATTAAATTTGAAGGCCTCTTCATATGGAGTACTCATGGACAAAGATGGCTACCACCCAGAGCAAGCCAGTTTTTCAAGTCCGAACTCCAAGGGGGTGGTAATCAGGCAGCAGATCCCCTGGTGGACGACTAATGGGAGGTGACCCAACAAAGGGGACTGGAAGTTATAAAAAGAAGAGTCTCTTACGGATCATTTTAGAGAGCGCACAGAAGGTCACTGACTGCAGGGTTCAGAGATGGATTTCATGATTCGGAAAGGAAGCCATGTGCAGGAGAGGAAGGATTCTGGATATGCTCTAAGAGACTCTGACCTAAACCCAAAGAGTACTCAGGAGTGGTAAGGAAACTGAAGCAGGGAAATGTGTACAAGTGTTTTATGGTTTTGTCTAGATCTGTATATTTTTTGTGCTGTCTAAAGTAAAGAGGGATTGATTTAGGAACCCCCTGCAAAGCCTGTGTGTGTTTCCACTATCACATATCCCTAGAGAGGTCAACTGCAAGGCAGAGTACCCCCAAGGCTGGAGCTCTGGTAAAGGGTGTGGTTAAATAACAGATGTCTATGGGGACCAGCACTGGTCCTGGGGATCTAGAGCAGCTGGACCATGAGGTCTCCTTTTCACGAAGGACTAACAGAGAGCCTGTGCCCAGGAAGCTTCCCTTACACACCAATGAAAGAGAGTGCAGACTCAGGACTTTGAGCTCAGTCTCAGGAAATGTAAAAACACATGGGTCTAGTATGGTGGGGCCCACACACACCAGCCTGGTGAGCGTGAAGCAGGGGGAGCGTGGCCAAGGCTGTGACAAAGTACAAGGATGATCAGACTGTGGGGTGCACCACGTGGGCGGGTCTCTTCTCTCCATTTCCCACTCCCTTCCAGCAAGATTCTTCTGGTATTAGCCTATGTTCCAGGAGACACATCATGTGCAAGGCATTTGCTCTCTCTCACTACTGCTAGAATCACTCAAAATCACCAAGTTCGGTTTCCAAGATGGAGCAAGCACATGAATCCTCATTCACAAGGATGCAAGTCAAATCTGCAAGAAAAGCTCTTTCACACTGCCACCTGCCTCCATGATACAGCAAAGGGGATCCCAAGAGTCCCAGCTAAAAGTGTGGGTTTTGGACACTATAGCGGGGAAAGCCTGGTAACTGTGTCCATGGATAGAAAAGCTGTCTGCCAGTTTTGATAGCTCTTCCTTGCACACAAGGGATATGTTATGGGATCTGTAACAGGTTGCTAGGTTCCATAAACATTGTTTTTCCTTTAAATCATTCCAGAAGGAAAACTGCCCCTCTCTAAATAAAACTATTGTTGAAGGAAATGTGTTACAAACTTCAGAGATTGTGGCTCCCCAAGCCCATTTCCATTTGTTGTTGGGGTATAACAGCACACTGTTTTTCCTGCTGAGCAGTGCTGCTTATCTACTGGGACACTTCCAGACATGCCAACTCTCACAAATGAATCGCAAGAGATGCGATTTCTAAGGAAAATTAAGCCTGATTCATGATCTCGCAAGTTTCATGATCTTCAAAAAAAGAGCAGCACTATAAACAATGTCTAATGATATTCAGCAGCAAGAAGGATCTAAATTCTGAAGCAAGACCCTGTTTTCTGTAGCTCTTCAATTCATCAGACTGAGGATTCTGTAGCATTTTCAGGTACGTTTTTTAAAATGGACATTTTATTGAGTGAAATAAGAAAACACCACAATAGGCAGTTGCTATAGTACGCAGTTGTTTTGATATTAAGTTCAATGTTGTTTACTGTACCATGATCTCTTCAGTTTTCCCCCCACAGATCGTTGTTAACACACCACAAGTACATTGTAGAAACTGGAGCGGCGGGTGGGTGCACCAGGGCAGGCACGGTAATTAGATGTTTAGGAGCAGAGAAGGGGACACATGGGACTTTTGGCCTTTGGGAAGAATTGTGGGAGAAGCACATTAATCCATAGTACAGAACAGAATAAGAACCTATACAGAACAGGATGTGTCTACTATAACCGTCAGTGGTGAAATAATTAGCAGTGGTGACATTTGACGTTTCAGAATTGAGATGAGCAGGAGTAGCTCACACCCCTTACTGCTATTACTGCTAACGCCATCTGCAGACTTAAGACAACAAAACCACTCAAGACATCAGATGCTATAGCAAATTCTGTTACAATGGGCGAATTTTGCAGCAGGTTCCAGAACACACAGGGTCTGGATCCCATATAAAGCACGTGGTCAGTGTTTCAGTTATTTTAAAGCCTTTTCTAATATCAACTTCAAACTAAAATCTCATCAAACTCCACCCTTTTTACAACTTGTTGCTAATATCCATGAGAAATGAATGGTATTTGTTTACATCCTCTTACTTCCTCCTATTTGCTGGCCCAGACTTGCATGCTTCTGGGGCTTGGTAGCAGTTCCTCGGCTTCTCTGCCAGCTCATTCTGGCGTACGTTTAAGTCAGCATACAGAACCCTTTATTTAAGGAAGATGGGCAACACCAGTGCAATGGGCTTCTCAACTGATTGTACTCAACTTTCTCATTAGAAATTATATGGAAGCCAGGTAAGCATAAATATCCAAATGCACTGTAGGTTTTGACGTTAGTACATTCGTTAGTACTTTATACCATGAGTAAATAGCTACATTTTCCATTTAAGCAAGGACTAGGTGGCATTCTGTCCCGTCCTACACTAGCTGTAGCGTATCATTTTCCTTTACTCTTACCTGTCCCTTTCTCTTGATTTTATTTATTTAAAGACTATAGATTGTCATTTTCACCAGTGGTCCTTGTGTTTTCACCCACAGGCTATACGCGTTACACTTATTTTAATGTTTAAAAAAATTCTATAGCATCCAGAATAATGGAACTCTACACCAATACCTGCAAAGTGAAAACTGTTGATGTCACCTTCTCTTTCCAGTAGACGATTGGTTGGATTTGTTCTTACCAGAAGTCAGCTCACATATTGCCAATATTGCAACAGTTCTCAAACTGTGGGTCAGGACCCCAAACTGAGTCATGACCCCGTTTTAATGGGGTCGCCAGGGCTGGCTCAGATTTGTTGGGGCCCAAGGCAGAAGCTGGAGCCCCACCTCCTAGGGCTGAAGCCAAAGCTTGAGGACTTCAGCCCTGGGCAGCGGTGCTCAGGTTGCTGAAGCCCTTCGGCTTAGGTCCCCCAACCCAGGGCAATGGGGTTTGGGCTTTGGCCCTCTCCCACCCAGGGCGGCAGGGTTCAGGCGGGCTCAGGCTTCGGTCCCCCCTCCTGGGGTCTTGCAGTAATTTTTCTTGTCAGAAGAGGGTCACAGTACAATGAAGTTTGAGAACCCCTGCAATATTGTATTTGAGAGGGGAAAGGGATGGACCACAAGAGAGGCAGAGATTGTGGCAGACCTGCTTTTTCAGTGTCAGCAATCAGTTTATACTATGAACAGGGCAATAAATGGCATGCTTTGCAAAGGTCAGAGTACGTTTGCCTTTGAATAAAATTGACATTGGAAAGACTCACCTGTGAATTTACACAGAGAAATTATAATGAAAAGTTTGATTTAAAAAACTCTCTTGCATGGGCTGAAGAGATTAAAGAGGAATAGGTTAGACTGAGATTGTCATGAGAACTGACACTGGAAACAAGTTTCAAACACTCCTATTTCGCCAGCTGTTCTTTCTGTCATAGAACAGAACAGTGTCAGCTAGTTCCCTTCCCTACCCCCACACTGGTAAAGAAACTCTCAGGCCTTCTGGTTTTTCACAATATCAAACTATTTTAATGAGGAATTGACATTTACAGTGGAGTTCTAGACTGGAATGTTTTAAATGCAGATCTCCACCCTGTAATTAATATTGGATAATGAGTTAAGACATCTGCTAATGGTTGGATAAATAAGACATGTAAAATGTTCACTATTTTTGTTTTTTCTTTCAGCTAAGAACTTATGCATAACGACACTCCCTGCTTGAGAGAACACTAAAGCTTCAAGACAGACCAGTAAGGGAATGTTTACATTGGAATAAAAACCCTGCCGTTGGCCTGGATCAGTGTACTCAGGCTCACGGGCTGAAAACCTGCTGTGTAGACATCTGGGCTTGGGCCCAAGCTCTGGGACCCTGCAAGGGGTCCTCTGTTATTTGGGATTAATTGAAGGAGGGTAATAGAATTGTTAATTGAGTCCTGCATCAGCCACTCAATTATCCTGACCGGAATCAATGTCAGACTGACAGGCCTATAACCTGAGTCATCCCATTAACTTTTTTAAATATTGATATTAACATTAGTTTTCTTCTCATCTTCTGGAACTTCCCCAGGGTTTCAAGATTATTGAAAAGTGTCTTGAATTCAAATTATCTGGACCCACTGATTTAAAAATGTCTAACTTTAGTAGCTTCTGTTTAACATCTTCCTCAGATACAAGTGGAATGGAAAGAGTGTTCTGACCATCTGATACGACTATATCATCTGTTTTACCCCCAAATACCAAACAGAAATATTTACTGAACACTTTCTTTTCTGCATTATTATTGATAATTGTACCATTTCCATCTAGGAGTGAACCAACACCATTGTTAGGATTCTTTTTGTTCCTAATATACTTAAACTCCTTATTGTCTTTAACTCTGCTGGCCATAGCTTTCTTCTCGTGTCCCTTTTTTCCTTTATCAATTTTCTACAATTCCTAGCTTCTGATTTGTATTCATTACTATCAACTCCCATTGTCCTCCATTTGTTACAGTTGCCTTCATTTCCACTCCAAACCCAGGTCAGTTTTTCCACCAATATGGCCTTCTTCAATTGTGGCTTTTAGGGCATCTAGCGAAGTGTTCTTAAACAACTCCCACTTATTCACATTTTCTGTATTAAATTCTTCCTCCCAGCTGATTTGGTTCATGATTGTTTGCAGCTTTGTGAAACTGACCATTTTAATGCAAAAAAATCTCTCTCTCTCTCTCTCTCAGAGGTCTGGATTTTATTCTGTTTGCACATTATAAAAGTGATCAACTCATGATCACTTGTACATACGCTACCATTAATTATTAGTTCTGTGATCAGTTCCTTAAACTGTCTAGATTTTAGTGCACGACTGAGTCTTCTAATAATCGATCTAGGGCTATCAAGTGATTAAATAAATGGTGTTCTATTCTTGTTTAACAGTGCGATTAATCGCACTATTAATTTTTTTAAATAGTTTTGGACATTTTCAAATATATTGATTTCAGTAACAACACAGAATACAAAGTGTACCGTGCTCACTTTATTTTTTATTACAAATATTTGCACTGTAAAAACAAAATAGTGTTTTTCAATTCACCTAATACAAGTACTGTAGTGCAATCTCGATCATGAAAGATGAACTTACAAACCTAGAATTATATACAAAAAAACTGCACTCAGAAACAAAACAATGTAAAACTTTAGAGCCTACAAGTCCACTCAGCCAATTGCTAAGACAAACAAGTTTGTTTACATTTACGGGAGATAATGCTGGCTGCTTCTTATTTACAATGTCACCTGAAAGCGAGAACAGACGTTCGCATGGCACTGTTGTAGCTGGCATTGAAAGGTATTTACATGCCAGATATGCTAAACATTCGTATGCCCCTTCATGCTTCAACCACCGTTCCAGAGGACATGCGTCCACGCTGATAACAGATTCTGCTTGATAACCATCCACAGCAGTGCGGACTGACGCATGTTCATTTCCATCATCTGAATCAGATGCCACCAGCAGAAAGATTGATTTTCTTTTTTGGTGGTTCGGGTTCTCTAGTTTCCGCATTCGAGTGTTGCTCTTTTAAGATTCTGAAAGCATGCTCCACACCTCGTGCCGCTCAGATATTGGAAGGCACTTCAGATTCTTAAACCTTGGGTCCAGTGCTGTAGCTATCTTTAGAAATCTCATATTGGTACCTTCTTTGTGTTCTGTCAAATCCGCAGTGAAAGTGTTCTTAAAACGAACAGCATGTGCTGGGTCATCATCCCAGACTGCTATGACATGAAAAATATGGCAGAATGCAGGTAAATCAGAGTAGGAGACATACAATTCTCCCCAAGGGGTTCAATCACAAATTTAATTAATGCATTATTTTTTTAACGAGCATCATCAGCATGGAAGCATGTCCTCTGGAATGGTGGCCGAAGCCTGAAGGGTCATACGAATGTTTAGCATATCTGGCACGTAAATACCTTGCAATGCCAACTACAAAAGTGCCATGTGAACGCCTGATACCTTTGTGAGGGGTGGATAAGAAATTGTTTAGGCAGGGATAAGAGGAAGCTCTGTAGTAGCCTCATGTGAGCACAGACTTCCTAAGAATATCCACATGGAGACCACTGGTCCGAGAAGAGACAGAAGCATATGAATGGGAATTCCCCTTGAAAGGTTGATTGTTTTGGTAAGATTTCTCCCCTTCTCCTGTCTTTCCTGCAATAAGCAATTTAGCAGATTACAATGACCAACCCCACTCAGATTGGGAATACACAGAACTCTCACATAACCATGGCTCTGTAGCATCCTTCTTGCTCAGTGGTAGAGCGTACAACTGACTCTGGATGAGGCTTGGATAAGGTGGTCACCCAGGAAAGGTGAGAGACAGACCGCTTCCTTTTGACAGCTACTAGTAACACTACCAGCCCTGTTGCTAAACCAGAGGGCAAGGACCTGTACTGGTAACGTGCTCCAAGAGCTAAGCTTAGGAAGCAACTGTGAGACTGTCAAACTGGGATACGAAGACAAGCATCCTTCACACCTATAGAAGTCATGCAGGCCCTTCCATTGATGTCAGCTAGTGTGGATTTGAAGGTGTCCATCTTGATTTTTGTTAAATGGACCTGTTTGATACTTTCGGAAAGTGCTCTGTAGCCTTCTGGGCTTGTTTTAGATTGTTTAACTAGGAATAATATGGAGTAAGGCCTTTTCTCTCGCGAAGAGGAGGGATAGGTTCAATAGTTCCCATTCACAGGAGATCCAGAACGGCTATCTGCATGCACTGACTCCTCCACCAGCAGAAGCCCTTAGGCGTACGATTTCTCTTTTTTTAGAATAGTTTGAGAGAGACCATATTTGCAATACTGCCCACCCATGTTGGCATTGCTTGTAAGAGCACGCAAGGGCACTCAGGGTGCCAGTTGACAATATTCTTTTGTCTTGTCTGATGCCCTAGGTAGTTGGCATGATGCCCTCAATAGTTTTCATGCCTGAAGGTTCGGGCTGAGGTGATGCTTGCCTGGACTTGGCTGCCTGTGAAGAGCCTGTATAGTGAGAAGGCCACTTTCTGGCAAAAAAATTTCCTAAGTAGAAATGACGAGTCCTTGATGACCAGGAAAAAAAGGCTCATTCATCTTCGGCAGTGACACCAAGATCAATTTTGACTGGTGCACACCGAGGAAAGTTCTGGCCTTGCAGAATGGAGGCAGGGGTAAAAGAAAGAAATTGTGGGCCAAGAAGCCCCTCACTGCCTGCCAGTTCTTCTGCATCGGAACTGCTGTCAACTTATCACTCCATAGCCAGCTACTGGGGGAAGGAGGTGGAGGCAGTACCGAGGCAGGGCAATCTGCACCAAAAGCTGGGAGCAATAACCAGGATATTAGGGCCTGATGACAACTGGAAATGACACCCCAATAGTTAAGCCATGGCGACCTGCAGTGGCAGCTGATGATGATAGCCTGATGTTTTCCCAGTCTTTAGGTGTGGCAGGAAATCCCTATCCTGCTATTACACACTCCCAGGGTGTATTAGGAGGGATATATAGCCACAGCTTGACTAAGGAATCTGTAGATCTCAAATGTAGCTCACAATACTCAGAGTTTTCCTGAAAATCTGTTCTCTGTGCACGTGGTTTTTTGTTTTTTTAATAATTTTATTATTTTAGTTTTTAGCTCTGATTTGGAGAGTTGGCCTTCCTCTCCTAAGCAAAGAGAATTCCTACTGCGGGGTTGTGTGTATGCATGCCTACAGGAAACAGCACATATCTATGGCATGGTCTTTTCAACACTGAATTGCCAATGCTGCACTCTGTGAGGGTGAGCAGTTACTGAAGAATGCCTGCCCTGTTGCACTTCATAAAGGTAAACAGGGGAATCAGATGCTGAGAATTATCTGCACTCTGCAGATTTACAGAGTTTTGTGGGAAACAGATTTCACTTTGTGACTCTTAGGGTACACCCACCCTGCAGTAAACAGCCCACAGCTGTGACTCTTAGAGCCTGGGTCAATTGACTTGGGGTCACAAGGCTCGAACTGGGGGGCAAAAAATTGCAGTGTAGACATTCCAGCTCAAGCTGGAGCCTGGGCTCCGAGACCTACCCCTCTCATGGGACTTCAGAGCCCGGGCTCCAGCCCCAGCCTGAACATCCACACCGCACTTTTTAACCCTGCAGCCTAAGCCCGCTGACCCAGGCTGGCCATAGCCGTGCTGCAGGTCTTTTATTGCTGTGTAGACATACCCTTAGAGCACATCCTAGAGGAAACCCTTGATTCAGGCTCTTCAGAAGATGGAAGAGCATCAGAACCTATGTAAAAGTGGGGGGGCTGCCAGCACTGGAACCAAGGCCTACCCTTTCTCTTCCTCCCAAGGCCCCGCCCCCTGTTCCGCATCTTCCCTGAGGCCCTGCCCCCTGACCAGTCCAGAAGCTGGGCCATGGTAAAAGTCTCTCTGGCGGCCCAGCACCTCACGCAGGACAAGTGGAGGGTCTGGGGCTCCCCACAGATTCATGGTTCTCTGGAGGTGGGGGAGGGACCCTGTGATTACTCTTTTGAGCAGCTTTCGTGCCTTGAGAAAAAGGGGTTTGTGTGGGACTGGGCCTATAAGGGGGCTTCCCAGCATCCCACGCTTTGTTCAAGTGAGTTTCCTGGACATGGCCTGGAGGTAGGCTGACCCTAGGCTAGGGGCACCGGGCTCTAGCTCGTCATACAAAGGGAGTCTTTGGCCATTCTGCCCCACTGGGAGGCGCTACTGGGCTGACATTGCTGGCAGAGAATAGCTATGAGCCACTGAAGAGCTGGCGGGGATGCATGCTGCAGAATGGAGGGAGGGGTTGGGTCTGAGCGCAGGTTACCAGACTCTCCTTGCTCTGTCCCTGGATCCCTCTCATTAGCTTCCTGGCACCACCAGTGCAGGGGAGGTGCTGGGCAGCTGCTCCATGGGGCTGTGAATGCAGACTCCAGGGGTTGGGTGGAAAGCTTCCCTGGCCCTTTGACACTTTGTTCAACCTAAGCTCCTCCACATGGAGAGGGGAGGGAGCAGCTGCTTGCTGGTCCCAGGGCTGCTGTGCTCATCTGTGCCAGGTACAGGGGATTTTGCTGCCGTTGTCCTGGGGGCTCTCCTGCTTGGGAAGGGAGGCTGCTAGAAACCCTGCTCCGTCTGAGCACTTGAGGCACACAGATCGCCATGGAGGTAATTAATCAGCAGGGGAGACGCAGGAGACATCTGATTTTCCCCTTCTCTGCCACGCTGCATTCCACATGGTTGAACAGAGGTGACAGAGTACCAGCCACTCAGGGGGAAGGGAATCCTCTAGCAGGAGAGGCAGACCTTCACAGTTAGGAGATTTTAAACCTTCTCCCTCCCCCTTCTTTAAAGTTTGCTCCGCAGTAGGGAGGAGCTGGACTCTGCCTGCTTAAAGCTAGAGAGGTAGATGAAATCTGGGGGTCTCAGAGGTGGAACAATACACTTCCCCTACTGCCAATTGACAGGTTTAGTCGGTCTCCCAATCTGCATAGAACAGATAACAGCATTTTCTAATACGCCTATCAATAGAGGATACTTTAGTTACGTATTTAGAAAAATATATATACTAATGAGTCTCAGCTACAGGATATAGATTGAGCCATTTAGGCTCTGTGAAGAGAGAAGTTATCAGGACTTTCTACATAGCCTGGGAGCAAACTAATATTGGTTGAATTTTTACATAAAAATGTGAAGTGCTTATGAAGGATCAGGCTGTGGCCTGGTTTGCGTGGCCACACCAGGGAGTAAGAGCTGGTGTGCTGGGAGAAGTACACAGCACTAGGTACAAGTCTGGCAAAAGGCACATCCTCATGAAGCAGAGGGAAACCAGGAGGCAGAGTGTGACTCACTCAAGCTGCCTTCCAGTCTGCTCAGGGGCAGTACACAAACGCATCGTCCCTCGCTCAGGGCTCATGGCAATGCGATGACTGAGGGCTAGTATACACTAGGAGCACTACATGGGCACAGTTGCTGTAGCGTGTCTGGTGAAGTCGCTCTATGCCAATGGAAGAGAGCTCTCCCGTTGGCATAAATTACTCCACCTCCACGAGAGGCGGAAGCTACGTCGGCAGGGAGCATCTTAGGTTGCTGTAACCTGCGTCGTTCAGGGGGTGGCTTTTTCACACCCCTGACCAATGTAAGTTATATCGACATAAGCGGTAGTGTAGACCTGCCCTCAGGCCTGGTCTACACTAAAAAGTTAGGATGACCTAGCTACGTCATTCAGGAGTGTGAAAAATCCACACCTGAGTGACATAGTTAAGCCAACCTAACCCCCGGCATAGAAAGCACTAGGTTGAGTGAAAAATTCTTACATTGGCCTAGCTACTTGCCTCTTCGGGAGGCAGATTACCTACACCAACAGGAGAACCCCTCCCGTCAGCACAGGTAGTGTCTGCATTCAACTGCTACAGCAGTGCCATTGCAGTATTTCCAATGTAGACAAACCTCCAGTCTGAAATTAAAAATTCTCAGACAGGTGTTAGTTGGTATAATTCCACATATTGAAAAAGGAGCATTTGAAAATATTACATAGAATTTAATAATCTGATTTTATTACTTCCCGTCACCAAAGGCAGCAGTCTAGTGGTTAGAGTACATGCTCAAGGAGGAACTATTGCGTTGTAGGGCTGGCTCTGCTACGGACTCCCTCTGTGACCCCATTCACCCACCAAGAAAAGAAGATCTGGGGAAAATACTTCCCTGCCTCACAACTTTCGCAAGGACTCGTTTGTTTATAAAGCACCTTATGAATGCTAACTATTATGTAATTTAGAGAAGAGTTCAAACAAACTGGAAGCACTTTGCCAGTCCTAGTCAAAAAGCTCAGATAAACAATACTATGTGCTTACTGAGTAACCGTGCTGAAGAGTTAACAATGATATTTTACAATGAGTTTTTGCTTGTCTGTTGATTTAATCTGTTTCTCTTTTAGAGCTCCTGAAATCCATAAGTATTCTATTAAAATAAACACTCCTTCCACTAAGCTTTTTAATTATAATCCACCTCTAAAGATGTATTAGAATCTACAATATTACCGACAACATGCGTATCTTGTCTAACTGTATTGCATGTTTCTGATTTAAACTAAACCTTTGAGGGCAGGAGTCATCAGCCTAAAACCATATGTATTAGCAGCTTCACCCCTCTATTTCATTTTGGAGGAATCATGACACAATTTGTTCTCAGAAATTATCAGAACCAATTATCAATAACGAAAATTGTTGGCACTTAATTCTTAGCAGCACATTAATATAGTAAGAGTAAGATCTGTGATAGCATCTGGACAACTGGATTAAAGGTTGACAGGGGTTTGACCTATCAGATAGGACATCACAACCACTTATTCCAGTATTTTGCATCTAGCAATGACAAATGCCTAATGATTCTGAGGAAGACGAAAAACCCTCAGTGCACCAAGACAATAGTGGAGAGTTACATAGCAAGGTAGGATTTTTTTTCCTGACTCCTCTAGACAAGAATACTTAAAAAAAACACAAAAAAACTACACATATCTCATTTTGGATAGCGACCACTGTCAGTGGTCATATAATTATCCATCCACCTCTTTTTCAACATTCTATGCAGAATATAAATCTTGACTATCCACAGTAATGAATTCTTAGACTGTGCAATGAATAAAGTAACATTTCTTTCTATGAGTTCTGAATGTAGTTTAATTTTGATTATTTCTTCCTCTCCCCCAAATATTTTCTCCAGTCTTATATTACAGAATGAGTTAAAGTAATTCGTTTTTAATATGCCCCTAATTTGGAATCTTTCAGAGTCCCCTCAAATTCTTCTCCTTTAAATAATGTAGGTTATTGAAATTTCATATGTGCTGATTTCAGTAGTTTCTAACCATCTTTGATGTCCTACTCTATAGACATTCCCAGCCTCCACTAAATCTTTCAAGTGCGGCAGACAACTGGAACCAGATGTAGACATAACACCACTCGATATAATTTAAGTAGTTTCTCTTAAACACGTCCAAGCATCTTATATGTTCTTAACTTCTATTGCATGATGTCAGTGACCTTTCCAGAGGATCTCATACAGCTTTTCACCCCTGAAACTCCAGAGTCCATCAGTACGCATGTGAAGGTTATGCTATTTTTGTCAATAAGCATTACCTTACATTTGTACAAGTTAAGTTGCATTTGCCATCCACACTGCCCTATCGGGCAATGTGTTTAAAGCTTCTGTTTTTAAATTAATTTTTAGGAAGTTGTCCACTCATTTCTAGCATATCAATACAGATTATTTAGAATAGACCAGCATGTTGAAGTATTTCCAAAAATACAATGCTAAAGGGATATTTAAGTCAGCCTTGTTGAGATATTTTCAACAAATATTAGTTTTCCACCTAAAATATAGTGGCTAGGTCTCAATAACACAACACCATTTTCAATTTAGCCACAAAATAAAGTAAGTTTTACAAGACTGAACAAAAAATTTTAATGAAGCATTATAAATATATGAATTGTGGAAACAAAAAGACTGCAACATAACATAATAGCAAAAGATAGCCTTAATGTACTGGGAAGTCATATAAACAATATTGACCAGAACTGATTCAGATGGCACAACTACTAGAATGACAACTTAACTCTAAAGAGAAAGTTTTAGTTGCTAGTGGCTATAGCACTTCTAAACTACATGATTTAATGAAAAAATCATTTGCCTGACACACCACTTCTGAAACTGCACAGTACAGTATTCCGATCCTGGCTCAGTCAACAGATGCTAAAACGATAAAAAAAAAAAAATTCACAGAGCCTATGCAAGAAATTACTTTATTTAAAGTGAGAAATTATAAGACAAAACTAGACTGGAGGACTGTGACGTCAAAGCTTGCTCCATGCTTTCCATTATGAAAGACATTAAATTCCTACATTAGCGCAATGACATTCCTCCTTGTTTCCTACCCTCTACCCAGTCCTCCCACTTTACTCCTCCCTTTTCCCTCCCACACTAAGCTTTATGATCATGCTCCTCCTTATCCCTACAAACTCTCCTCCCCTCTAACCAACCTCCTCCAGCATTCCACCCTCATTAATAATCCCCTCCCCTTTCTTCTCCTGAAGTGTTGTGCAGTCATATTTCTCACTGGGACTGGGCACATGTGGTTATACTTGTAGAGCACTCTAAAATTATAAAATCTGTGTACGATGCTGTAATAACTATTAGCATATAATACGAGTACAAGAAATCTAAATAATACCAGAAAAAACTTTCAGTCCCCAAGAGTATAACTTTGACAAAAAGAAACTTGATGGAATGAATAATTCACAACCTCTGTGTCACCTCTAATTCAGAGATGATTCAGCAGCCATTGGTGTTTCTTGATGCACAAGTAATCTTTTGCATTTCATTTGTTCCGAAGTGAGGATGAGTATCTTCATTGAACGCCTAGTGTAACTTGCAAGAATGCAGTACCTCAACAGTAACTGGACCACCCAAAGACATTTACAGCATCAGTACATGTTGGAATCTCAAGAATGTAGAATATTTAGGGTTGAATGCTGCTGTGACCACCTCTAAGCATGAGCAACTGACATCTATAAGGTGACATACATTTTGAGAACTTTAAAAAAAAAAAAAATCAATTTACCATTGGTGAATAAGGCACTTTCCTTGACAAGAGGTGGCAGATGGTGCGCAAAGCCCTCAATTTATGTAGACTTTAGCTTTTTATTTTAAGAAGTTTCTAGATCCTACAGCTACAAACTTAACCTCCCAATTGTGAAACACAGCAGCATTGTTCACCTGAGTATGATCCGAGTCCATTCATGTGACTGAATGGACTGCTTAAAGCTTTCCCAAGCAGCAACAGCATCAAGAAGTTAACAAAACTGGATAACATCCCTTATTCAGAACTTTATATAGACTGCAAAGGAATTGACACTAATTCTGTCAATTTCACTCTGCTACTGCTTGAGAAAGTTATGAAAAGCACCAGATCCACGCATAGAGGCTACTCAGGAAGAATTACCGTCCAAAAATATAGAAGCTGTGTGAGAGATCTTACCTGGAGAAAAAGGCTTAGGAAACAAGGGCTTGAAAGGAAGTACCTTTCTGCCTTCCGGGGCTAGATGAGGGTGGGGAAGCTTGGAATTTATTGGACACCTACTAGCCAAAATCTAATGCAAAAAAAAATAAATAAAAAAAGAGAGAGAGAGCGAGTGCGCTCCCAAGATGGATCCTGGGACAGCATCTCAGCAGGATTCCCACTATCTTCCCTCCCACAGCAGTTAGGAACAGGGCCTGGAATTCTCCAAGGCATTTCCCTTTACTTGTATTAACAGCCACCCACACAAAGTTTTTCCATAGTAAACTTACAAGCTAGAGTTTGGTATGTACCTGGTAAATATTTCAAGGCCTAATTATCTCAAAATTACACACCAACAATTTAATAACTAGTACCCACTACACACCTCGATTTTGTGGCATACTGACACCCATCCAAAACTCACGCTGTACACCATATCATCAGCATCTCCTCCCGTCTACATTTGACCATGAATATGAACTTCTTCGTTTCTGCATGCCAAATCACCCTAGCCATAGCCATTTCAAATCACTCAGTTCCTTCTCAGAAAGTTAGTTTCTGTTCAGTCGTAATCCTCAATGTTTCATAATCTCAGCAAAAGCAATTTACTGTCATACATCAAAATAATCTCAACTTTACAAAAATATCTTGTTGCAGTAAATGAATCACTTTTATTTGAGGTGGGAGGGTACTTGACCAAAATCCTGGACCTTCCTATTTTCCCTCAAAATTGTCAATTACTGAATATCAGTGTTGTGATTTACTAAAGCATTTCTTAACATTTAAGTATCACCATGTTAGACTTGCTCTGAAAAAGCAAAGAATACGACTGTAACAGATGACTTCTAATGACTACCATAAGACAGTGCAAGTCTATACATTATACGTTAAGCTTAAAGACACTTCTGAACGTACGTATTTTGTAACAGCGTTAAACGTGGTACTGTGAGATAGAGAAGAATTAGCATTATACCAAGCAAGCTTCCAGAGCACAGTTGTACAAACGTGAGGGCTGTATTTCGGAGTATTTCTACACCTCTTTCCAGTAAGCCACATTCCCAAGTGTACAGTATACACACATTTCCTGAGAGATAAAAACCCATTGACAGGGCACGTAAGCTTTAAGAGAAGCGACGTTATACAGCAGGCTGGCTCTGGAGAGCTGGGGGTGGACAGAGAATTCCACCACATGCACCCCCCCCGCGGCGCGGCCCTCCGCGCAGTGCCCCACACCCCTCCCCCCGTGCCCCCCCCCCCACTCATCCCCCACAGCCCTCCCCCCACTGCCTCATGCCCCCCCCCACTCATCCCCCACAGCCCTCCCCCCACTGCCTCGTGCCCCCCCCCCCCCATCCCCCCCCCGCCTCGTGCCCCCCCACACTGCCTCGTGCCCCCCCCCACTCATCCCCCCCCACTGCCTCGTGCCCCCCCCACTCATCCCCCCCCTGCCTCGTGCCCCCCCACTCATCCCCCACAGCCCTCCCCCACACTGCCTCGTGCCCCCCCCACTCATCCCCCCCCCCTGCCTCGTGCCCCCCCCCACACTGCCTCGTGCCCCCCCCCACTCATCCCCCCCCCCCCACTGCCTCGTGCCCCCCCCACTCATCCCCCCCCCCTGCCTCGTGCCCCCCCCACTCATCCCCCCCCCTGCCTCGTGCCCCCCCCTGCCTCGTGCCCCCCCACTCATCCCCCACACTGCCTCGTGCCCCCCCCTGCCTCGTGCCCCCCCACTCATCCCCCACAGCCCTCCCCCCACTGCCTCGTGCCCCCCCACTCATCCCCCACACTGCCTCGTGCCCCCCCACACTGCCTCGCAACCCCCCCACTCATCCCCCCCAGCCTCGTGACCCCCCACTGCCCCGTGCCCCCCACTCATCCCCCCCTGTCCTCCCCCCATTGCCCCGCAACCCCCCCACTCATCCCCCCCTGCCTCGTGCCCAACTCCCCGCCCCGCGCAGCCCCCAGCCCAGGTCACGGCCCCCCGGGCGCGCTGAGGGGGGGACTCACCGCGCCCCCGCCCACCGACGCTTCGTGCTGCTTCTTCAGCCGCGACTTGAGGCTCTTCATGGCGCGGCCACGGCTCGCTCTGCCGCCGAGCGGGACGGAGCCAGACTCGGCGGCTCCAGCGGGGCCGCCCCTCCGCCCGCCGCACCCAATCGCCGGCCGCCGGCGCGGGCGCGCTCGCCAATGGGAACGGAGCGCGGGGGCGGGACTTCCCTTTGGGAAAAGGGGGGGGCGGGCCCCACCTGGGCGGGGGCGGGGCCTGCGCACCTGGCTGCTCAGCGCCCCGCCCCCGTGGCCGCCGCAGGGCCCGAGCGCGGCCGCCAGGGGGCGCCCGCGGCAGCGCCCCAGCACTCACTGGGCGGGGGGGGCTGCTCCCTGCAGTGCCAGGGGGCTGTATAGATGCATAGTGGCCCAGCAGCCCCTCTGCACAGGGCCTGCCTGGGGCGCCCCAGCAGCCCCCACCCCAGAAAGCCCCCTTGCCGGGGGTACATCCCAGACCCCCCCCACCCCAGAATCACCCTTTGTGGCTGGGGGGTAGCTCCGCCAGCATCACCCACGGCCTGGGGCTTAGGGGTACACTCAGAACCCCCGCTTGCTGCCCAGGGCTTTGCATGGTCGAGGCTGCAGCATTGCGGGGGACATAACAAGGGGGGTTGGCCCTGATTCAAGGCTGACTGTTTTAAAGGTGGCTTTGTGCTCGTGCAAGGCCCACTGGAGACAGCGGGAGCCTTTCCCCTGACTTTCCAGCGAAGCCAATCAGAGCAAAACTGAGCCATAATTTGCCTAAAATAAGCTGAAAAACAGCACCACCCCCCAAAAAT